>NC_138575.1:28375859-28975859 GCF_964289735.1 Phaethon aethereus
CGGTACCTTAACTATGTTTATTACTCATAATGAATGAGATACACATTTGCATAAGATGCACAATCTCCTGCTGTTCTTGCCTATAATAGCTAGGAAAACAGAAAATCTGTGACTGAAACTACTGGAAGCTGTGCTATACAAAACATGTACTAATTTTGTACTTCCTTTTCTGAAGGAAAAACATCTCTTCGGCACTACAACTCCAGATACATCTTTATTAAGTTTCTTATTCTGCAATGAGAAGAAATAACTAAATGCCACTGTTTCAAAAAAATCAGTGTGCAGGTAGCATGAGACTCCTGTGGTTATGCTGCCTGGGGAACCATATAAAAATATCAAGATTTATAATGACATTTCATGGTGTGTAGTCAAAGCAACATATAGTATATTCAGAAAGTCTGCATAAATGCTGTGTGCTTTTGTTGATCAATTGACACGATAACATGCTATAAAGAATTAGCTTACATACTTGGGAAGATTTTAGTACATGTACCTTACCTGTATTTTGTTTATTGCTCCGATAGAGTCATACCAGGTCTGTACGGACCCAGGAAACTGCCTGGTTACTGTCATTCGAAGAACAATGCAGAAGGAAATGGTGGTAAATATTTTTCGGAGAATAATTCCTTTAATCACAGCATATGGAAGCACAGCTAAAAACACCACAAAAAAGCCTGAAAAGAAGAAGGCTGAGCTGTTGAAATATCTCACATAAGCAGCTTTTCGGGTTAGCTTCAGTTCAGTTCTGTTAAAAAAAACAAATACAAATAATTAGTATAGGATTCCACAGTTTACATATTTTGGATGGAACTGTTGGTAAAGCAATTAACTCAGAGGCTCATTCATTCTTGTTATTTTCTAGGGTTGCAGTTAAAAAGCAAGATTCAAAACAATTTTCGGACCTAAAAAATAATTGAAGCCAAATTTTGGCACCAATGTTCAGACATGTCACACAGAATAACAACGATCTATGTCATAATGTTAGATACCTCATATACCACAAGCCTCTACAATTCCTGGCACAACCATCCTTAAGCATTTAATGCTGTGGTATATGATACACTCCCAGAAGCATCATCCCATATTCATCTGGTCATCTAGATACATAACTGCCCTAGAAATAAAAGACTTCAAAATGCCACATTTGCTATACATGACCGTAACAGAATCTAAGAACAATCCACAATCCGATTATAGTGTCCTCTCCTTTCGCAGAGCACCCTGCTACCAGCTTCACCCATGAAGTAAGGTATCGGTTAACCTCAGCTTGAAGAGGTGGAAGGCAGGGAGTCTGCTCTCCACCTTCCTTTCTCCACAGAAGCTCAGTCTACAGAGTCGCTTCCTGGCTGCTGAGCAGTCAGGAATGCCACTGGTGGTTACTCTTAGCTGCTTCCACAATGCCTATGCATCTTACAGCAAGCTATTAATTAAAAAAAAGAAACAATCCAGGGAGCGTAATTCATTTTCTGAGCTGATAGCCCTAACAGTGCTGAAGCTTTCTATGGACTGCTCTCATTTTGACCCTGTTCAGCTCAGCCCCAGGTGCCCTGCAGCTCAGCTTTGCCTGAAGAGAGGCACCTCTGCTGCAGTGAAGGAGCAATTGCTCTGCTGCAAGAGCAATTAACTGGGGCTAGAGATGGAGCTAGACCCCAAGGTGCCCACTCACTGGGTGTGTGCTCTAACCACTGGGATACTGTTCAGTCACATTGGTGACGGTAATACCTGGTGCTACAAGGCTGAGCACCATAATTTTTGTGTCTTCTGGTATTGAGCCAGTGTCTGCATGCAAAGTCCATCCAGGGTTTTGGAGCTGTGTGGAACCGCCTTTCAGCTCCACACTATGCATGCATGAGACTTCCATATGCATCCATCATCCTACCAACTTTTGTCAGCCAAAGCGTTCTTCAAAGTCCCCGACAGAAAATCTGAGCTCAGCCAGTTTTGGAGCAGGGTGCCTAGCACCTCTTGTTAAGTCTGTATTTCACAAGAGAGGCCTGAAGAAAGTAGCCAGGCATGTAGTTCACCACCATGGTAGTAGCCACTGCCCTGGAGAAAGGGCCTTCTAATTCCCGCCAGAGCATATATGAGACTATAAGTGGCAGCACTGAATAGGGATAACAAAGAATTTTGGGCTTGGTGCTCATCCAGTCCCACACAAACCCCTAGGGAGAAGCTACCAAAAGTCCCCCCATCGCTGAAGCACACAGTCACTACTCCGAAGAGGGAGAATCAAAGCACTAACCTTTTCCAGTATGCTCCCAAGTACCAGCCACAAGCTGACCCAGCCACAAGCAAAACTTTTCCAGAGGTGGGTCTGTCCGTGATACAGGCTTGCGAGCTCTAAATTAAGCACTCCTTTGGGACAGGTCTTGCTGACACAATATGGGCACTTGGAGAGAGATGTAAGGGCCGCTATGAGCCTCGTGTGTGTATAGAGTGTAGACCAGTTTATGTCTATTTTTTAAGTGATGCTGCAGGAATCAGTACAAATACATGAGGTGGAGATTCTTTGCTTTATATAAAGGTGTATCTTCTGCTGACAAAGTACAGACATTTCCAACCTTGGACTTCCCCTTCTCCAGTGCTATGGTTCAGGGGAACAGTTTGGCATTGTGTTTTTTTACTTCTCTGAATACATTGCATAGCCTATACGAGTGCAGGTATGTTTATCCAGACACCCATTACGAACCGTTATTACCAGCACAGACTTACGAGGGGCACACAGGAGACAGCCGGTATCGGTCACCATTCCCCGAGGGAGTTTGCCTGCGGCAGGTTACACCTGCAGGATGGCCAGCCCCGGCAGCTCAAGTCTACCAGAGTAAGGGCACAGGTCTATCTAGTTCATTAGAGTTAATTAATCTGGGTTGCATCTGAAAATGCCAGCATGCAGAAGCGGTTTGGTAACAACTGAGTTATGATGCACCGTTACTAAAATACAGACACGGCTTCACGCACGAGGTCTCATTTCCTACCAGCTTAACAAGCCAACTGATTGGGAGGCCCTGCAGAGCTGGCTCAGCAAGCAAAATTCAATTGAAACTCTGACATTCCCGGGTTGACCTGCTCTGGTGATGTCTTTACCAGGTGACGTGTTGGATTGCTCAAAAAAATACAGTATTTTGTGCAGAGAAGTAGAAGAGAGATACTTTGATCTTGTAATATTGCCAGCATTCATATCTTTTAAAAATCCATGCATACCATAATAAAAATTTGAACGAATTCCAGCATTACAATATTCACTATAAAGTATTGTAGAAAAAATAGATCATAAAATCACATCCCTTTTTCCAGGTTTCTGTGACCATTTTGTGGACTAAAATTTATTTCATTAATTTCTACAGGACTTACTCATAAGCTGTAGTCTCAAATTTCCTAAAAGCAATGCATGTGACTACTGACACCAGGGGAATCCTAACCTGGTTCCATTCTCGAGCTGGAACTCCTGGCCTGGATTCAGACTGAGTTCTCTCTGATCATTTATAGTAAGTCATTACAAATTTTAAGATCTTCCTTATTCTAAAGGTAAAGAACACTTCACTTTCCCCGGATTGCCTTTCAGAAAGCAGCTGAACAAGAAAGTGTTTGTATAATAATATCGTTTCATCTCTTTTATTTACATAATAATATGACACTTCTATTTTTTATTTTCTTTTATTTTCCCAATCACACACCTGGCCCAGAATTTTAATTCTCTGTAAAGCACTGAATGAACACACAAGACAGCTTTAGCACAGCGTCACCCATCAGTCAATATGTCACTTCTCCTCCCTTCCCCCAGGACTCCCTGTCTGTAATGAAGACCTCCTTCTCACGGCTCTCAGCTAACTAGGTTAACTCTTTCACCTCCTTTCTGCTTCAGGTCTGGTAGTTCCAGTTCAATCTTGATAGTAATTGAAGAGATAAGCATTATAGAAGGCTATCTACAGACAATAAATATTAATGCAATTGTGCAGGATGAATACATGAAGCTGTGCTACTTTAATCCTTTCACAGATTGCATATAACATTTAAAACCATTTCTCAGAAAATGGCTGCAGAGGACTCAGTATACTGTTTCCGCTACCGCAGAATAGGAAAATCTGTAAAGCCTTAAGTAACCATCACAAAAGGGCTTTTTATTGTAAGATGTGGATAGGGTTGGCCAGAAACAAACACAGATGCCGCAATTGTTTTACCTACGCAAGCTAACCACTGAAATATCGTTATAACAAACGAGGAAGCAAATAAAAAAATAAAAAAAATCTCACCTCCATAATGAACTTGACAAATTGGGAAAAAACTCAAGCTGCAGTGTGGGAATGCATGGTTAGTTTATGGAGGATTAATATGTGTGTACTTCTTAACTAACAAGACCACAGATGGTGTTCATAGCCACCTAATTTCTTTTTTTCTGAGCACATAAAAAATTTGACTAATAAATGAGAACACTTACTCACGGATGCTTTCAATCATTTTTTCCATTGCATCTTCCCAACAATAGGCTTTAACGGACTGTATATTTTCAATTATTTCTGAGGTGATGACAAGTCTCTCATTGATCTTTCCTGCTCTCTTATTCCTACACAGTAAAAAGGTAGTAGGTCAGTCTTCATCTTTCATCTTTTTTATCCTTGTATAATTAGTTTCTATCCCATTATATCTTATGAAAACACCTTCCTTATATGCCTACACTTAAAACGTTTATTTTAAGAGAATTATTCTAAAGAATGTTAAAGGAATTATTAGAAATCTAGTAATTGTTTTACTAAGGAGAAAACACAAGCTATAAAGAGAATAAATCAAGTCACTAACAAGGACTTTTAATTTTACAAAGCTATTAACACTATTTACTGCATGTTAGACCTTTCATTTTGTTAAGGTTAGACAGCTGCTGCTAAATAAGTAAAGGCTTGTCCGTGACTTTCCTGACACAGCCAACACTCTTTGGACTCCTCTTTTGTAACAATGTCATAACTAGAGACCTTTAATCAAGTGGTATAAACTTCTTAGACCAACGTGTTTCAGGAAAATATATTGAAATATTTTAAAACAGTCTCATCACCTGTATTTCATCATCATTTGTCCCAGCCAGGCTTGGAAAAAGGCCAGGACTATTAGAAAAGCAAGTCCAGAAAATGCAGAAGCTTCTAACATATCCCAGAGCAGTCCCATCAGCAGTGCCACTTGTAAAGGTGCAATCCACACAAAATGAGCCAGAGCAAGACCCTGTGGAAGCCCACAGCAGAAAATAATAACAATACAAGTTACAGATGTGCTCTGAAAACTACATGAAAAGGAAGAAGTCATTAAAGTGACACTTTGAAAAATGTGATGAATATGTGTACAAATATTTCCAGTAGTAAAACAAGTTTATAAGGAGGATTTGTGATCCTGAGCACATAGCATTCTGAGTGTTAATTATGATGACAGCGCAGCAATTCATATACATTCCACATCTAAACTTTGATTTTTGTAAGTCAAAGTTCAGTCTGCAATTGTCTCTTCGCTATGTATATGCATGAGGAAAAATCCCAGTTTTCTAAAAGTAAACAGAATCTGCCGTCGATGCTGGCTTTGTCAACCACTGCAAGATGAAAGAAATACACAGAAGAATCTGCCGAGAGTGATTTAATCTGATAGAGGAGGCAAATGTTACTTTGATGAAGAGATGACTGTTGCGTGAACACAACTAATTTAAAACAGACTGCTGCCTACTTCAGTCATGCTCCTTCGCATTGGGGAGACTTTGGACGGAACCCTGTGATCAGGCTGCACAGGGGTCTGTGTTACCGCAGCTACACTGATTCAATGATAGGGCACTTGTCCTATCTGTACAGTGCTGGCTGGCATTGCTCTATATCGTAATACAGACCCTACAGTTTCAGCCATTTGTCTACTGTCTCTCTGGTCTTGCCTCTTACACAGGAAGCAAACTTCATCCTACCAAATGGGCCACTTAAACATACACACTGAGCAGACGTTCATGGAGTTTCCAGTCCCCAAAGCCATTAGCAGGGATTCACCTCTGTGTCTTTAATGAAAGAGAAATTTTACAGGAGACTCTGGAAGCACTGTCTACAATGGATATGTTGGGAACGATTCCTAATAAGGTCTTACATCAACACTTATTCAGACTTTTAGGAGAGTGGGTAATAGTAACAACAGGATGCTGTACCTCACCGCTTGTTCAACGGCAGGAACAGACTGGATCACCTTAGTAAAAAGGTACAGTGGTCAGGAAAAGCGGATGGAAGGATTGAACCAGCAAGTTCTGACCTCTATGAAATCAACTGCATAACCCAGAGGTTTCCTGGCAGGTTCTCACTGGACTGTAAAACAAGTATGTGTTTATGGTATATCTGCTTTTTAGGTTTCCTCTACTAATCAGCATAGGAGATAAAGGGTGTCATAAGTATCAGAAGAAGCATTTCCATGACCACACGCCCAAACATTTTCTCAAGGTAGTGATTCGTTTTACGTCTACAACAAGCACTCAATGAAGTCCATCATTTATGCTCCTTCCTTCCTTAATATTTGTCATGAGCAGCTTGAAGTATTGCATTTGTATTTGATGGATCATTGAGTGGATTAACAACTGACGACGTACCTCATCAAATTTGTTCAGATTGTTGGAAAGAAGACTGACCAACTGTCCAGTACTTATTTTATCTAGAACTCTGCTTGACAGTTTTAAGATCTGTAAAAGAAAACAAAACCATACCAAAATGGCCGTGTAACTCATCCCCATAAAACAGAATAAATACAGATAAAAATAATAGGGAATGGTACAGTAGTATAAATAACAATTCACTGATCTGCTTACACTATAAAGAATGTCTCATTAAACTTGTTATTTATGTCACTTGAATTTAATATAACCATTAAATTGCTTTACAAATATTGATTTATTGACTTAGTCCTTCCTTTCTGTTGCATATTTTATGTATATAGATATATATGCAAATGCAAGTTTTAATTAAGTATGCATGCTGTGTGCTGCTGTGCATCCTCAAAAATCTCCTACTGTGTCTATCTTGACAAATATTTTTGAAAGATGTTTGCACAGTGATCTTTATATTAGAGGAACCAACAAGTTTGTTTAAATGAGCTGCTTTTGTTATTGGTAAAACCAAACACCTTTTTAAATCTTTGAATGCGCAAACAATGCATCAGTATCTCTTGATTCTTCGTGATATAGAGATCTCACACAGTATCATTCAAACTCAATCCCTTCTATGTTATATTCAGTGTTCGAATCTTCACCTCTAATCCTCTCTTGAAAATATTCCTTGGACACCAGTATATGTTATTCTTCCTTTGCAATACACGTGCATAACGGGAGCACAGTGGTAGAACAGTTAAAGCATCTCACCACATATCCAGCAAGCCTGAACTCACACAGAGGCTGACTTCAGTCAAACCAGCTGTAGACGAGTATTTAATTCTTCGGACTTAGGAAATGGAGAGCTGTCAGAAACCAATGTTAGCCACATTTGTACTTTGTGTACAAAACTATCAATCTTTCAACAGACTGGCCTGAAGATTACATAGGCTACAGACAAGAGGTTTGGCTTTGAGTGTAAATGAAACAATTACCTTTTTATAAATCAAGCTAAACATAGCTATCCTCATTTGCATTCCTATATGATGAAGACCAAATATAGCAGGGTGTATGAGTAGTGTTCTCACAAGGAAGAGAAGGCACAAGCCAATGCCCAGGTAGTAGGCTATAGATCTTTCATCGGAGTTGTCTGGATCATAGGAAGCTATTATTCTGCCCAGCAGAAGGGGTTGCACAGATTTGGTGACTTCCTGCACATAGAAACAAGAGAAAAATAATTTTAGTCAGTGGTTTCTTTATTTTTTCAAGATGGTTAACATTTTCATTTCAAGTCCTACCAACTGAGATTCACAGCTTTATATCTTAAACGTGGAAGCCAGGTCTGTTTGCTGTGCAAACCACAGGAATTTGCAGTAGTTGCTCAGGAGAACAGACAACTCACTTCCGTCTTAATCTGCGATGCTCCTGCAACTCCACTGAAGAAAATTTGCAAACTAGGTTTCACCAAATCTAGTTTGCAAATTTTCTTTGTTTGTTTCCTACAAAAGTGACGATGAGATTATCTTCCATATTTACTTTTCAGTTGTAATGGATTAGCCACATCATATGACTGAATCCAGTTTAGCAGGCTGGATCTCTGTTTTGACCCCTAGGGAACAGTTCTCACTGCACTTTACTGGACTTGTAGGACACAGGAAGACTCAAAGCTCCTGAAATGAACTCCACCAGAACAACACAGTGAGGATATAACTCAAACATAAACTAAATGGAAATAGCAACAGAATAAAAGTATAAACAATTTGGATCATCCTACCCAACAGTTCCAGATCACTGTATCCAGGGTTGTAACAAAAGCAGGATAAGAGGGCGGAAATGGCAGAGGAGGCAAGTTTAGTAAAAGCTCCAGAGAGAAACCAGTCTCTCCCGCATTGGCAGCCCCAGGACTTCCCATCCCAGGATAAGCAACATGGTAGAGAACCAGAGTAGAAAAGGAAAAAGAGGGGGTATCAAACTGCTAAACTGCAAGGCATCCAAATGATCTGCTATAACCCTGACCTTACCTTAGCCTGCTATTACATTTGTCTTCTGCCGCCTTTTCTGTTGTAATTAAACCCCACGAGCGTTATCTCACCTTTGCCTTCCATTCCCCATCACGCCCCCATCGTTCTCGTACTCTCACTCCTACAACCTCATCCTTTTCCATCTCTGCCTCTTGCCCCCTCTTTCCTTCCCCAATCCTTCCCAAGAACTGCAAAAACCATCAGTGTGCTGCAGACTAACAATTTGCTTCATCTGCTGCCTGAGCTTCTGAAGGGTGTGAAGTATGTATGTACTCCTTTGCTTCATTGTTATAGCCAGTATAAAAATACTTAGGGATAAGAACTGCTATGCATGTCTCTTTATCCTTCTTTCTGTTGTGTCTCAGCAGAAAGCATCTGATACTTGAAAAATAGCAAGAAACTACTGAATTCTTTTTTGTACGGATGTGTTAAATTCTGTCAAAAAGTTATTAGTACGGCCTCCCAGCTGAAAATCACACTGATCACCATAAAGAGACTGAGAGAGGAATGAACTAGCCAAGTTCAGCTGTATTTAATGTTTTATAGCGATAAACAGATTGGGAAAACCCCCTTTAATTTTTTTCCTTCTCCTTTGGGTTCCTTTTGGACTTTTATAGAAGAGCAATCCCAAGTACTTCTGCAACCTGTACTGTAACCCCTTCTGAATGTCATTGTAGGTGGAGCTGATATTCATCATTCACTTTTTCCACAGAAGAGATGAAATTTCACATCTCAAATAGCATACCTGTGCTACGCACTACATTTCCCAAATAAAACACCACTCTGCCCCAACACAAATGCTGTAAACCTGGAGCCAGCTTTGACAAAGACTTCAATGTTATTGGTAGGCCAAGGAAGGAGTGTTTATTAAAACACACATGACCCAAGGCAGCTGTGCTTAGACCATATGCATCCCGAAGTGGCAAACCAAAACTCCCCAAAACTCACAAAATACAAAACAGTCACCTCTCAAGGGCAATGTGGTGCTTTCATCCTCTCAGAGATTCCAAGATAAGCTTTTATATATAGGCTTAAAATAGCAAGATTTTTTTTTTTTTATTTACTCTTATTCCAGTGAAAATGCCACGGTCTGCTGCTATGTTTGTTGTGACTATAAAGGTATTGCATACATACCTATCTTGCTGGAAAAAAAGGTGATTTACAGACTAAGGTCAGAATAATGGCTGGCAGCAAGCCAAATCATTTACGGTCTCATGGGGCGTAAAAATCCACTGGTTTACAGTGGGGATTTATCAGATTACTTACCAAAGATATTATTATCTAGTCTACATATAAATGAAAGCAGAACTACCTGTTTTTCATTTTTCCTCCTGTAGCCTTAAAATTACCCACTGATATAAACATGGATAAATAAACTGATTAGAATGACCTGCCTGAAAAAAGGAATGGTATTTGTGCACCTAACAGAAAATCCAGTTTTCAAGAGTCATGCTCTTCCCTCTGCATTCATCATAGGCCATTGAGAAACTCAGAAACATCCCCCTCACAGAAATCTTAATTAAAATAACCAAGATTTGAAGAGAAATGAGAGTATGACACAGGATACGGTGCTAATCTGACCTGGTATGGCTATTCTTACGCAATGAGAACTTTCACGTTACGTGTGTCCCCCATATGCTCAATCACTCTGCATTTGAAGACAATAATGCACATCTCTGTTTTGGCGTCTGCCCAAGAACTGCTTCGGGACTTGCATATCCCTCCCTGCCTCCTCACTCACAGCCGTGACCTATATGCGAGAACTTCAGGAAATCCTCATTAGGGTCCTTTGGGATAGGATACTTAAAACAGTTTCTAAGTGAATGTTAGCAGCTGCTGTGCCCGGGTGGAAATATACATTTCATGGGGATGAATATAAGAGAAAAATCTAAGTAGAATCAAACCAATCCTCACAGCAAAGTACCCAATTCGTTAGCCGGTATCACGCTAAAAAGCAAGATTTTTGTTTCACCGCCACACCATCTTTTCTTTCAACTGCAAGACACGTCTGTGGATGAGGTGAAGCGTGGAAGCTGTTTCGAACAGCAGGGGAGCAGATACATTAAGTGCAGCAACTCACCATGCCTTTTATTTATGAGGGAGAGCGGTGCTACTCTAGGGGGCCAGAGCGCAAGTGTCCACCCTGCAATAACATCACTACCTACGGCGCATGAGGGGAAGGGGAGAGACGGAAAAACTGCTAGACCTAATGAGAGCAAAGCTGTGATGCCAGTTGCAACGACAACGACGCAAACAGCAGGGATGTCAGCAGAATTTAAACCACATCCCAAGGTAGGTGCCGTGAAAACGGCTCAGGGTTTAGACAAGAGAAGAGCTGAAAGGAAAGTGAAGTTCAAAAGAAGGCACAGCCTGGTTGCACCTATGCCAATACGGCACAACATCCTGTCCCCATTCAAATTAATGGCAAAGCTCCAATTAATTTCCGTGAGCAGGGCCTGAAAAGAACACCAGTGGCTTTAGCTGCAAGTTTTTCCTCTTGCAGCTTTCAATAAAATGAAGACTAATAATAACGGAATCAAGAATTTAAACTAAGACTTAATCTTTCCATGTTCATTGTAAAAGGTACAGATTTAGTTTCTTATACACTGAATTGCATATGTCTGCGATTTCTTAAAGAAATGTAAAAAAAAAACAAAAAACAAAAAACCCCCAAAGAATGAGACTCAAAAATCCTGCAGTCCTGTTCTGTCCTCACCTGGTCTAAAATTGTACTCCATTAAAAACACCTGTATGGAGAAATTAACCCTGCACAGTCCCACGTGTGCATGCCCACACACACTTCACTTGCCTGTACTCTGGCAAAGGAAGTTATCCTCAAAACTGCCTGCAAAAGACCTCAGACACTGCTTAGCTTTTAACAGGAATGCCATACTGTGAAAGTTTCGGCTGGCAGACTCTGCAGGAACACCTACTACAGTGCACGGTAGGCTAAATTTGTAGAACTGACGTTGTTTTTTTTCTAATACAAACCTGACATGAATAAGGAGTAGCTGGCTTGGTGAGGAAAAAAGTTAAAAAATTAAAGGCCATTGCGGAGTCCACAAAGAAAGGGTCTTGTCCCAGAGACAAAGAAGATCTCTCGTCCCAGAGAAGCTGCCGAACAAGATGAAGGAGTATAGGGAGAAGGGTTATCACCCAGCCCCATAGACACCAAGAGGCCCTGTCCTAGATGGTTCACTGCCCTACCTGGACAAAGACAAATGACTAATTGACTCATCAGCTTCCATCCTAGCCATGTTGCCTCCCACCAGCCCTGCACAACAGTCAAACAGCCCAGGACTTTATGCAGAAAAGCCCTCCAGAGTGAGCACAGACAGCCCCATAACCACCTGCTCCCCTCCGTTCTTGGGCAGCCCCCGCGCATGCAGAAGGTGGGCACGGCACGTCGCTTCGAACCAGATCTGCAGCAGGGGCGACGTCAGACTGAGGCGAGAGGCAGCGAGAGGAGATCTGAGGCTCTTCGTTAGTGACAAGAGCCCAACAAGTTACCGAGACACAAACTGAGAGAGAACAAAGCTGGCTTTGGAGGTAATTTCTTGATTCCCCTATTTTAATCAGAATTTGCGCACACACGCGTGTGAGTGTATCTATCCATGAGAAAGCAGCAAAAAAAATAACAGGTAAAGAACTGTTTCACTCGAGATTATATTTTTCAAATCAAGCCTTGCTGCTGGGAAATTTCAGGGCTGTTCTTCATGAGCTACATCTGGGGGACAGTCTAAATGGGATTGCAAAAAATTAAGGCCTATAGACTATTTTTTTTTATTTTTAATCCATGAAGCAGCATGACAGACTGAGGTACATCCTCAATTTTTTATAGACTAGAAAGAATGTGAATGCTGCATTTTCAGGGAAGTAATTTATATTTTTTTTAGAGAAGTTCTTCCCTTTTCTTTAGAGCATTTTACTTTCTGACTTCTTGATTCTGTTACTGTTACTCGTTGCACCTGGACATGGTGTTACAAGAGAAAGAAGCAGTCAGTTTTTCTGTAATTCTTAGGGGAAAATCCAATCTGAAGTGAAATTGTAGTCTGTTATTAATTATCCAAATCAAATTAACAGTGTTCTAAACCAGAACACTTGCATCATTATCAGTCCAAATTAATACGCTTATGAATATTTTACAGGACTTTCATCCCAGGACCCTAAATAAATCTACCTATTTTGTAATCTGCAAGATTAGCCTGTCTTTCACGCAGCCGTGTAAACAGGAGGGACTCCATGGAAGTTTATTGGGGTGGAACCATCCCAGCATAAAACCAGCAGAAGTCAGGCTCCAAGTTCGATGCTTAAGTTGAAAAACGCTCTTTGAACCTGAAAAACTGCCTGATGCATTAAAACTTTTCACCCTTAAAAAGTTCTTTTTAATGATGAATAGTTTGCATGTAGTTAAGAACTTGTGTTTTAGTTTTCAGGATATTCTTATTTATTTGTTGCAAGTGTTTTATATAAAACTATTAAAACTTTAGGATATGGGTGCTGGTGTGATTTCATTTTAGCACACATCTGGCATGGCTGCCATAGAGCAGATCATGATCTTTCTTCATCTGCCTACTAGAAGGCTTCAAGAAGCCTACTACCTGGTTTGAAATTCCCCTTCTACAAAGGAGTCGGTAGCAAGTTCATGGGTGTGATGACAACTCCACACTACCCTCCCCTTCCTTCCTGGCAGAGGGATTATTCTAATGGGCATGAAGGTTTGCTTTTCCATAACTCTGCTATTCTCTTAGAATAGTTCATTGGGATACTCGACAGAAAGCCAGAAGAGAAGAGGAGTCTGGTTTTACAGCAAGCAACGTGAACTTCATTTGTGGGCTGTTTTCCATAAAATCCTCTTCCACTCTTCTTCTGCCCAATCCATGATCTTGAAAGTACAGCTAAACTAGATCACATTCCAACACTACTGACAGTGGAATTAGTTCCTTTCTGTATCAATCTTCCAAAAATAAAAATCTGGCCTAGAGATCCATCTCACATCTCAAAACACTGACGATCTGAGTACATCTGACCATTTCAGGCGATTTGGGCTATTATAGCTGCAGTTTCTGATACCACAGCATTCTGAACAGAGAAGCACAGAGTTTAATATCTCGCCTTTACTACTAAATTGCAGAAACTTGAAAATAACATGGATATTTAATGTGCATATTGGTTATCAGTAATTTTCAGACTTACAGTCTGGCTATCCAACACACCTAGTGAGACACCGTTAATAATAAACTATTTTCACAGCTCCTAACCCCAGTGATAGGATTGTCAAACAGGTGACATTTGGTAAATCAGGGTAATCCTAACCAATACGTTGGAAAGGTGATAAACATAATCAGTTCAGACTTTCACATCAAGTTCCTGATCATACACTTTGGAGCACTGACAGCACAAAGATCCAAGCATATTTCACACGGTTATTTATGCAGAATTTTTACCACAAATGAACATAACTTGTTTATTGCATACATAAACCTGAATAAAGCATTTAACTATGAAGTTGACTGATAGTCACTTTGACAAAATTGACTGAATCATGTGAAATTGCACTGTCATTTGTTTTAATGTAAGGGTAGAAATTTCTTTAGAAACTTCTTAAAAACCGTAACATGAGAAAATAATTACTTCAGTTCAGCAGCAATACAAAAATTCAGGCGTTCTACCTGTACCTGGAAGAGCATGGGCCAGCACCTAACACTACATACATTTCAAAATTATTAATATGTATGTTTTGAAGATATTAACATATTATCAGAAAATACTTTTTTTATGATGGTCCCTGAGTATCTCTCTGCATTTATCACCGTTATAAGCAATACGCAGAACAAAATCTGTAGCTATTCACAGGATTCTGCATTAATGTAGCAATCCCTAAGACTTGGATCTATACATGAAACACTGAAAGTTTACTGAAAAGAAGAACAAATCTTACCCCTAAATATAACAATATTCCATAGAACATAAATTTCCAGAAAAAGCATCGTCGAAGGGCATTAATAAGTTTGGGTTTTTTCTTTGAGGTTGCCAGCTCTCTGTCCCACTCTCTGAAAAGGAACCAAAACAACAAGACCATTAAGTTGTGTGAGCAAATACATGGGTCTATGGCTCTGACATACTTCAATTCACTCAAGTATATCCAAGGAGATTTAGCTAAGGTGACTAATGAAAGAAAGCTTTGCAGAGACCCCAAAGACCTGGCCTTCATTGATTTGATAGATCAATAAAAGTTCAAACCTAGTTCAGCCACATATTTGGCAGTTTTAAATACTCAGCCATACATCACCCCGCAGGGAATTAATTCATGAAAAGGTCACATTGTATGTTTTAAAGAAACCTGCTGTACTTAAGACCAAAGCACAAATAATAAGCAAATAAATGTTTTGGAGCTCTTCCAGTCTGCAAAAAAGAAAACACTAACAAAGCATCAAAAATGTGACTTTTCTACTGCATAGTATTATTTTTAACCTGTGTTGCTGGAGCAATCATTTTCTGTTCAATAATAAACTGCTGATCAGAAGCAATACTGTACACAGAATGTGTTCAGTCAAAATTCAACTTGCAGATGAAAGCACTCCTAAGAATTTACCTAGCTTTTTCCCCATTTTTCAACAGAATATTAAATAATCAGATTATTCCAGTTATAAACTATCAAAATTCATTAAGCACACCAATGTTCTCAATACTTTCCACCACTTTTGAATACGTAAGTCACACTGCAATTAAGTTTAATTGGATTGGTACAACAGTGCAGACGTGAGCTGCCCTAGCACGCCAGGGAAAACTACACTGGAGGCTGGGGGAGAAGGACTGGATTTAGGCACTTGTACCTGTAAGATTTAGTCCCAGTGTAGCACAGTTTCTGAATTAGGATCCACTGAAATAGGGTAGAGAAGAGAGGAAGTCTAAATGAGGAAAGTCAGGGCATGATTTCTGCAGCAGCAGTCGTTCAACAGTGGTATCAAAGGAAATTAAGAATGTTACTTTGTTGAAGAAAAAAGTAAAACAAAATTTTATGAGGATATTTTGGGAAGAAAGAACAGCAGAATAGAGAACTAACATTGGAAATGTGAGTCTAGCCTCACTAGTCAATGGACAGATGTCACAGGTACCTGCATATAGTAATTTAGAGCATCTAGGTGACACATCTGCTGGGGTGTAGGATCTAGGGATCCCCGTCAGCTCCCAAAGGGTGGCTGTGTGCTGAATGAGGACACACTTAAGCCAGTCAATGGGTGCAGCCAGCTTGCACCCAACACTATTTAAACATTTTATCCAACAGCTTTTTAATGAAAATATGCAGTGTGATTCCTGAAACAAAATTATTTCATGAATTTTTCATACCTTTCTAGTTTTTCAGAAAGATTATCAGCAGAGTCTGCAGAAGGGATTTGATAAATATCTGACAGCTCCAACCGTCGTCTGTAACCCTTTTTCAAAATTGGTTTTGTCCATCTAGGCAAAAAAAAAAAAAAAAAAAAGCGCCAGTTTCTGAGGTTAATTCTAGAGTTGCATTGTCTTATCCTGAATAGTTTGTCCACACCACTCGAGTATGTCTATGTGCGCACGCACATATACAAACACACTGACACAATATAAGATAATATAGTGCAGCTCTGCATTATATTCACAAAATGATATTGAAAAACATCACATTAAAGGAATAATTCCAAAAATTGCATTTTATCAGTTTTGGGGTGGGATCATGCACCAAACTTCCTATTCAGTCAGAAGGCAGACAAATTAACGGGGAATTGAGACCTTTGCACTGTATTTAAAAATATGTGCTATGTCCATATAAATGAATAATAAGACAGAATTCTAGCAAATTTGATGTATATGGTTCATTCCTATAAGACAGAAAATCTTAATATAGCGTGAGCGTTCCTTTGACAGCTTACATTGCAGTATGCCCTAAACAACACACAAGATCTTTCACAGGACTCCTCATAAGATCTTCATTGCATACATCGCATGTAAATATTTTGCATTTCTTTTTTCAAATGTCATGGCTAAAAATTTAATACCAATTTAAAGAGCATGCTGTATTACAGCAAAGCAGGAAAAAACCCTAGAATGGCTACTCTGTCGAGAAAATCTTTATAATCCATTACTACTTTTATCAAACAGTTCAGCTCTTGAAAAGCCTACGAATCCCCAAGTGTCAAATTGTAACAAAATTTTGCAGCAGGTTCTGTTCAGAAATCTTTTTGAAATCACAAAACTAAAACAAAACATAAACATGCAACGATAAGAACTAATGGTCTATTTTGAAACTATTTGAGTTTCTGCTTTACTGCCATCGTTAAAGAAATATTTCCTTTAAAAAATGAAATGCCTGCAAAAGAAGTAGCTTGTGGTTGATTGCTGTCATGCTTCCATATGTAAACACAGTTTGGAAAAAAAAAACCCACACATGATTTATGGTTATGATAAAAACTATGATCTGCAAAACCTCATTCATTTCAGAAATTTTTGTTTTAAATTGTCTTTATAGACAACAGTTAACAAAATTGCAAAAGAAATGCAATAATGTTTCCCATGGTCACTTCAAAAATACCATCAGCTTATTGGAGATGCTTACCCCTATGGCTGTATGAACACACACCATAGACACACAGTAATCCACATTCTCAATCGCAGCCTCTGATGGTGCAGAGGTTTATGCAAAGGTAAAAGAACGTCGCTAGACACCACACGAATGCAAAAAGACCTTAGCACAACATTCAAAGCCTACTTGTGTGCAACTTGTGCGCACACACATGCATACTCCAACATTTACTTTAACGAAGTTAGGAATCGCATGAGACACCAGTGTATAATCCCCATAATTCAGTAAAGCACAAAGTTACTTCCCAAGCGAACAGTTACACCACTGCCCACTGCAAAGAGAATGTGTTTTAAGAAATTAGAAGATTATCCTTCATTTCTGCAATCATACCACGGTTTCAGCTGAATCATGTGGGCTTTAGCTCAGTCTCTGACACCACTGTAGCTGAGAAATCACACACGATTCGCGGCATGTTACAGCAAGGCAGCTGGGAGACTCCACTTCGGAGGGTCGTTGGTAAAACATCCATAAAGTCCATTACTACTGGAAATAGGGTCCAACGTTTTCAGGGGTGTAGTAAGATGGATTAGAAGAAAACGTTTGAATTTCAAATAATACTGTTGTGTGAAAGTCTTTCAGGGGCACTGCAAATGGTAAGTCAGGCACTGATTTGTATTTTGCCAGCTCCTGACGGCAGAAATGACCGGTTGCCACTGGTTTGTGCACTTCTTGTTAGAAATGGCTAATCCTTGTCCCTCAGGAACAGAAACTCTCATGGACGGGCTTCACCAAAAGTTCTGTATACGCAGATATTTCAGCAAAGATAAAACAAATACAGGTTATGGGACGCTAAACCACTCTGCAGCTAACGCACATAAGTGACAGTACTTTCCTAAGAAATGTCTTTAATTCCCAATACCGCAGCTAAGTAACAACCTTGCTGAGCCCCTTAATAATGCTTTGAGACTGCAATAAGCAATTCCCAATTTGTCTTGACAAAAAGAGGAACGCTTTACACTTTCAGGCTTTGCACGTTTTGGGAAAACATTTGTCGTTGCACTGTTTCCCTCCACACATTTGATTTTATTTATACTTTTGATTAGCATCTGCCCTGGCGTTTTGCCGCTGCCTGAAGTAACAAAACGTGACTGCATGTAGAAAGCGAGCGGAGCAGCTGTTTTATCATTTGGGGAAGGCGGCGGAAGGAGCGGCGCGGACACCTCCCCGGGGACCAGGGCTGGCTCAGAGACGCTCGTCGCCCAGCAGGTCCCACCCCAAGGAGACCTGGCCAGTTTGCGAGCTGTGCCAAGCGGCTTCGGGTTGGTAATGGTGGGAGGAGACGGCCTGTCACATGCTGTTTGCCTCAAAGCAGATTTTCAGCAGCTGCTTGGGTTGTGCTGTCCAGAACTGTGGGAGACAGCATATATTTTGTGAAGAGGCATATAATAGGCGTAGAATACATCAATATCTCCTAAAACCAACGTGTTGCTAAATTCCAAGAGCATCCAGTTTACCGTTATGCTCCGGATTCTTTGCAAAGTTTTGAAATGCAAAATGGCTATATATTTATTTTAACTGTAGTTATCCGTGTTTCTTTATCACCAGGTGATGCAGCTGAATCACAGTTTGTCAATGAATATTTTTTTGCTTAGCAGCAATGATATGCCAGCTTTAATTCTGAGTTTTTTTCTTCTCATGTCTGCTGAGAACGAGAAATTTCTTTTGAAAGGAAGAGAGCAAGAAGGAAAGGAAACAGATTGGCTTTACAGCATTACTTTAGCAAATGCCACCGGATTATTGGCTGGCATTTAATGGACTCTTTCACAGAGAAACCTGTAGTGCTGTCAGAGTTTTGCCACTAACTAGGAATGTTATTATGGGTACACACACACGAAACCCAGCAGGGGACAAGTTTCAAGGGTGTACAGTAGGAAAGAAGAAAAGAAGGAAAACAAGTTCCACCTCTATTATTGATTGCCTGTAGCAAAAAATACCTTGAGAGCTTGATATGTAAATATCATATACATAACACACTGTTTTAACTTCTCTTTTTGTAGATTTTGAATGATCATTCCTTTGTCATTCACTTTAGCAATATATGACAGATTTTTTATCACAGCTATTTCTTTCTCCAGCATGTTCAGCCTCATCCTTCCCAAGCAAATTGTACCAATAGGACAGATGTCTCTGGCTTTCCGGAGAGTATTAACACAGACTGTTAACTCGTCAATAGGATTTGACAAGAGACAGAAAGAGCCTCCGTGTTGCTAAGCCACCCGCCCAGATCTTCCTCCCGGGCCCAGCGATTCTCTGGCTCCATCAGACCCTCTCGGCCAAGAAGCACAGGGCGGTGGGATGGTGACTGAGTGGCAGGGCTGGGCTATGCAGGACCTGCAAGGGTCCCTGCCCAGGCCGGCACCATTTCGACAGGTGTTCTGTGCACAACACGGCAACGTCTGCTGAGCAGCACGAAGGCAACCATGGCTTCACTTCCCTTCTTACAGAGCTTCGATACCCACGCGCAATATAGTTAAGCATAGTGCCTGGAGCTCCTGAGGGGCTGGACCTAAATCTTGATGGAGACAGAGCAAAAAAAGTGCCTCTGGCTTTCTCTCATCCTTTCTTTTAACAGTTAAGGGGGGTGTGGGGGTGATAAGCCATGATTATGATGCTTTGGAGCCTCAATTTTACAGGGTGTATGTAGAGCCACGCATTCCTGCCGACTGGAGGAAAATACTGAGGTACCACACGGACCTCAGCCGTTCCAAAGGTCAAACAGACCGGACTCCGTCAGAGGCTCTGCACTCCCGTCCTCTCCCAAAAGATGCCCATCGCTCCAGTGGCAGAACAAATCGCAAACTGCTGCTTCCTTTTTACTGGAGGCGGCGGCTCTACGACGCTCGCAACCGTTTCTCCAGCAGCGCGCCTGCCCGCCGGCCCTGCCCCTGAGCACCCGCGAAGGCTGGCCCCAGCGCCGCAGGATCCTGGCTAACGGACGGGACAAGCCCCCGGCGCTCATTCCCGCGCCTGGGTTACCCTCAACAGAGCAGGGCTGCAGCTATTCTCTTTCAAATGGTAACCTGCCAAAATAGCACATTATACATCCTGAAAACGGTATCAAACCTTTAGCATTTTTCCCCTTAAAAACAAACAAATGCAACACTCCGAGCTTAACGTTTACACATAACTATTGCAGGGCTCCGACAATGGAAGGGAAATGCCTTTTTTTTTTCCCCCCTCCCAGATCACTAAAATTAAGATTTAAATTTCTTCGCTAATAATTCTTTGCCATGAGGTATTACTTGACATGGAAAATATTTAGCTGCAATATCGTCGACTCTGCCACTAGCTGTGAGCAGCACCATTTTAACAATAATCAATGTTCTGCTGAAACCCCAGGATTTCAATAGCAAATCTTAATTAGGATTACTCCACAGCAATTCTTAGGGAAGGCTTGCATTTTTACGCCCAGCTTTTGCAAAGTGACACTTATTCAGATCATTATGTAATCTCTAAACGCTTTTTGAGATGCAGATTTTTAGCAGCACTTACATACTTTTTCCTTACAGTTTGTAAAATGGTCAAAGTATGTCAGCTTGCAGAAGTACTAAGAGCTATTTCTGAGGAAAAAATGAAGTACATTAGGGAGTACAAAGATGTTTAAGTAGTGTTACATGCATGGATAGAATGCATTCCACCAATTTTCTAGATACCAAAGTCAAGTGTAATATATATACCGCAATATTTTTTAACAAAGTTATCAAAATAACATAGTAGTGATGATGTGCTATGAGCAGGGTTTGCGAGGCTGTTTCAGCATATACCTACAGCAGGACTGAAATGTTTCTTCATCTTCACTCTTTTCCTCAGTTATATATCCCATAGCAAGAATAAGACAAACAGGTTTCTTTCACCTAGTCCTTTGAAAGACACTTAAAACAGGCAAGGAACACTGCAGAAAGTTTGCATCAGCAAAACTTTTGCAGAACTGTGCTATTCATGACTGAACTGCCTTTGAAAAGCTCCCAGATGCGTTGCTACTGTGACACCAACAAATTTCACCAAATTTAGCACTCCACTGTCTCAGCCACGCATCCATACATGCATTTCATAACAAATTAGCATACAGTTGCACATCAGGTGCAATGGCCCTTTCCAAATCTGTAACTTGTTCCAACCTCAGTACTGATATGTGATCAGATATAAACACCTTCAAAACTGCTGAACCAGGGAAGAGGAAGGTAGGAAGATTTTTTTTTTATTTATTTCAACACCAAGTATCAAAAGGTAAATCGCCACTACAACAATATGGAATTAATCCTGAATTATGGGCTGCTTCTCCTACTACTTGCTTTTTGCCATCTTCTCTGTATCCTGGTATTTGATGCTGCCAATCCTCAGCTTGACCCTTGCAAGTTAATGAGAAAATGTCACATATATTCTGATTTCCAAAATTATCTTGGACTTTGAGCGAAGCAACACTAGGATTTTTTGGGGTTTGTTTTCTTTGTATTTGTTACCTCCAGAGAAACAAAAGCATCCCAGATTTTATAGATTAACCTTAAACTGAGTTAAGTTGAAAAAAGTTAAAGTGAAATATCAGATTGACTCCAATACAATAAAGGTTCACAACCTTTATTTTAAAAGTTGAAAGAAGTTTATAAAAAGATAAATACCAACATTAAAACATGGGAATATACCTGAAATCTAGTAACTTTCCCAGCAGTCACTTGGGATTTTCTCCTGAGGCACAACCTTGCCCACGGAGTCAAGGCTTTAGCGTTGCAGCAGGCCACCCCAAGTGCTGCCTTTTGGCATCGATCCCCTCTCCTGCCTACCCTCTCCTGAAGGAAGGATGCTTACCCGTGTCTGACAGGCAGCAGGGTTCTGGTTTCAAGGGAAAGACAATGCCATTTCAAAATATGTCTTAAAAGCCTATTTATTCTCTCCTGATTTTGGGAGCTTCCTGACAATGTAGCCTTGGTTTTAGCTACTTGCTGACTGTGAAAATGCTCATGCAGATCCTTTTGCTTATATGAGAGGGAGTGATATGTAAACACAGCCTGTGAGTTCTTGCTCATCTCACCCAGGTGTACCCCCTCTCTCATGGAAGGCAGTTGAATTACTTCTGCACATTTACATTGCAAAATTTCCTAACGTGTATCACTAAACATCTTCTGATATGCTAAAACATCTTCTGATATGCTGCAGTTTAATTTTACCTTCTATTTATTTAGTTCAGAGGACATAATGTGACACATTATTACCCAAATGTCAGGTTGGCACCATCCTGTCCCCGCAACCACTATACCTACATATATATGCTGTAAAGCGGGGGGGGGGAGAAAAATATCAACATAATGGCAACCTGTAGAACTCTCCTGAAATAAGTCACGCTATTCTCTCCAGTTTGAAAATTAGCATACTCCAAAAATGTAGATATTCAGAGACTAAGACTCTTTTGTATGAAAGAGGTGATAATTGTACGCTGTAGAAATATTCAGAAATAACTTTGTCACAACTGAAATACCCTTGTGCGATTAAAGTCCTGGACAGGAGTTGTTAGGCAGTCCGCACTGACTCCACTGCATGCTCCCAGGATAAACCACAATCCTTCTACACCCCACCTCCTTCTCTACAGAACTAATAAGGAAACTTCTTTTTAGCCCATCCTTTGTGCAATCTACTTAGACTTCAAGATCTTCAAAACAGACTTCCTTATCAGATATTTTCCAGTTCCTAGTACAGTAGACTTCAAATTTCTGTTAGGGCTTTTAGAAGCCTCTATAGTACAGATAATAAAACTACTTTCCATGTCATTGCCTATAGTATTAAAAAAGAATTTCAGGATTTGGATGGATTATTTTTTATCCCACTGAAATCAAATAAGCTTGGAGGAATCTAAAAAGGTACAGACAGGTCTGCAAATTTTTCAAATACTTGACCATTTCATTATGAATATCAAGATGGTGAGTCTTCCTCCTGCAGGAGGAAAAGAAGCTTTACATGTATTTCAGAAACTCAGATGCAACTTGATACAGGCAACTGTGCTTCAGAGGTGTAAAGCAGCCAGAGAAGGGTACTGTGCTATGCAGGGTTTGCACTTCTGCTCGTCAGACCAAAGATGCGGTATCAGGCTGAGCCAAGGACACAGTTTAGCCTTGCTGTTAGAGAAGGTATTCCTGTGGCTGAAATAATTTCAGAGTAGGAGACTCGGCACCCGTTTTCCAGTTCACTTCAAGTTTCGTATTTTACCTTGGAAATATTAATAGTAAATAAAAATTTCCAAAGAAGTCCAAAACTTGCACGCACATCTTTGAACCATCTGGGGGCTGACTTTCAGAAGTACCGAAAGCTTGCCGTGTCAAACAGGTCTGAAGGACTGTCAGACCAGGGGGTCTCCAAGGACCACTTGTGGCAACAGACAAATGACCAGGCAGCCTCACGGGGCCATGATCTACGCTGCAGCTGCATCTGTGCTTGGTTATCACTAACAGCCAGAATTTATGGTTACCTGGGATCAGTGAAAGGCAGGTCCTTGGGACCAGACCCTTAAAAGGCCTTAAGAATAGACTATAAGAAATTTGCCCTGTACGGGTGTCTAAGCCCACTGCCCCCACAGCTGAGCCATCACAATGGGCAATTGAACCCACCTGCTCGTAGCTGCTGACATGCTCAGAGGCTCCCTACTCAGAGAGGACAGATGAGCGAGATGCTACAGCTAGGTATTGACAGGGGATGCTCCAAATATATGTTGGATAGAACAATTTCCAGACACCTGCCCTCCAGAATGAAATTCATAGACATGACTTAGGTATTTACAATTCCTATGCAATACCTGGGATTTTTAGGAACTCAAGACAGTTTCAGGAGAAGTTTTGAGGACAAATGGACACATTAAATCCCAAACTTCTCCAGGAAATTAGGCACATAAAACCTTCTCTATTCAGGAATCAAAATCCTAAGTACCCTCTTGGTAATAAATCCTAAGATACATACTTCAAGGATAGAGCAAGGACTGCTTAGGGCAGGTCTGGCTTTAGTTCCTTTTTCTGAAGGGATTCAAACTAATTCTCATGAGAATGCCTTTTGAAACCAGAAACTATCTTGGTCAAGGCACTCTCAAACTTTCAGTTAAGACTGAATGACGCTAAAAAGAATGAAAGAATAACCATGATTGTAGCTCATGGGCTAGGTGCTTTCAAAACTTAAGTCCTGGATTCTGTTATCTGCTATTAACAGACTTCATAAAAAGTGCCCTCAAAACAAAAATCAGGATTTGCAAACAAGATTCTTACCCGGTAGACCACAGAGTCACTCTTGCTCTTATGCTTTAAAAAGATTATCTGAGCCAGAGATAGAGAACTAAAACACCTTCACTACCATACACTGGTAACTCTGGTCCTAGTTCCTAGAAGAGGTGAGGTGTAGAACTGAACTCCTTTTCCTACCCTTCCCAGCACACACAGAGCAGAAGGAATCCAACATTTATTCCCTACATGCTAAACTGTTCTTGGAACCACTGGACAGCTGTATAAAAAGGTGGCAGGTTATTTTTTATCTGGTTTGGAAAGAAAGAAGCAACTGGAATAGGTGTGATGGACTAAGCCCACGAGAAGACATAGCACAAAAGCTGGTTGAGCTTGTATTTCTCATTTGGATTTAATAATGAATCAGCTGCTGAACTACTCACATCCTGCCAAGACAGTTGTCACATTTGGTAAGTACCAAGGCAAAAGTATATGCTTAAAGAGTTGGACAGGAGAACAAGGATTGCCTTTTGTGAACTTGTATTTAAATATCTAAATTTGCATGTAAAAAAAAAAAAAAAAATCTGATTTGTCCCAAAGTTGCAGCCATTTCTGAAACTCCAGCAATAATTCAGTGTTCCGATACCCAGCTAAGAATTAATTAATTTATTAACTTGCCTTAGTAAAACCATAACAATACTTCCTGATGTCAGTTAATCTACAATAAAAACTAGGTGATTTCAAAGTACTCTGATGTTGTTTGCTACAAAAGGTATGGCCTTGACCCTGCAAAACTACAAGAACATAAGTAACTTATAAAGACAAAAGTGAAGCTTCACAATGACTATGAAGATAAGCATATGACCATCTGACCACTTCTGCATAAAACCCTATTTTCTTTAAACAAGATAAAAAGTTGCAAGAACACAGTTCCATGTGGCTGGGAACAAGAAAGATCAACTCTGAAAATGTAATAAGGAAAATAAAACAAAACACAGAAGAAACCCTGAAGCCCCAAACACTTAGTATCCGGTGCTTTGTAATGGAAGAAGATCTCAAACCACTCGTCTTCACACCTCAATTCTTAACCACCAAAACTCAGGTTCAGAACAAAATGTGTTCAAATTTTAGAATGAAAGTTGATTTCTAATGTCTAAATACTTTCTATCATGACCACCCCAAGCAATTCTCTTTTTTTGCTCCATCGGTGTCACTAATCTTGGAAATCCAACAAAAAGTTGACATTTTCCCTAAGACACTACTCCTTGCATACACGTGACAGTTTCTCAGTTTTGGGCATAAAGAATTAGGAGAAAATGTACAAACAATACTGAAACATGCCTAAATTATTCACTTACGAGCAAGGATCTCCATTCTGACTTTTAACATATTTAAACCTATCCCTCCAGCCTGAATAGGACACATTATGAAGCAATAAAACCTTGCCAATAGGTTTATGGACATCAGTATCAAGAAACTGATAACACCTCATACGATATTAAATAATAGTATTACATTTATCAGCAAGATTTCCTGAATAATAACAATTAATACTTCAGCATCACTTCTGCTAACACGACCTTCAACTTATTGCATTATATTTGGATTGGTACTTCAAACATAATTGCATAGGAGCCTCCTGTAAAAGTTACTTCCCTGAAGCATTCTGCAATGTTGTACTTGAAAGCAAGTATTTCATCATCATTGGAAGAAGCAATCTTTTTCCATACACACCTTTTTGTTTTGTATTTTTTTAAAAAAGAAAGCATTGACTACTTATTTCAGATATAACGCCCTCAACTTCTGTCTCACACGTTTTCATGGAAGGAAAGCACGTACTAAAATGTAGGCATGTCCTGGAGTGCTTTACTAAATACGATCAGTACCAGAAACCAATGATGTGTGTGGATTCAGTTAAAACACTAACAGAATATTCTGACGTCTTAGAAAACACTGTTCCAATCTCACTCATTAATCACTCTTTTGTGGATGTTTCCAGTTGAGTGGACAGGTCTCTTGTTACTGATATGTAGCAAATGCTTCCTACTTTGTAAAGCTCATCGCAAATACTATGCCTCAAAGTGTTGAGAAATTCTTATGCCTTGAGGAATCTTTGCTCTGTGATAAATTACCTTTTAATATATTATCTTTAGCATTGATCCTGATCTACTTTTGATGAGACAGAAACTGATGGAGCCCCTGAAGACTGAAGGAATGCATTTTAAAACAAGCTAACATCTTTCACCACTATAAATGATGGATGTTTTTTTAATCCTTATTTATTTATATATTTTTAAGAGAAAGACATCCTTGCTAACAGTTTGAATGTAATGCATTTTCTTATCTTGTGGGGCTTTCACTTTTGTGACCTTTTCAATTATTTCATATAACATTTGTGAAGACACAAAGACATTCACAGTGTATGTGGTAAAATGCAAGTAAGCAGAGACTTTGTCATTCACAGAAACATCATTCCTAAGGTACTAGAGCCACATTAGACTCTTTACAGATGTACACATACAATTTTGCCGGTTCTTACCCAGTGAAGTGAATGTTTACATTAATAGCCTGATTTTCCTATCAAGAAATGTTACTATAAAGTTTTGTAAAGAAATTTCTCTGCTCTAGTGAATATTCATCATAAACATCTCTTTAATTTTATATACTTATATACTTATATATATACACTTGACACTTCAGTTACAGCCAGATAGCTGGTACAATATAATGTATCACGCATGGTTCAAATGTCATTTAATGGACTTAAAGACTTTGATTTTAAAAGATCAGGTCAGGCCCAAGGACAGTTAATTATGCACTTAATGAGCATGAACTGCATCTGGTTTCAGCCATGGGAACTTTAACTAAGGTAGGAATCAGAAGTATATTTGCTTTATTGGGGTTTTTTCTTGACACTTTCAGCATCACAAGTTCTAGGAGATCACTACTCTGATAGAAGCTTTACAAATAAATAAAATGAAACAGAACAAATGGCTCCTTGAGCAATTCAGTTAATATGCAGCCTCATTTGCTACAGATTTGTATCTTATACTTGACAGGAGCACTGACTGAAGCTTCTTCTGTGGAGAATTTGTAAAAGCTTACGCACCCATCATCCGCACTCCCTGGCTCTAACAGCATTTGAGAGCAGGTACGGCTTCTCTCCCACTGCCGCACCACTGGAGGACACCTCTAGGATCCTCACCTTTACCTGCATGTTTGTAAAACTTTAGGAACTGGTTACGTTTGGGATCCTTCCCTGCTATCACATCTGGCTAAACTGAGCCAAAGTGGGGGAGGCAGGCAAACAAGGTGATTCATACAGACCAACTTCCCTTAAGAAACTTTTAAAAAAGGTCCAGGCCAACCTGCTGAAAAGGAAAGCTATCCCAAAAGGATTAAAAAGTGAGCTAAAAGCCCTCAGTTGCTCAGGCAGAGACCTCGTGCCAAATGTTATGGTTTTACATCACGTGTTCCCATTTCAGTCACCATGTTCGCCTCTTACACAAGATTTCCTCCCTCCCCTCCCTGCCGTGCGAAAGACCCTCAAGTAACAAAAGGGGGAACCAGCACCCTGGCTGGTGGGCCAAAGCCAGAAAGATTATTTGCGCTTTCCAGTTGGCAGTGTCATTTTGAGCAATGTCACGTTTTAAAACATGTCCAAGCTTCTACACTGTCTTATAAGGTAGGCTGTGCCCAGGCGTTGGTATTGGCTCCTTCTTCTCTTTTTATTTGAAGTTGTGAGAAAGAAGAGGCACCGGGGACTTTGCTTGTAAGAGAACACTTTCAAGGCTTGCAAGGAACTGTTTCCAGTAAAACCTTGTATTACACTCGCACACTGAGCAAATGCTAAGCACCCGAAAAGCCAAACAGAAGGAATCCTTGCTCTGAGAGCCTTTCCCCTCTGCTACCCCCCCACCCCGCCATGCTCTCGCAGTTTACAGTGGAATAACAGATTAACCAGTTGAGCAATTTACCAAAGGTTGCTCAAATTATGTCATAAATTCATCTGTCTGGGTCCAGCGAGGGTTTATGACACCTGACAGACAAAGCCCATTCCTGGTGCTAAAATCCCAGCAACAACAAGAAGAAGAGGCATCTCTGCTCCTCCGGCGGCAGGCGAGCCAGACCCCCACCGCTCCCCCACCGCCCTTTTCAGCGCTAACTGGGGCCTGGAGCTCGGACCCTTCTCCGCCGAGGGTGGGGGGGAGACCCGCCGCGCCCCTCGCGCCGCCGCTGCCCGCCCCTGCCCGCGCCCGCCGCACGTGCCCCGCCGCGCCGGGGCTCCCACCTGAAGAAAAGTTTGGAGAAGATGTTCGCCTTCTCCAGGGGGGACCTCTGCATGGCGCCCGGGGCTGCGGAGCGGTGCGGAGCGGTGCGGAGCGGTGCGGAGCGGTGCGGAGCGGTGCGGAGCGGTGCGGAGCGCGGGGGACCGGCGGCAGCCGCTGATCGCTGACGCCTCGCTCGCCCGCCCCGCTCCGCTCCCGCGGCTCTCCCGCCTTATCGGCTGGGCCGGCTCTGATGTCACGCCGCCGCCTGCCCCTGCCCCCTCCCCGCCTCGGCTCTGCCGGCTGGGGCCCCGGACCGCGCGCTGCCCGCGCCGCCGCCTCCCCCGCCGCCCCCGGCAGCGCACAGCGGGCGCGCCCCGCGGCTGCCCCCCGGCTGCCCTCTCCTCCCCGGCTCCCCGCCAGCCCCGTAACGCCTCCTGCCGCCTCCGCCTCGCCAGCCACCCCACGCCGGGTCCCCAACCTCCCCCCGCCAACCCTCGCCCTCCCTGCGGAGGAGAAGCCTCCCCGCCAGTCGCGCCCCTGCCCTCGCTGCGGGGCGGTGGCGAGAGCACAGCCAGGAGAGCCCCGTTCGGGCACGGAGATCCCCTCGCCCCCCGCCCCAGAGCCTGCCCCAGCCCGCCGGCCGCCTGCTCGCAACCCCTCCCCCCGAGACTCGCGGGAGCCGAAGCCGAGTTTGGTGGGTACCCAGGGCCCGGGCCGGAGGCCCCCGTGCCCCCGGCTGCCCCTACACCTGTGCGCGGCCCCGCGGGGGGGGAGGCGAGGGGTGAACAAATGTGAACGGCGGGCGCGATCGCACCCGCTTTGACATACACTTGCTCCAGTTTTTCGAGTTTTGTAGTTTTCACGGCTACCTGAGCCGAGAGGAACGGGAAGCGAAGGTGTATCCTTAAGAAGTTTAGCCCAAATACCCAGCTTTAACCCTAAAGCCGTTTCCGAAGCGTTATGCACGTGCTGGACAAACAAAATCGCCGCTCCCAGAGCACAGAGCGGAAAGCATGCTTAAGAGAAGACAAAGGTGACAAGAAGCAGGAGAAAGAACTCGTGATTTAATCCTGTATAAGGCTTAATTTTATTTAATGCTTATGGCGATATTTACGCACTCCAGTTTCCTTTCACTTCTGTAACTTAAAAAAATATGGATGGAAAAGGTCATGCTTTCCTTAAGCATCCAGCCGTTTCCCTCTAAACTGCCCGCTGTGAAGAGGCAAACGTGCTTCCCCGCGGGCTTATAGATTGCTCTACATCTACAGTGTAACCAGCTTGTTACTCTCTGCAAACTTTGCAGGCGTTTTTTATTTCTCCGCTTCTCGCTACACCCCGCCGTCTTTCCACAAAGCGTTTCTTTGCCTTGGCAAGCCTCCCTCGCAGTCTGCGGAGAGCGAAGAGGTGCCCTCTTACCCTGCCACCGCGCCAGGCTCCTTTGTGTCTCAGAACCCGCGCAGCCCCTTCCCGATTCTGCTTTATTAACGACAAAACCAGTACGCGCCGCGGGGCAGGGCAGGGCTCCCGGACACTCTCCGCGCTCCACCACGGCGGCAGGCAGCGCGGCGAGGCAGGGCCGACGGAGCGCTTCCGCAGCCTGCCACCTAGTGGCACCGCGCCCCGCACCGCGCCCCGCACCGCGGCCCGCCCCCCACAGCCCCGCTGCGCTCAGCCTGCAGGACGCGCAAGGAGGAGCTGTCAGCAGCATCCGGACCCGCGGCGAGGCTGTCACCCCACACGCCCCACCCGGCTCCGAGGGCAGCTCTGCGGGAAGGCCCCGGCCTGCCGATCACCGAAGCCTTCCAGCCTCTTTCACCTTCGTTAGAAAATGGCCAAATGCCAATTTAAAGGCAGATTGGACACACTGTCCCCTGAGCCAGACGCACCCCCTCCTGCTCCGGGCTCTTTCCCTTTCTAGCCATCGGACCCCTGGTGCAGCTGAATAACGCAGAAACTGAGCACGGGATTAGACTTTTTTGTAATTTACATTAGAAAGTGAGGTATGTTAGTCATTTAAAACCTTCCGTGGATCAGGTCCAAACTGCTTAAAATGTCAATGGCTAATGGAGTGTTTTTCATAACAGTATCTCCCTGTTGCTGTTACCACCAGAGGTGACTTAAGAGCATTTGTAGCACATTTTGGAATAACAAAGACATCCCATCACTCATTCTTGATTATATAATTTTTTACATGAAAAATACCACCACTTTTTATTTGTCAAGCTCTCTAGATCCCTAATTTTGGACATTTCTTCTCTAAACTTAGAATATTTCTTGCCTACTTCCTTAAATACCAGCTACGGCTATGTTCAGCACCACCAGAACCCAAGGAGGGATTACTTCCCTGCTCTGGGATCCAACAGTTTCGCAAATAACTCAGCTACTTTCACGCACACAGACACACACAGAGTCACAAACTATTAACTAGTTGTGCTTTACAGAATTACTTCTTGCCATTTTTCTCTTGACTGTTTCCACTGCTACATTTCTTTGCCTCTTTATTTTTTTTAACTGAACATTTTGTAGTTTCAGAGGAACCGTTATTCCTAATCTTCTCAGGGATCTTGAACATTCTCAGCTGACATGAATGTGAAACTTGTCATTAGCATTACTGTGAGTAGGAATAAACTGTCATATTTCTATTCTCTCTAGGGACTGAAACACTTCCAGTTTTAGTATTATCTATGAATTCCAGCTACAGGATCTTCTTTTACTTCTACAGAAATGCAACCTGACATGACCACAGTACTTTAGCCTTTAATTGTATCCACATCCACCACCCATCTGTCTTTACCCTGTATCTCTGAAGAAAATGTAGTGAAGCCGAGTTACGGAGCCAGGCGGCACGTGAACGGGAGGATGAGTAAAGGCTGGTGTCTCATGCTACCGCTGCGGTAACTCTACCACACTTGCACAGGGATACTTCAACCAGGTGAGAACCAACCTGCCATGGACAGTCTGAAGTCGCACACGTGGGCAACAGAGGGGCTGGTTAGATGCTTTCGTGTTCACGGCAACTTAAAGTGGTTTATACCCTGGGCGCTGTAACCCTGGCCTCTCTCCCGCCCTTGGGTACAGGTTCCCATTCCCCTCCAGGACCAGCAGACTGCGTGTAAAGCTGCTTAAGGCTTCTGGTCTAGTTGAAAACCCCACCAGAGTGGTGCATTTTCAGTGGGATCTAAACTTAGGAAGAGGAAAACTCACTTAGTGCTGCTGCCAAGGTAAGTAAAGGTACGAAGCCTATGGCAAGGGGCACGGCAGGAGAAAGGCAGGGCAGGCGGAAGATTGGCTTTAGCTGCCACAGAGCTACCAGGGGAGTTTGGCATACCCTTTCTTAGGTATAGCAATACACTTCATTAGGGGTTTGGAACTTTTTTTGTTTTTATCCAGAGGCTGATTTTCAAGAAGGGCAGAAGAAATTAATTATATTTGCATCTTGGATTAGCTAATGAGCAAAAGGGTAGAAATTATTAGCAGAAAGAGAAAGCATGATCGTATCAAATACTATCTTCTTAGAAGATGAAGCTAAGGAGCTGCCAAAAGTAACACTTGTAAGTCACTGGTTTATTGTTGCTTAAAATGAAAAAATGTTTTGTTTAGTCTTGTAATTCTGATCTTCCGAAAACTTCATTCTTTAAGACAGCCCTGACAAAAAAAAAAAGTCCTTACCTGCAGGGATAAGGAGAGAGAAAACAGGTATCAAGATTAAGTTTATTTTCTTTGTTCAGTGGTTGAAGCAACCAGACCTATCAATCAAATTTCTAACTGAACCCTCAAATTTTTCCAATTCTTTTTATTAACTAGAAACTATTTCGGTTGCAATGTTTCATTCAACGCAAAAGCACTCCGGTCTATTCTCCAGATTTTTTTTAATAAAAGCAGATAACTTGATCCACAGATCTGGCAATGGTCTTTCCCTCAAGCTTCCCTGTGCCCAGCTGGACTCTTAACACACCTGGGTTCACTTCCTCATTCCAAGTGATTTAAATAACGGTGGGAGGCCTTGCTTCAAATCCTCTTAGATGGATGCCCTTAAGATATGGGTCAGGTATAGCTCCTCAATATCTCTTGTGAGGTGGCTTAACTTCATCCAACTTCCAGCTATTCTTGGGAGGTGGGAAAGCAGTCTGGCCACCTTTCCATAGGGTAGGGCTTTACTTTACCCTATAGTTTTTGTTTATGAAAAAAAAAATTACTGTCTCAGAACTGCTCACACACCAAGACAGAGACAACCTCAAAAAAGGTTCAAAATAGTAAAGCAGTAACAATGAAATAACTTTGTTATCTAGAATTATGTGTATAATTTAATATTCAACAAAAGCATTCTACCTGATGGCTTAAAAATATCTATTTTTCGTTGTTGAAGTTCCCCACAGTACTCTCTAGTTGTGGGTAAATTAGCAACGTCTTGCTTTTCATCCTGCTTGTCGGTTTTGGCTTATACTACTATAAATTCCAAAGAGCTTCTCTGTTTCCAGGAAATATAGTGAAAACTGAATCATAACCAAGATAAAAGCTACAGCAGCATTCATTTTAAAAAAGTAAATATTCACCGATATTTACCAGGCAAATAGATTTTGAGTCCACATTTGTAGTGCTTTTGGAATACAGATGGACAGAATATTTCATTTTTAGATGCAGAAGATGGCAGCCTGACAGTTGCTGGATCTATTTACAGGAGCAAAATCCTAATGCATTGTCTTAACACTGCTAAAATTGCTTCAACCAGTGATTTCAGTATTTGCAGATTAACATTCTTAATCTGTGTGCACCAGATAATTTTAGCAAGCAGAGTCACATATGCTTTGCCACACTGCATCATCAGTATCTGACTATGTCCATTCAACGCAAGGTCTCGATAAATCCTGAAAACAGTTTAATATTCCAGGGAAACTACGCAGGTCTTCTACCAGGCATGTATTTCTGTGATACAAGGTATGGAGCTGGGAGGTGAAGTGCTGTGGAAGTACCAGACAATTCATTCTGGAGAGACAAAATGGGCGGAAGACCACATTTTGATAAGCTCTTACATGGAAATCATGAAAGGGAAAACAGCAATGATTACACCACAGGCCTTATTAGAAGAAGAGCTGTGTGTTGGTGTTTAGTGCAATTCATACTGAATTTGCAGAGGTTGACTCGTAGAGCCAACTCCAGCAAAGCACTTCAAATTGCATGTAACTTCCAACAAAAATTGTCACATCACACTAGAAGGAACCATCAGACAAAAGTCAGATATCTTCGTATGTTGCCCTTCGGTCAATGAAGTTAATAACAACTGCAAGAATACCTTTTTAAACTGGAAGGTATTTTTAAGCCTTTTGAAATTGTTGATGCACAATAAGGGAAGTGAAAATGTATTATTTCATTCAGAAGCACAGGATTCTGTGACAACGTATTTCTATTTATACTGATGGATGAACCCCAGTGTATCAAAACTAGTAAAAATTTTTAGATCTGCTGAAGTGTAATTTTGATCTGCTTTGCTACACGATCTATCAAAATACTGAGGTCTTGCTGACTAAGCTTACATCAAATAAAGTCCTGAAGGAACTACAACCTTTGAAGAGGAAGTTTAGACTGTGGCCTTGATTACACAAGAAAGTCATACTACTCACTTTTAAGCATAAATTCTAAAAGATTTGTTAAAATGGCGAAAGCCCTGCTGGTAGTAAACCTCGTAATATCAAGATTTGTGGAAGGTTTTGTCAGTTTGGACACAACTTAATCAGAAATTAGAATTGTCCTGGCACATAGGGCAGCGGCATTTAAAAGTACAAAACAAAACTAAAGGATACACAGTTGACAAATATTGAAGCTAACGAAAAAACAACTTTGAATCAAGATGATGCAGCTATATAACAGAACAGTTATCGGACATAGGGGCACACTCTTGCACTTTACACTTGATAGAATATATTTGGTTCTCTGGAAGCTGCAGTAGAAAATGAGCTGGAGAAGGTTTTCTGAAGACTTCAGGGTTGGTTTGCTTTCAGTCTAGAATAAACGTGAAAGGAGTTAAAAGCCTGAGAATCCAAGTCTGACAAACTTGCAAGGTTTATGTTTCCAAAGATAGCTTTAACTTCTTCCTCTTCATACTGTCATGTAATAATCCTAGAACAATGATATTATTGAGGTTAAAAGGGCAAAAATCCAAGACTGCTACCTTCTATGACTCAATAAAAGGCACATGCCGGCAATCTTAAACAGTTGAGCAACAAAGATTATTGAACCACCTAGAGCATAACAAAAAGTGCTTAATTATTTACAACTGTTTAAAAGAAAAAGAGCTTGAGTTCCTGTCAGCACTGAGATTGGCATCTTCTCTACTGGAATCTTAGCGCAAAGATGATGCAGTGTAAACTCTGCCATGTGAATTCATGCAGTGCAATGAAACCTTAACCCACTGCTTTTTGAAAGTGTGCTTAGTTTGGTGTCTGCTATTCTTGCCTAAAATAATTCCATATGGGTCCAAATATTTTCTGATCTTAATGGAAAAAGTTCGAAGCAACCACCACCATTATTCAAGTTCCAGAAGAACTGTCAGACTTGGTCTTTTCTTCTAGTCTTGAAATAGCCTAAAATTGCCTCTGCAATTGCCTCTTCAGTACGGAAGTTTCCTCAACCTTCAGAATTAAAAAAAAAAAAAAAAAAAAAAAAAAAGAGATAACTCACCCCCTAAAGATACACAAGGACTTTGAGCTCACTGTGGGGGGGAGAGGGGGCAGTCAGTGCTCCACATGAAGACCAAGGGCTGGGTGGCACACAGTCCCCCGTTCTACATGCAGTTTTCTCAGCCCACATCCATCCCATTTCCAGAGGACATGCTGAGATTCAGGTTAGTAGGTTAAAGCCCCGTGTTTAGTCAGGCTTCAGAAAATCTGTAATGTTTTCAAGTACAAAAGAACAAGGATTTGGCTTGTTCACCGACATCTTCATAAAGGATTTTCTCCCAGCCAAAATGAGAAGTGATGTCCTTTTTTTTTTTTTTTTTTAATAGCAGCTGACAGCAGAATATTATGAGTTACTGAGTTTAATTAAAAACCTTTCACATTGGACACAATGGAAAATTTATACGAGGTGAAAGTGCTTCTCATCACAGATCTTGCAGCTGCTTGTTCTAAGCCAAACAGGTGCAGCTGTATTTTAAATAGTTACCACTTTTGATGCTAAAAGCAAGATCTTCGAATTTGTGTAAACTTATGCGAAGCTGTGATTTACATACATGACAGTAAGAGAAACCCACCATTACATAGCTATGGAAGATAACTGCCTTTTTTTTTCCTTTACAAAATGCTTTGTGACTTTCCTGCAAGAAAAAAACTTACATTACAGGAAGGTAAGAATCGTGTTAAACACTCGCAGCACAGTGATATCAGTGACAAAACAGGTATCAGCCTTCAAGAAGCTATCCACAGAACTGGTTGAAATAAGCATTCCTCCACTTAAGAAGGAATCCCTGAGATTTAAGAATTCCAACGACACTTTTTAATGAAAATTGCTAAACCACTAGAACATAAAGATTGATCATCAAGCCCAGCCTGCTGCTGTTGCAAGTAAACCTGCAGAACACTTCAATACTGAACACCTCCAGATGCTGCAGGCCGAAAAAATACTTCCCAGTGTTCTAGGACAATTAAGGCTTATTGTAAAATTCTGGCGACCACAGTTACACTGCAAAAATAAAGGAGCAAGGGGCATTAAGGGCATCTAAAGCAACTTAGGCTCCTGACTTTTCACTAAGTTATTTACTAAAGAAACAAACTTCACATACTGACGCTATAATGACTGATATGTAAAAGAATAAAAAGCTGGTCAACGAAAGATTAAGGAGTTTTTACAAAGACTTAAAAAGGCAGTGATGAAAGTCATGGTCCCCTATGTTCTGACCATGAACTTGAACCATGATCTCCCACACTGTACGAAACCTACCTGGGTGATCACTCTGAGATGAGTCTTCTGAGTTTGCTCTGCTAAAGCTGTTCCACTTGAAGACAGCTGAGCACCCACAGTCATGAGCTGCTTAGTAGAACCCAAGTTCCAATCCTTTATTTGAACTCTGAGTTCCAAATCAGGAATGACAGGTTTTTTTCTGAAAGGAAAGGTACTCTTTAATAGAAAAAGAAAAAAAAGCCAAAACCCCCAAACTTATCAGGTGTCTCAGTTTCTTCCCACAGCAGAATGGGAGAATGGATAATCTCACACTTTTCTTTGTTATGAGACTGGAGAGAGCTTAGAACAATGGATTTTTATAGGAAATAAGGAAAAAAGATAAATTTAACAGCATTGACAATAGAAATGACAGCTTCAAACAGTTCTAAAGAGTTTATGGGAGAAAGCATTTTCAGATTAGATTCTAGAATCTACAATGGATCTTTGAAAAGTTCATTTTTATTTTGCTACCTAGGGTTTTCTATAATCAGCTAGCTACAATAAGGACTATTATATTGCTTAATGTCAGCTTTAAGTGGACAAATGTTACCCAAATATAGTCATAATTACCTCCCAAAACAGCCAATATTCACAATATTTTAAAAGTAGAGTCTGAAAATGCCAGGTATACATAAAAATAATTATAACTCACACATTGTTTTTATTACTTAAGAAATGGAAAATATTTGCAGACATAAAGTGTTATTTCTAACTGCATTTATCACAGAAATTAAAAATAGGAATTTAATACTGTGCCCTTGGATAGACTTCTCCCTTGCTGGCATACAAAAACTTAATTTACACTTCCCTGTGCCAGTATGAAAAGAACAATATGATCTATTCATGCACCCTAATGGGTTATAAATTAGTATAACCATTGAGGAAAAGACCCAGCTGTGGGTCTAATTGTACACAGCACACTGCAACAGGAGTGGACAACACAAGGTGTAAGTCCAAGTTATGAGACAGAAAATAATAATGAAAATATTTCATTATGTTATAGAGAAATGTAACAATTTCTCATCAAATACTTGTTTCAGTCTCATTCATCTTTTCTCAGAAACAATGCAACAATAGAGTAGAATTTAGAGAACAATTTAAAAAATTATGTATTTTAAATACTCTATGGGAAAGACAAAGAATATCAAGCATTTCTGTTTACACTTTTGCTTAATATATAAGAGGAAATGCTTTTGTTATTCAACACATAATTAAGCTGTGAAAGTCAATGACCCGTGACTTCATTAAGTTTACAAGGACTAAGGACACAAACAGATATTTACATAGAAAGGGAAATATTTAACACATTTACCCTGGTTATTTATCAAAATCTGAAATGCCTTTGTCTTAAGACAATCTCTATTTATATGAATTTAGGAGGCAACATCTGGTATATGCAGTCTATCACAAAACATTATGTTACTGCAGCTTTACTCTTTTCACTGTGGCACGCTGTACAGGATCCTGGCTAGGGTTGGCAGCCACAGTAGACTGGTCTGCCGGATGCATCTGACTGCAAGAAACTGAAGAAGTTTTCATTGACAGAAATCAAGAGAATTTTATTCTGACAGAAATACTGTACCGCTTTAGACTCTCCATTTAGAACTAGAACATAAGGAACAACATCGGAGTACTAGCAAGAAAACTAAAGAATAGGAACACTTATGCATCCATTGGCCATACAATAATTTCATTTTTGAAATCAGAAATAAGATATATTTTCAGTTTATTTACTCTATTACCTTGTAAATTATTTTCCCTATTATTGTGGTACTACCTACAGTCAGCTGCATCGGGATTCTACTGAACACACACACACATAAAATTATATGCTCTTGAAACTACTTCCAGATTGAAGGTAAGGTACAACAAATAAGTGAGACAAGCTTTCAGACTGTGAGAAAACCTGTAACAAGAAGAGGCAGCAGCATGCATATTAGAGGCCCCTCTTTAAGCTCACCCTTTTCCCAACTTCAGCCAGCTTTCTGCTTCTGTGAGTAAAGCAGACCAAACATGCTTTTGAAAGAGCAGGTTCACCCTGGGCATACCTAGGAGGGCAGGAGGATGCCTGGGATGCATAAGAAGAGAGAAGTCAGAAACAGTAGACATTTGTGATTTTTAGAAAGAAGTAGTTAAACAGATGTGTGGTGTGATTTCTTACCTCCTTCCTTAAGAGATAAAATAATTAAGAACACCAGTAAAAAGACCAAAGCTAGAAAAAATAGGTGAAGGTTGTGTTCCCTGAACTCCATATAGATGCTGAGGGTAAAGTAGAAACACTGAAGGCTAGAAGAAAGGGAGTAACAGAAATAATTAACTTTTCTTCTTCAAAGGTTAAGACAGGAAAGGAAATTGAAAGAGGATTTTTAAATGGATACCATGCTGAAAGATACAGCTAAAACTCTACTGTTATGGCTGATACACCTCATTTCATGTAAGTATTGATGGGCAAAAATACCATAAACAATGGAAAAAAAAACACGAACCCCAAAAAACAAAACTGAAACCAACGTATTTGTCTTGAGAAATGTCATAGGAGTTCTGAATACTGAACATATGAGGTGGCTTTCCTAAGCCGTGAGACATTTCTTTACCATTCAAGCACCTTCTTGTCTAACTACATATGTCTGTATTCTGCAAATGCCTGGGGGAAAACTCACTCTCAAAACAGAGGCTAGAACACCAAGTGCCTACACCCAGTATAACACGTTCTCTATGTCCAATGAACTTGAGTTGGTAGCTTGTCATAAATACTCTGCTTCAGCAGACAGGAACAGCAAACAGATTCCATTGCAAAAAGAAGGCACCTTTTTAAAAGCAAACAGAAAGTATAACTTACCACTATCCAGACATAGCTGACCCTCAGAAAGAACTTTGTTAACACCAGAACGAAAAGTTGATCTAAAAAACATCGAAGAAGGAATATCCTCCATATAACAGAGCTCATGAGAAGGGAATGCTGAAATTTTCTCTGTAGCTATATCAGTTGCAAATGCATAGAGACTGATTGATTCCCACTCAGGATATTTCCCAGGAATATATCCATGAGAAATTAAATTAAAAGAGGTGTGGATCAGTGCTGCTCCAACAGGGGAGCAACTACTGAGTGAGATTTCCCTGCCTGATCCATGACTTTCAGGCACTGAGTTTCTATTAAAAAATATCCTTTGTGCTCTTCTAGGAGGTTGACATTTTTTCTGAATCATTCAGCCTAACTGGAGCCAGGATCCACACCCGTCAAAGGCTTGCAAAACCCAGAAGGCTTCAGATATCATTTATCTAAAAAGGGCCCTTAGATCCTACTTCCTGCAATTTTATATATTTTTTTTTGGTACTGAAAGAATGAAGGCAGAGAAAGGTAAACAATAGCCTATGTAACCAAACCAAATGGGACGTTTCTTAAGTTTCCGCTGCAACTCAGTAACAGATAAAGCACATGATGCAAACCCCAGCCTAATCAATAGAAAATCTCTTTTTTGCCTTTTAATCATCTCTGGATCAGTTAGATCTATTACTCCCACATATGCCTTTGATTAAATTTATTTTCAAACAGCAGTTTCAACGCTGTTAACGAAACACTACATTACCAAACAGAAAACACTGCCTTTATATTTAATTCACTGCTCTCATTATACTTCTGCTATTGCTGTTTTGATCATTAACTGTATCACTAGAAGTGGCTTAATAATTATTCGCTGCTTCTAGAAGCCTTAGTATAAAATTCTTCCTTACTCCTCGGGTTTTCTGCAAAAAAAAAATTAACCTTTTTTATAACACCACCCATTGAAAAATTTTAATACTATTTCAAGAGATAGGTGCAGTTTTAATAGAGTCTCCCAAAAGTATTGCAACAAGCACAGCAGTGAGATTAACAAGTCAATAGAGCAACCAGATGTTTAGATTGCTTGATCATGTCACAAGAATCCATCTGTAATGAAAAGTAGTCTCTTCCCTGAGGTCCTCTCCAGTAACAGTGTAACAAGACATACACTACTGTTCTGCAGAAAAACTTCCCAAACCAAGATCTGTATTTATCACCTTGTGCTCAAATTTAACACAGTTTCTCACTGGACCTGCTGGTAATATATTAGACATTAAATACTTTAGGTGATTAACATTATGCACTCATGTCTGAAAATATTCATGCTGTCCCTTTGTAAAAGGTTTAAAAATGTCAAACAGACCTTTCTAAGCTCTTACATTTATAGGAAGTCAGGCATTTCTAAGTCTATTTTAGTGTTGTAGTCAAAATGGCTTTTTTGCACTTGTATAGTTACATCTTTGTAAAATTGGTGTAATAAATTGGGAAATTGCATCTTTTGTTAAGGAACTAATTCAGGTGTAACTGATGGTGTTGAGCTATACGCTTCCTCCACACTTACAAAACCATCACTGCTGTAGCAAATCTTGAATGTCTAACAATTACAACCACAAAACGTTAAATAGAATACATTACATCTGAACTTGTATCACTGGTTGCCATTTGAATTGGCAGATGTCGGTTCAAATTTACAAGATAGTGAATACCTGTTTTTTCCCATTCTTTCCAGATAAGATGTTTTTGTGACTAGACAGGAAAAGACTTATTAATAAACTCAGATATAAGAAAGGAAATAGACAACAAAGATACAAAAAAGACGATCTGCTTGTTTGCATATTGCTACAAACAGGAACAGTGTTTTATAGGAAGATTAACTTCAGTGTCATGCCGAATGTTTCAGAACCAATAAATCTGTAATGCAAGCAAAATTAGTCTGACAAAGAGGAGAAAGTGTGTGAAGTACTACCTACCAAATAGACAAGACAAAGGACATCATGTAAGTGATGTGAAATAATACAATGTGAAATAAGGCAAGACTGAAAGACCAAGCAGGAAGGAAAAAAAAATAATCAGGGACACAAATATCCAACTAGTTCTGTGGAAAATACCCTGGGAATTCAGATTCAATAATTCAACAAAGTAAGTGGGGGTAAAAACGCAAATGAGTTGTGAAATGTATTAACAGAAGTGGGGTATATAGACCATTGTCCTGGTTTCAGCCAGGATAGAGTTAATTTTCTTCATAGAAGCTAGTGTGAGGCTATGTTTTGGATTTGGGATGAGAAACTGTTGATAACGTGATGATGTTTTGGGTTATTGCTAAGTAGTCAAGGACAGTCCAGCTTCTTGTGCTGGCCTGCCAGCGAGCAGGCTGGGGGTGCACGGGAAGCTGGGAGGGGACACAGCCAGGACAGCTGGCCCAGGCTGGCCAAAGGGATACTCCATACCATATGACGTCATGCTCGGTATATAAAGTTGGGATGAAGAAGAAGGAAGGGGTGGAGGGATGTTTGGAGTGATGGCATCTGTCTTTCCAAGAAACCATTATGTGTGTTGCAGCCCTGCTTCCTTGGAGATGGCTGAACACCTGCCTGCCCATGGGAAGCAGTGAATGGATTCCTTGTGTTGCTTTGCTTGCGTGTGCAGCTTTTCCTTTACTTATTAAACTGTCTTTATCTCAAACCATGATTTTCCTCACTTTTACTCTTCCGATTCTCTCCCCATCCCACTGTGGGGGAGTGAGCGAGTGGCTGTGTTGAGCTTAGTTACTGGCTAGGCTTAAACCACGACAACCATGCAAGGCAGTGATGCTGTTACATATGGGGCATTGGGGTTATAGCTCGGCTGGAGCACTGAATCTGTTTATTGGGCAGTGCAGTGTAAGGAAAAGTTTGTACCCTGGGAAAAGACCTAGAGAGTGATGTGTTTAGCTTTTTAATCTGTAAGACCTACATTTTCAAATACATCTGCAAATGACAGTAGATCCCTCTATCTACCAAAGACAAGAATTGCAATAACTTGCCATAAAGAGGACCAGAAAAATCTCCCCCTTATAAAAGTAGGGAAGTACTGCAGGTCTCTCTCTCAAGACAAGTTACACAAAATATCTGTCAAGAAAGTTATAGGTATACTGCGTTTTGTTTCAGTGCAAGAGTTGAGCTAGATGACTTCTTGAGGCCTGTTATGACAAGTTAACTTGGCATTTTGAGAATTCTTCCCTCGAGTCCGTTATGACTTTGTGTCAAGTGTATGAACCCATGCCCATCCTCAGATATAGTCCTGTTACAAGCCTTAAGAAACTCAGACAAAAAGTTGTGGTCCCATTCTTAGCCCTGGCACAAATCCAAAAAATTGCAACCGTGCACCCATCAGACCACAAACAGATTTAGCCCACTGCATCTCAATTTACTGCCTTCATGTATCCTATTTACTGAAATAGTGACATAATAAGAGAGCTTTTCTTAAAACGCCAGAATATGATTCCAATTTTTTCTCAATAGCTCTAAGTTTCAGAGACATCTAGACAAAAAGAATTTGTATAGGAATTTAAGCTAGGTGCCTCTGCATAAAAAAGTCCACTCACAGTTGAGCAAAACAAGGCAGAAGACTCATTAGACTTTCTGTTGGTAGCATTTAAATAAACTAAATTATGTCAGCAAAAATGACAAAAAATTTTGCCTTGATCCAACAGCATTGTTTATTGCTTTTTCTCAAATAAAAATGAAGAGTCTGAAATTAGACAGTATGGATACTAGAAGCAAGCACTCCCACTAGAAACCACCTAGGAACTATCATTTCACAGGGATCCTGCCCTGTGAGCATACCATGCACTCTCAACAGGAAATTCTTTGTTCTTACCTTGACACTGTATTCACTACATGTGCTGGTTTTGGCTCGGATAGAGTTAATTTTCTTCACAGTAGCTGGTACAGAGCTATGTTTTGGATTTCTGCTGAAAACAGTGTTGATAATATAGAGATGTTTTCGGTATTGCTGAGCAGTGCTTACACAGAGACAAGGCCTTTTCTGCTTCTCACACCACCCCACCAGCAAGGAGGCTGGGGGAAGCTGGGAGGGGACACAAGCAGGACAGATGACCCCAACAAACCAAAGAGCTATTCCATACCATATGATGTCATGCTCGGCATATAAAGCTGGAAGAAGAAGAAGGAAGTGTGGGACATTCAGAGTGATGGCGTTTGTCTTCTCAGGTAACCATTAGGTGTGATGGAGCCCTGCTTTCCTGGAGATGCCTGAACTCCTGCCTACCGATGGGAAGTGGTGAATGGATTCCTTGTTTGCCTTCACTTGTGTGCGCGGCTTTTGCTTTATCTGTTAAACTGTCTTCATGTCAACCCACGAGTTTTCTCTCTTTTACCCTTTTGATTCTCTCTCCCCTCCACTCCACTGAGCAGGGAGTGAGCGAGTGGCTGCATGGTGCTTAGTCGCTGGCTGGGGTTAAACCATGACAGCCCTTTTTGGTGTCCAACATGGGGCTCGAAGGTTCAAGATAATGACAGGTTTGATTGGAATGTGCTTGGTCAAATTTATAGCTGTTATTGCTGTTTAGCTATTAATTGGCAGGCTCCTGTGCTTGCCATGAGTTTGCTTTCCTTACTGTATATTAGAGTCTAGTGCTCGTTAGTGGCTGCTTTTTGCTTTCGCTGCTTGCTGTACTGCTGTACTGCTTATCATCTGACTCTGCTGTGCCTGGGAACATATTGATAACAGCAATGGCGATGTGCCTGGGCTGGCAGATGACCAGGGCATTGCTGCTGTTTCTGTGCTGCTGTACTGGACAGGCTAGAACTCCAATGTGAACTCGAGTTAAAGGGACTGTGACCTGTGGATCAGTCCTTGGGGAGCAGGACACCCCAAATCATCTGTGGGCCATGGATAAGTCCATACCAGAGCACATACATGTTGAAGCATCTGTGGCTGTGGTTACATCTGTGCTGCAGCAGGTATAGCTCTGAAGGGATTGTGGCCCAAGGATAAGACCATGCTGGAGAAGGTACACCTCAAAGTATCTGCGGCTGTGGATAAGTCCATGCTGCAGCAGGTACATCTTGAAGCATCAGTGGCTGTGAATGAGGTCATGCTGGAGCACCTCAAAGCATGCGGCCATGGATAAGCCCATGACAGAGCAGGTACACTCCTGGAGGGACTGCAGCCATGGGTAAGGCCATTTTGGAGCAGATTTACTTCTGAAGGGACTGTGGCTTTGGGTAAGGCCACACTGGAGCAGGTGCATCTCTGAAGGCACTGCGGCCCATGGATTAGGCCATGCTGGAACAGGTGCACCTCAAAGCAATTGTGGCTGTGGGTAAGTCTGTGCCGCAGCAGATATACCCCTGAAGAGACTGGGGCGCATAGATAAGGTTCCACTTGGAACAGGTACAACCTTAAGGGACTGCAGTCTATGAATAAGTCCAAGCCAAAGCAGGAGCAAGGGGAGGAGTTCATTGCAATGTTAAACCCTATAAACTGGCCCAAAGAGGCCAAGGGTGGAGATTGTAATGGAAACACCTTCAAATTGTTGTAACCCATTATTTGAGTTGCATGTTATAAGAATTACTATAGCAGGAACCATCTGAACCAACAGGGGACAAGCCTTACAAGAAACAATGCAAGTACAGCAGCAACCCCACCTGAGCTGGCTTTGGTGCCCAGTCACTCCACCTCCCCTGTCCTGAGTGACCACCATAAAAGGTGGAGCCGAAAGTCATGGACTAAATGAACTCAATGGACATTTCTGGACATTTTACAGACATTTTACAGGGGATGTATATATATATTATAGGCTGAGGGAATGTATCTGTGTATTATATCAAAGGATGGGAAGGGGGCTGGTGATTAATGTGGTTGTATTGTATAGTGTGGTACCAAAGCATGACATAAATGGTATGGAATAAGGGGTGGAGAATGTGCTGGTTGTGGCTGGGATGGAGTTAATTTTCTTCACAGTAGCTGGTACAGAGCTATGTTTTGGATTTCTGCTGAAAACAGTGTTGATAATATAGAGATGTTTTCGGTATTGCTGAGCAGTGCTTACACAGAGACAAGGCCTTTTCTGCTTCTCACACCACCCCACCAGCAAGGAGGCTGGGGGTGCACAAGAAGCTGAGAGGGAACACAAGCAGGACAGATGACCCCAACAAACCAAAAAGCTATTCCATACCATATGATGTCATGCTCGGCCTATAAAGCTGGAAGAAGAAGGAAGTGTGGGACATTCAGAGTGACGGCATTTGTCTTCCCAAGTAACTGTTATGTGTGATGGAGTCCTGCTTTCCTGGAGATGGCTGAAGACCTGCCTGCAGATGGGAAGTAGTGAATGGATTCTTTGTTTTACTTTGCTTGTCTGCACAGCTTTTGCTTTACCTGCTAAACTGTCTTTATATCAACTCATGAGTTTTCTCATGAGTTTTTACCCTTCTGATTCTCTCCTCCATCCCACCAAGGTGGGGAGTGAACGAGCAGCTGTGTGGTGCTTAGTTGCTGGCTGGGGTTAAATCACGACACCACCACCTTTTGTCTCACAGATCTGGAGAACAGTTGGAAGCAAGATATCTTGGTACCAATCCAGGAAAGACAAAATTGACCCTGACAGGTCTAAACAAGCATGCAAAAGGCAGAGTTGTAATGGCATATTCTGTGAATATATGCATACTTAATGCCTACTCTTACACATTATGTTCCCTGTTATTTGGGGCTCAGCCATTCTAAAATTGTCAGTTAATAGCCACAACATGACATGACATAACATGCGTCTGCTGTTGACTGTGATACAGTCTTTTCCACACAGTGACTTGCAGCTTTGTAACCCATAAGCTATAACATTAGAATTTGTTGCAAAATTATCAGCAGATGTCAAGGGCAAGTAAAACAAAAGACTATTTCATTAATGCATATAAATAAAAAGGCCTGAATAACAAGTAGATGTTAAACAGAAGCCGTATTTACATACCAAAAGTAGAAAAAAATGCAAGCAGTAAAAAAAATGACAAATTAATTCTAAATTATTTGAAAGCATAAACATCCTTAACACTATATGATCCCAGATGTAACAGAGAAATCTAATTCCTTTTTTCCAGGCTAACTTTCTTCAAGCCTAAATTATGCTTAAAAGGTCACATTAATTCCTTACAAAATTAGTTTTCTTCAGCAAACACAGCTGTTTGCTCATTTATTTGTAAATACTCATGCTATGCTGTTTAGGTAATGTAGATGAGGCTTAGAAGAGGTTTGAATGTCCTATTTAACACTTTTTTTAAAATGTGTTCTTCCAGCATGTATTCTTGGTTTAGTACATCAAACATATATACAGAAAATGACAAACCTTAACTTGAACTGATTAGGATCAAAAAGAGTTTACAAGTATATTTAATAGTCCTGAATGGAGTTAAGGCTTATAGAAGAATAGAAATTCCCTGTACTCACCACCTAAACCTTTACATAGTGTGTAATTTCAAGAGTTAGTTTTAGCACTAATTTAGCCAATTTTTGCTACAAAGAAATGAGTAGCCTGAGAACATATGAAGTCCAATGACATATTTTCTTTCCTGCTATGTCTTCCTCTATCTCTGAACAGGTACAGTTTTAGACCACTGTACAGAAGAACACATGTTTAGGAGCATATAACAGACTACCACCCTCTGCTTTTTTTTTAAGCAAACATCTGGCAGGGTGAAAAAAGCAGCAGCAATCTCATGAGCTGCTCTAGATGAATGAGTGTAATACACTGTAATGCTATGTTACGACTAAAGATAAGAAAATGGCACAATCATGTCACCAAAACGGAAGCTAAATTTTGTTATCTCTTGGAATTGGAGTTCTCGATACAACTGGGCCAACTACTACCATCTCCATAGCTGACAATCAAATTTCCACTGCCTTCAGATAGTGGCATTTTTTGTATTAGAGGCTAAAGAAATAGTGTATTTCTTTAGACTGTTGTACTACAACACAAAGCTATATCACACAACCTATATGCCTCCCACACTAAAATTAATAATAGCCATGACTTTCCTGCAAGCAGGCCTAGGACCAAACTATCTTATTAAGAAGTAAGCAACAAAACTTCAAATAGGAACACCTTTATTGAAGCCAATTTGTAAAGCAGTACAGGTGAGTTTTGTCGTAACACTGTAACAGGAATGGGTCTAATATGAACAAGGCCCATTAAACTAAACATTGCAGTAGTGGTAAATGTTGTAGAAAATAACAACAAAATTATTAAGGCATTTTAAAAAATGTTACCAGAAATGAATGTGTTGACATTTATTAGAAATCTATGTGATTTACTAATAGATTCTGATCTACTACTTGTTACAAAACTTAGTGCATTTAATTTAGTATCTCAGAATTATTTAATTGCTTTAATTTGAAATTCTCAAGGTGCTTTGCAAAAGTTAACAGATTAGGTAAAGTATGCACAAGCAGCATGCTGAACACTACCCAAAAAAGGTCATCTCTTGAATATATAGTATTAAATACTCTTTCTGATGTGCAAGCATCCACAGCTCCTATGGAAATCAACATAAATATTATTTCTAGGTGGGTACAGAAATTCTAATGTAAAAGATTAGTAGCCGCTCATCAGTGTTTACATACAGCGCAGTAACCACCTTACCCAGCAATAATTTGTACTCTATGCTTTTGAGTCACCCCAGATTAGAATGCTGATGTTTCTGGTGTTCAATACCGAGTGGGCAGCCTGCAAGCACTATCTTGGAGGTCTAGGATAGGCCCAAGTTTGGTGATGCCTTTAGTGAAGCAGGTTTAAGCTGAGCTGTTCAGCAAATAACCACTCTTAGCAAATAGCTGACAGCATTTCCCCTTCCTATATCTTGCTTCACTTGTGTCCTTTGACTGCAACAGTACTCAGCATATAACACTAAAATTTCAGCATGAACTATATATATTTTCTAGAGAAAGCTATTGTGGAATGATGGAAACATTGTTTTATGTTTATGTTTATGTTTATGTTTAACCACCGCAACCAACTTTCTGTAAATGTTTACAGCACTACAAGCATTTGAAATGGAAAATAATTTTCTGCTGTGACAGTCTCAGTTCCTATTTTCTGCTACTCCAGATTGCAATACTATCCCTATCACCACAATCTAGTGAACATTTTTTAAAATGTATCTTCAGTATTGTACTTTTTTTAGTCTTGGTTCTTTTTAAAGATTCAGCATCTTCCCAGTTCAGTATAAACACAGCTTAATAAAACAAAAAAATTCCATTCTTAATGTACTGATCTTGACCTTATTTTAGCCAAAGCAATGCCTAGAGATGCATGTTGTGGTTTATGTTACCTTGTAGGGAAAAAAGTCTGTAAGCATGACTCCTTGTTTGTTTCCAAAAGTAGTTTCATGACAAGAAATGAAGAGATTGCAAAAAAAGGGGAATAAAAATAAACAAGGAAAGGGAAACATGTTAGAAGTTGTATATGTTAATTTATCTTTCTTCAAATTTGTTAATTACTTATGTATCAGAGGGCTCAAGGAAAAAGAGATGACTTGGTACAAAATGTGGAGAAAATCTCAAAAGCTCTTCTGAACAGCCACTTGTTGCCACTTCCAACATCTAATTATTCTGAACTACTGAGCTGCACAGGAGTCTGCCTTGTCCACTGGCCTGCTCTTCTCCCCCTGCCGTAAGGAACCTCCTTTTGCCCTCGGCTCGGTAGATATCAAATGTTAGCTCTACTCTCAGTACAAAGACCATCTTCCTTTCCTTCCCTGCCTTGTCTTCTTCCTCCTTCGGATAAGCCTACGTGGAAACTTAATGGGTACTGTATAATAACACAGCTTGCTTTCTTGCTGTGATGCTTTTAGATCCTGGTAAAATTAAGCAAGGTCAACTGGTGAGGCAACAGACTCTTTCACACAAAGGAGGAAATGAAACAGCATGCCTTGTTCTTCAGACCTCGGATGGAAAGGATGGTTAAAAGTAGGAATAAACAGGGAAGATGACTAGGTAAAACCAAGTCAAAAGAGCAGTGTATTTGTATCTCTGCTGGAGTCTTTAGACTTAATTTTGCTATTTGAATCTATAGTGTTTAACTTTGAAAAATTCCAAACCTAGTTAAGAACTAGAATATAAACACTTCTAAAACCTGTTATGTTAAAAATGCGAACACTGCAAAGTCAAAACACAATCGCACTCAAGTCCTTTATTTTGTATTTTTTCCTGCAGCATTATGATACAGCCTTTAATTATATTGTCACCTGTATTCAAACCTGCCCATCCCACTCTAGGTAATAGAAACCAGATATGTAGGGAGAAAGTCAAACAAACAAAAAACCAAGCCAAACAAACAAAAAAAGAGCCTTGGTAGGACCATTCATTCCTCAAGGACTTTCCTGAGCTCTGAATCACAAATTAGATATCCTGACACCCAGATGAAATTTCAACTTCCCTGGAAAATAAGATTTAAAGCAGACTGTGTTGTGTCTGTTCTTCTAGATGATAACAATAGTAAGAATCCCACAAATGGCACTGCTGCAAGTTAATTTTATTAAGTCAAGAGTTAGGTAAACTACAACAATGAACTGCCTAAGCTTTGCTATTGCTGATCAAGAATTCCACCCTCTTGCCAGTATTCTTTAATACTGTTGCATCCAATGATTTTAAATTTTGAACTTTAGCATCAAGCATACACTTCGCATGTTTGCTAGAAGGTTCACATTTACACGGGATCATCAATTCAAGTCTCTGATGCCAAAACACCGCACATAAACAAGCAGTATAAATATAAATGGCTAGGAATTGCCAACCCATGGGGAAAAAGGAAAGGCTTTAAATGTTGTGATATTAATGAGGCATTCAGGAAGGGGATTTTTGTTTCTCCCCTCTAAAATCAAATTCATTGAATTATGTGGAAAATATAATTTTTTTCTGAAGGAATAAGTAGTTGATTAAAAAATACTGAAGCATCTACAAGTTTGGGTTTTTTTCATTCTATTGGAGAGGACAATAAAGTATTTAGCCTGGGAATATAATTCACAAAATTTAGGACAAGGGTAGAAAAAGACTACTACAGAGTTCTATCCCAATTGAGCAAAGGACTTTTTTTCTGTTAAAAACAATGACTGTGAAGTTATCACAGAGGAACAGCCAGTTGACAGGACCAACTAGTACAGCAATAACATCAGCGAAATAGGTCCCCATCACAGAAAATTACCATTCCCCTCTCTTCTCCAAGTTATGATGCATCGCTTGTCCACTTGTGATAGATTCATCCATATTGTAGTCCCACAATCCTCATGTTATTCGCATGACATTTAACAATACGTAGCCTCTTCTGACATAATGCCAAGTGGTAACTAAAATAAGGCTACTTAACAATAAGGCTACTTAATATGTGCTTTTAAGTAGAGATACTAACAAACGATGAAAGAGCTTGGTGGGGAGACAAAGCTCTTGACTACCATGCTATCTACCTGAAAGTGGCTCAACTCACAGAGGGACAGTTGCCTATTAGAAAAATCTTCCTACCTGAAATGACCAGTGTGAGAACACTGCCTAAATGGACTGGAGATTTAGCAGAAAGTTAGCCAAATGGTTAATCAGAGGTTTGTTACAACTGGCTGATGTGGCCAAGGAAACCTCTGATCGTGGATCATTCATGCACGCTACATGGCCCCATTCTTCCCCATCTACATCTGGATTTCAGATACATTCCATGATAATTTAGATAATCTGGTTAAAGGAATGGCTACTTCAAGGAGGAACACAGGAAAGAACTGTATGGGGCAGAAGCCAATCTGTTCATTGCAGAGCCTCACAATCGGGCAATTGGGATCCCACAAGTTTAGTGCAAGCTAAGTTATGTAGGAAAGTGTTCTGAGAAAGAAATCTAGAGCAAACAGCTGTTTTGGCGTCTTATACATCTGCAATAACAGAGAAGAAGACTTATCTTTGATAATTAGAATAGTTCTGGTATAAAGGATAATTAAGACTCAGGGCATTTTTACAGTATCAAAGTGGATAGGAACTGCTGAGGATTTTACTGCACAAATTAGACAGGAGGTATTTAGACAGGATGTATATTTTTTAATATACTAGTGCCTGTTGATAATTCTGAGATTTCACACACAGAAACTAATGGGACTAATAAAAGCTTTTTGTAACAAGAGAAGCGTTGTATCTATGGCAACAGCAACTTGAATGAAGGAGTTATATCAGTGGTTAGAGAGACCTGGGGAGAAGAAGATCCAGATACACGTACAGGATCTTATGTAACAACATGGTTCAATATGGGCACACAGGAGGCTGGACTATGGGCATTTAAATACTAGGGATTTACTAGAGGGAAGGAACCTTCCTCCAGAATCACAGCAGTCATTGCTTTAGACAGCCAAACAGTCAGGGCATCCCCAGCACGTAACTGCTCCCACCTGGCAAATAAGGAAGTCTTATGGCTTCCTGTTATTGGGCCAGCTGTGACAGAGTACCTGGAAACGATCATAAAAGTCTCTCCCACAGTTAGACACTTCTGGACAAAAATTGGAAAGTAGCATAACAATGCAGGTGTAAGACACTTGGAAAACAGTGCAACGTCTTTGGATGTTTTTTCCATAGATCATGTTTCAAATTTGCGCTGTTCCAATATGAACTCTTTCCCCAGTTTGTACCACTGGGGACATGGATGGTTTCACAATTACCCTCGAAGAGAAGAGCTTGAAGTGGACATAAAGGAGATGCTGACTTTGCTGGAAGAGATGAATCAGATAAAAGGAATCAGAAGCAAAGTCCAGTTAGCACATCCTCAGAACTCAGTGAGGGGCTGAAGAGTTCCTCTCAGAAGAGAAGCTGTGAAACTTTAGGAGCTCTGAACTACTGGTATCACTTTAGAGAGCCAGCATCACAGACCATAATGTAAACCACCATCCTGACAATAACTCAAGCAAAACAAGTCCAAGAAGACAGTATAAGTGTGGGAGTTGTCATAATGCCCAGCGACTACTGATGGGCAGCCACAGCAGCCATAAAAGTAAGAGATAATCAGAGACTTAATATCTTGTGGTAAACCTATGATAACAAGGCGGTTTAGTATGCAAAAACAACAAGTAAATTGCATGTTTTGCTAAGAAAAGAAGAAAAAAAACCCCACCAAACACAATAAAGCAAAAAGAGCTTTTCATTCAGTCCCTTTTCCAAGAAGCCATATTACTTCTAAATTGGTCAGAGTGAAGTAAGAATGTGGCAACTAACAAAAACATTATTTATGTGAATAAAATGAAATATCTGCATAACCTTCAATCTCGATAAAAGTGATAAGATAAAGTGATGTATCAGAATAAAAGGTAAGTGGGATAGAAAGTTCAAAGCACCACTTGATCATATAAACAGCCATTAGTATACTCAAAGTTTCTAACAGATGGGCATTACTATTAGAAGTGGCTGCCTGAGGATCAGGAGAAAGTGAACAGGCTGAAACAGAGAAGGTACTCACCATTCAGCAACACGGTAACAAAGTGGGAGTACTGCCAGTCAATACTAAGGGGAAGAAAAAGCATAGAATGGAGTAGAGATAGCGGAGGAATGAGGAATTTTTTACAGAGAGGATGCACCTAGTAAAGCAGGAATCATTCTGACATGGACTTGCTATACAGATCAAAACTTCTAGATTAAACAGAAAGAAGGTAAAAATGTGCCTGACTGACATTAAAAAAAAAGAAAGTATCTTCAACATCGTAATTCCTCTTCTAGGGTTTTTATACATTATTATGTTAATAAGAGATATTTTCATGACACTGACACTAGGAGGTCCTGAAAAGGATTCAGGTTTACACCACCCCCATGAATTCCCCACTAATTAGTTTATGTGGTCTCATTTTTACAATGGTTTAAGGCTTTTACCAGAAAACAAACAAATTTTATGAAAAAACTGTTGGTATGCAATTTGTACTCCAGCTTTTGGCAGCAGATTGAAAGTTTTGTATCATGTATCCAGAGACATTTAGCAAAGTGGCCAGGATGAACACAGCTGCAAAAATTGAATTATCAGAAGCAAAACAGCTGTAGTTAAATGCTTTCCATCTATTCTAAGTCCATTAGAACAATGACTGAAATAACTATGAATAACTCAATTTGCTGTAGTGCAGCAGCTCATAACAAAATTTTAGGATGGCAAAACTAAAACTCATTTAACACAAAGGGTGATTTCACAGATCACAGAAAGGACACTCCGGTGCTTTTTACAGAATAAATGCCTTACAGTCTGGAGTGAGAATTTGTAATATTAGCTCTTCTTTATACATGAAATACCTTAAAAGTAAGAGAAGCTACAGGTGTATACACGTCAGCAGAAAATTCATCCGGGACAACCAAAACTATTACAAAGTACATTGTTTCCCATTTGTTTCATGAATGTGACCTGTGAAATTGCAATCATCTGTGCTACCTTATGGGACTTAATGCAAATTCCTGTATGATGTCCTGCCCTTAACCATGGAACTGGTACAGCTGGTACTTCAGTCCCCAGCTGAAAATTTATTGGGAATTTGTCAGTTCAGTAGACCCAGAGCTATTAACCCTCTCTGGGAATGAGAATCTCTTAAAATTACCAAGTCCATTCTTTCTGGAGTGCGCATTGCTTGCACAAGGACTTCCTTCATCCTCTGCATGAATAAATTAGGACAACATGAAAGGAATGGGTTCAAGACTTTTTATCACTTGTCCCACTGTTCAATTAAGTTTTGTCAGAGGTTTTTACTCTAAGTAATGTTACCACAGATGAAAATTACATAAGAATAACACTGAAAGGGCATAGACTGTTACTCAAACCAGTAGCTGTGACAGAGAACTATCTAGAGTTCCACTAAAATGCTATTGCTGTTAAACCTCTAAAATATTAGCCACTGTGTTATTAGTAGGATGTTACTGCGGTAGTCAAGGTTTACAGAGGCATTCTCTTTAAAGTTACTGATTCCTATTCTCCTCCAAAGAACGTAACTTTCCCAACATCACAGCCATTAAATATTTGCTGATTCAACTCTTTGACCTGAAACAGAGGGAACTGAACCAGTTAAAATATTCTGGAATATTACGGCAACCATGTTCGAACAAAAATTTTTAGCTATACACATATTAGTCGCATACGAGACAAAACATGACATACAGATAGAAATACAGAAGGAATTCAGACAACTAATGAAATCTATTTAATACCAGATAAAAGTCAGCAGATGAATAAAAACAAGCTGAAGTCTGAATGCAAGTATGGCCAGCAAGGAGGATGGCTGAGGACAGACAGAAAGTGTATTAAGGAAGTTCTATTATTCAGAGCAAAAATAGGCTCTTACAAGAATACTGTTATTTATTGCATCCAGTGACTGCTATCCTTACTATTCACTGTACTTTTGACAGGTACATTTAGTATAGGCTGACATGCAAGTACATGGAGCTAGGCTACACACAGATTAGGTATTTATTTTAGAGTTGGCTTTTAGTGCTTGTTCTGATGCCTCTTGTCATACAGGAAATCATTCTGAGTTGTCTTCCCTACTTGAGCCATTCTATAAGTGCCTCCTGCATGTAAAATGAGTATTGCATAGCAATAAGGAAAAGATGTTGGGAGCTGCTCCTACCAGAGTAAGTAAAAACATAATGGTATTTAGCAAATATGGATGACAGGCAGGACTTACCATACTGTCAACCAAAATGAAGAGTCTGCTTAGCTGCAATATGAAGACAGACTTCAAGGTCACCAATGAACTGGAGCAAGAATGTGAAAAAGAAGAGGGAGAGTCCACATCAACAACAATATCTAATTTAAAGTTCCAAGCAGACACATAAGGAGAGGTCACCTGCTATCAACTTCTGCATGATCAGCATGTTCACATTTGAAACAGCTATCAAGTACACTGACTGCAAGGCTCTTCTACACTGCAAGGTTTTGAAAGGGGTTTTTTTGTAGCACTAGGGACCATTAGGCCTGTTACTGAAGGTGACCTTTTTAAAGAGAGGTAGCCTGTGAACAAAGCAGCAGCATGCAGGCCGCATTTGAAGTGTCTGTTGTGGCATTTTACATTATGCATGAGATGGTGCAGAGAAAAGGGAAGCAAAAAAACCACCCAAACCCAACCAACGTCAAACCTTTGAAACCTGAACCAGCACAAATAAATCACAATTGTCAAATACTAAATAATCAGTAGTGTATTAAAAGTAAGGAATCTACAGATAGTAGCATCAGCAGTTAGAAACAACTTTCTTGCACTGCATCAGGTCAATTGTAAAAAGGCACGTTCAATTGTCTTTAGAACTCAGCAGCTAGGAATATAAATTCCACTAGCAAGCCCGTGTTCTGTAACACGGCTGAGCCAAATAAAGAATATTATGGAAGCTTGATCCTAGATATGGTACCTATACTGTTGAGGACTGACAGATCCACATAGATACAAAGACGTTAGGTGACAATGCCATAAATTCTACTTTTCCTCTGCAGGCAGAAAGCCACATGAGAAATCTTCAGGCCAGTGATCAGAAAACTGAAAACTCTTGACAGTAAAAGTTATGATGTTATAAGAACTGACACAGCTACAAAAATATTTAATTATTACATCCAGTAAATGTTACATCTTCATCAAGTTAAACAGACATTTAATATATGCAGGTAAATCCAGAATCAGGACATAAGGCTAAGCCGAGGTTTATGTTACAGTTGACTCAATTTTATCATCTTTTCTTCTAGGGAGGCTGTGTGAAAGGGAAGGTTTTTGCATTTCTATCAGGTTTCCAGAACTGGAAGTTTCTTTCATGGGAGTTCATTTAAAATGCTCAGCTAGTTCTATACCAGACTTCCTCATTCTTAATAACCTGACTTTCATAATACTTTTATGCAAACAGGTTGTCATATTTTACAGACAAGCAACTAAAATCCAGAAAAAAACAGCTGTTAAAATGTCAGGAGTGCATACTTGAAATATGCAGATTTTTTTTTTTAATATGTGCAATTTTTATATCACTTAGTATGTTCTACGCACAGCTCTAGCTAACCTGCAAGTTCCCAATATGGTAGAAGTTGCCTCACACATTGCATTGCACCAAAAAAAAAAAAAAAAAAAAAAAAGAAAGAAAAAAGAAACAAATGCTTCACAATCACCTTCTGATTAAATGGAGTGCAATATTTTTTAAAACTAACTTCCCCAAAATTACACTTCTATGCTGTCATGGGCACAAGGAAGGACTATCTCACCGTTCTGTACTAGCACCTGCCTCTTCTCCAAGACCAGACTTTTCCCCTTCTTTTTCCTTTGGTACAGCAGAAGACCAGATTCATTTCAGACTGGGCCACAAGCACTCCAAGAGCAGCGTTGTCTGTGGAGGAAATACAGAACGTTCTTCAGAGAGTTTCACGCGAACCTTGCAATGGATGAGAAATTATCCGTGAAATCCAGCCACAGTTCCCCAACTGAACTGCGTGGCTGTCTATACCCGGGTGGGAGGGAGCAGGGTGAGAGTTCAGCTCATCATGCACGGCTGCTTGTTCAACCTTCCCCCACGTAACTGCCACCCCCATAGGCTTTGCCTATGCGACAGCGCACGTAGGTACCTAAGTAACGTAACTGACTCCTATTAGGTTAGTTATGTTAGTGATGACAGAAATTAAGGAGAGAGAAACTTTTTTTTTTTTTACCTTGGATTTAAACACATTTACCCGTCGCGGACCTAAACGACTTCATACGTAGCGCTGCTGCGTGACCTAACAACCCTATGAACAGCTAAGTCACTGGTAAGCCGGGTCACGTTCCCATACGCTTATAACCGTTAAGTTTCATCTACTGCTTTTACCTGACGCTGTAACGTTGTCGCCGGTGTGGACCAGGCAACGCCCGTCACCTCACGAGCTGCGGATTGCCGTTAGGGCGGCCCCGCGCGCAGAGCCCTGCTGCGGGCGCGGGAAAGCGGCGCGGCCGCCGCGGGCCACGTGACCCGGCGGCGCCGAGGCGAGGCGCGCGGAGCCGGGCGCCATGGCCGCCGTACCCTGGGGATCCCGCGTCGTGGCGGGGGGCGACGAGGACGGCGACAGCGATGAGGACGGCTGGGATATCGGCGTCGTGCGGCAGGAGCCGCAGGTGGGGGGGCTAAGCCGCTCCGCCTCCGGCGCCCCCGAGCTGGGGCCTGCGGCCGGGCGTCCTCGGCGGGGTGGGGTAACGCGAGGGAGGTGGTGTCGGCTCACCGCGGCTCAGTGGGGCTCGCAGAGGCGGGCGGCCCCGGGAGGGACTGCCACTCGCGCCTCCTCTGTGATGAATTCCTAGCAGATCAGTGGTGGTGTACGCTCATCCGAGGAGTAAATAAAATCCAAATTTTGGGGTTTTTTTCTTCTTACATTAAACCTTAATGTGTATTTAAAGCTTTTCTCCTCCGTAGACCCTAGTCCCTGTTTCAACATGAGAATAAATTGGAAAGCAACCGGAGGCCTGTAAAGCAGTTTTACATCTTAAATCTCTGAGGTTGTTTCGTGCTAACATGAAGATTTAAGGTTTTTTATTGCATCTGATAGGTGGGAGGCATCTGATCGTGTGAGGTGGGGGGAGATTCTGCAAGGCTTTTTAGCCGTTGGTTTGTCTCATGGCTGGAATTGGAAAATGGATACTTGCAGTACTCTTGCTAAAGGTTACAGTCAGTTTTTCAGGGGCCTTGATCTTTAAATTGAGGTTTTTATCCAAAGATATGCATTATTTGGAAATTGTTGTCTGGGTAGAACAAAAACTAGGGCTAAATTATTATATTGACTGTTTCTCACCTTTGGTTTTCTAGACACTAAGCACTATTAAAATCTTTACAAAAGTTGTTGGGGAAAATTGTAGAATTCCAAGTTCTCATGTTACGACTTCAAAACATCATGAAATATGACTTCTTTCTGTACCCATTTCTGGCTGCAAAGAAACTAGTGAATAGTCCTCCACTTATCGGTGTATGTAAGGGTTTTTTATAGTCTAGATAAATGCCAGCAGCAATCTTCAGCTGCATCTGCAGCTTTAATAGAGAACAAATCAGTGATGTTTTTGAAAGGAACTTGAATCGGGCAGCTGTCTGATGCATAAACTAGTCCTTTGGCCAGGATATTTTTCAGCCACATCATTTATGATGCAGCAACACAAATACCTCTGCCACCACAGGAATAGGAGGAAAGAGGAACGGTAACCCTTTCCAGCAGTGGGTTCGTGCTGTGTGAAGCCAGACAGCTAGTCATTGAGCTACGTTGCCACAGGGTCTAACTGTTAATGTCCGATAGATACATTTTTTAATGCTCTGATTTGCAACATATGAAATGTACAAAAAAGGTACAGAAATAGGTTGCAACGTTTTTCTGGCACCAAAAGATGAAAAAGAATCTTAATTGAAATCAAATACCATTAAGAAAAACTAAGAGCAGCATAGGAGGATAGCAGGTGTATTGAGAAAGGAGATATTTATATTTTCAGAGAATGGAGCCTTTTTGAGAAGTGAATTTTAAAATGTATGTTTTACAGTAGACGCTAAGCAGGTCTACAGAGATGGAAGAAGGAAAGTTTTACCTTGCTCCTCCCCCCCACCTTTTCTGCATTGTCCTTACAGAGATCATTAGTGCTTTTATGCTGAAATCAAGATGTAGTTTTTAACCTTGAAACAGTTACTAGATTTTGACTTAACTTTTATTTGCTTATCTAGCAGTTGGAGCAAATGTTGCAGGCGGACAAGAATGAAGCATTAAAGAAGGCACTGTTTCGTGGTGATGTGTCATTAATTGAAGAACTCTTAAACTCTGGTGAGGAAAGTCAGTTATGAAGTTGAATATTTTTAATTGAACTTGGAAAGAATTCTAAAGCGTCAAAGTTTGTAATTTCAAAATAATGTGTTGAGTGCATGTAGGAATATGTGAATGTTTCCAATACAGGATATAAACTAATATTTTAAAGATGAAATTAGTTTTTCAGTGACTCAGCATGTGGTATTCCAGCACATCCCTTCTAATTTATATTTCTTTTGTCAATAGCCCTGAAAATTGAGAAAACTATAATGTATGAACTATGAAATAAGGTGTTTCTTTGTTTTTGGGTGCATCTTTAACCTGAAAATATCAATTGCAAACATTGAATTTGAGGTGGTTTAAATTGAGAGTGAGAGTTCAGTGGGTGGTCTTACTTTGGTGTTGAAGGTTGCTGGGGGTGGGGCAGGAAGGGGAGGCTGGCTTTTTGTTTTAATGCTCCCCCGGTTTGGAAATACCATTATTTTTTTCTTACTCACAGCACTGTTAAGTTTCTGGTATGTGCCCTGTGTAATACTGCTGTCCTGGCAACATCAGCTGGACAAAGATTTTGTGATTCTGAAAGGTCTAATAGGGTTTATGTGGCATTTGTCACTAAAAAGTAGTTTGTCTTAACACTAAAAAGCCTTTCTCCCGGTTGTGTTACTCAGTATGTGTCTGTAATGTGTTTCTGTTACTCAGTGTCAGGAGGATTGGATCACTTACTGAAGCATCCAGGGCAATTAAAAACTGCATAGCTGAGTTAACCTGCCTAGTGATAATTGTCAGGAAGTTCTGCTTCAGCAAGCAAGCAGAATATAGTAGCCAAGACCTTGTTCTCTGAGGAAAATCTGTCTTATGGCTGAAGAAAGTAGTTTCCTAGTTAGCAATGGGTTTTTCTGAGTTTTAAAGCAATGACATTACTTGCCCTTTTAGAAGACGACTGTTTCTTACTGTGGTGAAGGAATGGTTTTCTTTTTAAATTAAGTAAAAACTACTGCACAGGCTGAAACACAGAGGTGTAATACTGAATGAAATACATCTTCTGTCTTGCTCTGAGAAAATATGTTCTTATTTATAGATAGAGTTTTTAATGATGTCTGTGCATCAGATTGCTTAATTGTTTTGTTGCAGCCATCTATTTTTAATTGTTTGTATTCCAGTCAAACAGCAATAGTTCACTTTCCATGTTTGTGCCTGCTACATAATGAGCAGTGCTATGCTTTTAGAGGATGATGATAGGTATCTGTAAGAACATGTCAGGCCAAAGATTCCTGTAGTGTCCTGTCTCCCGAGATGTGCAAGGCAGTATCACAAGAGAATCTATAATTTCCTGAAAATATGATTAACAGTAAATTTTGACCCATCCAGTACTGTCCTGCAGAGCATTAGAACACAATTGTGGTGTTGGGTTGATGATCTTGATGGACTTGTTGGATTTGATGATCTTAAAGTGCTTTTCCAACCTTCCGTGATTCTGTGAATGCCTCTCTTTTAACAGGGAGGTGTTTCTGAAGAAAGGTAACATTGTCCTTCAGAGGATGGGTGCTTGGTCAGATTAAATCTTTGCCTCCAAAATTGCCTTTAGTATATGTTCAGTAGAGCTTGTAGGAGGCTCGCTACCAGCACTCGACCAAACTCAGGGTTTGTGTTGGAAGTGGATTTCCTAGCAACAGTTGGGGCTATTCTTCCAGGTTGAGAGAGAACATGTTGTCTTCTGGCTTGCTTAGCCATTGCTTTAACAATCTTTGGTGCTGAGGCAGTTTTACAGAGCTCCTTTAGGAGATGGACAAGTGTAATGTCTTCTCTTACCCCTCCTACAAAATGGCAACATACTAAGAACAAGTTTCTGGGGGATGTGTCACAAAAAGTAATGCAAACAAGTAGCAGGTTCAAAGATGACTTGGGCATTTTGGTCTGCTGTGGGAGTGAAATACTTAACACCATATAATTCATATGTTCATTTTTCTCAAATGTTATGACCTCATGACAGTCTAGGCTGATCAAAAATATAGCTACAGTCAAATCCTCTTTCCTGTTTCCATCCACCAGTCTATTCCACTCCTATCTTTGCATAAGTGCTGCAGCTCATCTGATCTTTTGCGAGCCAGTTCAGGGAATTAAAGTAGTAGTAAACTGGGAGGGTGTGGGGAGCTGTGAATAATTTTTCAGCCGGTTTGGGACTCTGGACCGTGAATCCATAGCTGGCCCAGCAGTGGGAGACATCAGCAAGCTCTGATGTAACTCAGCTTTAAGGTGTTGTGGAACTGCAGCACAAAGTGCTGACAGACTTAGAAGAAATCAATACTTCTATTAGGGAGAAGTCTTCTAGAATCAAGCGTTTTAGAACTTTTCCCTCAGATAAATTTGGTTTGAATGTGAATGGATTCTAACACTAAGAGCTGTTCTTAAACTAATTAAAGTCTTTCAAGACCTCAGTTTTTGGTGTCAAACATGGAATTATTTAGGATAAAAAGTTGTATGTCAAGGTTGGTCATAGTTCTTCAAGCATTACCTTGTTAACCTTTTTGAATTTGAGATTATGTTTTTCTGTATAAAACCAGCCTTTCTACCATAACTATTATTAGCCACAGTCAACAAAATACCTGAAAAAGATGCCAGAGAAACTGTGGTAATCACAGAAAGAACATAATTCTTCCTTTTCTGTTCTTTTCCTTCAGCATTATTCACATGCTTCGTATAGCTTCTGCTGTAGGGCTCGTCTGAGGCCAGAATGTATTTCTCCCTGTTCCTGGTTAAAGAGGAGGTATTTATTTGTGACTCAGATTATAAGAAAGAGCATTGTACTGCTTTGCCTCCTAGACATAATTTGTGAGATTATGTGACTGAAAAGCTCCTCTACTCGTGCCGACAAAGGAGCACAGAGGGCTAATGGCAGGTAGGGGACCCCAAATAACACCCTGGCCCAGCTCTTCCCAGGCCCATCATGGAAGCCATCAGCCCATCACAGGCATATCTCCACAAGCCTCGAGGAGCAGAGGGGCCCAAGGGTGAGCAAGAACCCAAATTATGGAGTCAGAGGAAGGGACTCCCAGGGCTGTCATAGGGCCCTTGTGCCTGGGTGCTGGTGACTGTAGAGACAGGAGGGAGGGAAGGGGTGTGCCAGCCACAGGAGTGGGACGGGGGGTCAGAGGCCGGTGTGTCTGTTATGCCAGCTGCTGGAGGAGATAGATATGTCCCAAAGGGCAGCAGGATGAGAGCATTTGTGCTGTCTGTGTTCACAGGAGCGCTCTTGTCTGTCTGTGTTGATCCGTGTGACTGGTGGTGTATGTGTGTGCCTGCTGGGAATGCACACTCAGCATCGACACTGGTTGGATTTAGGGGTGTGGAGCTGCAGCAGCAGTCTTTCCTCTCTCTGGCTGTTGGATCTGGCCTGATTTTTCACTAAAATTTTTATTCTGGGCTTCACTGTTGCTTTATAGCACTTCGTAAGGGCCTTTTAAAATGCTAAACTAACACTGCTTACTTCAAGAACAGCTCATACAATGAGAGAGTCTGAGTAGTAACCAAAGGGAGACATTTCCTATAACCATGCAGCCAAGAAGCAACATGACTACTACTGTTTCAATTGTCCTTTCTTTGTCTTCCTCTGACACTCTAGCTGGTTTGCATTGTGACTTTCACACTGTGTGGTACTTCAAGGCAGTCATTACAAAGATGGCAGGAGACCATGGAGGACAAACAAGCTGTAATACAGCTTTGACATTTCATTGCCAAGAAGACCATTCTACTTCTAGAACTTACAAGCACTAGCATCATGGCAGATACTATCTGTTATATGTGTAAAGAAAGCAGTGAGGAAAATACCTTCTCGAGAGTTTTAATAAGTCTTTCTATGCCTGCCAAATAGATCTTTTGTCATGGTTGTTCAGATATGTATTAAAATAAAAAGGTCTAGATGGGAGCTCTAGTTACATGGACTGCTTTTCTTCTTAAGAGGAAAAGGGACTTCTTAAGACTGACAGTGTGATAGCTTTCTGGTATTCCTTTCCTGCTAGTGTTACTTCAGTGGGCTGTTGGATATCAGACTTGCTAAATTCTTGAAGTGACTCATCTATAAGGAAGTTCAGGTATGACTGCTAAGAGACCCTTGCTGACTCCCCTTGTAGAACTTGGCTGTGGACTTCAATGAAATGTTTTGTATACTGCAGACAAACGGGTGTGCTGTGACATTAAAGACTGCAGCTAGTATGTATGCATTACTAAGAAGGTTTGATCATAAATTCTGTGGCTTGCAGGTGCTAGAGGTGTTAAAGTACTTCAGCATGTGGCTTTCATTGAACATTACCCCTTTACTGATTGCTTCTACAACTCCAGTGATCTTAAAGAGTTGAAGAATCAATCCAAGAGCAGTGACCTCTTACACCCTCAGATTTAATGACTTATGTTGCTACACTGAGCACATCTTTGACAAACTACCAAGGCAGGGAAAATACACATTTTGCATTAAAAGGTATGCATGTAGCTAAACTGTCACAGATTTCTTAGGACAGTTTTTGTTTTTTTCAGAGCTGTCTCTTGTAAAGAAGTATTTTTTATTATCCCTAATCACTGTTGGACTAATATGGAACCAGCTGATGGAAACGGTTATAGAGGAAGTAGTATGTGAGGAAGGATTGAAGGAAAGATGATTCCTTTTATGGCAAAAATATAGAGAGATTTTAATTGGAAAGTTGTCACATGAGTATCTTGGTCTGGTACTTGTTTTTTTGTGAATTTGGGAGGGCTGTCTGGCAAGCTTACTTCTAGCCACAAAGGAAGACAGGGCTATTATAGAGAGTAACAAACAAATCTCATAATTGTGACTGAATATTGCATAATCTTCTATTTCTTCTTTCTGTTGAGATAATATTTTGTTAGTACTGAACACAAAACTGGTATCTGCTAGTTAACTGCCTTGTAAGGCAGAGGATAAAAGGAGCTGTGAAGCAGGGAAACCCTAGTCCATATGGTCTTAATTGCCTGACAAGCAATTTGCTTCCACAGCAGTCCACTTGGCTTGGCAAGAATCAAAATTTTTAATTTTGATTGAAGAAAACTATTGCACATAAGTGGAGAAAAGAGAGATTCTGTGCCCTTCTCTGAACTTTTACAGCTTTTTTTTTTCTCTTACTTTTACAGCTAAATTTATTACTTACTTTTTTTTTTTTAATGTAGTCTTTATGTGGTACTTAACTTCTTGGATTGAGAACAGAGCTTCCTTGGTGTCAGTTCTAAAAGTTGTTTTCTGGTGTTCTAGATAAACATGTATTAAAAAAATGAAAATGGTGTAAGAGACTTCTCTCCCTAGGACTAAATGCAAACAGTGTGTAACCTTTGTAACAATACATATTGAGAGTAAGGTTTATAAAATGCATGTTTATTGTGGTGCAGTTTTATGATTTTAGTATCTTAAATTTTGACAGGTATAAGCATAGAATCTAGCTTTCAGTTTGGATGGACTCCACTGATGTGTGCTGCCAGTGTAGCTGACTTTGCAGTAGTGCGTCTTCTTCTGGACAGAGGTGCTAATGCATGTTTTGAAATAGGTAAGATGTGAATGAAAAATACTGACCGGTAATGTTCGGTACCAGACATTGTCCTATCCTTATTCTCTTTTTACATATTCAGGGAAAAAATCAAAGTTCACAGTGGAACTGGGACCTAGTCTAGCTTTCACAGTTTTGAAGTAAAAGCAGTAGTTTTAAAGTAAAAATTGGAACTGATCTGGAAACAGTTGATGGGTTTTCTTCTTCTTTCTCTCTCATTCTGTCTTTACCCCCCTCCCTCCCCTCAAATCTCCAAGTACTTTTTTAAAAAGAGCGTTTGAAAATACTTGTTCAGGAATTCTAGGATAAAGTTGTACAATTAAAACTTCCTTTGTTTGATCCTGTTGCGTGCAGAAACCAGCTAGAAGCCCAAACAACAGGAATAGCTTTCCAGTTCAATTGAAACTAATGTGGACTTCTCTAAAACTAGAGCACAATTTTTCTATGAGATGAAAACTGTTCTTCACTGTGTTGCTTGATCACCTTTTTGTCTTAAGAGTTCAGTGGAGCTTCTAAGTAATATCAGTTTCTCTGTCAATTTTTGTGGCTTAAGGATAACTTTTTCCTACTTAAACCATGATTTAAGAATTTTCCTTCTCTCTCATTGTGTTGGAAGATGTATCAAAGTTCAAGAAAAACACTGCAGTACAGAAGAAACTGATGTGAGACAATACTGCCAAGTACATAAAAGCAATGATTGTATTTCCCGGTAACTTTGCAATATTTGTAATAGTAGTAGACTGAAATGTAGATGGTACAAATCTGGCTCTGAAAATTTTCTTGAACTTCTTAGCAGCTGAACAGAGTATGAGATTAGAGTAGATTGCCTGCGCCAAAAGCAATCATGCCTTCGAATTACTGTCCTTGTAGCCAACTTCAGAGAACTTCCATGTGGCTGCCTACAAATGTGGCTGCCTACAACTTGTACCTGTTCGTTGCTTATGGCTGCAGAGACCTATAAAAGGGACAGAAACTACAGGCAGGAGTTTCGGCTGGCCAGTTAACCAACATGCATGGCATTTTTTCAGTCTGTGACCAACTGTTTGCCCCAAGTGGCACCTTGCTAGGATCAGGTTTCTTGACTTGTTTCCCTATTAGTCAGTGTAGGGAAACAGTAGCTAGGGCATACGCACAGCAGAATACTGTCCAGCCAGGAACAGTCTTGCAAGTCATTGATTCAGGTCAGGCCACGTGTATTCAGTAAAGCTATGCCATCCTAAAGTGGTACTAAATGTCACTGGTCCTGCTGCTTTTTTTACATCAGCAGGCAATCACATAAATGATCCTATACTAATTATCCTTTAATGCTTATAATCCTAAAAACAGCTATACTGTTAGTCACTTTTTGTCATATTTCTGTCATTCTTTGCAAGTGGTTGCTGAATTTTACCCTTTTTGGTAGTCGTGAAGAACAAGGAACTAATGTAGCATTCACTGTGTGATGGGAGTGGAATGCAGCATCCTTGAGGAGTAAATTCACTGGCTTTTCTGGGTTTTTCCGCTAGGCTGAACATAAATTAATCTTTTTTTCAGCTGCTTACTAGTTTTTCTTTGCAAAAGAGAAAACTGAGAATTCGAAGATGTTTCTTCCCCTTCTTCTCTTGCTCACACTTATGAGGCTAACAGAAAGTAATTTCCCATTCTTTATCACTACCTGAAATACCGAATACAAATACAACTACAGGTTACTCCTAAATATCATTCCCAGATTAATGGTGCTTATCACTATCTTTGTTCAAAGTCCTGCCACCTTTCCATTCATGTTGTTATTGATAACTAGGTTAAACATTTCAAGTAAAAATCTGTCAGTTTATCAAGTAATTTATTGAAATGTTTATTACTTACTGTTCAAGAGTTTTAAGTGACTCTCTGGAACTTAATTTTTCATTTAACATGCTGATCTATGTGTGTTAGAACTTCTGCATGAGGTAGTTGAAAATTAAAAGATGGTATATTAAAAAAGTCAGGTGAATTTAAATGCAAAGCTAAGGTCTTTGGAGGGATGGGGGACAAGAAGTGGTGAGAAATAAAGTAGAGCAGAGTGGGGTAAAGTACATAACTTCTCTCATGTTTAAATATAATAAAATCTGATCTCAGTGGAAGAATAAAGGTGTTAATATATACACAGTCTTAAAATTTCTACAAGAAAGTTAGAAAATATGTTGTAACACTTCATGGTATGGTCTGAAGTAGGTACAGCTAAAATTATACCTGTTAAAACAAATTGGTATTGTCAAACATATGCATGTTTGAACTTGTGAACAAGTTTGTGCAATAAGCAAAACAGGCAGTTATTCAAATGGCAGTCTTCTAATTGACTCTAGGGCCAACTAACTCACTAAGGTCCTTGAGGTATGATGCTTCCCGCATCTCTAGGAAAACCATGGGAAAGGAAATCTCCCCTGTTCTGTGGGCAAACAGCAGTGGTGTACAGTTCTGACTTGTGAGCAAAGGTGGCAGGTAACACCCAGCTGGCTTCAGAGCTGGAGCAAACACGCTGGTTCCTCCTGATGAATCTTTATGGATGGTGTAGATGTTTTTTAAATACACATCTAAAACCATACTTTTAATCCTCCTCCTGCTAGTACTGCACCATAGTGGTCTAGTTTAGTAAACTTACTTCCTTCTCCTTAAGCCCTATAATAAAGCCTTCTTACTTCAACTGTCCTTTGCATGGGCCTCTGTTCTCCCTAAAATTGATGTTGCTATGTGTTCATAATACATTTCATGCACTTTTTTTATCCATTGCACTTAACTTCCTGTAAACTGTTTCTTCCCTTGAGTGTATTTTGGGGAGAGCTGGGGAGGAACAGTGAGTGAATCTACCGGTATGGAACAAGATTTGAGGAACAAGCATCTATAGTTAAGCTCCTGCTGGGGTTTTTTTGGGTACCTAAGAAGTATCCTAAACTTCATTAGGAATAGATGCTTTACTGCTGCCATTCACTCTCATCTTTCTGAGTATCTTCTTTTCTCAGATGCCTTTATCTTACCTGATAATTCTGGTGGCTTTCACTGCAAGGAAAACAAGTTTCTTTGCCCTTTTCTAAGTATCTTAGAGTATCAGAACCTGATTAACAACTCTAGCAAATGCAAAGGCTTTTAAAGGAACTTCTGGATTAGCATGGTATTTACATTTGCATATGTAATTCTCTAACTGCAAGTTTCAAAACAGATAAGTACACTGTGCTGATGGCAGCATGTAGTGCGCATGCTTCAGAGGAAAACATCTTGAAGACTGTAGAACTGCTTCTATCAAGGAATGCTGATCCTAACCTTACTTGCAGGTACCAAAAAAAAACCCCCCATGTCTGTGAATACAGCATAAAATTTAATATTATTATCCAGAGACATCTTTATAGACATAGCTGTTGTAGGTTAAGATGATGTGTACTTCATTAGCTTTTTGTAACTTTGCTGCTGTCTGTATAAGGAAAGAGGGGTGCCTAGATATTTATTTCTCCTAGTACAGTCATTCTTCTGAGTGAATAAGGCTATGGTCAGTTTTATCAAATCTAAGTATGTTCCTCAGCCGAACAAGTTACAAACTTAAGCTAAAAACTGATTTTAATATTTCGGTTGACTGTGGTGTAACAGGAAAAAGTATGTCCTCTGCCTTTCCTAAATCATATTGCCTCTTCTGTATGAGGATGTAAATTAAATCAGTTAATTCTTTATTTAAATTCATGTCCTCCTTTTGATTTTTTTTTGTGGTTATCTAGCTACATTCCTTTCACAGACAGCCTCCTATGGAAAAAGAAAACTTCTCTGTAAGTAAAATACATTTATTCCAGTGCAATATGGAGTAATCCAGATTAAAAGAAGATTTAATCTCCTTTTAAAAACAAGTAACAGCTTGATTCTTGAATTACCACTTTGTGTCTCAGCAGTCTGAAGTAGTGCATTGTGAGATGTCTGTAGTTGCACAGTCTGATGCAATGTTTCATTTTGCATCAAAATGAAAGAAATTCTGGGCTGACCCAGGATAAACTGTCCTCCCTCTGCTGGAAAAAAAGGTACTGTTTGGGTAAAATTGAAACTGCTTGTTTTTCAACTAACCGAAATACATGTTTTATACCACAGCTCTTTCACCACATTACCAGAGATATGTGGACTGTGTAGCCCTCTAAAAAGAATGGAATTGGAGGCCAGTTGGTTCTCGTTAGTAGAACTGAATTACTTCATGCCATGAACCTCACTGTGAGCAGAGTACTGATAGGAGGAAACATAGTTGTGCTGAAATGCCACTGAGTCTGGTACCTAATTTAAATGCTATGCATTTATTCTTATCAGAGAGGCTAAAAATTGTTCATGAAAGACGACAAAGCTACAGACTCTGAAACAATTACATGTTGTTGCCATCAGATAGCTGGGTGTTAGGATAAACATTCTGCTTTAAAAAATGGGGGAAGTCTTTGTTTGATTAAACTTGGTCCTGGGTGTTTGAAAATGTAAGCCTGAGTGCAAAGCTGCAGGTTTAATTTGGAAAGGACTTTGGCTAAACTTTGAGAGGGAGAAAAAAAAAAAAGTAAGTTTGGAATTTGAAGGACAAAACTTTATTTATAAACTTAGAGTATGTTATGCATAGTTTGTCTTTATATACAAATATTTACTTGCTATCTTTTTGTTTCCTAAGACCTTGTGCTAACATAAGAGTTATGCTTGCATACGTCAGATACAGTGTCCACTTGTGGTTTTTTCACTTTTGCTATTGCAAAATGTCTTTCTCAAATGAAAAAATAAATGAAGTGACAATCAGAAATGTTATATTTGTACCAAACAAAAGTAGAAGTTAAGTGACAAGGCCTGGATTTTTCAAAAATCTTTGTGCTGCCTTTATTTCTTTCCAGTATTTGACATTTGTGCATACCACTCCCTCATTAGAACTGCTCAGCCAGCAGCTGCTGCTTCTCGTGGGCTTCTTCCACTGTGTTCTGAAACAGGGTGATGAAACACATCAAACCAGCTTTTGTGAAGGGATCAAAACAGACCTTCTATGTGACAGTGCAGTCCCACTTCACCCATTTCATTAGAACAAGCAGGATGTTCTGTAGGAGGGCATCAGAACTGTCAATGAGTTGAGATTACTGTGAGAGTACTTCCTGTGTGATCAGTTTACCGCAGGTGTTAAGAACTAAGGTTCACATTATTTGGCTGTCTCAGCACTTAAGAACTGGAATGATTTTAGGAAGCTTCTCTTTTGTCCACCAACAACTGGAATGTGTGTGAATGCAAAGCAGAATATTTGATTTCCATGTAAAGGTAGAGTTTGGTATTTATCCTTTCTCTGTTGTGCTGTCAGGGCAGCCAGTAGGCTTTTTTATTTCATGACATCTGGAGGTGATACACAGAAACATGCAATTTTTTTTTTTTTTTTGTCTAATTCATGAAGTGTGTGTAGAATGGGGAAGGACTAGTGAGAAATAAACTGATTTTTGAAATGCAGTCTAAGAAGGTGGGCTTAGGAGTGGGTAGGTAGATTTTTTTTTTTTGCAGTAGGAGAGAGTACTGTGGAGAAAGTATGCAGTAGAGTAACTTCTGATATTTTTGCTAAATCAAAAGTTGGGACCTGAATACTGATGGCTGTAAAAACTTATCAAAACATAAGTGCTAACAGGAGAGTTTTGAAAGACAAACAAGAAGTAAGGTAATGGCTAGGTGAAAAAAGAAGGCATTGTAAGACCTGCTGTGTATATTCTTTGTAGAATAGCCTGAGTGCTTCATTTAAATGAATACTACCTTGAGAAATTTGTTCTGCTTCTTTTGTATCATTCACCTACCTCATGCTCTAAAATGTAAATTATATACTTTATCCTTTTTTAAGGCCTGGAAATACTTAAGCGTTTTTTTTTTTTTTAAACTCTTTCAACCTGTGGTGCTTTCTTAAAGGTACACTGATTTTCTTAACATTAAGCTGTGATTTCATTGTAGGCAGAAGGAAGAGGCATGACCAACTGATAACTAAATTACTGCTTCTAGAATTAGATGTCATAGGTTGTTTAGTAAATATAGATTTTGGTGATGACATCCTCCAAGTTCTTGTTTACATAGAGTAGAAGAATCCTAATGGCTTTGGCGGTAAGGAGAGTGGTTTGAGTTGATGTTTCATGCTAATATCTCATTGTTAGAAGCAGGTATAAATAGGTGAATGACTGAAACCTCCTTTATTTTCACATAAGTTCTTTGTCTCTTGTTCTGTATGGGATATATGGAGGTTTGATTTTGTTTGTGTGGATTTTTTCCCCCTCACTCTTAAAATTTCTGGCACAGTTGAGTCATGGTCAATGACCAAGCCTGTCTTCAGTGTTTCTGGTCTAAAATGGTTATGGATTTTGTGTATGTCTAAAGAAAAGTCTTCAGAAAGTCTTTGATTTTTCTTTTTCTTTTTTTTTAGTATTATAAAAACTAGACCTTTGTCTGTCTTTTGTCATTGTACAGATAAAAAGTTGAGCTTGAAGCATACTGTCATGTACGTGAGTGCATGTACATGAAAATATAATCAGCTCTGGTAACTTCAGCTCAGCTCTGGTATTAAGTTGCCTACCTATGTTCACTTATGCTTACATTCAGAGCAGTTTTGAGGACTATCAAAAATGGTTTCATGATGAAAGTTTGGTCTGCTTTGCCCTCTTGAAAGGATGATAATGGAAGGGGGAAATTTTTATCGCTGTATTGCTCAGCTTACAAGGTAGGTCTTTCTTCAGGTTGCATAGTCAGAATAAAGCAATTGTGTAACACCTCAATTTTAGCAAGATATTTATTGCTACTGATAAGATAGTAAGTCCGCACTGCCACATAATAATTTCAAAGACCTTGACATTATCATTGTGTGATAGTTAACCATGCCAAATTACAAACAGTACATTTCAGTAAAGGTAAATAGCCTGGGAAAAGTTAATGCGCTACAGTGCATTTTTATGGATGAGGAAAGAAAATCAGGGAATTTAATACTGATTGAGTCAAGATCTTTGATCCACTTCAGAGCAAAAAAATACATTGTGGTGTTAACGCCTATTATACTTCATGACTTTCAGAGGTTTTTTTTTTCTAGCACTATGAACTCAAGATGCAAAGACTTATTTTATTATGTTGGTCAAACATGAGGACAAAGGAACTAAATATAAAAAATCAGATGCAAAATCACATTTACCAAAGTACTCTGTTCATCTGGACTATGTCCATACGTATCTTCCTTTCTCTTGTCTGAGTTAGGGAGGAGTCAAATGCATGGTAAATGTGCAAGTTCTGTAAGTTTGGAAGACTGGCTTCTGAATGTAAGTGTTGAATCTTGTTCATCAGATCTTTGGGTAGGGGGAAGGAATCTAGACACCGAAATAGGTTATTGTACTTTTCCCAGCTAGTATTGATTGTACGGTGGTAGTGACAGACTTAAAACTGGTTGATCATAGTTTCTGGGCAGAGGTATAAAATACTTGGGCACAGTAGCAACGTTAGATGCTATTTTTAACAGAGGCATTCTGACAATGCACTGTAGTGTCTTGGAATGTCACCTGAGCAGCCTTTGTGTAAAACAGAAACAAAACCTCCACTGAAATCCATTAGCATTTTATCAGCAACATTCTATCACAAGTATATTAAACTTACTGTCATTGCCAACTAGCCTACCCTGATCATGCGTTATTTGCATAGAACTGGTTTGGTTTTTTTACATGACTGAGAATTGCCCTTTCATTAGAAAGGTAGAGTAGATTTCACATATATGTGCTAAATTTCTTGACTGCAGACTTTACCCCCACTTTGAAAGTAAAGTTGAAAACAGTCTGAGAAGTTTCTGATTATGTGAATAACTGATTTGTTTTTCTCCTTTACACCAAAGTGTGCATGTTTTTAGCTAAATCAGCTTGCTTGTAAAAATGTGAAGGAGTAAGGACGTAGGAGGACAGGGCAGGATAATTGGGAATGTCGTAGCATAGAGTTCTGCCATTCCCATTGTTAATTTTTATACTAATCCCTTTTATAATCATATCCTTAGTATTTTTCTAGTCATATGAAGATAACTTTGTAGCTGTTTACCTTCCCACCTCTGTGTGCTGTAGGACTTACACAGATTCCTTTTTTTAATTTTAAAACAATCATGTAAACAGAGTTCAGAAGCAGAAGGGTACAAGAACTGGCAATCTGAAATGAAGCCTAAAACTAGAGAACCTGAAACTAAGCTGTCACCTGTTCCAGCCCAACCTTCTTACTAGAATTGTATGTTCCATTCTCCTAACAAGCTCTGCTTCAGGAAGGTAGAGGACTCTCTTATCTTGGTCCAGCATATAGTGCCTGGAGAAAGTACCTTGCACTGAATTATGTTCTTCCAATAATACTTGTTGTATAGGGTTTCCCACCTCATCACTTAAAACTCCAGCAAAACAGGAAATGGGCAAATAGCTTTCCTTCTGTTGCTGTGGTCACACTGTTACCACTTCATTTCTGAGTTCCAAGCTTAATGTACCGCACTAGTGTGGTGAAACTGGCTCCAAAAGCTTCTGAAAATGTTTCCTGGTTATCTGAAACACTGTTCAGTTGCAAATCAATAGACTAAAATATTAGTTTCTTGTAGCTTCATTTCCCTGCTTTGGAATCTCAGTAAGGAAAGATTGAGACTAAACTCATAAAGTTAAATTGTTTTCTACCTGCTGTATTTTTTTCTAACATTAGTGGTGCACTGGTCTAGTTAATAAACATATATCCAGTTATGAGACTTTACATACAGCTTATACTTCTCAAGATCACCAACCTGCAATACTGATTTTTCCATAGATACCTCCCTGATGGAAGGAAACCTGTGTCTAGATGGAAGACATCTTCTCTTCCTCTCGTCCCTCTTTTGAAATTTTCCAGGAAGATGAACTTTGTCTTGCTTGAGAGTGTGATCTCAAACATAAGAATGTGTGTTTGTCAGGTGTGGTGAATTCTGCACCACAGATTCAGCTTAGTGGTAACCCACAGGTGTTTGGGACACTTTTCAGTGAGATAGTTAGCTATCACTGTATCACCTAGTTTTATCGTGGCATGTGGTTATCCAGGATAGGAGGCTCCAGGTGGTAGCTTTTAGGCCTGTTGCCCTCATCTTGCCCCATTTTTTTGACAGGATGAAGATGGAGTGAGCCTACAGAAACCTCATGTTATATCTTTGTGTAGATGTCACGTACCAAGTTTTGGATGTCCCTGAAAACTGAAAAACCTTTTGGTTTTGTGTTTTTCTCCAGTCTTAGCATAAAAGCAGAGAGACCTAAAAATAGAAATAAACAAAAAAGCCCCCTTCATTTGCATGAGACCACTGAGGAATTACCTGGTTTTTGTTTAGGTGCTACATAGTTGGAACAGACATCATGCTGAATTAATAAATTGCTTATATGCCTTTTAAGATGTTTACTTATTTATTGACTATCATTTGAGTATCATCTTCAGTATGGGAAAATGTCATGTGGCAAATTGTGCCACAACAAAAGGACTTCACAGGTGTTTGGACAAGAAGGTCATCTGCAAGCCAGGTTGCTGAAATGCAAATATCTGCACGGTTTCTCAAAATTTTGAAAGGATTCTTCAGATCTTTTATCTAGATGGTTATTGTTGTGCTTTCTATGTGCATTTTTAGATTGCAGTAAGATGTACCAATACATTTAATTTCTCTTCAACTTTAGCAAGAAACAGTGGATTTGGCATTGAAGCTTGCTGTTATATTTGTTGGAGGTTCTTTGCAGGGTTAGCAAAACAGGATTTGTTTTCCCTAATGCTCTAGTCTCCCTCTTGTGGATGTACATGTAAATGGACCTTGCTTTCTGAGGTGGTGCCTATGCAGCATGTGTCCAAGATATTAAACAGTACCCTGTCATATATAGTGGTGTGTAAATGCAACTGCAAATTTATGTAGCGCTATATATGTTTCTACCCTGAAACAGTTTGTAGCCTTTGACATTAAAACTCAAACATTAATATGGAATGCTTTAAGTACTAATTGTGTATTCTTGTTGGTGGACCTTTTAAATGTCATATTTACTGTGTTTTACTTAAAAATGGGGAAACTTTTTCAGTGGCTTTAATGTCATAGAGTTGTTGCCTTGATTTCAGATACCATGTCTGCAGTACTGTAACCATTACATGATGTTCCTTGGAGAAAAGACTGTTCTGTAGCCTCTGAACTTTTGTTCAGTATTTTTCCTTTGAAAAAGCAGAAGGTAATTGTGAGGTAGTACCAGTGTGCAAGTTCAAAAAAAAAAAAAAAAAAGGTTGAGAGCAGAAGAAATGAAAATTAAAACGGGCATGAATGGACTGTTTTTGCAGTCAGATGTAAATACTTCAAGGGTGATAGCATGGAAAGTCTGTCAAAGGTTACCTGCCACTGAATAGAAGTAAGTGTGAAAGTGAGTATCCATATTGGGCAAGCAAGTTTGATTTCTGTTCTACAGATTATTAGATTTTAATCAACTTCTGTTCATTCTTTCAAATATAGATACCTATAGATATCTGTCCATGTCTATATATAGATATTTATATCTTACTATCTCATCAGTTACTTGTTAAGTTACAGGGGCAAATTGTACAGGTTTTTTTCTCTATAGTAATCTTCATAGGATCACAGGGTAACTCAGGTCAGAAGGGACCTCAGGAGGTCTCTAGTCCAACTTTGTCCTTTAAAGCCACCTCCGCTATGACATTGGGCTAGGTTGCCATCTGGTGTCAAAACCCACCAAAGATGGAGGCTACAAAACTCTGAGCAGCCAGTTCCACTGATTGACTGTGCCCAATAGTAAAAAAAAGCCTCCTTATATTCAGTCAGAACTTCTGCCTTTGCAGTGTTGATGAACTAAATCAAATTAGTTATAGATTGATGAAAGTCTTTTCATTTCATTACCAAGCTCCTTTCTCTTACTGACTGTATGTCTCGAAGGCCTGGTTACCTTTCATTTTGCTTACCTCCAAGTAACTTACTTTTTTTTCCCCTATCATTTCCCCATCATCTTTCAAATTTATAATATGACTGGATTTTTTTTCAGGGTACTCTTAACTGTGTTTGCATAAGACAAAATATTATCCTTTTGTGAATGAGCAGTAACAAAGAAAGATGAGCAAAGCCTTAGTTCTGGCAATACGCTGCAAGGAGGCAGAAAGTACGTAAAGACAGCTGCTTTGGTTTACATACGCTTTTCGGCATCCCTCTAGTGGTCGGTATTGAACTTACTATTAAGAAACAATATTGGTAAGAACGATCCTCCCCTCAAGTGTATCCTAACAAGACAGAATAATCTTTTGACAGCAGAATTTTGACACAGAGCTGTACGCTAAAAGCAGTACATGATACTTTTTCAGGAAAAAATACTGCATTTTAAGATACAATAAATTTTAACAAAACATCACTAGTAAAATATTTTACCTTAATTCTGAATACTTCATAGTGACCAGAAATTCCACATCTTTGTCCTCCAGTACTGCATTTTTTTTAATTCTGTGATTTTATTCCACCAAAGAATAAGCATCGAGTATCTGGAAAGATACTTTTCTAACAATCTTTTGAGCAATTCTTTTTCTTTCAAAATATTCAGAGTAGTTAACAATGGCTTCATCTTATAAGCATCTTGGTAGAAGCATAAGATCAATAGACTGTTGTCATCATGGTTTTGGGGTATAGAAAAAAGAAACAGAATAATGGGAAAGGTGGTGTATATATAAGTACTCACTTCTTCAGCAGTTGTAAGAAATAATAATATATGTAGGAGAGAAAGCATCAACACATACACTTCTGGGAACAGAAAATAAAAATAGGGTGAAGGACAGAAATATTTTGACATGCATTTAGATTTAGTACTTGAAGTTAAGAGCTTCAATATGGTATTTGTATGTAATTCTCAGAAGACGCCTCTCACGCGTACTTGGGTCTGAATGGTGATACTATGTGTGCACCCTCCACTATTGCACTGCACCTGCGCACACCAGCAAGAGTTGTGTGACCTGTGATTCTTTCTTTTGTTTACCTTTTTTTTACCAGAGAGGGTTTTGAAAGTATGTACATAGTTGTTGTTCTTAATATTCTTCTTGTTAAATATTCAGCTGTGATTTACAACTTTGTCCTCCACAAAACTGCAAATTTCTTTTCAGAACTTTGGATTTAAATTAAACTGTATGTAGAATTCATCACTTAGGCTGTGTCTTTTAAAAATAATTTTTTAAGAAAAAATGAAAATACCGTTTTGTTTTTTTTTTTTTTTTTAATTGAGGTGAAAAAATGGGTGATTTGCTGATACTCTCTGCTTTTTGTAGGGTGAAAACTCTGGTCTGCAGTTACACCTATCCCCTTCTCATTAAGCTGGTCTGTGCTAAATGAAAGGCCTGCTGCTGGGTCTGTGGTAGCAGCAGAGGGGATGGTCTTTAAAAACCGGTTTTGTGTAATTCAAGACCAAAACAGGAATGGTTTAGTCACCAAGCTACCATGTTTCATAGCTGCAACGTGTTAAGGTTATTTATGTGTTAATGAGCTATTTGAATTTGGAGGTGATGAAACATTGATTTCCCCCACCCCGAAGTACTATAGGCCTATATTCTAAACTCCCGGGAGAGACTGGTTTCCTCTAAGTTTCCTTCTTGTGGAGGACAACAGTTGACTACTTGTCTTCATTTCAATCAGAAAATAAATGCCAACTCTTAAAGTATTTAAAAATTGCTAACTGGACATAAATGAGTGGCTGAGTCTGTACATTCTGTTAAGTTGACCCTTGTGCTGAAGCTTGAGTGTGGAGTCTTGGGCTTTCATCTTCTGCTTAGTTCTTCTTCAGAACAGAGAATCCTCATCAGAATTGAGGTGCTGTACTTAATAATGCAGTTGGATTTTTGATATCTTGAAATAATTTTTTTCACCTGTCCCTTTTTCTTTCAGGAGACAAATGACTCCACTGATGTATGCAGCTAGAAAAGGCTATTCTCAGGTTGTTGCTTTTCTTGTCGCTCATGGATCACACATAAATGCCCAGGATGAAAATGGATATTCAGTAAGTGATTTACTTCTGTGTGTTGTAATTAATGATAAAAATTTTAAAAAGCAAGAACCCACAAACTTGTTTCTAAGTACAACTTTCTCAGAAATACTTATTGGTATATTCTTCGGCTTTAACACCACTTTGAGATTGATTTGCATTACTTGTCTTTGACTACAGATTCTACTGTGTAAGAACTTGTGAAGGTTGCATTATTGATTGAACCTCTGTTCTTTTTTGTTCCATGAGTAAAACAAAGTTGTTCTTTGCAGGCATTAATATGGGCAGCACAGCATGGACATAAAAGTGTAATTTTTAAGTTGCTTGAGCTGGGAGCTGACAAAAATCTACAGACTAAGGATGAGAAAACAGCAGCAGAACTAGCAAAAATCAATAAACATTCAGAGGTATTTAATTTCTCTTTGAAATGCGAATTACATGTTTTGCCTCAAAAATCTGTTCATTAATTGTATAATTTTCTGTAGAAGTGTTACTTTAAATAGAGCAGCTAGTTGAATACTTGTGCTATTAACTATATAGACTATTTTCTATTATATCCCAACTTTTCACAGGGCTTTAAGTGCTATAATGTTTTTGGAACTTTTTTTCAGAATCCTTGACTTCCAATTTAGAACACAGATCAAGGGATCATTCATGTTAGTAACATTGATATGAGATATAGAAAAATAACTTGTTGTTTTTTTCATACCTGCCAAAGTGTGTGAGAGAATGTGGATATCAAACTAATTTGCAGTGTATAGTTTCTGATTGAATTCGGAAGTGAAAAGGTTAAAGATAAAAAAGGGGGGAGTTGGTACGGGCCATCTTGAAAATCCATTGTTGGGAGGGAAGAAGGTATAAGATAATGTAAATTGGTCATCAGATCATTGTAAGAGCAGCCACTAATTATCAATGTAAAGAGAGAGCTGCTGAAGACAACATGTATTCTCATAAAATAAATCTGTGTACTTCTGTTATCAAATGATGCATCGTGGATCAATCGGACCAGATTCCTGTGTATTTTGCTTTGGGTTGCTCTTACCAATGATGTGGCTTTTTGCAGTGGTTCTTCAAAAACGTATGTGAATTGTAATTCACTTTACAGCCTCTCTCCCTCTCTCCCTCTCTCCCCCCCCCCCCCCCCCGCCCTTTTCTTTAGGTTTATTGATTTTCTAGTAACTATCTCAGAACTCATACAGGGGAAATTCAGTTTCTGGAATCCATCACTGATGCATAGTGATGTCTGGCAGAAGGCTTGCTTCTTTAATCAGTTGAAAGAATCCCTGTCTGTCAGAAGTAGTTAACTTAGATTGTCAGTTGTAAATTGCTAAATGTTGGGTCCGTATATGCCCTGGAAATGGAGACATTAAAATAGTCGTATGCCTTGTGCTCTTTAGACAACTTACTCCCTTGAGTATTTAGAACTCTCGTCTACAAACCACAAAAATTAGTATGTCGGTGTATTGCTGCTTCTGTAGAGACAGTTGCTAACATTTTTAGACTACGTTACATATACCGTTTTGCTTTGTGTTAGTTCATCGTTGTGCTGGAATTTGGTTAACTCAAAAATGCTCTTGATGATAAACTTTGTGGTCTTAGTCTTAACTCCTCACTGTAGTTGTATGCTTTAGAGAAGAAGTGGCAGATGTTTCATGTTCCCTCTAAGTAGTAATTTATGATAGAACTCTTTGTAGTCTTACTCCTGTGTATTTCTTTATGCATTTTGAGTTTGAATAATAATTAATACATTTTGGCTCTTTCAGATTTATAGTTTGCTCTCTTTGGCTGCAAATCACTTGCAAGGGGGATGCCATGAAACAATTAAGCAAGAGACTATCTACAAATTTCTGACAGCTGCTTCTGACCACAGAGTTGGGTAAATACAGTCGTACTGTAATTTTACCTTATAAACATTCCTAAGAGATTGTATTTGTTCATATCAATGATTAAGTTGTACTGATATATATTGTGTATTGTTTGGAGTGCTACCAAGAGTCCACAGTAAGTATATCAATGTACTGTTAATTTTTCAAGATTGCAAAGTTCCTTTGCATTATAGACAAAGAGCGTGCTCTAGATCTTTTCTTCCTCTTACTTGGTGTAAAATATAGTAGAGCCAGGGTCCAATGTCACTTCAGTTCATTTTAGCTCTGTTAAATTTGTATGCTCCCATGTTTCATACTCTGTGTTGTGTGGTTATCTTCATTTGATGTTAAATTTTTTATGCTTTCACTGAATGCCTGTTTTCAGCTTCATGCCACCAGGAAGAGCTATGCCCTTTTTTTCTGTATATATGGGAGCCAAAATTAAGTATGAACACAAGTTAAGCTCTAGAACTTTTTGCATAGCATGCCCCTGACCCGGAAGCTTGCAGGTGTCCTATGACTGAAATAAGCCCCTGCTTCAGCAGATTCAAAGACCTCTGATATGGTTTTGTCCCAGAATGTGTTGGCTAAGAAATCCTCAACAAACCATCCACTTGCCTCCTTGGGCTGCATGGTCTTGAGAAAACAACTTCCAGTGCCTATAGTCTGTTCTGGTTGGTCAGATTGATTCTTTGTGTCCCTGCTCAGCCAGGTCATGGTGAATTTGAAGCGCCATAGTTCTGTATCATTAGGCTGATGCCAGTTCACTAGGTAGCAGTTCACACTGAGGTAGTCTCATTCCTAGAGTACCTCAATTCAGGCAAATCCTCACCAGGTTCCGTTGATAGATGAATGTATATGTCAGTCATATTTTTCTTCTCTGGTGCTTCAACCACAGTGATCTTAGAGTTACTTCTTGGAGCAGAGGGCTAAAGGCTTTGCATGGTAAAATCAACTAGTTATCTATGCTGTCCTATTTGCTCTTCCATCTTACTAGTCACAGATTCCTGAAGGTGTTTTTCTGGGCATATGTCCCCATCTATGAACCAGGTCTCCTATGAGACCTGTCTGCTCCTTGGGGATCATCTTTTGAGTCCCTATATACTTGCTGTGAAGGTGACAATCTTTTAAATAGCTTGGTCTTCTAGTACTCTTCACAAAGATTCATACTTCTAGATAGAGTCTCTACTTAGTGACCTCAGTGTTAGAACAGATCTCTCTTCTCTAGGTTTAGGTTATTTAAGAAGTTTCCCAGGCTTTTTCTCATGTAAGGAAATAAACTAACACTATGCAGCCGTTATCCAAATGGCTTTAATGCTGTTCAAACCTGACAATGGCTAGAAGACATTCTACCAGTGTCTTAAAAGCTTATCAAGATTACCCAAATAAGACACTGAAATCCTGAAGCCAACTTACAATACTTTGTGGCAGCCAGATGTCTAGCTATGCAAATGTAATTCTGCATTAGGCAATTCTTGTGCTTACAGGGTTTCACAAGGTTTCAGTAGTCTTTTTCTAAATTCTACTAGTTTTCCCTGCATTAGATGAGCAACTGATTTGTTTGTATGAACAGGCATTTCTGTCAAGCTCAAGGATTTTTATATTAATAATAGCTAGTTCTGATGATTCATAACTTTGAGCATTTCTGTTAATTAGTAGAACTCTTGGTTTCAGGAAGCAGTCCCCTGGAGTGTACCAGATGTCTGACCTGTTCTTACAAATATAGCTTACCCATTTCCACATACATACGTACCAACCACCTAGTGAGTTGGTTTTTTTCCTATGCTGATAGCCAAGAGGTACACTGGTACCTATGTTTACTCCATTATAGTTCCTTGAGCCGGATGTCTCCTTCCTGCCATTTGCCTGCATAATTTTCATCACAGGCATTGCCAGTTGTCTTCTCCAGTCCCTGTTCTCTCAATTGCTCCTAATGCATCATCTCGTACCTGGGTATTAGTTGTGCCCCACCGTGCAGGATCAGTGAGTATAACTTGTCGTCCTTGCTGCTGCATCATTTTGTCATTCTTAGGTAGTGAGTGTAGCTTCAGTAGTTGCTGTCTGCTGTCCTAATCAGACAATTTTCCTGGCTCCAGAGCCCTGGACTACACAAGGAAATGCACATACCTGTCAGGAATTTGCTTTGTTCAGCTCCTGGATTAGGTCTTTTTTTGGTTCAGGGGCTTTCAAGTTATTGTTTGTGTGCTGAATAGCCCTTTCTTTGATCCTGGGAAAAAAACATCCTTTCCTTGCATCTTTAGCAGAACCAAAAGTCTTGAGTTACCCAAGGACTCCTGAAACCTTTGCAAACCAGGCACTTTGCCTACATGAAGACATTTCGTCACTGCAAATCATTCACGCACTGTCTCCTTTTGCCAGTTGAGGGGCATTGGCTGTACATACAATGTTTGGATGCATAGGTGAACTGCATACTTCAAAGACTGGTTGTTGCTGTGTGTATGTTGAGGCGGGGGGAATCAGGCAGTTCTACACAACTTCATGGCAGGGACGATGGCTTTAAAGTCTCTTAAAATTATTTTGGACTCTTTATATTTTGCCTGCTGACAGAAGGCATGCTCACAGAATTATTGACTTGTTACGGTGTGGAGGCAGCATTAACTCCTTCATCTGTGATTTAAGGTGTCCATCCTCGTAAAGGGATAAGTACACTTAAATACCAGAAATCCTGGAATGCAAGATTCTCAATGTACAAACCTGATATATTTTCTCACGTATTCAGAACAATTTGCAGAGAGGTTTGTTTGGGTTGATGGTTGTTTGGGGGGTGAGGGGGGAGTGCTTGCTTCTTTTTTTTTTTTTTTTTAACCAAATTTTGATAGGAGCTCTTAAAGTCTTTGATGTGAAAAGGGGGCAAACCTTCATTTTAGGGCCTACAATAAGATAGAGCAAATTATCTCTTAACTCGGGGTTTTGGCAAAGGATTTGCTGTAGCAACTGCAGTAGTCCTTTCTGCATTTTGTATGACTTGCTTTTTCGTTTTATTCTGTCCATTACAGTTGTTCATCTGATTGTTGAAAGCCATTTAGGGTTTTTTTTTTTTTCTTATATTTTTATATCTTTTCGTAGGGCAGGGAATCAAATTTGATATTTTACCTTTGTTTATAAATGTTAAACTGTGAACCTACAGTGGGTTATACTACTTCCTCAGTCTACCTTCTGAACATCAGAAGACTACTGTCTTCTGATAACAAATTTTTGACTGGACTAATTTCTGATATCTTTAATTATAGACATTCCTGTTTTCTTCATAACCTTTTTTGGTTTAAAAGGAACCAGAAGGGTAACAACTGTGGGCTGAATCCAATTTATATGAATGTTATCTGATAAGATTACATAGTTATCTTCCTGAACCCCACTTCCAAATTTTTCAGGCTTGACCCATCTTTAAGGTTGAGTTAGAACATTTTGTTACTTAAAATGACATTTATTTATGAAATCATTCCCTTTTTAGGCTCAATTCAACTCATTAGATTGAAAAGCCATTTATAAAATTTTGATAGATTAAATTGTACCCCAGGATGCTTATGAGATACTGTCATACCTACTGTCATCAGTAGGCGTGTACAACTTTAGGTTGCTCCCCAGTGGTTTGTCTGGTGAGCTTTTCTATAGTATCTTGTTCTGGATGTCTTTTTCCGCCCCCCCCCCCCCTTTAATTTCCACTGTCTTCATCTCAAATCTCATTAATTATTTTTACAGTTCATATTCAACTTTTGATGACATGGAGGTGTTTTTACATGGTCTTGGTCTAGAACACATAATAGGATTATTGAAGGTAAGTTTGTGGTGTATCTGCTATCTGTAAAGTAATCCATGAAAGCAAAATGCACCTACAGCATCAAAACAGTTCTATCCCTATTAGCATATTAATTGAAATAAATTTATTAAATTAATTGAAATAAATTTATTAAACAGACATATATTAACTGTTAAGTTAAACTGCAGTGGACTGGATTGGAGTGCTTAATTTTGATCACGTGCATTAGTCACAACATGCGATGTTTCTAAACTCAAGAACACTTTTGTTATTTCAGTAATGGTGTTGTGTAGCTGGTTTGGTTTCTGAAAACTGAAGTACAACATAAGTAAAAAAATTCAGTGAAAACAGTGTTTTCTTCTGAAATTCTTTTTGATGGCAAAAACCTTTTGTTTTATACAGGAAAGAGATATAACTTTAAGACAACTTCTGATCATGCAAAAAGATGAGTTAATACAGGTCAGTTTACTACTTTAGAACTTAAGTTCTCTCCTCTTTCGTAAATGTTTTTAATGTCTTCTCTTTATACTTCTCTTTATACTTTATAAGTGTCTAAACTTGTAAGAATTCTTAAAAAAAAAAAGATCTGTTTTCAGAATCTTCTGCAACTTCTTGATCTATGGTTGGACTTGATGATCTTAAAGGTCTTTTCCAACCTTAATGATTCTGTGGTAATGATTCTGTGAATTTTAATGTGAATTTAGACAGACCTTTTCTAAAGTATGTAATCCCACAGCCTTGAATTCTGTGAGTTGAGTTCTTTCATCTTCTCTGCCTAGATCTGACTATGAAGTGGAAGTCCCCAATATTTCTTGGGGTGAGCAGGAAATAGTTCTGTTTTAAATTTTAGTTGCTACCATTTTTAGTATTTAAGTATGTTTTCCCTGAAAGGAAATCAGTGCTAGGATTAGCAGTAGATAATCCTAAACAACTGCTTTAAATGTGGTCTCCTTTGTGAGGTGGTAATTTCTGTTGGGAAAACAAGAGCTCTCTTACGTTGTGGAATCTCATATGCCAGGCAAGTTTGTGTTGGATATGAGGGGGGAAAAAAAAGAGGAGAGAAGATTTGGTTTCTTACAGTTTACTGTAGCTAGGAAGGCTGGAATTTCAGTGTTACCCAGGAGTAAGTGATGCATTATTACTGGGTTTCAGTTTCCAGTTGAGATAGGGTGGTTGCTTTTCCTTGGTCTTTGCTGGAATTATTCCTGTGGGAAATGAAAGACTTCCTGTGCTTACAGGAGTCTCCTTGGAACGATGTAAGTACTTCAGGCCGCAGAATTCTTCTGAGCACTTGGTACCTGGTCTGGGATACCAAAGATACCTTGTTAAGATAGCTGCTTCAAGCCTGCTGCTACTGATGTCCTCATGTCAGCTTTTTTACCCCTATTCTGGTACCAAGGAGGCATGTGTTTTAACAGCTGGAACCAACGTTTGCATACAGATTTAATATTCCTTCAGAGTTGGTGTCACAAGAATGTTTTGCATCAAGTTTTGTCTTGTACTGGGTAGAGTTTCAGTGTTTTGACAGAGCTCAGAAGTAATTCTGTATTCTCAGAGGGCCCACGTATAGTGAGCTTTGTCGATGATGAGATTTTTGACAGTTCACTTAGACGTAAATTTTAGAAGGCATGTCAGCGTGTTCTGATTTTATTGCTTTTCTGAAGCCTCAGGATTGTGCTCATTGGACAGCATCCTGATGTGGGCTTTTTATGAATCCTAAAGCCCCCGTTGATGGGAATTTTCCTCTTAAAGGAGATTTTTGTGGCTTTCTTCTCATCACTGTGTGAGCTGCTGTCCTGGACGTGATTGCATTAATCTGTAAATCTGAGTATATGTTCATATTGATCGCCTGTTTTGATGTTGTAATCGTTACTTGTTTTTGCCTAGGGGACACTGGGGGAAGGGAGGAGAATTGTGGACTTTAGTGAATGGCTAAGCCTTATGGTTCCTTCACCAAAGAGGTATAATTTCACACAAACTGATAACTTCTCTTTCAGTGTTCTAACACATTTGGGGCTCCTTACAATGAGGGCTTTTTTGGACAAACTGAAATAAATACCTCTATCAACTGCTTTTGCACGGGAAGATAGTATCTATAGGAACAGAATTTTTTTGCCTCTTAGCTCTGCAACAGAATGAAACAATTCCTGGAAAATAAGTTGTGCTTTGTACATGGACATAAATTAATTAGTGAGTCTTCAGTTGAGATTTTAAAAAATGGCATAACACTCCTGGCTTATTAGCACTTCATAAATTATCCTAAATTCCTGATGCAGTCTAGTTGTAGAGCTCTATGAACAGTTTCTCCCCACACTGCTGATAGAACAAATCTAATCTGTTTCCTCGTAACTCCAGAGTTGGAAGTTTTTAGTGTGATGGCAGATCTTCAGCTAACAGCCATCTCTTTTAAAGACGCTGGATCTTATTACTACAAAGATTAATGATGACCTCTGATGGATGCCTCTGAACCAAGCTGCTTTGTATCCAGAGAGCTGGGAAGAAATCCTGTCACTAACATGATACACTTTCCTCCATCAAACAATATCAGAAAGATATTTTCTCTGTAAATACCTTTATCTGTATTCTACAACAGCCTAAACAATGACTCTTTCAAGCTGAAATCCTTGCATTCCTTAAGCTTATAAACTCCCATACTGAAACAAGTCTGTTCAACATACTGGGACATATCTATTCAACATTTGGAGGCTTTTGTCTGACTCTATGCTACTCATAACACTTAGATCTTTTTTGTCTGGCTTTTTTGAGCATTTGTCTCCCAAGAGAGCAACAGAAGTAATTTTACTTCTTGATGAATTTAGGACTAAGATGCTTACTTTCTCACGTGTTTATTAGTTTAGAATAAAAGAAATTGGTATCCGGTTCTGGATTTGAGAATGTATAATGAAAAGTTGACACATCAAAATTCAAAATATAACCCAGGAGTTTAACTTCATTGTTGGAGAATTATCTGGTCTCTGTGCTTCCTTATCACAGTTCCAAGACTCTCCTTCCTCTGCACCCCCTTCCCACAAAAAAAAGTATTTAATATTTGGCAGAAAATTGTCATGTTATTAAAAATAGTGGCCACTTAGGCAAGGTGGCAAGGAAGTAAGAGTTCATGCATAACCTCACTGGTTTTGTCTGAGAAGTATGTGCCTCAACACATGGAAGACTAATCTGTTATTCATCTCTTCTTTTGTTTCCATCTAATGGATGACAGAAAAGTCATGTTGATGCTGGAGTCGTGAGTTTGGGGCATGGATTTTAAGGGGTTGGGGTTTTGTTATTTATTGATTTATTTAGTAAAGAATAAAATAGATGTTGTTAGAGTTGAAGTGCTCAAAAATCAAAATCTAGACTGTACTTTGTCTCGTGTACAGATATAAGGAAGTTCTTGTACAACACTTGTACAATGCTTGTACATTCTTAAACATATGACCACTTCACAATAATATTTGCATTATTTGGACCACAGAGTGTAATTGAACCAACACCAACTTAAAAGCTTGCTTACCCATAAGGAAGAAGGGCTTTTTGCACTGTGTTTGTTCCATGCATTCATCATTGCATGAATAGCCAAGTTCTGGGTAATCCTCATGTTCAGCAGAGGTGGTCTAGAAAGGGAAAGTATGTCTGCTTTGGGAAGTAGTTTGGACTGATTTATCTACTTGCTGTCTCTAAGTTCTGCACCTAGTATCTCTGAATTCAGAATTACTGTGGTGGTAGAAGGCTTTATTTATGATTACTTTTATCACATTCCTTACTTCTTAAACTATATATTTAAAATGGGGTGGTGCTCAGTCACTGATCCATTTGCAGAACGATGAAGTTTATGTTTTATTTATAGGGAAACAAAGTGCAACATCTTCCTGATACACTGGTCAGAAAGCTGTATTCTGATTTGCTTGTTCTAAGAATGATAAGACGGAGTCAAAAGCAAACCCAATCTTCACAATAGTTCCTGCTCCTAAGCAAGATAGTTTTAATATTCAAGAATAACCACTGTTCTGTCCTCGGAAGAGCTCATTTGTTTTGATAATTATAATTGAAGTAAACTGGCTGCTCTTGTATCAATCAGCTTACTTCTGCATCATGAAATGACTATTGTAATGCTTTGTAAGCATTAAGAAAACATTAGTTAATAACAGATAGGGCTCTACAAGGCAAACCTGAGAACTAATAAATTGAGCAAACTTACAGCTCGACATAAGTAAAGCAAGTTATTTCTAGGAAACCCAGATTTTTCTCTCTTAAGGCCACTAGTGGTATTTACCAAAGAGACTTAAGTACAATTTGTTCAGGTACCCATGGCAGCCTATTGGAAACTCAAAAGTTCTTGACACCTGTCGTTAAACTCCCAGTTAATCTTGTTGGGATTTTACATTACTGAAGAACTTACTTGTCTATAGACTTAATAACGTGGTTTTGAAATGTTTAAAGACACACTTATGAGCCCATAGTTACATGTTACCTGTGATTTCTGAACGCCTGGTGGAGAACTGTTTTATGGAACCATTATGAACACTGGGCATCAGAAATAATAGTCTCATGCAAAGCAAGCATTTCTCTATGCACCTCCTCTTTCCTAGAATTGCTGCTCAGCACCCTCTGAAGAAGAGAGACTGCCTATTTTGATCTGATGTGTGTCAACTGTGCATTCAAAATTCTTTCTGCACTAATTGCAGAAAGCTGGGAGGCTGCAAACACTGATATCTTACAGATTTCTGAGGCTGCAGCAGGGAGCTTCAGGTCCTCAGAAGATCAGTGAGAGCCCCGTACGTTCTAGCTTTGGAGACTGTGGGATCCTTGCGGTCTCAAGTTCCAGAATGGTCCACTCCTGCTGAGTCCAGGTGCTCGGCTGGAGAGTTTGGAGCAAAGTCATACTTGGAGCTGGCATTACGAGGTTTTTCACTTGTGTGGAGAAGCATCCTTAGGGTTGCTAACGTCAAAAGTCCTGCGTTGCACAGCAGCCTGTCAGATGAGCAAGGAAAAGTATGGAATGTGCCATGGAAGCACTTCCCTTTTAAGAAATGGACTATTTTTTTTCTTGATTTAAGTTTTCTGCAAGAAAAATCTCAGCCTAGGCTTTAAATATGAGATAAATTTTGATCTGAGAGAGCTGACAATGTTTTCTCTCCCAGGCATCACTTGGAGAACCTCAGTTACACACCGTATATCTTCCAATGATATTTTCTTCAGCTAAAAAAGGCAAAAAGCCTCAAATACTTCAGAACTTTTATGTTGTTGTTTGCAACATTAGCCAAGACTGTAGAAGATGCACTGATCCTTGCTCAGGGACTGTATAAGCTGATGTTGAGTAGTATTTAGACTTGGTCTTAATTTGAGGCAAGAAATCTATTCTGAGTTTAAAAGTATGCTCCTTTTTACAGGTTTCTACATGGTGGAAACACCCAGTTGCATGTCTTTTTGACAGATCGTATTCTCTCTTTCTACTAGTTTCTGATCATTTGAGTTTTTTGGAGGTAGTTTGAACTAACTAGATTTCTTTGTAGAAGTAACTTATTTTTTAAACTAGATTCTATAAGAAAATAAGGTTTTAGGAAGAGGTATCATATCTTATAAGACCAGTTTCTCTAACAGGAAAAAAAAAAATATACACCCAAAAGCTTGTAAAAGCCCTTCTTAAAATCTGGCCTCCTGTAAAATTCTGCATTTGATGCTGATTTGATAGTTCCCATTCGTTCTGAGTTAATGCCATATAGTTCCCATTCTTTCTTTCTGAGTTAATGCCGTGTCATCATCATGATAACTGGTTATTTTGCTATAAGAGATGACTGACATGATTCTGAAATAGATGAGCATAACATCCTAACAACACAGGGTATTTGTAAAAACTGCTATTAATTTTTTTAATAAACTTAAACAGATAGTTTCTGAGTATCCTGTGCAATTTCAGTTTCTTTTCCTCAGTTCTTGTAACTTTTGTTTTGCATCATTGAATAACTTCTGTGGTTTTATTTTTTCCTTTGGCAATTACATACATTGTAATTGGTTGCAATTACTTAAAAGCAACTTCTTTTGACTCTTAATAATTAGAAGCTTGCACAATAAATGGTACTGTACTGTTATGTCTAGTAAGTATTAAAAGTAAATCATATTTGGAATTATTCTTTAAATTTAGATTGGCATTACAAGTCCTGGAGATCAACAGAAACTCCTAGATGCTATTAATGAGCTACAAGTGGAGGAAATAAGAATTGGAGATCTCCCTGAAGTGATGAAACTGGAATTGAGGTACTAACTATGTCTAAGGAAATGGAAGTGAAATATGAACTACTTAAGGTGACTGCATGGTTCTCTGTAGCTCAGGGGTAAAATTCTCTCACACCTTATCTGGTGCGTAGCATTTATGAGAATATGCCAGTTAGTGGATTATGAGAGCTGGTGGTAGGTGTGTTTTGTACAAAGAAAGTTGGAAGCATAGATTCCTGTTGTAGGAATCTGTGTATGAGTTGTATTGCCGCTATATGCCATTACTTGGGACATCTTTTTGAGTGATGAATTCTTTTTTTGTTCCTCAGACAGGGTTTCATGACCTTGCTGTGCAGGGTTTTCACTACCTTGTGTTAATATCATAAAATATCATAAACTCTGAAACTGACTTCTCAAGCTCCAGTATTAACTCATTCTTTAATTTCTCAGATAGGCTTCAGTGAGCAGATTTTTTTATTTCTTCGTGGAAATGGGGTCTTGCCCTCCTTCCTTCCCCATGCTTCAAGAGCTTTATGGACCCTTACAAACATCACATGATGTGGTCTCTGTAATTCTCGATTGTTGTCTGTAGATAAGGCATGCTCTGTTAGTCTCAATCAAATTTGTCTGATTGTAAGATGCAGTAAAAAGATGTGTGGGAGGGAGAGATGAATATAATTTCTGCACAGGGCTTTGATTTTCAACTGATAAATTAATTACTTGTACATGTCTATCTTAAATCATGAATGTGACTTCTATAGAGATTCAGGATTTTTTCCTTGTTTTTCTTTGCCACTGGAAGCAGTTTTAACTGACTTCTGAAAGACCTCATTTTTTCATATTACAAATTAAGAACTTCATAAGGTATTTTCCTTATCATAGATTATATGTGTCAGTAGAAATACATTTAGAAGGAAACCTTTTTTAGGAAAGTGTTACTCCTTCAAACTTCCATTCCAACTTGATATTTTTCCCATTATTGGTTCTTTCTTACAGCCTTAGGCATAAGCTCTGCAACACCTCTCATACTTCTAGTATAGTCTTGTGCAGTCCCATGAAAACCAGACCTGAGCTGAGAGGAGGAACATCCTTCAGCAACTTTATTAAACTTCCCAAGTCTCCTAAGCACTGGTAGATCACTCCTCTCGTTCAGCACAAAAAGAAGAGTGAAGGCTATAGTAAGTGCAGAGGTGTCTTAAAATGTCTTAAACCTCTTATCCTCTATTTTGTTGTGTAAATATCATTTTTTTCCAGAAGAGAGGCCTAGACTTGAGTTTAGATTCTGTCCTCATATCTTTCCTCTCTTTACTTCCCAGAACTATGGAAGAATTTCTCCTGAAAACAGGATTAGTTTGATATTTTAATTTGCAAAAGTTTTAGAAGTTCAGAAAACTGTGGCTTTAGTCAGTTGAACTGTGTTTGTTTAACTTAGAAGGAGACTAGTTTGGAGATACTGCTCCTTCCTCATACCATAGCTGCACCACTAGTAAGTTAGGTTCTTTGTGCTTGTTTCTTTCTTCCCAGTCCCACCACCATCTGCACAGCATTGTGTTGCCTTATTTGCAGTGGCCTGGCTAGAGTAGTACTGGGGGAAAAAAACCTCTTCCTACTCATTAAATAACTTTCTACTGTCTAGAAAAGTAAGGGTTCAGTTCCTCTTTATGTATATCTCCCTCTCGACTAGTGTGCTGCTACTCTGTTTAGGTATTTCTTCCCTCTCCAAAACACTGACTGGATTATTTGGGTACTATAAGACTAGACTTTTTTGTTAGTTATATTGTTCATTGGACTGAAGAATGTGCTTGGGTTCAAGTTCATTCTGTACATGTCACCATCCTTTGGAGGCAGCTGAATCGCACCGACACTGTTAGCAGTCATGTCATGATGCGGTCCTGCCATACCATCGTCTTTCGTGCCTTGGGCACATGAGTCTGTCTGGTATGTACTCCACTCCCGTCTAGTTCATTCTTACATAAAGCGGTTGCTCCTGATGCTGGCACTGTGTCTGTGTCCATGACTATGTTTGTACAAAAGAGACTTTGCAGCCTGCTTGAGGTACGTTTTTGCAGCATGATGCCAAGTTTGAGCTGTGGGGTGTGGGAGGACATGCAAGGCATTTGGAGAAGCTCTTGAAAGACTTAGGTGGGCTTGGAGAGCAGGGTGTTTAGTCTGTACAGAACATGTCCTAGTACAGAACCTTGATGCTGCTTCTAGTCTGTGAGGATATTTCTCCATCAAAACAAGTACCTTTGTACTTCCAGAAGAGAATCCAGGTGCAAAGTAGTTTGTGTGCTGTAAGACTGAAGAACTAAAGTTCCAGCACGCAAGAGAGTACAAGCCAGCATGATCTGAATACACCGTGTATACTCGGACAGCACCTGAGCCGTTCGTATTGAAATAAAGGCTTTGCTGCTGAGCTGAGGTAGTAGGCCAGGTATCTGGGTGTCCAGGTTAGGCACCTTTAGAAAAGGATGTTGACTCTTCAGCAAGGGATAATTAGCTGCAGTTTAAGAGGATTTTGCCCAGTTTTTCATGCATTTTTGTGCTAGAAATGTATGCTTTTTTCATATTGGTCCATAGTGGTATTTAGTATATAGTTCAAGCAGAACAGCTTAAAATTTTGAACAGAGGGGATAAGTGAAGAAATACAAAAAGTTTAACAGTTGACTGCATGTGTGGCCAAATACAATAAAAAAATCTACATGATGTCTGGTACAGTCTCACACACCAGTGACATATGGAATTCCTAGTATATGTGGTTTTAGATCATATGTAGTTCTCAAAAACAGAAAATAATTGATTGATTACAGATTGAAGTACACAAAATATGACAGCATTTCAGTTATGGCAAGCACTGCATAGTTTTCTAGAAAATGGCTTGACATGTATTCTAGGAATCTGACCTTGAGACTAAAATCATAGGCTATGTTTACATGCTATTATATAAAGATTTTACTTCCCGCTTGTTCAAAGTCATTCTGTGAGAAGGAAAATCAGTCATTAAGTCATAGAAAAACTAACATAGTAGAAAATGTTGAACTGATTGATTATAAACTCACAGAGTGTCTAGCACTGTTTAGCCACTGGTGTTTTGACAGCCATTAATTCATTTAAAAAGTGATTATTTTTTGAAAACATTATTTCCATTTGCAAATATAAGAACATGTCACTGCAACATATATAAAATTCTGTGAAAATGGTTTTTAAGAAATATTATTAGTATAATGAAGAAGTATAAATATTTTTCTTTTCCTTTTTTTTTTTGCTCCCTATTTCATGCCAATGACATACTTCATTTTTGCTGAGAATCCTTCCAGAATTCCTAAAAACAATTTCCTTTGTGACAAAACACAGAAGATGCCATAACTGATCCTAGCCAGCTAAAAAGTTACCTTCCTAAGTAGAAGGAAATTTTCATGAGCATAGCTTGACTGTAGGAATGTGGGAGAAACTTTCAGACTATCTCCAGATGTGATTATTTTGTTTAGTGTTTAGGTTTTTTTACCCTAAATATTCAGTTCAGTTATATTGTTCTGAAATAAATAATAATTTATTTTATAAAAACAAACTAATAGGCTTTCTTACTTCCCCATCTTCAGAAAAACCATGAACAGTCTTGGTTTTTAACCTCCAGTATCCCTACTGATGCTCCTATATATCTTTGTTTCAAGCGTTAAAGTCTTGACAGTTCAGCAGTGTTGCAAATCACAGATGTCCTGAGCAGTGGTGGAAACTTTGCTCACTAATGATCTTGTGCCAAAGTTGAAGGAAAACACTCCATGCGCTAAATTCAGTCTATATTTAGATACTTGCACCACACTGGCATGTAGCTTAGCTTAGCTGTTTGGCAAATTTCACTTAGAACATTTTGCCATCAGAAGCAGCAGCAAGTAAGGTCGTGTGAATATGTTGCATTTAGATTTAGTAGCAGATTGCCCTAGGGAAAAGAGGAATGTTGGGGTTTGAATTCATTTATTCAGATCATCCCGTAAACGCAATGGGAAGTCCTGCAGTAGGAACTTAAAATCATCTCTTGTTTTGGCCCTGCTTGTTGTTCATCTCAATGGCTTATAGCTAGTGGAAACTTTTCTACTGGAGGTACAGGCACTTTTCAGGAGTTTCAGAGTTTGAGAGTTCACTCTAAAAACAAATGGATGATCTTCTTACTCTGCCTGGTCAATGACAACAACTTTCTGGCCAGCACCATGACTTATAACTAACACTCTCTGAGGCTTACAGTAAAGTAAATTGAGCCAGTGTTACGTGGAAGCTCTAGAAACTTAGCATTAAAATTAATGTTAATTTTTTCTATCCTGTTCTCCACTCTTTGGAGATACTGACCAAACTAATTTTCATATTTGTCTTCCTGCTTGTATTTGAGCACTAAGTATAAATTTTCTTCAAAGTAGGTAACATCAGATATTTTAGGCTTTGAGGAATGTATCTTCAGATCCAAGGGCCAAGGCAGTACTATTGCATTCTTCTTTTTTCCACTGCGCTGGAGGCTAAATGACTCTAACCTAGTGATTTCAGTCCTAGCTCCAAACTGCAAACCAGATTCGGTGCCCCCCCCCCCCGCCCCCCATCTTCCTCAAAAAATGTAAGCTGCAGATCAGGAATATTGATATGTCAGCATAAAATTTACTATAAATTCTGTACTTCTAGTGTTGCAAGACTCTGATCTGTATGTACACATGCACAGGAAAACAGAGCATTACCGTTATTATGCATAGTGTGTTACAAAATTACTCATGCAGGAGGTAATGAAATGTTTTCATTGGTAATACAGGACTGGTGAGAGTTAGAAACAGAAGTGGAGGTTAATAGAACGTTTCTGAAAAGCTGTTGGGTGTGTAGCTGAATATTGCAGATAACGTAATGATTTGTTGTCCTTCCAAAAGGTTGGGGAGGAGGGGGGACAAAAAAAGAGGGGAAAAAAAAAAAAATCATAAAACTTGCTAAGATGTTAAATGTAGTGTTTAACCACCCTGTATAAATGACACTGGATTTTTTATTTATGCAGTGAAATTGCATGTCGAATTCACTCACTAGCCACTGTTGGAAATTCACAGGTAATAATTAGCTTGCAGAAAGTTACAGCCTTTAACAAATAACAGAATATCGTTTTATTTTTGTAGTGGAGATGAATTCCTCAAGTTTCTTCAGAAGCTGAATAAAGAATGTAGTAAGCTGACCGTTCCAGTGCAGACCATGAATAAACATTTCCTCAAGAATTCTCACAAGGTCTTCAACCAAAGAAAAAAGAATGATTTAGAGTATATTACTCTATTCTAGAATATTATTCTACCTTGTAAAATGAGAAATAGGAATATTCACCAACTGTCTTGATTATTGTATAGCTATATAGAGCTGTCCAATGTTCTTTCCTTTAAAGGACACCTTTTTAAATAATTTATTTCAAAGAGTTAAGCCACCTAGTTAAAGGAGTGAGATCTGGTTTTGGTGTTTTTGCTGATGGGTGAGGTAAAGTGACAAAACGTTCCCGCAAAGGCTGATAGAGACTACTAGATCATGTTGTGCATAAATCACACAGTGAAAACCCAGCATAAATACAGTTATAAACTTTTTCTGACACTGTCTTTTATGATATGTTAACTAAAGTATATTAAATTATAATCTGCAGTAATTCTGGCAAATAACTGTTAACTATTAACAGATAGTACTGCAGTGGGCACCAACCGAAAGTTTTATTGAAGTCTGCAAAGACTTGGTTTGCAGTGTTGAAAAGCTGGGGGAAGAAGTTACCAAACTGAAGGACCTGGTGGAGAAGGTGGGTATGTGCAAGTGAGGCTATTAAATACTGTGTACAAGTTTCTGTGTGCAACCTCAAATGTGACATCCATCAGTGAAATGTGTCATACCTTGGTCTGGCATAGGCTCTTAAGCTGTGGCTTGGACACTGCACCCACCTCTCCCACTTCTACCTTCCCGTGAACAGAATGAGAAATAATCTGAAATATTCCACAGCAGCGTGGACAGTCTCCAAAGGAAGGCACAGTCAATCTTTTTCTTTCTAGTATAGGAAAGAATTAAGTGCGGTGTATCCCTGTGCTCTTGGATAACCACTGTGGCATAAATGCCACTCCAAATACTTATACTCTTACTTCTTAATTAAGGAATCTTTGATTTGGAGTTACTGACTCACAAGGAAGATACTACGGTTTTATGGATAGAGTGGGAGGCATCCCAGATAACTCTGCAGAGTGACAAAAGGAGAGGGTGGGAGAGGTCAAGGCTAGATGTTAGCACCACATCAGTCATTCTCAAACCAACACAGTGACACGCTCTTGTCAGAAGGGGTCATTTTAAGTAATAGGCTAGTAAAAGGAATGGCTGCTGGGGTAGAGTAAATGGAGCATCAGTGTCAGAAAGGAATCTGTTGCTGAATGAAGCCATGTGGAACTCAGACCTTGAATATAACGCTACTAATGCAATTTCCTGTAGTTTAAGTAAATTTAATGTAATATAACAACCTTCTCCCAGTAAATCACTTACCTCTTAAATATATTTGGTGTTATATAGAGGTTGTGGCAAAGAACTCTTTAGCTCTTTGTGTTCCTTTTTTTGCATATGCGGAAATTAATTGTATGTGTATATTTGCCTCCTGTATGTGCAGGCCAGTAATAAGGGCTGGGGAGCATCTGAGTTAGGTGCCACTTGACTTTGCTTTTATCTGTACTTAAGGTTTTACAGCTGTCAAGATAAAGCACAGTGGCTCTGTACCCAGTGTTAAACGTTAGCCTCCTAATTACTTCAAAAAAATGTAATTCCTTCTACTAAAATACTGTAGTGTTTTCTGAATTTCACTCATGAAGACTTTAATACAAAACATCTTTATGCTACTTAATTTATCGTGGGGCTTGAATGAGTAGAGCACCAAAACATTTATTATGAGAAGTGCCAATTTAAGTGAAACAGATAATAAGTTCGTATAAATTCCCTTAAAATCTTCAGTAATGTTTGCTAAGCTTAGTCATTGCAAGACTGCCAGCAGTACATGTTATGTCTGTAGCATATGATTTTGGAAAGCACAGTAAATGAGATGGCCTTCCAAGCATTATGAACTAAGGTAGGGAATTAGGACCTAACCTTGCTGCAGTTCGTGACAGGGCTCCACTCAGCTTCAACATGTATTTGAGCAAGCACTTCTAAGGTACTTTCCACTCTCCCTTTAATTTCAAGGAAGTCTAATCTGTTACATATTTAACTTGCTTTTTTTAAAAACAGGTTTTTTAGTAATTAAATGGCTGAAGTTCTGGTTAAAATACTTGACTGTTGGAGTTTAAATGTTTTGTTACTGGATTTTTGTAGCATCTATTAGTGTGGTTTACTCCTGAGTAAGTTTGTAAACAGTTTGTTTTTCTAATACGTATTACAGAATGATTGAGTATCAGATAAGGTAAAGGTTTGCATACATGTATTTCAGTTGAAGTAGGGCACAGAGAAAGAAATATCAATCCTAGATGTATGCAGATTCTTAGGATGGGGTACTTCTTCACATACTTAAGAAGTTTTCACGCTAACTTTTTTTCTTTGTTGCACTTTTTGCATGAACTTAACATCTGCCTCAGCATGGACAGAAGAATGACCCCAGCCAAGTGAAACTTCCAGAAAAATCACCCACCTTGGAAAAAAGATTAGTAAAAGTGGGAGCGGTAACATTGCTTGGATTTGGTTTTTTCTTCTTTATAACTAAGTTAGTGGTAAAGAAAACCTGACTTTTAAGTGCTGTGAGTAATTTTGGAAGACTCTGTCACATTACGCTTCTGTTCAGTACATGCACCTGAGCTGAAGTCACGCGAAAATTTGTGTAGTTTCTCATCATATTTGTAGTATTTGCATCCAGTAAGTACTTTGATCTAGGAATAAAGCTATTAAAAATTAAAACTGCTACTTAAATGTATATTAAGGTTTTATTTTCAAAATTATTTTTGGTATAGACTGTAGGTCTAAAATCTTGTGAAAGCTGCTGGATTTTTTTGCATAAAGCTGTATTATTGCTTACTAATTTCTAGTTTCATTTTTACCTTTAGCTGTTTTTCAGAGGTGCACATAAGCAAGTAATTCTGATGATATCACATGTTTGTATTTAAAATTATGATGCAGATGTGTCTTGTGGGTTGGGAGGGTTTAAAATATCTCATGCAACTTTATGTTGATAAAGATCTTTTCTCTTGCAGTTTTTCATAAGAATCTATCCTATGAAAAACTTCCCGGTGAGATGTACTTTTTTTTTTCTTTGTCACAATCGCAGGACTATGGAGATCTTTACACACTGCCTGAAAAGTCATTTCCCACTGAACTATGATATTCAAATTATACCTGAAATCTGTTTCATCGGGGATACTTACTTCTATTAAGAGTTTCAACACATCTATTAAAAGGTTTATAGAAGTCCTTCGCTGTAAGAATGCAAGCAACTTAGAAGGCATAGTAGTGTGTTTTTTCTTGGTCTGGTCTTTCACTACGTTTAGAGTAATTTTTTCTTAATATTTTCTTCACTTAAAAAGGTGTTTGTAATTCTGCAGTGAAACATTAATATCTGTTTTTCATCTGGTTACCAAACCAGCTATGCTGGAAAAAAGGGAATCACAGTTATGTTTTGGCAGACTTCAGTAAACATCTGTAAAAATGCTGACTTTCTGAAGGGACATTCTGCTATCAAAATAAAACAGAAGCAGTCTAGAAAAAAGTAAGCCTGGATGGGTGTGTCATACTTTAGCTCTTCTCTGTTTTCAGAGATGTTGTGTGGAGTCTTTAATCTTTGATGTTCCCTCCAGAGACTAGTAATGAGAAGATAAAAAACCTGAGTGCTGCTCCGGTTGCTGTCAGTTGTTCTCTGCTTTTTGTTTTAGAAAACTACAGTGGGTGTTAGTATGTTTCCTTGTTACTGCAGTTGTTTTACTTCCTTTCCTCCCAGGTTTCTCAACAACCTTAAGTTGGTTTTTTTCCCATTCTGTTCCCAACTTTGGGTCAGAGGGGATAAGCTATTTCCCCACCACTACCATCTAGTAGCAGAATTGGAGAAGTGCACATACTATCAGCATACTGACTTGAACCAGCAAAGTACAGGAAAGGAAATACTTAAAAAACAGTTTTCTGTTTCTTGATGTTACTTTTTTATTAATACTGAACTAACAAGACACATACCACTAACAAGACAAAAGGAAGAATCCATGGAAATGGAAAAATCCATGGAAATACGAAAATCTGTAAAGTGTAGTTTTAACTGCTTGTCATACACATGAAGCCTTATAGATACACAGCACTCCTCTAATTAGCTCAAAATACAGTTCAAATGCAGTTCACAGTGATGGGCTGGCTCACAAGTGTTACTAGAACTTTGACATGTAACATCTTTTGGGGTTTTCTGTTGGGTGAGAGGGTTTTTCCCCATTCTTTGTTTTCTTTTTCTTTTTTGGGGGGAATGGGAAGGCGGGCAGCAGGCGTTTTGTTCATACTATGTTTCCAACAAGGCCTTTCACTTTAGTTAAGTGGAATTACTTCAACAACTAGTAAGATTTCTGTGATACTACCCTTGAAAAGATTGTGTTACTTAGCCTCACTATTCCTTACTTCTCCACTTCAGTGAGAATTTGCATTAGTGAAGCCACTTCAAAGGAAATGGAAGCTAATTTCAGTGTCAAGAGGTACATTTTCTACCAGTAGTAGATCTTGTAATTTGGGACGGTAACTAAAAATTTAAATTATCTTTCTCCACTAATTCGAAGAAAAGATCTACTTGTATGGAGGCTTTTAAGCTAACCTTGAAGGTCTTGCAGTTGAATAAGAAATCTGCTCCAGGAAATAGTTTTATCAGTATTTAACTAAATCATAGATGTAACAATGTAAATGATGCCATCAGTGTAAAATAACCTATGAAGGAAAAAATAATGCATGATACTTGCTGATAAATATTTTCATGTTTGAGAGCCGCAATAACGTACTCTTTGCAGAAGTGAGTCAAAAGTCTGTACACATGGAGATGACCTCCAAAACTCATTTGAGAGAAGCTGGTCCTGTTAAATTATCTTATGGATCACTTATTTCAGGTGCTTATAATCACAATTGCAAACAGACATGTCAACAGCATTTGGGTTAAACGTAGGCTTGCTGCCAGCAGCATCCTTAGCATGGTGCCCTGTTGAAGAATAGTGTTCAAAATGGCATAAACTATACAGGAGAAGCAAGGGTCTTGCAATAACCATTTTGAGCTGTCCCATTAATTGATCAGTCATGAACTGTGTTGTGTGAGTAGGATATGTTAAGAGCCAGATAAGCAAAGACTATTTTAAGCTACCATATCATAAAAAAAGTCTCATTTTCCTCTTCAGATTCCAAACTCGGGCTTAAACAATGAATGTCAAGGTCCTTTATTCTCTTTCATGTTGTTCCAGTGCCTCTTTCAAATTCTCTGTTCGAGAAGGTATCACAAGCTGGTTGTGATAGGGCAGGAAGCAAAGAAAGAGATTCCTTCAACATCTGCCCCCTGAGCTACCGCTGTCAAAATTCTCACCCCCACCAGCACCCAGTAAAGGAGCCTTCAGATGAAAATGTCCCTGCTGAGAGGCCTCCTTCTGTAAGTCATCAAATTAAAGTCATTATCCCAGAACAGTAAGAATACAATGATTTGCACATCTATGAGGGGATTGGAGGAGAATGCTAAAGAGCTTTGCATGCATTAAGCAGGTAAGCCCACAGCCCTGTGAGGTATTGTTCTCCTCTTACAGTAGTGCAAATTGAGGTGCGGGAGGACTGAGTGGATTGGACCTGGGGCCAAATCATGCAGATACGCAGTTGCTTAAAGATGCAGTGAGGTTCCTACTGGCATTACTACTGGATACCTAAGTTCTCTTGATACGGATGAATATTCATGCAGTGGTCCTTTCTGAATCTTTAGGCTGTTACTTAAAATTAGGGCCTCAGGTGATCTTGTGGAGATCTGAAAGAACCTAAAGAGTTTTTATTTCTAATTTCTCCTGTCCAAGATAAACTGCAGGTTTTGTGTGTGTGGTGTCTGTCTTCCTGTGCTTTGGGGATTTGCCTCCTTCTTTAAATTTGACTTGTGGAGTACCTGGGCTGTCATAAAGCATTGCCCAATTATTTCTGTTGGGTACCAATTGCAAATAGTAAACAGTAATTTTGGGTATGTGCATTCTTCAGTTGGGAAGGAGTGAGCTTTTTCATTACATTCTCCATTGACTTAGAGAAGTGCTGTGCTTGGTTTTTCTTCTTTCACTTCTTCCAACTGCCTTGTTGGGGACAAGACTTAAGCTTGAGCTGTGCAGTTTATTCTTTTTCCTCTTGCCATCTTTGAACTCCCTCAGCTGTTCCCCAAAGCTGTAACTTGCTCCTAAGTGTAAGTAAGTGTTTGCTTGCATTTGCCTTTGTTCCAGCAGTTCCACAAAAGTTGCAGGTCATGTTTCTCAAATAAAGCTAGTGAAGTACTACAAAATGTCGCTTTGGGCCGTATGTGGTGGAAGATTCTGAGTCTTCAGCCTTGCTGAACAAGTGTCTTTCAGAATAAATTGAATAAATCCATCTTACTCTGTGTCATGAAAGGGTGACTAAGTGATCCATAGCTTGTCTTTGTTAGTTGTCCGCTTCCTTGTGGTCTGTTTTGGTATTCATACAGGAGGTAATCTTTTTGCATGGATAAAAACCCTTGAAAGTCTAGCAGGTGTCATAACTGCAGGTTTCTGCTTTAAAGACTTTTCCTGTCATTTCTTTGTTCTGGAGGTATGAGGGAAAGGTGTATTTGGAAATTGCTATTTCCCTATTCTAGAAATAGGAATTTCCAGGTAATGAGACCCTGTATTTTTAGAGACCAGAAATGATTAGTGGTAATGTATGAAATGGGTCTATTACTGGCATTAAATGAGCAATGCAATATGTATCCTTAACAGCTTTAATAGCTGTTAAATTATCTTTAGTTTTTATCCTGATTCAAATGGTGTAGTTTAATGTCATACAGATCCATAGTCCCTGTAAGTGTAAGTGGGACTTACAGGGATCGCTCTGGGAAGAATTTTCAGTTCGTTTCTTTTAAGCTGTGCTGCTGACTGTGATAGATACGGGCAGATGCCCTCTACTTAAGTGTTTGGTGGTTTTTTTTTCTTACTAATTATTCTTCTCAGACGACCCTTCTGTGCCTTCAGCTTTTCTGAAAACAGTCTTTATTTGAATGTAGAAATACAGGTTTCACTACATTATTTTCACTATTGTACTGAAAAAACTCAGCTCAATTTCATAAGGTATATATTCAAAGAATTGGGCTTTCAGTGGTCCTGGCTACTCCACTGTCATCTATTGCACATGGCGTGATTTCTTGACTGAATGAGAAACCATGTGCATAATACTCGTTGAAGGCACGTACAGCTTATGTTAAGTCCAGTCTGCTCTTGCAGCAGGGGAGGCCAACAGGCTTTCCAGGACTGCATCAGGAACAGCATCACATCACCTGCAGGTCAAGGGTCTGATCCTTCCCCTCTCCTCAGCACTGGGGAGGCCACAGATGGAGTGCTGGGTCCAGTCCTGGACTCCCCAGGGTGAGAGGAACATGGATGTATTGGAGTGAGTCCAGTGAAGAGCCGTGAAGGTGCAGAAGGGCATGGAGCATGTGAGCCACATGGAAAGGCAGGGGGAACTGGGATTGTTCACACGGGAGGAGAGAAGGCTCTGCGGCCTCTTACTCATGTGCATAAATACCTGGGGAGGGAGTGAAGATGGATCTTCTCGGTGGTGCCCAGGGGCAGGCCAAGAGGCCATGGGCACAAAATGAAATGCAGGAAATTCCATTTAAAACACAAGGCGGGGGCGGGGGGGGGAATTCATCCCTGGTCAGACACTGGAGCAGCTTGCCCAGAGATGTTGCAGTGTTTCTCTTCTTGGAGGTACTTAAAACTGGACACATCCCTGAGCAGCCTGCTGGCTGACCCCGCTCTGAGCAGGGAGTTGGGCTGGAGGGTGACCCCTGCGGCCGCTTCTAGCCTCACCCCTTCTGTCATTCTGTATAGCAGCAGAGAGTGGTTAATAGAAATAATATACCCAAAGTGAATTCTTGTAAGGCCAGCACAGAGCAGTGCTCGGAGAAGGAGTCTGGACAGCAGTAAAGCTGGAATGCAGATGTGGTAAATGACTCTTCTGGAGAGGAAGAGGACAACATTCATGAGCCACTGGTGCCGTTGCCACAGGTAAAGGAGCGCCTGTCAATACAGAAGGGTTTCTCGGGTTGACCCAAACCGGGTCAACTTTTTACAGCACACCTGAGAAGGCTGGTAGCAGGGAGGACTGTCAGCTTGGCTCACAGCGGTCTAACACATTGGTGGAATTTGCTGTCTTCTCCCTGGTGTTTCTCTCTCTTCCTAACTTAGCCAAGGTGTATCTCTTACTGGCCAGCTGCTGAAAACTGGAGTGTGTTTTTTCACACTGATAATGCTCTATCAAATAGATGTTGAATGCTCATCTGTTGCTTTTAAGACCTGCTGGAGTTAGTAACTGGAACGGTAGTTGCCTCTGGACAACTAGTACTGCTGGAGGAGCAGTAGTGTGCTCAGCCATCATCTATGGGGAAGCGAAGTCAGAACTGCTTCACCTGGAAGCCATACGTATGTGCAAGCAGTGCCCGTGCTGCTGGAGTGGCGCTAGCGCAAAAGGACGGGACCCCTTTCCTTGGGGCCTGGCCTTCAAGGATGGCTGCAGGTGTCGTGGGTGAAATGGGGCTGATAAAACTGACTTACTGGAGCTGTTCTGCTGGTGGGCTCTGGCTGTGTCTTGCGATGGTTAAAGACGCTCTTGTTACCGGCAGTGGGAAGAGCGAATGGGGTATTGAGGAGGAAGAAAGGTTCTTCAGTGGACTTCGGGGGGGAGGGAGGAGGTTCTCATTGCACCGGGGGAGAGGGGAGACCTGCGCCGTGAAGAGCTGGTTTAAGGTAAGGAGGGGGTGAGGGGAGCCAGGGCTGCACGAGTGGGGAGGGAAGAACGGAGTAAGAAGGCCAGGAGGAGAAGGGGGAGATGCCGTGGGGTGAGACCTCCCCTGCTGCGGGCTGACGGGCAGTGGGAGAGCGCGTTTAGCAGTGGGAGAGCGCGTTTTCCCCACGCGTGGGTACGAGGGCAGGGCAGTGGGTCTGGGCGACCGGGCGCCGGGACGGAGCCGCTGCCGCGGAGGGGGGGGACGGCCGCCCTCGGCGGTTTCCGCAGCCGCGGAGGCAGGGCCCCGCTCCTCGGCCCGGCCACCGCCCCCGGGCGGGGGCCGCCGCCTGAGGCGGGGAGGCGGGACGGTCGTTGCGGGTCCCCCCGCCCTGGGCCTTAAGTGCCGCGGTGGGGCGCGTAGCGGGGGCGGGGGGGGAGGGGTGGGTGTCCTCTCCCGCCGGAGCCCATCGGCCGGGGCGTCCCGGCGGTGCGCGGGCGGGCAGGGAGAGCCGGGGCGGGGCTGCTGGTGCCCGCGGAGGGGCCGCGCAGGCGGTGCCCGGAGGCGGCGGGGCGGCCCTCGCCGCTGGCGGCTCCTTGGGGCGCGGAGCCGCGGGCCGGGCCCGCTGTGCCCGGTGTTGGCGGGTGCGCGCACGGAGCTCGACAGCCGGGGTGATCGCCGCGGCGGATCGCGCTGCGTCTGCCGGCCCGCTTGAACCGGCTGGCTTGGAAAGCACCCGGCTCCTCGGGACCCCTCGCCTAATCAGAGGTGTTACCTCCTCCTCTTCCCCAGTGTCTCTTGACATCATTTCGTCCATCAGAGTTTCAGAGGAGGGGAAAAAAAAAGACAAACCAACCACCCAACCAAAAAACCAACCCAAAGCGGAACCCACCCAGTCCGGGAGCAGTCCGCACCAGCCCCTCAGCCGTGCTGTGGCTGCGGGGAAGAGCTGGCTCAGGGCAAAGATGAGGGACGGCAGCGGGGCTGAGCTCCTGGTCCTGAAGGGTTTGGTGCGGGGCCCACCGAGAGGAATGCGGAGCGATGCACCCACCGGCACCCCCCATACCCCGGGAAGGGATCAATAAACCCCGCGGCCGTGCGTGGGGATGCGGAGGCGCTTGATCCACGAACGAAAGACGCCCTCGAGGCGCGTTTGCTCCTGCCGGTCACTGTTGCTCCACATGGGATTTCTTCTGCCCCCCGCGACTGACCTGATGTGGACCGAAGCGTTTCTAACATGAACTTTCTCTCTGGGATCTGGTGGTCTCTTCCCCTGGTCTTGGTCTGGGCCACCCCACCAGTCACCTCCTCATGGTGGTAAGTTGTGCAATTCCAGGAATTTTTATTTGCTCTTGGGGAAGGTGGGGTTGGATTAATTGTAAATTGGGGGGCGGGAGGGGAGCCTCTCTCTCGCAGGCTCGTACAAGCGGAGATTAGACGGTCCCGGCATCTCCTTCCACACCCTGTCCCTGCTCCGCGTCCTCCTCTTTCCCCTAAGCACAGAGCGGGGCTGGGGGACGGGGCGGGGGCGGGGGGGCACCCCCCGGCCGGCTCTGCCCGACGGGCAGGCTTGCGCGGAGCTCGCCCGAGGTGCGCGGAAGAAGCGCTGCTGCCGCCGGCAGCTGGGAATTGGCTACAACAGGGATTTTAATTTCTTTTTATTTATATTATTCTTTTTTCCCCGTCTTCCTCGCTCTCCCCGTCCCCTCCCTCCTTCCAAGTTTCCCCTCGCTGAACTGCGAACTGCAAGTGCAAAGGGTGGGGAGCGCCGCGGGCAGCGCAGGACCCCACTTCACGAGATTTGATCTCGTTGCGGGGCGTCCAAGCGAGCTGCAAAACACGGGGTCGTGTAACGGGTTAGAATGGAAACGGCATCCCGCCCCTCAAAACTGGGGACCCCAACCAAGCCCAGACTGAAAAGTCTTGGCGTAGAAGAGGGGTTAAACCGCTTCTTATAAACTTGGGGAGCACATTTAACCTCGACAGTGGCTGACGCGGAATCAAAACCTGATTTATCAGACTGAGCATAGTTCAGTAAAATGACTATCTGTGTCCGTGGCCATATAAACGTTATTTATTGCGGTGGCTTTTTTGTCATGATGTCTGTTAAATGCCGCTTAAATATATATATATATTTTGGGGGTGGGGGAAGTCACGGCTTTAACGATTTTATGATCGTATGAAAATACAAGAAAAGGATATTTTCTTCTGTTTGATCCCTTCAAAAGACACCTATAGTAGTTTGGGTCTTATAAAAGGTACCTTTCGAAACATTTCAGGACTAATAGAGACCATCTGGATACAGATGATGATGTAATTTAATTTTTGTCAAGGCTTTTTGTTGGATTTTTTTTTTAAGTACTGCACGGAGACGTAATAGCGGGGTTTGAGCTTCTCCTAAAGGCTTCTCGTTATTAAAAAAATGCAGCGTCGGCGACGAATTTTGAAGGATTTCCACAAAAAAAAAAAAAAAAAGGCAGCGGCGGCTCTGGATGCCCCCGCCGGGGGCTGCCGCCCCCAGACAGGGCGCTGAGGACACCCCTTCCCCCGGAGCCGGTGCCCGGGGCTCGGGGGGGTGTCCCCGCGGGTCGCCGGCGCTGCCCTGCCCCTTCCCTCCCGCAGGTACATGGGGGCCGTGGGCTCGTCGCGAGTGATGTGCGACAACGTGCCGGGCCTGGTGAGCCGGCAGCGGCAGCTGTGCCGGCGGCACCCCGAGGCCATGCTCTCCATCGGCCGCGGCGTGGCCGCCTGGACGGCCGAGTGCCAGCACCAGTTCCGCCGGCACCGCTGGGACTGCAACGCCCTGGAGCGGGGGCAGCGCCTCCTCGGCCGCGTCCTGCTGCGCAGTGAGTCCCCGCGGGGCGTGGCGTGACGGGGCGTGGGAGGTGCCTTCCCGCGGGCTCGGGCGGGGCGCGCAGCCTCCGCGCCCCCGCGCAGTTCCTGTCGCGGCGCCGCCGCCTGCGGGTTAAGGGGAGCAAGGGGGGCTTTAGGGGGTCGGCGTGGGGGTTAAAGGTTTTCTTAAAAAAGGTGAAAGGGTGTTTTTAGGGACGGTGGGACCGCGGGCGCGGTCGGGAGCACCGGGAAGCGGCGGCCCCGCTCTCCCGTTCCCCGTGCTCGGAGCACGGTGAGGCTTCCCTTTGCGTTTCGGGGAATGAGCAGTTATGCCCTGGGGGCTCAATGTCGGCAGAACAGCACAGTGCGATAACGAGAGGTGCCCCTTTGCTTAAAGAACCTGTATCAGAGCAGAAAGACGTGGGCAAGGTTTAGAAAAGGGGTTTTGGCCTATTAGGGGCTGGCCCTGCTGTTCCCAACATCGCCCCCCTCCCTTTTTTTTTTGTGTGTATAATGGACCCCAGAACCACAAATTAAGGGCTAACAGAGAAACCCAGGTGCCAGAATGCAGCAGCTGGGCAGAGGTCTTCCCGGCACAGCCCACCCCGTCTAGGGTCGCTGGTACTCTGAAGGGGCTGAATGGGGTGGCCCGTGCCTGAACAGGATCCCAGCACGTTGGGATGGCAGAAGACAACCCCTTCTCCAGCCGGTTCCCGCTGGAGCATTTCACCGGGGAAGCGCAGCGGCAGCGTGTGAGGTGTGTCTGCCTCACAGTGACAGATGTCACTGCCTGTGAGGTGTGGGGTCTGCACCCATGCCCGGCAGTGCTGCCCTCCAGGCCCTCTGCCCTCCGCGGGGGTGCGACAGCCGGGCCCTCAGATCGAGCTCTAGGAGAGAGATAAGCAGGGACACATCTGGTGGGGGTGAGCCAGGCAGACCCCGAGCAGCTGAGGACTACAGTGTTCTTCGCACCCTGAGGAGCACGGTTAAGCAGGGTGTTGTGGCCACCTAAATGCTGGACTGAGGCATCTAGTGAGTCTTCAGACAGCCTATATGGTCCTTTTGACTCAAAGAAAGGGCTGAGATCTGTTGCCGTGGCAGGATGTCCTTACCCAAGTGATAAATGTGCTGAGATTCTTCTAAATGGCAGCTCTTTTCCCCAAATGCTACTCCTGGGCACGCAGCTGTGGCACACAGCTGGTGAGGCTGGCCCTGCCCTGGCACTTGTGCCCCCGGGATGTCCCCGGTACCATCCGAGACAGCCTCTCCAGGCTGTGAGCAGCGTGGCGCCTGCGAGGAGAGGAGGAGGAGGAAGAGGAGGAGGAAGAGGAGAAGGAGGAGGAGGAGGAAAGCAACCCGGGGCCACTGCCCCACCGGTGGGGGTGGGGAGGAGGGTAGGAGACATGGGGCACGCTGACACAAGCAGTGGGATTCATCCACAGAGCATCATTCGGTGCCAGGCTCTGCTGCTGCTAAGCGGCTGGTTCCCGTAACCGGCTTCACGTTCCGTTAGCAATTACTTGTGAGTAACCAGTAACACCGCCCGTCAGCTGAAGTTCTCGATGAGGTTTGTCTGACATTCAGGAAAACACGTCTGGCAGAACGTGGCCTAATTCTGATGAGGCTATTTCATAAACAAAGTTAAAAGGCAGTTCTTTTCCAAAAGTGAAGTTTTCACTGTTGGCTCGTGGGAGAGATTTAAGGCCTCGGGCATCTGAGCTCTACGCTGAGCCTGATCGGGCAGTGACTGCAATGGGAAAAGCAGCTTGATATTGCTCTAATTTGAAATGAAATGTTTTTGGTTAGTTTAATAAACTCAAATGAAACTTTCTCTTCCAACGACATCAAGTCTTTCTTTTTAATTAACCCTTCAAATAGTGTAGATGAATACGTTTTCTCAGAAATGAAATCTTCAATAGAGCGTGATTTGTAACAAGCCATCTCCTGCCTGATTTTGAAGACGGGGTAGGGAGGGCAGGGTTTGCCCAGTCCTTTGACAAGCTTTTAGCTGCCATTTGCCAAAGGTTTCCACAGCACACGAAGTCCAGGGCTGACTCCTATTTAAACATCTAGATGCTACTGGGATAGAAATACTAAGTAGTAAGTTACGTGGTGTAGTGCTGTCCTATTTGCCCCTACGATAAAATCACAGGTAACATTCTCTCTTTGGGGTCCTACTTTACTGTGCTAACATTACTTAAGGCTTACAAGTTCTCCAAATGGGTGTCTCTCCCTGCTAGTGACCTTCGATACTGCACAAAAATCTACTTCTCATGCTTTCCATGCTAAAAAACTTTTAAAGTATGAAAATATCCCATTACCATGAATAGAATTGTGCCAATATAACATAGCTCTATATTTGAAATCACTACATCTTAAAATAAACTTAAGCAATTACTGCACTGAAATATGTACCCGATAGCCTAAGAGTAGGCATAGTCTAGAAATGCAGATAATCTTTGGTATAATAAAGTATCTTCGTTAAGAGGAGGGAAAACTGCCCAAACAGCTGGCCTGTAGAAGTCACAGCTGCCAGGCCAGATCCCGCCTTGAGCATGACACAAGCAGTGCCATTGATTTAACGGAACTTGTTTGTGTGAATTGCAGTTACCGGGTTTGCTTCTAGGCAGAGAACCTAAATTTAACTTGTTTTCAAAAAATAACACCCAAGATTTCTTCCTACCATCTTTTAAGCAGCAAAGTTTATTCCAAGTGCTTCGGAAGATGAAAAGCTAGTTTCAAGAGATTTTTGCAGTATTTTGCAATGTGCATGTTGTTCCAGTGTCCCTATTAAATAATTTCTTAAACCTATCTCTGAGATAGCACTTCATATATTTTTCTAAATTGATGAAACACGATAGAAATACCAGCTGTCCTAGTCACGTATCTGCGCAAAACAACCGATCCATGAAAGTGTATTAATCAATATCAGAAGCAAACGTTTAATGTTTTCCAACTCTAACACTATATTGATGAGCTTTTACCAGGGAGGGGTCCAAGTTTAAACCATGACTAATTCTGGCTCCAGGGAACGTGTATTTGTGTGATTTCAGCCCAGTTTTATCTTTTGCTCAGCAAAAAAGTCCAGGCTAACTGGCTGGAGTTAGGATAGCCACTCAAACTAACTAACCCAATGATTTTTAAAATTACTTTTTTTGTTTCAGGTAGTCGGGAATCTGCTTTTGTACATGCCATCTCCTCCGCTGGGGTTGTTTTTGCCATCACCAGGGCATGTAGCCAAGGGGAGCTGAAATCCTGCTCCTGCGATCCCAAGAAGAAAGGCTCTGCCAAGGACAGCAAGGGCCATTTTGACTGGGGTGGCTGCAGCGATAACATCGACTATGGTGTTAAATTTGCCAGAGCCTTCGTGGATGCCAAAGAACGGAAAGGAAAAGATGCAAGGGCGCTGATGAACCTTCACAACAACAGAGCTGGAAGGAAGGTGGGTGTCCACCCGACAGATGCTCTCAGTGAGCTCTCGCGGGTCTGGGGCAGGTAACGCTTGGCCCTTGCTGAGTGGCCTCAGCAGTTAGGAAGAGGTGTGGGATGAGTGGGAGCCTGAGGTGCGATTTCTGTCTCCCTTGGAGGTTCGGCGTGGCCAAGATTCTCCAAGCAGACTGAGTGCGACTGCTTAACAGTGCTCCTGCCCGAGTCCCTTTCGGTGGCTCCCTGTGTGGGAAGTTAAACGCGAGCCCAAGTTGTTGCAGGATCAGTTTGGATGCAGGTTTTGTTTTGAGCTTAATCCTTATAAAAGGAGGAGTTTTACTTTTGGTTAATAGAGAACAGAAATTCCTAAGGGAGGCTGAAGACCACACTGAAGAAGAGGCTTGACTATTAAAGAGCAAATTCAAAATAGCGTTGGAGAAAAAACCCATCCTTTCCATTCCCGTATGTATAGGGTAAACCTAAACACAAAATGAGCCGAGATAAAATACAATTACTTCACTTTTTGAGAAAATAAATCCAAAATACTTGTCCTGCCAAAAGGCGTTGGTCTTGGGGCATGACTTGCTCTAAAGAAACTCCTTTTCTAAATGTTATATGAAAATATCATTCCTGAATTTCAACAAAAAGAGCCTGTACTTTTCCATTGTAGGTGAGTAGAAGAAGTAGTTGCCAGGTGTATTGCCCACTGCTGGTGCAAGGGCTGAGGAATACATGCACTAACATTTTGTGGTGGTAGCTATAAATAGTAAGAACAGTGCAAGAAACTGGAATACACTGTTTCATTATTCAAAACATATTCAAAATTTGCTGCATCCACAACATCTGAAATAATACAGAAAAATATTTTATAGTGCTAGACTAAGCACTTCTAAAATGATTTGTAGAGACTTCTTGTTTCTTGTCTTTGGTTTTCCTTAACATATATTCAGTAGGAAGTAAATTGTTCATATTCTGATATTTTTGTGTTAAAAAGTTCCCTTCATAAAATGCAAAATTGTTCTATATTAACTAGCTCTTATTAGAAGAAAAGATCAAATTTTAATGACTTGTACTGCAAGTAGATGATTTTTCTGATAAATATTTTCCTTCAACATCTTTCCTCCACCTGTTTATTACCAGCAGGTGTAATTCATATGTAATATGGACAGATGAGGCTATTCAGATCAGTGACATGCATATGCAATACTATGGCTATATTTATGTTACCATCCAAAAGAAACTGCAGTCTACAATGCAAGCAGAGACTTTATAGGGGTTAATTAGCTCCATGCTGGGAAGTACTTTCTGAAATAGTTGAGTACCTTACGAAGCTTAAAAAAAAATATGCCAAATAATAAGACTGTAGTGGTAAGCAGATAGATTGGTTTTGCATTTTTTTTAAGAAAAAAGATAGACTTTAATAAATGTGTTTGATTAAAAATAGTCAATACATATACTTCAGGAGCTGCTTTATAGAAAAGGATGCTCTTTTGTATCCACAGTGCAGTAGTGCAGGTTTAGCTTTGCAGGGACCTCACCACCTCAGCCCACTGGCAAGCCTGGCATCCGGACCTGGGTAAGGCCAGCTGTGCCCTTGGCTTTTTCTCATCCCCAAAAAGTGAAGCCTGTGTTATTAGGTTTCTTTTAAAACTAGACTACTGAGATTTTACTGTTTTATAAATACATTGAAGAAATATTTATAATAATCCCAAATGAATCACACAAAATAGTATGCTGTGTATCAGTATATCATCTGCAAAAAAATCAGCACATCACTGAAAAAAAAAATCCTGCATCCCTGTGTGCTACTTCTGCTATTCTATGCCTCAGTCCAGCAAGTTGTTTTAAACGTACAAGTAGTTTAACTTATTTCTACTCAGATAATTAAAACCAAGCATCTGCTTAAATCCCTTTCTGAGCAGAATCCCAGTTTTGCGATAGTGCCGTTGGCAATGAAGTGGGGCTGTGGGAATGACAGTGACTTCTTTGAAGTAATCAAATCTTTTAAAAGTTGCAAAGAAAGAAAATTAGAAATACTTTGGTTTTATAACACATTCTCACTTTATTACTAAGTGCTTGACTGAAAAATGCTGCCCCGCTCAGCATCAGTCTCCCTCCTAATTGTGGAGCTTTCCTCTCTCTTACCTTCCTCACATGATGTTGTTCCTCTGGTACAAACTCTAAAATGTTCATATTTTGTGAATAAGGCATTATTCATTATTATTAAGGCATAATATTTATAGATCAAATATCCATATCCTCAGAAGGTGGAATTATTTCTTGTATATGAACCCATCTGGTTTTCTCCAACATCATACAGATAGCTTAAATGTCTGAGATGAAGCTGAAATGGTTTTAATGATAGCCAGACAGTAAATTAATGATGAAGGAGATCTCTCCAACTCATGGTAATGATAGTTTTATTCTAAATTTAAAAGGTTTTTAAACCTTAACATTTGTTAAAAGGTTTATAAGCATTTTTAAAATATTGTATTTTAAAATTTTACATAGATCTGACGTCTAGCCCAGGTACGATGCTTTGCACAGTCTCTGCAAAATCGTTTTAATATGAAAGGTCTGTGGATTCGAGACAATAGTTGAAACACTACTCAGGGCAAAGGGCAACTTGATGAAGGTGAGCTAGAGAGGGTCAGCATGGCAACGCGGGAATGGTGGGGACACGGGGTACTTCGCCTACCAAGGGGCTGAGTGATTCTGCCCATTTTCCAGATCGTTTCCTACTGTCCAGTCTGTGTCCTAGTGTTATGGACCATCTCAATCCTTGGGATGACTGGCAGGAGCGGGGAAGGTAAGCCCACCAGCCAGAGGATTGTGTGTACGGTTGAGTCAAGCAACCAGAGCAGACCAACCATGTGGGGATGACTTGATGCTACCAGTGGGTGTCACTACAGACCGTGATTTGAGACCCATTGCAAACCTGGCATTACAGGACGACTGGAAAAGGGCTGAGAAGCATAAATTGCAGTTTGTTTTACCTGTGTATATTTTACTGCGTTTCTAAACAGGCCGTGAAGCGGTTTTTGAAACAGGAGTGCAAATGTCACGGTGTGAGTGGATCATGCACTCTAAGGACCTGTTGGCTGGCCATGGCAGACTTTAGGAAAACAGGAGATTATCTATGGAAGAAATACAATGGAGCGATTCAGGTGGTCATGAATCAAGATGGCACGGGTTTCACTGTGGCTAATAAGAGATTTAAGAAGCCAACTAAGAATGACCTGGTATACTTTGAAAGCTCTCCAGACTACTGTATCAGGGACAGGGATGTAGGTAAGCCTCTATCGTTACATGTGAATGGTTTTATTTCAGACATTTGTGCTTTGAAGGTCAAAAAATTATCATTATTATTGAGTGTGTACATATATATAAATCCATGCATGTAACCAGCAGGGAACAGGCAGGAAGATGTTTTGGAAGGACTGCTCTGTACCAGAACAATAGCTCCTCAGCGTCCCTAGATGTACGACAGCCAGTTGTCCTAACATAATTCATCAGTTTCTTCCAGATGCTGTGGAGCTCTGGAGACTCTGCAAGGCAAAAGCTGCTTTTAGGACAAGTTTGAGTTATGCTCCAGAGGCAGGTCCATACCGTACACAGCCACAGACACTCTTGTATCACGCAGCTCACTCCAGAGCTGCCAGACGTAACTACAGCAGCCCCAAGTCCCCTGATGTCCCTATGATACCACCTCCTGTCGCATTGCTTCTCTTCCATAGTGTTACGCTACTGCTGCAGACTCCCAAGACACCCGTGTCCTCCTTTATCTGCACATTCCCCGCAGCTCACTGTTGACCGTGGACCCCCTATTTGTAGACACACCTCTCCCCATCGGTCACGTAGGAGGTACAGCAGCTTGGTGCAAACCATGCTGGCACCGGTCAATGCAGCTGTCGGTAACATGGTGCAAGGCAGCTGGAGGACGTGCAGGTGGGTGAAAGAACAGAGGTCGGTGGGGCACAGCACACTGCATTGAGTGATAAAGCTGTTTATTCCTCTTTACGAGACAGCGTTGGCTCCATCCATGATAACCATCACATTTTCTGAAGAGTTGTGCCAGGCCCAGTTGGAAGAGGTAAAGTATCAGGGCTGCTGCTCCATCCAGTGTTACACTGGATTTTTCTACTTTTGGAGATTTCAATAGAGACACCCTTAACAGTGTTACAGGGTTCAAGGCACTGCTAAGCACCAGGAGTCCTGCTAATGGTTCTTAACCTGTGTATAGTACTTCCTGATGTGGCAATTAAAAACTAGCAAGTGGAAAACCAGAAATTTGGAAAAGAGAGCCAGACTGAGTAATGTATGAAAGATGTTGTGGAGCTAATTAATAGGTTGTATAACATACCAGATTGCACCCGGTATGACATATCTGCAAGTATCTGGATAGCAACGCAGCTCAACTCTTTTTGGCACCACTGCGTATTTACAATCCAAGTTTATTTGGAATAAGCATTGCAAAACAACTGTACCTAAATAAGAACAATATGTGAAATCCTGGTCATGTACTATTGACTTCAGTGAACCCAGAATTTCATCCAAGATGCTTATATTGTATAGTGTTTCTGGTTAGTTGAGTAGTCAACGTCATTTTGGATGTTATTTATGGATCTTGCAGGTGATGCTTATGACCTGCACAAGCGCAAATTGTTCCTTGAACAGTGACCGATACTGTGAAGTTTAATACTTCAATCCAAGTGAATAAATGGGTATATTGTGGCATTGTGCAGAGACTGACTTTGCAGACTAGGGTTTATTCAAAAATTAATTTTTTCAAGTTGCCTCGTTCATTGTGATTTCTTTCCCCCAAAAAAGAAAGCCCGTATGCGACCCATTTCTATGTCAAAAGGTTTAATATCTCTTTGTACGAAGCTCCATCTCATCTGTCAGTCTTGTTATCATGGAGGAGAGTGGGCATTTTTCACCGCAGTGTATTACACTTGCGTGCCTGATGCTGTCAAGCCTGCTCAGAGATGGCAGAGCCTGACATGTTCTTTGGCTCCAGATAAAGTTGTGGATGAGGCAGTGTTCCTTTGCTGCCCAGAATTCAGAGAATGTGGCTGTTTGGAAGAGCACATTTTTGGCAAGCTACAGTAAACCTCTAACGGGATGCGGGGTGCACTGCTGCTCGCGTGGAGCGGAGAAAGAATCAGACGAACAAAAACTGATTTGGCTTTGAGAGAGGTAATTTCAGCAACTGAGCAGCATTTTTCCTTTATTACCTTTGGTTTGCCCTGTTGAGCACTGCAGAATGTCAGCCCTGCTAAATGACTGGAAAGGAAATGAGATTGTGGAAGTCTGAGTTTGGAAATAGGTGGGGAGCACCTCAGTGTCAGCTAAATCTAACGCCACAGCGCTTTAGGGTGTCCTTGAATGGAGTCCTGCCTTTCATTCTCTGGGGGATTCAAGCAACTTAGTGCTTCGGGGGGAAAAAAAAAAGTATATCTGGGGATTGGTTAGTATTGGGTCTGAACGAAGGATTCCCAGAGCAAATCTTATGAAGTGTCACAACTTGACCAGGAGACAGCTTCACAAACCATAAAACAATCGAGCCAGTGTCCTCTGTGGCTTGGGTGCACTAACGCGTGTGAACCCGTAAATTAAAGGTGCTCAGGGGTTGTATCACCAGCAGCGTATCCAAAAAACCACGTCTTGTCTTCTGCCATCGGGGCCTTTAGCACTGGCTCTTGTGGCGGCCACCGGTGGGAGCTGGGACTGAATACACCCCCCTGGGTCTGACAGCCTGGCTGGGGGAGGCCGCTGGACCACCAAGGTGGAGGTGGTGGACAAGGGGCCGGATGGCCTTGGTGAGCGGGTGTTGACTGTTCACAACTGTTCTGGTAGCAATGAGGCTTCGGCCACGTGGAGGTGGTGGTGGGACAGAGGCAGGTTGTGTCTACATGTAGGTGCTCTCAGGCTGCTGCAGGACTCCCTCAGGACCTGCTGCAAACCCATGTGCCATGTGCTTCGAGTCATCCGTAGGTTTCTCCCCACACAGACGTGGTCCTGGTTCGGGCACTGTCAAAGCCAGCACTGCTACCTCTGCCTGCGTGTGGGGTGTGGGTTGTGTACCTGGAATGCGGTGGCCATCTCCTGTGTCCCAAACAGGTGGAGAGGGTGCTGCGGCTGGGTCTGAGGATCCTCCACACCTGGCCTCCTGGTGGAAAGCACTGTGGAGGTGCACGTGCAGTGCTGCGGACAGCCCCCGGGAGCTGCGCGTTGGGTGACAGACCACACGCCCAGGGTGACCTGCTTTGGGTCCTTCACAGGATTATTTTCATGTTATTTATTTCCCCTGCTGCCCCACATAAGCCATTTGCTGCATTTTTAAGATGAATGAAGCCAAGTGCAGAGTAAAAGAAAAATGTGAAATTAAAGCGTAGCCTGCAAAGTATTGGTGTTGGGCAAGATGTGTTAGTACTTGCGGTATGTAACCCATGGAGGGAAACCAATCCTGACCTATGTCAAAAACTTCTCGCTGAGGTTAGCCACATACAGGCAGTCCCTGTGCGGCTTCTTGGCCCGTATCTCCCGGTTTATGCATTGCAAACATGTAGGGTGCAGTCCCAGCCCCATTCAAGCTGACGGTGGAGCTTGCGATGACTTCCGTCAGGGCAGCTCTCCTCCGAGCGCCGTCCGGCAAGGGAGCGGCGCAATGGCCCCAAGAGCCCCTGGGAGCGGAGAGGTTACGACAGCTATCAGTGGCTATGGAAATTAGAGCGAGACACATGTTTACTCTAAACTGAATCCAGAGAAGCTGTTTTTATCAGCACGTTGCTGTCTCTTCATTGCTGGCCTGGGAAATCCCAGCCCTTCCAGACAAGGCTGCCTCCAACAGCCCTTGTCCTCTCCAGCCCTGCGGTGCTGGGCTGTTGTACGTAGGTTCCACCTGAATCTTTCTTGAGTTTAAAAAGTAGCTTCACAGCAACTTTTCTGTGAATATTTGCTTTTTTTCCCCCAACACTCATGTGGAATCTAGTTTATTGTTGTCAGGGTCTTCGCTGCTTTTTTTTTCTTTTAGGGGAAAGTCAAATAATGAACTTCATAGCTTGAAGCCACATTTTTAATCAATAGAAATAGAAGGGAAAATATTAGGTTATGAAAGAATAAATACATTTTAGTGCTTTAGGAGTGGGAAAAAATATTTTTCAACTTACCGTATGTTTGCGGTAACAACTGTGCAAACCAAAAAGAAAGGGTTTGATGTATGGGCCGTAAAGTTAGCAGCATTAAAAGCTGTGGATGTTTTGGCAAGTGTGATGTTGTGTGTTGGCACGGCAATTGCAGCACTTGAAATAAAAACAAAGAGGTGCGTGAAAACTTTTTACAAGTTAGAACATACTCCTGCCCCTTAAATGATGAGGAGGTGCACTACAGGTAGCAGGCAAAGGTCAGAAAACTGCTTTATTTTGTTTAGTGTCTTCTGCTGTCTTCATCACCTGGGTACGTGAGTGCCCACCGGGGAGCGCGGTAACTTGCCTGGCTGCTCGCTGTCACTTGTTGCTCATTTTCTCTCTCACAGGAGAAGCTGCAGAGATGCTGAAGATGCTGTTTGAACTTTTAAAAAACGTTGGTTTTGCTCAGAAACTAAGCCTTTGTCTGAGCCTGGTTTCTCTTTTGCCTCGTTCTGTAAATGTTGACATTGCATTGTGGGCAGTATCAGGTGATACCGGCTTCTGGCTCTCTGTTGGCAGCTGAAATCATTTCGGTTGTGAAGGCAGTGGCAGAACTCCTGTTGAAACAGCGGGCGCAGCCCACTCAGGTTCTCCTTTGCTGCTGCGCGGTTTCTCCAAACGTCTGGAAAGGAGAACTTCCGAGTTGGAAACTAACCGGTGCCTCAGCTGAGGAATGTGGTCGGACCTTCCCGGGGCAGCTCCTGCACCTCACCGCGGCCTCGGGCGGAGGGGACGTGGGGTCTTCCTGCACCCCCTGCAGCCGGGCGGCACGGCCCCGCGCTGCTCCCGGTCGGGAGGCGCGCCGGGCGGAGAGCGGCTTCGCCCTTCCTGGGCGAAGGCTGCCAGCCGGCTCGTTTCGCGCGAGCCGCAGGCAGGAAGCAAAGCTCCGAGGGGTTTGAACTCTAACCCGGGCCGTGGCCGTTGGCCTCTATCGCTCGGCGTTGCGCGGCCGGGGCAGGCCAGGACTTTAGGCTGGGCCCTGTCAGCGGGGCAAAGCAGCGCGGAGAGCAAGGGGGGGATCAGACGGGAGTGAGGGGTGCCCATGCAGGTAAGCAGGAATTCAAACAGAATTCCTAACGCAGAGCGTTAATGCCACGTGTCACGAGCTTGGCCTTTGTCCCTTGTTTCCGTCTGAGCAGCGAGGGCAGGGCGAGCCCCTGCGACAGCGGTTACTCGGCTGTGTTGTGCACAGCCTGGGCTGGGGCGGATACTGCTGTGGGCTGACGCGAGCACCGGCACTTGCGTCCCGATGTCACGGCTTTTTGCGCGGCGTCGCGGACGGAGGAGAACGCGGTAGCCGGGCAGCAGCGTTTGGTTTGCTTTCTGCCACGGGCTTCCTACGGGGCCACAGGCAGATCGCGGAGCTCCGTGTGCCCCGAGCCCTCAGCCCTGCCACGACCAGGGGCACCGGCGGCCATTGGAAGTCTCTCTCCCCCAGGGCCGAGCAATTCCTGAAGAAGGGATCTGGGAAAGGCCTTTTGGCATCGCTGCTTTGCCCGCCGTGCAGGTTGCCCCGGTGCAGCTGGCCTTGCGGGGGGAGCTGCGTGGCAGAGGGCTTGCTGGGCGTGGCGTGTGCCCCTGCGGGTCACTGCTGGGGGTGCCCCTCCTCCTCCTCTCTGGGACCCCTCGCATGGGATTCGGGTGCCGGCACTGGCTGTGGGGACAGGAGCCCGGGAGTTGCTGCTGGTTCCCCGGCGCAAGCCCTGGTTTTTACATCAGTGTGAGGTGCTCGGCAAACAGCAGCAGCTTACTTTAAAGGGCTGTTCAGCGGCCTCCCCAAGGATGCTACGCGGAGGCCTGGTCCACGGGCAGCGGCGTGAGGAGATCCGGGATTTATCGGGCTGCAGATGCAGGAACCCGTCTCTGGCTCCATTCCACGTGTCTTCTCCTCCTTCTGCCTCTTCCCTCTCGGGTGGCTCAGCAGGTCTCCGCTCAGCCAGCGCAGCAGCACCGTCGCGGCTCAGGACCCCCGAGCCGGGGCCGGTGTCTCCGCCGTCGGCAGCAGCCAGCGAGTGGCTCCCGGGGCGGCTGTGGGCACCCGCTGAGCCCAGGGGGCAAGTGGCCATGCAGCACCCTTCTGGTCTGCCCACGGTAGACCTGGACGAGTGAATTGATACTGAAGCTTTCCAGGTGTCTCTTTCTACGCGATGAATATTTAAATATTTCAAGAAATACAGGAATATAGGCTGTGGGAGAGAAGGCTGAGGTGCCTTCTAGGGACCAAAACACTCCTGCATGAAGTGAGACACGAAGTCTCCCAGGTGCCGGGGACAGCAGGGGATGGAGGGGCCACGGATGTTGTGATGTGCTTCAGTACAGCAGCGGTGGTACATGCAACCATAAGTACACCATAGGGGGGAAAAAAAAGAAAATTAGAATTTATGTGTGTTAGAGTTTTAATAATTACAGGTTAATTACAGCTTAAGTTTTATTAATTGATTGATTGGTTTGCTATCCTAGCTCACGCACATTTGAATTAACGTCTGCATGTATTTTTCTTTCTTTAAGAAGGTAAATTGTTCATGTTTGTTGTACACCTGTGAATGCACTTTGTAAAATGTTTCCAGTGCATTTAATGACCGCAGTCAATATTTAGGGAATCCCATTTTGGCCAAGAACAGAAGAATGGAGCTATAATCAGGTCTAGGGAAAATGTCAGAACAATGTTCATCTCGTAGCTATACCTGAAATTCATTTATAGTAGGACTACATAAGAAATTAGGTGAAGCAATCAGTATTCATGAATTTTCAGATGGATAATGATAATCTGTCCACAGCTGTGGTACAGATCCTAAAGTGAATCCTAAGATAAGTTTGTGCTAGATGAGCAGCAGCTCCTATGCGGTACCGTAGCTGTTTGGGCTAAGACATGCCTTAAAGAGCCATTTTGTGCCACGTGGAGATGGGCAGAGGTATTTCAGCCACTCTGGAGAGACCTAAGAACATGAAGAGGTGGGATATGTTCCCCTACCCCTCCTTCTGTCCGCAGCAGGCTGTAATTTAGTTTCTCCTAATCTCTATTAAGAAAGAGAAGAACCCTGGGTGCTCACCCCACAGAGATGAGGAGCACGGAGCAGCCACTCTTCAGCTGCCACTGAACGGGTGGGCACAGGGGCGGTGGGGGGACGTAGCGGTGATGCCAAGTGGTTGGGGTGCTTCTGTGCCCACTTCTGCAAAGCCTTTCACCACCGGCAGTGTGGTTGCTCTGCCCAGCGTGTCCCTTGCAGCCACCAAATTTAGCGGCCTCCCCTTTTTCAGCCCTCCCAGAGGTCCCCTGCAGAGCCCTTGAGCAGCAGGGGGGGTGCTCCTCCTGGGTGCCCCATTTCACACAGCCCTGGGGGACTGGACACAGGGGCAGGAGGGGCTGCACGGCTGCCTGGAGGGGAATCTGCTCGCTGGAGAGGAAAGGGGTGCTCTGGGCAGGTGAAGCAAAGCACGATGATACTAACAGAATCAGGCAGAGACTTGAAGTATTATTTGGTCCGTTCTACTTCTTCTCATCTCCAGAGCTGATTTCCAGCGTAAATTTGAGAATCTGAGAGCAATTGTACCTTATTATAGGCATTTCTCTGGCTTGATGTTGAATCCCAGGTGATGTGATGTTGAAGGATCAAATACATTGCAAATTATACCTCCTTTACCTGCTTTCATATGCTTTCTGTCCTTCCTTAAAATCCACCTCCTGACCTGTCCTACATTTCCTTTGTAGGGTCCCTTGGGACAGCTGGTCGGGTTTGTAACCAAACCTCCCGCGGCATGGACAGCTGCGAAGTGATGTGCTGCGGCAGAGGCTATGACACCTCGCGCGTCAGCAGAATGACAAAATGCGAGTGCAAATTCCACTGGTGCTGTGCTGTGCGCTGCCAGGACTGCCTAGAAGTGGTAGATATTCACACCTGCAAAGCGCCGAAGAGTGCTGGCTGGATCTCCCGGACATGATGCACCAGGCTACTGATGCATGAGGACCGCAGCCTTCGCCCTTCCCGGTCCGTGTGGGGAATGCATCCAAGGTCTTCTTTACTTTTACGCCAGTTTTGCCTTTGTCTGTCATTGCACAGAAGCTGCCGAATAGTAAGTACAAACTCTGCAGCATTTACTTCCCATGTCTGCATGACAGTGTTGCTGCAGAGTTGTTCGTGCATAAACTGATGCAGCTTTGGAAGGACGTACTTCTGCTGGGACTCTTCCAAACAACACGCAACTCTCCTGGAGGCTCCTTGCGGCACGTCATTCCTGCCATCGGGAACACGGCAAGATGCAAAGATGGGGCATTTCGTACAAGACCACCACCACCAACTGCGTGGGCTGAGCTTGCTCAAGCATATTCCAAAGGATCTTGCGCTGGCCACAGTCGTGCCCTGGATACCAAAGTGCTCGCGAGTTTGCGCACCGGTTGGCAATTCCTCAATGAGAGAAAATCTGGGGCCTGGCTGGGTGAAAGGCTTTACTGGAGGTGTGTTTGTCTATCCCTGGTGGACTGGAGTTTGCAGTGAGGTGGTCACCTGAAGCCACCCTGGCCACTGTTAGCATTCCCATAGGGTAGAAATTGGCCCATGGTGAAAAGCAAAGACAACTGCAGAAGATGTATTCAACCAAAATGTTTTCATAAACTATTAAAAAGTCAAAGCAAATGTCTTGGTTATATATTTGTGAAAACTTGCCTTAAAAGCTTTTAAGAGGTCATTAATATTAACTGCTGAGTTTTTTTGTGATCTAAAGGATCGAAGAGATTTGTTTCTCAGCCAGGTGAGAGCTGGGTATAGGACACTCAACCACTTGAGGATAAGGTTTTCTATTTTTCACTTACTGAATAAGCAGAAAAACATTTGCAGAAAGCTGATGGAGAAGGAAATACCTTGTCTCAGTAACAATGGGGTTTCTAAAGAGTCTATCAACTTCTATGTTCTTTTAAATAAATCTATTAAATGTGTTCAGAATGATACTTTCTGTTCAGATGGGGACTTCCAAATGAGATTTTTCAGCGAGTACTTTCTGCAAAAACTCACACCTGTGATGAAGGGTGCACTGGCCTCTGATGGAGGCAGTTGCAGGTTGTGCCAGGTCCATATGCTGGGCTGGGATCAGCACAAAACAGCAAAGTGCTGGAAAGACGTGCAGGCTCCTGTGGCCCAGAAATCGTGGCCTCACAGGAGAGGGGGGCGGTCAGACAGGAATCAGCCCTCTCTCCTTGGAGCAGAGACCAGAAAATGAGCCAAGATGAAAGATGGGGCCAATAAATCTAATGAGGCTCTGGAACAGCACCCATGAAGTACAGATTTGGGCAAGGTAATGAAAAAATTGTGTAGGGAAAGGAGGCTGAAGGGGTGACAGAACATACTGTAGATGGATGGAAAACTTCCGTATGAAAATGGAAAGACTGGATGAACCTTAGCAGGTACAAACTGTGTTAAAAAGTAATATAGAAGTAGCATACATGGCCATAAAGTAAGGCAAGTACTCTGGTAATGCTTTTTTAAAAAGAATATTTAAACAAAATGGGTTTTTTTGCATTCGGTGTTCTTGAGAGAACAGTCATTTACATCTGAAAGGCTTTGGATGAAGTTCGTATCATTAAAGTGGGCAAGTCATCTCCCAAAGGCACAGCTGGCATTAAAAGATTAGGAGGATCCAGAAAGGTATTTATTGGGACAATAAGATAATGTTCCAGTTACAGTACACAGCATTAATGTGATGATCACGGTTAGAAGTAAGAATAATCACGCTTCTGGGTATAAACCAACTGCTGGGGGTAACAGCTCTGTCAGCGTGTTGGCGTACAGTGTGTGCGTTCGTTACACAGACACGCAGCGCGTGTGCACGTATACGCCTTCAGTTCACTGGTTATACCGCTGGCCTCGTTACTGCTGGCAATTCTGACTCAGGGCTGGATAAGGAAAATTTCACACCCAATTGTATTTAAAGGTGAGTCCCAAGGAGAATTTTTATTAGGATTTCAATGTGAAATTGCATCTGCACGTAGTTCACAACCTGAGCAATATCCCATTTTAAGCCTTAATCATAAAAAACTTAAAAGCAGTATAATATTTTTAAATGTTTTTGTGCCAGGTGTTTTGAAAGATTCTGCGACCCTTTGCATAGTCTACAACTTCACCATGTAATAATGCAGAAAATATTTCAGTGTTCTGGAGAAAATGAAGCCTCATTGTTACAAGACAACTTGTTCTAGGAAGTTGAATAAAAGGTAATGAAATCAGATCGCTTCTTAACTCCACCATTTGGCTAATATGCCAGAAAACAAACCCACCTGAACTCTCCAGTCCTAGGTAAAGTGTTTGGGGTCGTTAAATTAAAGGGGGAATTTTTATTCCCCAACTTGGTTCTCCTCCTCTTTCACCGAAGTACGTCTTCTTGCTCCAGACGTCCCCTGGTCTCAGGGACCAGTGGTCCCTGAAGGCTGGTCTTGCCAGTACGACCAGGAAGATGGTGGCATTGAGTACTGTGGCCTTTTCCATGTCCCCTGGCACCAGACCCCCTGCCCCGCGCAGCAGCGAGCCCGCCAGAGGCACGCGCAGCAGCCTGAATTTTATATTCCGCGCAAGAGCCCTATCAATGAGCTGCGATGCAATCCCCCCACCAAGCCTGCTTCACCAGAGGGAAAACAGAGTATCTTGCAGCACAACAAATGTGTAACAGCGGAGCTGGTCAATTATTTGATTACATTTTTTGCTTTATTTATGATATTATTTTTTTTTAAAAAAGCTCAAGGTAGGCTTCTTACAGCTGTAAGCTTCTTTCTTCCATGAAAAAAGCACTCCTGAGAGCTTTTGCTTTTTCTTAGTGGGAAAAAATGCTCAGAGGTGTAAATATTGCTAGGAAAGGCACCTCCTCGACCTTCAGCTAATCAAACAAAGACAAAAAAGGGGAAAAAACCCTCAGAAGAAACAGAAATCAGGCAAGGCAAATTAAATAATCCTGTACTTTGTTCTATGGAATAAATTTATTCATGTGTTTAGTCATGGAGAGGAAACAGCCGTCCCTAGGTAGTCACTTCAGTGTCAGAATAATATTAGATGAGGCAAAAGGTTGTCGGTTTGTGGTTTTTTTTAAATATGCAGTCCAATTTTCTTGAGGGAGTTCCCTTTACTTTTGCTGCATGAAATCAGAATCTAGCAGTGCTCTGAAACGCTGTTAGCCTGCCAAGATTTTGGGATTGCTCCCTCCCCACTATTTTCTTTTTTAACAACTTTAACCCTAAAAAGCGTGTTGAGTTGTTTTAGGAGGAGAAATATCACCAAAAAAGTATAATGTTCTTTTACCGTATGGAAAATGGGGAATGACTTTTAGGAATAGTGGTGTGTGTTGCGGGCTGTGGGTATTGCAGCTCGAGAGATTGTTACGCTTTTTTTCCTTTCCCCCCCTGCAAAAACATCCAAACCCAATTTCTGCATCTCACCCTCACCTCCCACTCCTGTATCAGCATCTTTGCTGATGTGAATGAGGAATAAAGCACCGCAGTTCTGGTACTGTGCTGCACAGCTGCTGAAGGGCACCCAGCCCGGGTGCCCAAATCCCCCGTGTTCAGCAGGCAGCCGGCAGCCCCTGCCCACAGGCTTCGTGCCCAGCTTCTCGCAGGACTCGGCCCTCTTGGGCTGGGGAGGGTGCTTTCACCAGGAAAAAACAGCTCCTCATCCAGCGTGGCAGCACGGAGTGTACCAACGGTTGCTCGTCCCCGTGGGTTTCGCCCCATGCTCTTAGGAAGGGCTACATACAGGTGATGGGCACCTCTGGGGGCAGAGGCGGTTTTCATGAACTTGGATTCTGATGTGAAAGCAGCAGCTCATGGGCTGTAGTCAGAAAACATGCCTTTTATTTTGGTGTGTAACAGCTAAAATGGATATGGCTTCATCATCCCTTTTCTGTCGCTAATTGCATGGAAGAAGCAAACGTATATGAAGCACTATATGGACTGCTCCCCCTCCATTGTTCCGGCGGTGCCTCTCTGCCCTGGGCTGGGGGCTACCTCGCCCACGCTGCCTTAAACTGAGCCACTGAGGCTTTCAAGTGACAGTCCCAGTGTGAAGGGGGGGAAGCGTTGTGTAAGGGGGAGGTGCAGCTTCCTTCGGGTGTTTACCTTCTTGTAGGCTTCTGCAATGTAGGAAAACTGATGTTTTTCCTTGTTTCTCCTGGGGTAAGGACTTCTTTGCTATCCCACTGAAAAGTCCGTTTATTCGATGTTCACGCCAAATGACAGAGAAAACAGCAGCCTTCCCCTAGGTGCAGCATTCACCTCTCCGGGTAGGGCTCTGGCTTGGAGCAGCTGTACATCTAACCAGTGGGAGGGCCAGAAGGTGGCCAGCTTGACTTACCTGACACTCCTGGGGGTCTGTCTCTCCTTTGTTCTATGCAGGTTGCAGCGTAAAGAGATAGCATGCATCCAAATTGTACTAGGTTGTCTTTATAGAAAAAAAAAAGGGGAACTGTGAACATTTGGAGCTTAAAAGCACCCCCCCCCCCCCAAAAAAATCTGCAAACAAGATTTGGATGAGTTATTATCTGAATCCGACTTCCAGAAGGCTCATCTCCGCACTAAGCCAGAGGCTTTCCATCGTTATAATCGTGGGCTGTGTTCGCCTTTTGATCTAAGCCACGCTGAACTTCACAGGAAACGTGTCAGAGGCAGAAAAGCCTAAGGCAACAAACTCTGCCCACTGAAAAAGAAAATCCTTTTGTCTGACTTGCCTGGTCTCCCAGATACCTAGAGTTATAATTAAAGCTAAAGAAATATTTTCTAGATAAGATCCATGGCTCATTACAGCTTATGAGGGAGATGGTTACTAGAAACAGTAGAAATAATAGAATTGTATACAGATACTTTTGAGTTCCTAAAAGTTACCCATAGTTCAAGGGAAGGATCTGATTCTTCTAGGAGTTAAGCACTCCCTTTTATCAGATTATTACAGATAGTGATCCCCCCACAGATCATAATTCACATTATCACTGCTTCTAACACAAGGCCAAACTAGTACCTTAGCTGCTGACAAACATGGACATTTGTATATAGCTAGAAATACACTGATAGGCAAACATATTTACATATTAGGACTGTTAATCACAGCAATTTGTTCTTCTGGAATGTAGGGTACCTATAAATGAACTTTATAAAGTTTATAAACTTCATTTATAAATGAAGGTTTTTGAGGTGGCTGGGAATAAGCAACACAAACCAGCACAGGACAGCAAGAGCTGAGTATGCCTGAACCTTCTGATTTTCACCCACCTTAAATAATTCTGACAGCGCCGTTGTGAGGCAAACAAACACCTATAATTACCCATCGTTCTACAGCCAGAGATAGGCAGGAGCACCTGCTGGAAAGGTGTTCCGTGTGGCTGTTGTAGCAATTCAGATGCAAAGCTGAGAACACAAACACCAGCCCGTTTCACACTTCCCCACGCTAGCAATCCACTACCTCTAATCTTACGCCACATCCCACATTAAATGCGAGCCGAACTAATTTCAACATTACAGTGAATTGTTTTGCAGGAATAATGGCCAGAGATGAAAAACCTGTATGGAAATCCCCGACAGCGACACACCTCACCAGTTTTAACACTTAGCCACGGGGCTCTCTGATCTTCCATGTCCTCCCTCAGGTCTCATTCTTTCAGTTCATTTCTCCTGCTGTGGGGTTGCCTTTTTTCCTCAGTTTGCTTTAATGCTGTACCAGTGCTCACTTGGACAAAAATCTTTCTTCTATGTAGACTAGCATTATCTGTGATCAAGAGGGCAAAAAAGAACATAATGCATCTCCTGCTGTTGAGAAACACTTTCCTTTTATACCAACTCTGCTAACAGCAGTTTTGACTTTGCTCACTCATTTCCTCATTGATAGACAAACTTATCTGCTGGTGATCACAGTCCCTTAAGCTGTTTAGAATTTTTAGAAGAACAGCAAAGTTGAACTGGAAAAGCGGCGTTTCTGATCCACTGCATTGGGTTTATGCTTCCTTACCTGGGAGAGGAGCTGAGGGAAAAAAAGAAATATCCTTGAGGCATCTGCAAGAATGCAAATTAAATTCTTGACAGAGAGAGGACTATTTGCTTCAACTTCCAGATCAAATTCTTGATCTTAGAGCTGGCCTCGTGCATTAGCAGAGGTGTCTGTGGGAAGTTTCCATCTACAGTGCCTAAGTTATAAGTGAATACTTTGACTAAACCTCTCAGAGCTCTGGGTTAAGGTTTCCTGAGGTAAGCACTAACGACGAAACACCAACTTCTCTATTAATTGTGCATGAACTAACACCAATTTTGCAAATGAGCTTCTGGTCTCAAGCAACAGTTTATAACACTGATGTTTAATCTGTACAGGGAAAAGTTTTTCATACTTGAAAAGCTCTAGTAATGCAACAGAAATTCAGCAAGAAATGTGTAAGAGCATGAACGCAACGATCACTCACTACAAGTAAATTTGTCGCCAGTTCTCTGCCATTATTTATGCTTTGCTCTCTGGACAGAGAACAAAGCATGGGTTTCTGGAGGTACCTGAAGTAACAGTGGTGTGAAGAAAATCTGTAAAGTACATGGACTTTTTGCAAATTCAAATGAGGCTAAAACTGACCTCTGCACAAGGATGGGAATCAGAAGCCAAATGTGCTATCCATACTGCCTGGAGAGCCTAAAGCTGCTTTAAGTGTCCAGAAGCCTCGTCTAGACTGTCTCTAGCAGTAAGGGCTTCACCCTAACTGAACTCTGTAAGAAAAGGCAGTGATACTGTTGCTTAATTGTTAAGTTATTAGTGTTTTTTCATTAACTGAACGGAAAGCCAAGCCCTGGCTGTGGTGAAGCAGATACACCACACATGTTTAAGAACACAAAGTACAATTCGAGCTTTGAAGAAGAAGCCAAAAGACAGCAATGCTGCAATACACAAAAGTTTATTTTTAATTTTTTCTTTTCTGAAGGCAAAATATAATAGAACCTAACATCAATGTATTTTGTACAACAAAACAGTTTTTATATGAGAACAGACAATCCATGAAGAGTTTTTAAGTCTTAGAACTGCTTCCCTTTTTTTATCATGCTTTCTTGTGGTCAACAAAAAGTTGGCACAGAAGATGTCATGGCAGTCAGTCAGCAGGCGTGCTCCCTCAGATCCTTGTCAGCTGGTGCCACAGACTGGAGGGCAGGATACTTTCTACTTTTTCCATCACAAAATTTAAAGGGGCAAAGAGGGTGCTGAGAAACTGCAAAGAAATCAGATACACATTCAGATCAAAATCCAGGAGAAAATACACCCTCAAGAGAAAGCTGTCCAGTAAGAAACAAAACTCTTGCCACGTTCCTCTGTAAGATCCTCCAGCATGATAAAAATTATATAACTCACGTATAAAGACTTTCTGCCAAATCCTGAGCCTTGCATATATAGATTTCTGGATTTTGCAGTAAAGAAAGTGAAAGCCCCATTTTTATGAAGATTAAAGTGATGAACTACAAAAGTTTTCACACATCTCACATCCCAGATTCAGGCTCATACTGAAGCCACTAAAAGCTCAAACCAAAACCTACTGAAGGGAAAGAGCTTTTTCATAACGGCAGAATCTGTCAGACCACCTCTCAGAGACAAAAAGCTTGTCTTTAGATTCAGGGTCAAAATGGTTCTGGGTTATCTATAGATTCTGCTATATACATTGAGGCATCACTGACTGGAATTTATCTTAACCTCCTCCCTCTTTTACAGAACACAGTCAGCAATGTTGAAAGAGGTTTCAATATGTTAATGTTAGGACAGGCATACGTGACAAAAGTCAAGCCAACAGAGACCATTTTATCACAGGAAAAAAACACTGCCATCTACCCATCTCAGAACTCAAATACTCAAAGCACTCCCAAAATTTTGGGAAAAATGTATTAACTGTGCTTTATATTAATTGCAATTCAACTGTACACATTACATACAGATACATGGGGGCCCTATACATGTATGAAAGAGCACAGTGGCTTCCAACCATTTAGGCTGATGTGACTTTGCTAAAAATACACAGTTCTGATCGGCAAAGAGCTGCAAGAGGTTTGTGTTTCAGTTACTGCTCTGCAGTCAGCACAAAATATATAAACTCTGCTTACTGCACTGATGTGTCTGCTTGGTAGGTCAGTATTTTGCTTTAGCAAATCTGGTGCTGGATGGGTTCTCTTTTTACCCAAAAGAACTCTCTCTCTTGACAAAAGAGAGCATCAGACTTTTTATATTAACCGACTTGCATCCCTTTTCCTGTTCTGAATTTGTTCCATGTATCTTTAGGCACTTAAAAGATGCAGATGAGGGGTTCTGGTCCCCCTGTAGTCACTGAAGAGAACTAAGCACTTCCAGAGCGTAATTCTACTCATCCCAGGACCAGAACTGCCTTTGGAAATTGTCTCTTCCCTCTCTATTCCCAGCTGCAGAGGAAGCTGCAGTGGTCAGGCTTTGTCTTCTCCCGCAAAGCAAGGAGGACTGCAGCGCAGTGCAGGGTGCTGGCCTAACCCAGCCACACTCCTGAACTGCTGGCACAGCTCCTGACACAGTTCTGGCCCCTGCCAGTTAGTCTCTCCTCAACAAAGCCCAGGCAGAGTTTGGGGATAGCACAGGGCAGGGACAGTCCCCAGCAGCCAGCGAGGACGGGGCCATCCTGCCTTTGAAGGGAAGAGAGTTTAGGGCTACAGACGTGAGCTGTGATGTGTCATTTGCCTTTGGAGCTGCAGAATGAACAGTATTTTATTATTTAATACAGATATGTCCTTGGTCTCTAACTTACGCTCCTAAGTATCTACAGGTAAGTATTTCAAAAATTGTTACAGGTCTGTGTGCTGCTGAAACACAGCTATATATGGCAAATCTATTTAGATCATTTCAAAATGGTAATATCCAACAGCCAGAGATTATAACCATTTCATGGTATCAAGCAAGAAAATATCTGCCAACAGTTTTACTGTTTCCCAAAATGGGCTCTGTGCAGAGTTTAACGGTAAAAAAGTAGGATGTTTATGATGCTTATGCATTTTAAAGGCAATAGTAAACATTCAAATTCTTTTTCTCCTCTTGGACATGTTTGCATACAATACAGCCACCATATCATGGACAAGTTGTGCATCATGGGGAAACCAGGTAAGACCATCATAACGGTAATGAGATTTTGTCAGAAGCACAAGTCAAAGAAAAAACTTATTCTAACTGAAGCTGAACAGAGTGTTTCAGCTGTAGTGCTAAAGGTCAACCCGTGTAACGTGAATCACAGCTGAATTAATGTAACACTGACTTACCTAATCTTAGAGTTTGCTATTACTATTTCAAGTGGCTTAGCCCAAGTAGAAGCATTCCCTCTGATTAAGCTGTGAACTGTTTAAATAAATATTTCCATTTAATTTTGCCAAATGCAGAAGGCTTACTAGAGGATTATTTTCTGCTCTTTGAGTAGTGCTCGATCTATGTGGTAAGCTTGCACCATCACATCTACTTAGGTAAAACCCAGCTTTCTAACCAGTGCAAATTACACACTTGTTAAATCAATGAAACAAGAATAATTTGCCTGACAGTAACTTTTACTGCAATTCACAGGAATTTTGTTGCTGAAGTAGTCTACTGTATCTTATAACAAACTCAGCGAAGTATCTATAGCTTAAAATGAGCCAAGTTTTTCTCCACCTGGAAAATCAGTTGGTCTACAAAATACATTTAAATTCATGGATACCAAAGCCTGGCTTCACTGAAGTCCAAACAAAACCTTTGCTGACAGCAAGAGGTTCAGGATGCCACCTACTCTCTTGTACAAACCCATGTAAACAACATCTGTGCTGGGGCTGTCTGGCTCTTGGAAAGCTCCTGGTGCTCCTGTCCTCAGACACCACTGGCAGATGCCTATCCAGCTTGTTTGCCACATGGTAACACCCAAGAGGGCTTAGTCTGCATGATACAGTTGTTTTGTTTTGTTTATTTTTTTTGCCTTTCCTCTTGACACTGTTTTTATCCACACGTAACAGAAGAAACAGCACCAGCAGTTGAGTAAGAATTCAGGGTGGCAGAGAACTGGTGATGGGAGACCTGTAAAAAGTTTGCTATTACTATTCTCTATTTTAAAAGAAAACTACCAACCTGGCTATTTTAAAGCTGGCAGAAAGCAGCTTTCTGGGATCACCTTCTGAATACCACCATTTGATTAAAACAGATATGCAAAAGTATCTTTTTAAGTTTTGCCACTGCGTGGCTGGTGTTTGCATGGAGGAACTGACTATTTATTGCTCAGTCCCTGTGATCTGATCTATGTATCCCCTGTCTCACCGTCTACAGAGGTCCAAGCAGATGAAGTCTCTCGCTAGGCAAACCTGCTTGCTGAACTGAAGTCTCATCCATCATACAGGAAATAGTGAAACAGACCATGTCAGTGACCTCAGGCAAACAAAGGAATCAAATCAGAGAAAAAATAAGTCTTTCTGAAGTTTCACTCATTTAAAAAATTTAACTAGGCACTACACATTTAGACACGACTGTTGACTTGAATAATATAGCGAATCCCTTGTTAATACAACTCCCAATTTTATTTAGGATATTTTCTTATTGCTACCGTGTCATGAAAGGACCTGCACTTACATATTTTTAACGATTTCCCATATATTTTTATTATTTCTGCATGACAATGAAATAAATTTAATAATACCTATACTGTGCTGACAATTTTATCGAAGCCATGCAATCACAAATTTTTTATGCTTGTATTTGTATCTTAAGTGGCCTCCAAAGACTTTTGTTAGAAAGCCTAGCAAAAATTAAAACCACAAGCTGTGAACCCGCTTCTCCCTAACCTAGTGAAAATGCTAATATCTACTGTCATTTTAAAATTACTGATACTCGGCCTGACAACACAATCAAAGAAGAACTGGATTATTCCAATTTCATTATGGGAAGAGCCAAGCTTACTTCCAGGTACAACTTTACAGAACTGGCTGGATGCAGTTGGGAATATCCAAACTTGCAGCTGAACTGACAGGCAGCTTTCAGAGCAGATTCTGGCCCTAAAACATGTATGCACGGATGGAGTTTGGTGAATTCCATCCTATGTTGAACCTCCCAGAAGAGGAAAGCAGCTTTAAAATACCTTTGACTGCTGCCCTAGGGGACTGTCATAGTGGCACAGGCCACCTTTGGCAGTCTTGCACGTGGAGGAGGTCCTTGGAACTCAAGTGCTTTTTCTGCCTTGAAGAACCCACTGTCTGGGTTAATGGGCTATGGAAAAAGTGCAAGATGATGCTACCTGAAGGACAGGTCAAAGCCAGTTCCCAACAACCAATCATGTCAACCTGTTCAGTTTTTGTGAAATACGGTAAATGTCAACTTGCAGTAACATAAGCCTGGTCCATGACGGCGATATTACATCTGTGCAATGCTTTTGGGATTGGCAGGCATAAGAGAAGGAATAATTCTGACCTATTAAAATTAACATATATGCGCACAGTTTCACAATGTAATATACCACAACACAATGAGTACCAGCCATATAGGAATAGGTAATTCAATGCACATAACCACAGCAGCAGTCAGCATATTCATCTTTTAGCTATTTATGAAATTAATTATTTATGAAACAATCTTCCCTAAAACTGAAAGGGAAGAGCCAGGGCTGGCCAACCTCTGTTCTGATACAGCTGCATTTCAAAGTGATGTCTGCCATGATTTTCTTTAGTCTCATACACCTTGGCTACTTTTCCCAGGGGAGACAACAAAACGAGCCTTCTGAATCAAAGCCTTTCTACGAGCCACTAAATGAATGGCCATGGGCTTGAATCCTGCCCTTCCCATGTACAAGAAAAACGCAGGTGCTGCGCGTGGTGGTTTTTGAAGATTAAGATACAGCTAAAACAAGCCACAATGCATGTTAACTGACGTACCACCCGCATCCGTACAGCTTCAGAGATCTTGAGTGATCTTGCCAATTTTTATGCACATAAACACAGCCCACATTTCAGTTCTATTTGTCTGTGCTTATTTTATTAACTAGGAGCTTTGCCTGCTCTGATACGCAGAACTTAATAACTGTGTACAGAGTCTTGGGGTATCTATTAACATCAGTGGCAGCTGCACTGACACATCAGGGAAATAGACCCTTCTGGTCTGATTCTATTCCCCAAACGGCTTTGGAACCTGCATGCTCCAAACCATGGAGAACCAATTACTAACACACTACCAAGGCAACTTCGGATATCTCTGTCTAATTGCACTCAGAAGCCAAAGCTAGGTGAGTTAAGCCCATGCAAACATGCTACCAATTTTCTCCAATTCCAGTAGCTCACTGCCTGTAGCAGAAGCAATAAGCGCAAAATCTCATCATACTGCCAGCTTCAGATAGAATACAAGGCTGACAAGCACAGGAACAAGGCTAACAGGGACAGATTTGGGGTCATTAACTGTGACAGTACAAGAAAATTGCAGATTACATTGGAAGAGCCCCCAAATAAGGGTCATGCATTTCAATCACTTAAGGAAAAAAATACAAAAAAAGCTTTACAAAGAAGTTTAAGATCATGTGCCCAAATATGTCCACCAAATGCCTACATATGGACTCAAGAAGCAAGAGAAAGTAATAATATTTCAGGTACGTTTCAGCACTTTTTGCTGATAGAAGTGGCATCTTTTGCTACAGCTAATCTTATTTTGTGTCTTCTAGAGCTAATGAAAGAAAATTCTTGATGAAAGAACTGTTGCTGTTACCAGACCTCTATCACGCACAGGCCCGGGTGGTAGAAGACCTGGTTCACCTGCAAAAGGAAGTCTCTTGCTATTTGCAAAGGAGTTTGAGAAAGCACTTTCAATCTGGAATCTGCCAAAGCCTTTCAGCCTTGCCTCCTCCAGCCCACCTCCTCTGCCGCCCAAATCAAAAGCACCAAAGACATTAAAAAAAGGCCAGGAAGCTGTTTTGGAAATACAAGACCTACAAGAGATAGAAATATATCTGAAAAAATAATTACAACAGAGGATATTCAGTATTTTTTGGAGGAAACAGGTTTTTTTTAATAGCCTAGAACTCTTCTCTAAGTGGATTTTTCATATCCTAGCACACCACCTGGTTTCACACACACACACAAAAAAAAAGTGTTTTAGCATAATCCATGGCCCTTCCCCCTCATCCTCCAATATTTATTAATCCTTGGTCAATTAAAAAAGCAGATTTATCAGAGACCTCCCTCGATGTAGTTAAGAAAAGTTATGAGGGAAATATTGAGACTACTTCCTTCATGGCAGTTTGGGGAAAGAATACAGAAATTTGTCCTGGTTATGACTACACTCTGTTTCTGCTCATACTAGGAGTTTCTACTGCACTGGAAAGCGCAGCACAGTCATTATGGCTCTATACAAAATAAAGGGGTTTGGAAACCAGTATTAATTTATTTTATTGGATTATATATGAAAACACAGATATTCCCTTCTCCCACTAAGCCTTTTTTGGCAAAATCACAAGAGATCCAGCCTAACAAAAGAGCCATATAGACCAGAAAAGACAGACAGTAGTGTGTTTTACTGATTAGCTCCAGCTCCCTGCACAGTTGTTCAAGTGTCCCCCTGCTCAGACATCTCTTGATATTTTATTTATACTACTGAATATGCAGATATTTAATACCCTGCAATATTTAGCTCAGTTCTTCCTGCATCTGTGTCTTTATTTACCAGAAGAGAGCAGCAGTAGAGAATACTCACAGCTTTTGCGAAGACCCCCATAAGCTCTGGGAACTGATGTGTCAGGAGGGCTAGCATGGCTGTGAAAGAACATAGTCCAGCAGTGAAGAGGATGAAGAAGGGAAGCTCTTTCTTGGGGTAAACTGAAACTTCATGAAATGCTGTAGGAAAAAAAGATGGGAAGGCAAATTATACATAAAAAACCTCAAACCCAACCCAACACTGTTTAAACAGCCACAGACACCCAAAGATGCTTTTGAAAGAAGAAACACATAGGTCTGAAACCTAAGGCTAACATTATCGTTGGGTCAGTCATCTCACCGCCAAATAATCCTCATCTAAAGATCCTATTTCTGGCTTACTCTGGTCCTATGTACATGTCACTTTTGCTTTCCTTGTGCCAAAACTAACTATAATGCAGCTGTGCAACAACTAATCCCAGAAAACTAACCTACAAATAAAACATCCAGGTTTTTTACGCAGGTCATTGACCAGCTGCACGGCTGCATGTTGCTAATGCTGATACACAGAGAGTGCAGAAACATGCACCCGGGAGCAGCAGCAAGACCAACCTTGCAGAAGCATAGCTGTAGATCTGTTTAAGCAGGCTGTAAAACTACAGCCTTTGTAACAGTAAATCCTGAGGGTTTAATCTGCAGAACCAAGAAAACTTATCCTAAAGGGAGGACATATAAACACGTACTTTAAATTCAGATTTTCAGAATTCTCTGTATACTTATAACAATACAACAACTTTTTAAAGCGTTAAAACCTGGAATTTAAATTAATAGTGAATTTTTAAGATGTTTATTAGTATACACTAAAAGGAATACAGAAACTTCCTCAACTCTGGTATGAAAAATCACTCGCTTGGCTTTGGAGAAAGCAGCACTGAGAAGGCTAAAAGGGTCAGAAAAGGATAGTGAATATTATACTGGAAGAATATATCCCTTAAAATTTTATGGTAGCTCAGATTCAAGGTGAAAATTAGGCTGGGTTGGCAAAAGGTCTGGTGGACACTTATCTCTCTGCTTCACTCATTCAGTCCATAGTTTGGAGCTACAGTCATGATAAATTCAAACTTTGAAATGTTTTTTCTCATACAGGACCAACCTCAAGGCTTTCCATATACTCAAATCCTATGACTATTTATACACACTAAACATTACTCTTCCATTTTGCCTACTTTCTTTGCTTCAGTGACCAGCTCTCATCTCATTGTACTTGCAGAAAATGTAAACACAGGGAAATCCAGCAACATAGCAGGACAATATTCGTGACTGCATTCATCCAGAGTGTAGTCGTTTCCAAAGCCAACAGCAGGAATTCATAAGAGTTTAAATGAAAATATTATGAACTAAAAATATGTATGATTTTTGGGCCTCCTAATTAATTCAGTTTAAAAAGAAAAAACACAGATAATGTGCAACTTCTCTTTGATTTAAATTAAACTTGGAGATCAGGAAATAGCAGATCATGGACTTTGTAAGTCTAAGATTTCTTGTGCTCATTTTTTTGCACTTGCTTTTGACACAGGCTCAAACTTGTTGTTCCGGTCTGTTATCCAGCCATGGCAAAAGGTTTGTGATTTATATTTTTAAATTGGAGGGCCTACCAGATTGTAGTGTTCTGATACAATTCCAGCTGATTGACCTTTACACAGGCAATTAAAGGGTATGGACAGGTATGGCAAATGCCTTTAACTGACCTGTGTCTGTCACAGTGTGTTAAACCCTTCCCTACTCAAACCCAAGAGACACTGCAGTGAAAGGCATTTCTCGTAACTGCCAGAGCAGAACACGATTGTCTGCATATGCTGTTAAAGTGTCCCTTGCTTCTAACATTTGACAAGAACGATTAGTTTTGCATCTAAAAAGAGAACGCTGAGCTATTCTGCATGACTCTGTCATTCCTAAATCTCCTGACACTCCACCCTCCCCAACTCAGCATCCCTCTGAGTAAAGCAAGCAGAGCACTCTAAGAGGTGTTGTTGTAATTAGGGTGATTATAATGGGGTGGGGAGATATTGTCAGTTGCCAAGGATTTCTGTGTAGTATCAGCAAGAATATACTGTGAAAAAGACTCACAGTGAGTGATTTTCTCTGTATTATTCTCACCTAATGTTTACTCACATAGGCTTATAAAAAGTGGCAACACATTTTTCAGCCCAAACCAGAGAAGTTTTGAATGAAAGACTACAAAGAGTGCAAATGCTCTCAAAACCAGCCTTCACAGCAGAAGCAGGCTGTTTTACTTTTTCCAGAAAAAACTTCTTTTTATTCCTTTTTCAAGGATAGACAAGGTGAGAGAAGAATCTCCTTCCTTGGATCTACTTGTATTTGCCTCCCCTGCCCTGACCCTGCAAACCCCTCTGCACTTGCCTGTGTTCCACTTGCGCTCACACAAAGTCCCACTGACTTCAGCAAGAAAACATGTGGGAATGAAGCATAACTGTTTGCAAGACTGGCTGCTTTGGCTCTTCCTCTGCATTCTTGTGCTTCACTGCATGCACTGCAAGAAGTCCCATTAGCTTGGACTGTAACTCTTCCCAAGGGCTGGATCTGTCTTTATATCTGCATCTTGCAGAGCACTGGGAACGCTGTTGGCACTTTGCTAATGCATGCCATAAACATATATAATAAATGACTGAGGTAATTTCACATCAATCTCTTCATAACAGCACATAAACCATTACACAAAGAAAACCCTTTCTTGCTATTTAAGATTGCTTTTCAGAAAATGTCAGCATAACCTGTCAGAATAACAGCTGCGCTAATGATCCAGCTGTCCTCAAGCAGATTTGATCTTGCCTTGGAATTTAAGTAGCTACTGTGTCTGCAAAAGACTAGCAAGGCTGTGCCACTGTGCTTTTTGTTTGATGGGATGTTACCTGAGAAGAAAGACCAGACATATTTTCCAGTGTCTTGGCAAGAGAGAACAGCAAGATCTAACTGATTTATACCTCTTCAGTAATCTCTCTCCCTGTCCCTACATCGTCAGCAACAATAAAGATATAGCTAATTGTTATGAACTATGGCTAGGAGCTGCCTCTTAAACCATCAAGGAAGCTCCAGAGACCCTGTCAACCCGATGATTCTAATCCAGTGTATCCATTTTAAAAGGCATCAATGGAGAGCAGTGCTGTGAGACTCAGGCAAACGATTCTTTGATGATAATAGTAAGAAGAGAGAAGTTGAACGTACACGGTAGTAGTTCTCTATCTGCAGTTTCTGTACAAATTGGGTAAGGGTAGAAAAGATGTCCTTTTTCCAGTGGATAGGGGATCATTCTGAAAGCTGAAAAGAAAACAACACCATGCACAAGTTACAGCGAGCGTGGCAGTCACTGGGCATACTTAACTATATTTACAATTTTGAAAAACAGACAAAATATAACATTAATATTTGCTTGCAAACAGCATATAAATTGCTCAATGAAATGCCAAAATATAAACCTACACTTAGCTTTTAATCCTGCAAACACTTATGTTTATTCTTGGGAGAAGGTTCATGAGCATCAAGCGACACGACATTACAAGTACATACATGAATGTTTGCATGATCAAAGCCCACTGTACATATGTCCTGGTTTCAGCTGGGGTTGAGTTAATTTTCCGCAGAGAAGCTAGTGTGAAGCTATGTTTTGGATTTGGGATGAGAAAATAGCCAAATTTACACATTTGTCTTAGGCTTTTAGACTGCAGAATTTTTAAATCTCAGGGGAAAGAAATGTATCTGATTTAACAAGTATAGCCTACAAAAATAACCAGCCAAGCTTGTGAATTCAGGCCAACTGTGCATCAAGCATAATAGAATTTTTGCATGGAAAAACGTACGCTATTTTTTTCTCACCACCCTCCCACAGACCAGGTAACACTGATGACTCAAGCCCAGAGAACCAGTTTTAACCAACACAGCCATGTTTTCATTTTATATCTGGCAATCAAAGATTAATACTGAATTATTAAAACCAGGTTCCTCACATGCATTCTTTTGTAGCAGATCAAGTCAGGTTTCCAATATAAATCTTCAGGTCATGTATTACTTAATACTTAATCTTATGCATTTTTTAAATTGAAAATAGTAACAGAGAGGGAGGGAAATGGATTACTAAATCTGGATGATGATGATGTCACAGGCCATCTGAGTGTGGCTTATGGAAACATCAGAATACTTGACTGAATTACAGCTTTGCAATCAAGGCATCCTTTTCCATTATCCTATATATTATTCTCACTGTTAAAATGTCATCAACGTGTTATTCTCACTACTCCTATGAACATCAGTCACTGAAGCAATATTTTCCTCAACAGATGTCCTAGAAGCACTGTATATTTTAGATGTTAGGCACAGCCTACCACCACACAATAACACTCCATTATCTCTTGCTCACAAGGCAACCAAGGAATTGGTTTAAAATACACAATACCCCAATATTTTCAGTTGCGCACACTGCATTTGAAATAATGTTAGCTGTACTTTTTGTGCAATTATATGAGTGTATTTATTCTTGATTACTATGCTTAAAGCAATAGTAAAGAAGGCAGAAATCCTCAAAGGTTGTAAACCAACCCGGGCTGTAACATTCTTTCATTATTAAATCCCCCCTCTCCATAACACCCCAAAAAGCCAAGTACAAATACAATAAACCAAGCCTTGTATGATCTTCACAGGCAGCAAACTTGAGCATCTGTACAACAACATATGTGGAGGGACGTTCAATGCTCATCACTTCAACATCACTAACACAAATTTTTCCTTCAAATTTGGCTTAATATTTAAGCAGACAGTCAAGCCTCTACTGCCTTACCCTGAATCACAGTAGTATTAAGGTTCTAATAAAAATAAAAAGGGGCAGTAAAGATACTGGTTTTAGAAAACAAGCAAAAAATATCTGTATAGATTTTGCTGAATTTAAGCAGTCATCTTTGACATGAGACCAAATATGGAATATTTACAGCAAAACAGTTTGTTTAGCAATGTTATCAGCCATGGAAGAAAGTGCTCTTGTTCATCTGTATCAGCTGTGTTTACAGAGGTACTTCTCTGCCTGACTCTTACAGTATTATCTGATCTTATTTTACATTAATCAATTCAGGCAGCACAGAGGCAGTTTGCTATTCAACCCTGGTACTCATCGTAAAAGCCACGGTAGCATTTGAGAACCCCTAGGTTTTTCTTCTTCACACAAACAACAGGAAGCATGACACAAGTTTAGAAACCAGTGACAAACAAGCACCTCAGACTCTTGAAATTTGGTTACTCTTGAAACTATAGACGTTCTGTACAGAACACTGGGATCAAAAGCAGAGCAACGTTTCACATGGTGTCATTTGGGCTTTTTCAGTTGTCCCATGAGTAAAACTGTACTTTGACTGATAGAATGAAGACAGAGCAGGAAACTACCAATACTCCAGTTCGATAATATTAATTATTTTTATCACCTCACTTTTCTCGATTGTTGAATGCAATTTGGGAAAAACACTCTGAGAATTTCAGAGTTGAATATATCACAAAGACATATCTGCATAAGCTTTGTTAGAGGCTGTCTTAATTAGCAGTGATCTTAATCTCCTCAGAAGCATTCAAAATGCATTCCCCAAGTGACTGACTGACTGTACTTAATTCTGCTCAATTCCTGCAACACTGAATAGTGTATATATGTGGGCATTGGATTACTACATACAAGCTACTAAAGTGAGACTTGTGGTTACTTAAGCATGCTAACAGTACAGCACACTTTAAAGACATGGCAAGTACATAAATACCTAGAAAGAAAGTGAGGGCAACTGACCATGTACGGTATGAAGACTGTTGGTTAGAACTAGTATTTAATTAAATGTAATTTCTCTATCATGTTTCCACTGGTTTTAACTTACAATTGCACAGAGATTCTAAGGAAACCTTTTGCAAGTAAAGGACAGAAGAGTGACATAAATAGTTCACTACATCTGTAAAGAATATTACCCAGACTAAGATATGGACCAAAAGTTATGATTATTGGACTAGATACTGGTGAAACCATTAAAATCCATGGGAGTCTTTATGCGTGAGCAAAATCTGAACAAAATTCTTGAGCACTGTTCAACTCTCTCTGAAATTGCAGCACAGAATGAATTACGGATTTTTCTTTATAGAGGTTATGCAATAATAATCATTTACATCTTTGCAGCTACTATGCAAATATTAGCTAATAAAATACATATTCAGATTGGTGTGGAAGTAATAAAGAGAGGAATCAGTTAATGCAGTTAGATGGGAATGCCCTACGCTGCCTTCAGGCCCAGATGATTAGATTTCCCAGGTGGCAGGAGGACTGCAGGGCAGTCAGTGTCCTGTGCCAAAAGCTGGTCCTTGTAAACAGCCCCTTTAGGGACTCCCCAACCTGACAAACCAAAAGAAGATCTATTTAGGATTCCCTGCAAAATACTGCTCCATAATGATGGGATAACAAGGCTGTGGGCTAAAGGACTTCTGCAAGCATCTGTAAGAGAAGAAACACTACATAAAAGCAACCCACTGAAAATAAGCCACAGAGGAGGAAGCTATGACAGAGAAAATAATAGACTGGGAGAAATGTCAGGAAAAGAGCGAGCAGGTAGGACAGGGAACAATGCAGCAGAGCAAATCCCAGGTGGGAATGGTATGGATAACTGAGCAAGGTGCTCTGTACACCTAGAAATAAAGCCAATGCTTCCTCAGAGAGCCTATATTGCAAATTACCTAAGTTCAGGTGATCTTATACAGTGACTGAGACAGTAAGTCACTTTTACAATGGAAGTATTGAGTCTATTTCTGTAGGAATTATCATGGTGTCAAACTGTATCTTTTCTAACAAACCTAAACGAGAACAGCAAATGGAAGAAGGAAAAAATAGTGGTATACTGACATATGGAGAGGCTAAAAGAGAACAGAAGAAAGCAGAGAAGCAAGAAAGCAAGCAAGCAAGCAAGAATCAGAAAGAAAAATCTGCATTAAAAAAGCCCACAAAGGCTGACTCTAAAAGGTACTTTTTAATTCTCTGGAACCTGAAAAGAACACATCTCAAAGACAGGATAAGATAATTTAGGTTAGAGGCTTAGTACACAACTCCAAACCCGTACTCAAAGCAGGGCCAATTTCAAAGTTAGGTCTGGTTGCTCTGGCCCATGTCCAGTTGAGCCCTAAGTATCTCCAGGGATGGAGATGCCACAATCTACCATCAACCTGTTCCAGTGCATCACCACTTTCATTCTGAAAATATTTTTCTTATGTCTAAATGAAATTTCTCCTGCTGCAGCTTGTGTCTATTGCCTCCTGTCTTTCCTCTCTGCCCTTCTGAGACTTTGACTCTGTCTTCCATATTATCTCTCCACTGGGTGGTGGAAGACAGCAACTGGATCCCTCCTTCACCTACCAGAAGTCTTTTCCAAGTTGCATAAAACCAGCTCACCAAGCACCTTTTCCTGCTTCACATGTTCCAGCCCCCTATACAACCTAGTGGTCCTCCACTGGACTCATTTGTTTGCCAATTAAATATTAATGAACAGTATAAAACAACACAGTATTTTATGTTGTTGTGTTTTGGTTTTTTTTCTGCTTATAAGACACTTTCATAATTTCCCAATATCAAAGCATTCAAATAATGACAAACAAATGTCTACAACTCTGGAATGAGAAAGGTAAATTATTATCCCCTATACATGAATAAGAAAATACGTCACAAAGAAGATGGAAAATTTTCTTCAGTGTTACACAGAAAGCACAATGCAACTATTCAGAACCCTTCTCATTTAAATGAAGTTTGTATTTTCAGTTTGAATTTCAAGTATTTCAATGCTGGGGAGGATATAACTGACCTCCAAAATTCCCACATACTATACTTTACAAAAAGCTATTATTTTCTCATTACATTCAATAAAAATAATTTATTAGTGCCTTCGTAAGAAAGAGAATTACTTACTGCCTTCCCATGTACAGTGTAAGAGATTCAGTGCCCCCTCTACTCTTTTCCAGTGTTGAAGATGAAAGAAAGCATATGCTATTGCTTCACTGTCCCCTCTCTTCAGAATATGTTCAGGGGGCAGAATTAAGCTTTTCATTTCTAGTAGGTACTGCAATAAAAAAGCAGAGCACAATTATTTCAGAGGCAATAAAAAACACAAAACCTGCTTGCAATTCTACAACGCACACTGACAGGTTTATTTCCCTAAAGTACTTTCCCTCATAAGTGTTTCAGCAAATGTGTAATATCACCAATTGCACTTGAAGATAATTATTGAATTATTCCCACAGACTAAGATATGCTGACAGATGGTTAATGTTTTCAACTCTAGTAGGGGGACTATACAGAATTTCTCTCTTATTAAAGGAGATGGAAAAAAGAGCTCAAAGCAGAAAAGAGACTCTAATTACAAATGCTTTTTAATTAAAAGTGTAATAAAATGAAGAAGGCATTAAGCAGTTTGATGCACATAGTACTTCTATAAGGAAACATGCAGTACTCATAGTTTGCACACAGGTTGCTTTACTGCATTGCCATCAACTGGTTGCTAGGCCTATGCCGAAGCGGCTACCAACAAGTTACTAAGTAAAAAAGTTACAAAATGTAAGAAGTACCTGATTTCCAAGAAAAAAGTATTGGATGTTTAAACACGCTACCTGAAATAGTTATTGAAAATGATATGAAAATGACAAGCACCACTGACTAAACTCACAAGCAATTCTCCCCGTTACTGGATCCCCCATAACAGAAGTGGAGGAAACACACAGAGGGTTCATGCCACAGGAGAAGACAGAGGTCTTGGACATTAGTCAAGCAGGTGATTCTCCCTCTTTCCCCAGCCCATGAACTAGACCACTACCAGTTCAGCAGACATTACCTCATCACTGGTGTTACTACATTCCAGTTAGTGGAGGGGAAAGATACACCCCTTGTTGGCATGCTGTACAGGGGAAGGAATGACAGACAGAAATCACAGGCTGCCGAATCAACTCCTGTTTGTCGGTTCTCCTCTAGAGAAGCGTAACACTCCCCAGCTGTGTGCTGACTACTCTTCAGTAACTTAAGGAAACTGTCACTCTCTTCCAGGATGCCCAAGAGCAAATGTTCTCCCCACCAGACTATTTAATTTAACTCAAGAGGCAGCAGGTGAGGCAGGCAGTAGGCTGTCAGGCCCTAACGCAAGGTTCGGAAAAGGAAGTTATGGTTAATTACTGGCAAAAAGAGAGTGAGCACACAGCCCCTCCGCTTCACTGGGGCCTCCGTGCCTGCGCTCCGGCCTCTGCTTTGGTCTGGATGGAGGAGGACTGCAGGACCTAGGGACTGACAATGACCCAGTGCAGGCACCCAAGAGAAGACAACTTGACACAGAGGTGAAGCAAGAGGCTGGAAGGTTAACACCTTCCACAGCTCCTGTTAAATGCTGACTTTTGTGAAGGGGAGACTGCCGGGCATGCTTGAGCACCTGCTCAGTGTGTGAGCTGGTGCAGAAAAGAGGAGAGAAGAGGGTAAAATAAATAAATGAAAATTGAAAATCAGCCTCCAGGAAAGGAAGAGGAAAGGCCAGAGGGAAAGGAGCACGAATGGCATGATGTTACGGAGGGCATCCTAGAGCTAGTTGCTTCGCCTGAAGGAGTCTGACAGGAGCTAGCAAACAGGTAACCGAGTGCAAGAGACCGTGACCAAAGCAGAGGACTGATAACCCTGGGAAATAGATAAATACTTCAAAGAAGAAAGAGAAATCACACACGTTTCTGATGCAGGTAACAGTATTAAAGAAGGAGAACCTGAATTAGCAGTGGGAGTAATATGTGTGATACTTGGATTTCCCCTAAAGCCTTTCAGAAAAAATTGAGAGCGTTGCAGAGCAGGTGGATTAATGGAGGAAGCTGCAATTTAGTAGGCAGGACAGGGGATTAAGAGTGACAGAGAGAACAGAATAAAGAGCTGACAAGAGGGAGGGAGCTGCCAGGCTTACAGGGATAAAGCAAACATTCTTATTCACTGCCCTAATGAATGTACTACCCTCTTAAAAACACACATTATACCTGTTGAATAGAATGGAATACAGCTGCAAGAGCTGCAGGTTTCTATCTGTTTTATTAATTTAGAACATAACTCTTCTTTCCATATTTTTTTCCAAAAGTAAATGAGAAATTAAGTTCTCAATAATTAAATATTTCAATCAAAGGAAATAAACACAACCCCAAAGCTGTATCACTATTTGTGGGGAAAGAATAACCAGGAAGGAATGTCCTATTTCTAGGAGCATTGAGATGAAAACTCATCTGATTATTTTGATTCTTATGCATTGCTTGTTAGCAGTGACTAAAAACAAATCAAGTGGAAATACCAGATGGAAGGATATGTCTTGACACTTGCAAATCATTCTTAGTCCTCACCTAGTTGTGTTTCTTTTCCGTCTGCATTTTTCTCAGTTTCAGAAAGAAAAAACTATTTTTAAAAGTTCCTCAGATCAAAAATGTGAAATACTCCTCCCTCATTACTCTATCACAGCTACTTTCCCAAACAAAAAGTCCATAATCTGGTTTGGTGATATTCAAGAAGACCCACACATAAAGTTGACAGGCGGCTCAGGTCTTATTTGGCCCTCATAATAGTTTTTGGTTTATGCCACACGTTTTAGGCATACAAACTGTCAGTGAATTTATTCTGGAGGCATTTCCAGCAGGAATGCTAATTGTACACAGCCCCAGAGAGACCTCGTCTGGAACAATCTGTACAGTTCTCATCAGGCACTTTCAGAAACATAAAGATCAAATTCCGCAAGTACAGAATAGAGCTAATCAAAGAAATGGCAAGTCTGCTTTGTGAGAGAGCACTTGAAGGCCTCCATCTGTTTAACTTCTCTAAATAGGAGTAATGGGTACCAAAAAGGTACCTAGCTGTAGGTAGGGCTTGATTATTATGGAAGGAGAGATATGACTGTCCATGAAGATGAGGATGGTCTTGATGTCCTAGAATATCATTATCTATTCACGCATTGCTGTATTTTCAAGGACAGTTCAAGAGTCCAGAAGGCATTCAGGTTCCTGGAGGTTTGGCTGACAGGGCTCAGGGTCTACTTGGAGCCCGACCGACCCAGCCCTTAGAGCCAATCCTTATCCCGAAGTTACGGATCCGGCTTGCCGACTTCCCTTACCTACATTGTTCCAACATGCTAGAGGCTGTTCACCTTGGAGACCTGCTGCGGATATGGGTACGGCCCGGCGCGAGACTTACACCCTCTCCCCTGGATTTTCACGGGCCAGCGAGAGCTCACCGGATGACGCCGGAACCGCGACGCTTTCCAAGGCGCGGGCCCCTCTCTCGGGGCAAACCCATTCCAGGGCGCCCGGCCCTTCACAAAGAAAAGAGAACTCTCCCCGGGGCTCCCGCCAGCTTCCCTGGGATCGGTTGCGTCACCGCACTGGGCACCTCGCGGCACCCGTCTCCACCACTCTGGATTTGGGGATCTGAACCCGACTCCCTTTTGATCGGCTAAGGGCAACAGAGGCCATTGCCCGCCCTTTCGGAACGACGCTCGCCTATCGCTTAGGACCAACCAACTGGTGTTCAACTGCTGCTGTTGTTCAACAGCCACGGGCAGCCCCCTTTTAGGGTAACTACAAGCTACTGGCGGGCAGGACTGAGTCCCAGCAGTATGCTGGGTTTATAGCAGACTGTCCATGATATCAACACAGTCGCCCTGAAACATTTTGGATTGGACAAGCAGAAAAATTCCAGCGAAATAAAATTGAATGAAAAAAATCTTTCTTCAAAAACTATCCAATAAGCTGCAGTCCTCATGCTGCCCATATAATGTGTGAATCACAGTCCTGATGGATTTGTGTGTGCAACAAGTATCTCCAGCTCTTGGGAAAAAAAACAGCCAAAGACATCTGATTGTACTTTCCAAGAGGCTGCTACTGCACTTAATCAAAGATACTATATGAGACAGGTACAGTCTTCTCTTCAGCCACCGAAGACTTCAGGGTGGGAATCTGACTATTTTATATCTCAGCATTTCCGAAGGCCCCAGTCCAGAGCACAGCCCTTGTTACAGGACTAATATAGACACAAGATCCTACCATACCACTAAAATTCATACCAGTATGAACTCCATCTGGCTTTACAAGAAAACAACCTACACCTCGACAGCCTCCCTAGTAATTGTAACTCCTGATGCGCTGGCATCCTCTCAGATTCAACCGTGACCTTTACAATTTAAGAAATAAAACTTCACTACCTTTTCAATATGTTGAATACACAGGGAAGACAGGAGTCCTCTGTCATCCTGACAGGGCTCTGATCCCAAGCGTGGTTCCACTTCAGAGGGAGAATCAAGTAACAGGCTAAAGAAGAAACTTAGCAAAGAGCTAGCCATCATGGAGGAAATGGAGATGGCAAGCCCAGCACATCTCCAACTGCATTTGTTTTTCAATGACAAATGAAGACGTTTAATTAGAACAGGAAATAGCTTGTCACCACCATCTGGAGTTACCATGATCTTTTAAAAAAGGAATAGTCTCGGAAAAGACAGTCTAGAAAATTTCAGCAAGAATGACCTAGTCTTCATCAAGTTATGAGTGAATATTAAAGTTGCGCAGCAATTTCCGTCATCAACAGATTGCTCAGTCAGCCCTTCTCCACTGCACTGTTTTGGCTTGGATTTTTTTGCTTGTCCTTTTTGTTTTTCTGGTCTCTCTCTTCTCTCACCCCAAACTTTTTCCTGTCAAAAAACTACAGTTTAGGAGTTACAAGAAAAGTATCAGTATTTTTTGTGTGCTTCCACAGAGGGCTTCTGGGCCAGTTACATAACATTGTAACAGATACCGCTTAGCTATAGCCATTCTGTACACATATGGGAATATGCCTTTTAATGAGCATTTGGAGGATGACAATGGACTTTGTACACATGATATGCAACATGGTGGAGTTTACATTTCTCTTACTTGAATTGACTGAACATACATTATTTATTTCATAATATTGACAGCACTCTGGCTACTAATTCTTCTCTGCTGGGAGTGCTTTTAACATTCCACATTAATGAGCTACTTCAGTGCCCTTTCATAAAATAAATCAATCTGTCTCAGGCAGGTTTCCTTTTTTTCCTCAACTGTGCAATTTGCCTCTGAAATTACAGCTCAGGCCACAAATAGGCAATAGTCACTCCTGCACCTGTGACAGCATCCCCTCCAGGCCAGAATATGAGAATTAAACATTGTTTGAACAGGAACTCTCCTCCTCCCCATGGAATGAACAGTACAAGCTTAAAACAGTTCCAAAATACTGGTTTCTACATGCCCAGAAAAAACACTTTTAGGTCACATTGCAAGTTCTCATTGGATTGATGGTAATTAAGAAGTTTGGCCTTTTTGCTGGAGATACAAAACCAAATCACTGTCTCACTGAACAGTTAAAAACTCTCCTAAACATGTCTGGAATAGTTTCTCTATAATATCATGGGGTGTGCAGAACACATTCATTTCCCATCTGGTATATGAATTTGTTTGCATTATTTGTTTCTGTTAGCAACTACAACTTACTAGAAACTACACAAGCATACACACAGACACAGTTCTTATTAAAAAAAATTTGAAAGAAATGAGAAGGGATGAAAGGGAAAACTTGAAAGTATTTAAGTGAATGGTTTGTTATATCCTTTTAAGAAACTGTTTACACACAAAACTGCCATTTCTTAAAGTAGTATCAATATTTAAGTTGTTTGGTTCAAATACAGGAAACTTCAGCAGGTACTCTCTTTAAATCAACTCAGCCCCTGGCTTACATAGCAAACCCATACAACTGTGTGCAGATTGCACTTTTGATTCACTTTTAACAATTGGATATATGGACCATCACCTGTTTTCTCTCCCCTTTCACTTTACTGAATAGCTTGTGTGTCATAAATGACAGAAAAGGGTGGGGTGGGGCCTCTTCAGGAGGAGTTTGAATGCAGGGAGGGAGCCTTGCAAATCAGTACAGAAAGGGTATTCCACAATTGAGGAATGTCCCAGAAACAGCTGTGGTACTTTATCAGGACTAGCTTGGGATAGCTGCATTACATGTAAGTGGGGAAGCTCCAAACACAACACATAAATAATATTGATGAAGTCTTGTGTGTGTGTATAAACATATACCTTTTTTTTCCACACACTCCACAAATTATGCACTCTCTGTGACATAGGATATACTACCCTCTTTTCCATATAAAACCCTCTGGAATGACAGTGATACCCCAACTGCTTTAGTGGCAATAAAAACCTTTTTGTTTAACTCTTAAATTTTTGAGCAGCACGTTGTCAGCCAGTGTCAGCACATTTCCTTGGGACCAGAACCCCACAGTGCATGTCACTACACTAAAACAGAAGGACACTAGTCCATAGAATCTCATTTAAGATAAAGATGGTTGAAAAAAATTCAGACAAGTCTTCACAAACAAGTGATACAATTTGTTGTGATTCTTCTCATAGTGAAATTCACAGCTCTTCTTTGTCCTCTTTCCTTTAGTAAACAACATATAATGGACTTTGAACACTTACTTGTAGGTCCTACTTCTACATAGTAAGACAGTCATTGTTTGTGAGATCCTCAGTGTTTCTTTCCCTCAAGCTGCTGTAAATTAATTTTTTCAGTTTGATAACTAAGCTTTAGGCAGATTATTACTGTAGTTCTGAGCTTCAATGCTGTCTTCATTCTGCAACTGGTTATGTTTTTCTTCTACTAAAGAGAACTCTGAAAACACTCTGCCTGGTGAAGTGCTTTCTTTTTACATAGGCAGTGTCTACCAAAGCATAATGCTGCAATTTGCAGTAGCTGACTTGTTTCAGTAACATAAACAAGACAAACTGTAGGTAGAGGTAATATCTTTTATCAGGTATTTTTCTGGTACAGCTTATAAAAATTAAGCCATTTTCAAGCACAGAAAGCTTTTTACAGGGAAGATGACTTCAGAATGAGAACTTGTGATCACTTTGACAGTGATTCCATTTTTGCTGCAGTCAACAAGGAGTTGACAATCATAGTTGACACACCTGAGCTGACACACCTGAGCTGTCCTTACCCTGCAGAACTCTGCTTCCAGAAACAGCACAGCCAGGTCAGCTGCCCAGCCTCCTGGAGAGATCTGGCAGGTTGCACTGAGCTCTGTATTGCCTTTGTTCACTTAAGCCAAGTTCTGGTACCTCCACGTGTCACATCTTGATGTCAGTGTATTCCAAAAAACAATGAGAATTTATCATCTATGGCTGAGACTTAATAGACTGATCTCTGAGAATTACATTGTCATTGAAATGTACTCAAAAATGGAAGAAAAGACCTGTGTCAAAAAAGGGTTATTTGCTGGAAGGGTGGCTGCCTGAAGAGAGACTGTCAGCCATATTAGGTCTCTGTAAAAGTTATTTTTGTGCAGACAGAAAATAAAAACCAAGGTGATGCGTAGTCATCTAGAATCAATGAAAGTGGGTGCCAACATCTTCACAACACATACTGAGAAGACTCCCAGAACCATGCATACACGCTGGTTTCTATGCGGAAGGTTAAGTGTTTTTGCAGGGTTTCTCACCTCTGTGTAAAGATGGAAATCTGGGACTTTTAAACTGCTGCTTCTTACGCGGTTCCTACATCTTTAGATTACATTGAAAAGAAAATGTAAGAAGTACAACTGACCTCTGCAACATCTCTAAGGAACACTGGACTGCAATCTGGCCATAATCTCCGAGGGAAAAATCAGCAGCATTGTAAGAATCCCATGGTGGTTTTACAACAAACCTCCAACAGGTCACAATGGGAGACTCTCGTGTCTCCTTTCTTGCTAAATCCAGCTCAGCAGCATTTCTCAGTGTGTTCAGAGTGTATTCCCTGCATTACCTCACTAGCAAAAATCTGCTATTTCCCGTTAAATGTCTTGAAAATGCATATCCAATAATAATCTTTTTATGTGTTAATTCTAAACTTTAATGATTTGGACTGATAATGGTAAAATCTCCTTTTGAGACAAACCAGAAACATATCGAACCAATTTTTTCCCTCTTCAGTAGTGCAGTTCCCTGCTTTCAAGACTTCTGCTGGGAACTCTGCAAATGCTTTAAATGATTTGTCACCTTTGTAATTTATTTCTTCCTCAGTCTGAACAAGAGACTCATTAGTGTTTAATTTCTAAAGAAGCTTTGAAGACATATTAGTTTTTTGGCACTGTTAGATTTCTTGTGATACTGCTTGCTAAAACTTATCTCCATTTCATTAGGAACAAACTGGATATGACTTCAATCATAATCGAGTGGGAGGTGTAATATCCACACTGTGCATAAAATTATAACCAAAAAAATATTTTTCCCACCTTAATATCCTTTAGCTAATAGCAGAAAGAGTGAGTGTGAAATCAGCAGTGCTGCTTATTAATCTGTATTAGCCTACACTGTTTTAATGTTAAAATATGAACTAAAGTAACTTAGAGTCTGCTCCCGTTAACTACCTTGTTATTCTGATAATTTATATGTTTCATAAAGGTTTTCAATTTCACAACGACAGACTTTGAAAAACCAAGGGAATCAATGAACAATGTGAACTGACTGAAAAGCTCAGGAACTTAAGTGAGGAAGAGGACTGAAATTTCTTTAAATCCGAAGTACTGAAAACAACACACAATCTGCATTTCACACATGGGGATACTTGTGAGAAAGGAGATTCAGCCTTGTATTGAACAGACACTTAAACAGAAGCTGGCTAGTGAGAAGGGGGTCACAAGTGATGAATGAAAGTACTGATCTACATGTAAAACAGGATCTTCGAGGTCTGGAAGTGCAGGGATTATGGAGCAGCTGCCACGGTTAAATCTACAGTAAGGTAGATTTTGCAAAGAAAGTCAAACCAAAGAAGAGCAAGCTCTTAAGTATAACCAGAAAAAGAACAAGCAAAAAGGTAGTAAACGAAGACTTAGCCTCAGTTTCATAGCAGTGCAGAGTGTGGAGACAATAGCAGGATGGACATCAGGAGCATGTACAGAAGTGGAGGCCACTGCAGCCAATGATCTCTGTCCCTGAACAGTGAATGAAACAGCCAGACTAGCATAACTGACTTACAACAAAAAGTTCCCCACTCAGAATCAAGTGATCCAGCGATGACAGAAGTAAATGCAATGACTTTCATTTAAAGAGGCGGGAAACAGTATGTGTTAATATGGAATCATTAGTACGCAAACTGTTAAAAAAGATTTTGATGAAAAGAATTATCAAAAGCATGGAGGTGAGGAAAATGGAACAGGCTCCCAAGGATTGCTCATGACAGGCTAAACTGATATCTTTGCTTGGCAAGATATCTAATTTTTTTAGACAGCAAGGATAGAATACTCTAACCAGGCTTCAGTAAAACATTCAGAAAGGTTCACCCAGAACAGGACTGGAATAGAGTTAAACAGGCAACCAGGCAGAAGAGAAATATCAATGGTTGTGTTGGTGCAAGAACCATTGGGATGGAAGAAAGTAAACAGAGTTCCACAGAAGCAGTCCTGGAACCAAACTTCATTTAATATTTTCATTTTATAGCTTGGCACAAAAATAGAAGATCAGCTAATAATACAAAGGGACTCATCTCACCTAAATCTTGTTGTCTAAAAATCAGGCTTTTACTGGAAAATAGTTGCTCCTTTCATAGTCAATGTAGAAACAGGCACCTCGGAGGGAAAGTCTGTCTAGAGATGTCTAAGATAGCTCCTTCTTTCCAACTGCCTGTAGAGGAAGTCTAGATGATTTTATTAAACAAACAGCCTAACTTTCAGATCGATAACCATGCTATTTAGTGGTTGGCATAACAGATATAGCTCACAGAGAAAATATTTCATTCCTCCAATGCATGGGAATGAACTTTCCGCAATCCATGTATATATATGAGAGAGGTTTTGGGTTTATCTTGACCAGACTTGGTGTTCAGCTGTACCTAATGAATAGGCTTCCTACATTAACACACACCAGTCTTCTGCTCTCCAGTGGAGGCTGCTTACTTTCAAAGGGCAATACTAGTCCAAAGGAGGTTTGTGGGGTGAGGTTCAGAAGCAGATCTCCAAAGGCCAAAAAGCATCTGGCTCTAGTTTGCCTTTACAATGAACTTACAGACTGAAATACTAAGTATCGGGTGATGAAATAATAAAATACATTAGCCTTTAGTAGCCCCTGGGCAAGATTCTTACTGCTGAGATACATATCTAGAGAGGGGATTAGGGAATTAGAACATAAACCCCTTTTCTTACTTTGTAGTTCTCAGCAATTCTTCATCTCTGAGCTTTGCATTCTCAGAACTTAATGACAGGGTGCTGCATAAGGACTTACTAATGCAGCTTATATGAAGCACACCATGAACTGCACACATAGGTTCCTTTGTATAGCATGCCAAAAACATACTCTTACGTGTAATCATCAAAACAAATAAAACATGCTATTTTGATCTAGAAGATCTTTAATAGCTATTTTGTAAATAATAATCTGTCTTTATGTATGGTTCTGTCCTGCAGCGTAGCATTTGTTAGTGGCTACTACTGCAATCCACCATGTAATTGCTGTTCACAAAGAGGACTCACTTCAGCTAAAATTTCAAGTTGCGCAGTCCAGAGTAGAAGACACTGAATGTGAAAAGCCAAACAAAAAAACTGTGCATACTACCAGTTTCTTTCCCTTCCCATTGTTTGCTCCCCTTTCCACAATGTCATTCGTTCATCTAACAGAAACCAGGAGCTAGGTCCTCAGCAGTGTTAATGCTACAACAATGCTTTCTCCATACTCACTTTTGGCACATGTGGATTAAATTCTACTGCTCTGTGAATAGCTTCTACTGCATTCATCTCTGCAGTACTCAGCCCTCGTCTTGAGGCAGCCTCTGGAGAAAATCTACAAAAGCAAAGAAACAAACACATTAGGTCAGATATGCTAGTAAGAAAAAGACAGAAAAGGAATCTAGAACATGGGCCCATGTAACCAAACTGAGTCAATTCCCTATGCTCTCCAAACTCCCATAGCAAGTGGAAATTCTGAGTGATTTATTACATCAAGGCCAATGAAAATCCCAGCAGAAGTGGAAAGCATGTTTGCGTCTAATCATGGCAGAAAGTCAGTTCAAACAGTCCTTTCTCTGTCACTAATCTAAATTTGCTCTAGGTACCTTGCTAAGGGGCATATTCAAGGCTGAAGTTGCATAAAAAAGAAAAGCAAAAAAAAAAAAAAAGCCAAATTATTGTTGGAGGCTTTCTATTAAAAACACGTTTGGGGAAGTTTTAGGGAGATTCCCAACCCAATGCCCCTGGGTCAGGTTGGGATGGAAGCACGATGCAGCAGCAGTAGCAGGTGGTCTACTGGCCGCAGCACCATTGAGGGTAGCATGCCCAAATTGTGGGCAAATCATCTGCCCCAGTGAATGAAAAACCAGACCATGCAATCTCTTTCTCACCTCACACCCCACGGCTAACTCCAGAGCTGTACTTGGCAGGCAGACACCACAGGGAAAGCTGTGACAACCTTAGCCCTGCCCTCCCAAGCTGGAGTCGCTGTGTAGGGAGGAAAGATGTTGCAGTAGGTACTGGCGATCTACAGGATAAAAAGAATGAAAGAAAATTACTTAGATCTTGATGTGTACATACACTTTAAAAGCAAAAACTATCAGGATGTCAGTCAAGAAAATGGCTTTCCACTCTACTTGCTTTCCAACTTTAGGGAGGCATTCGACCCTCAGGTGCACAGACACAACTCCACGTGGGATTTGTGTGAAGGCATCTGAGAACAGAATTGGGATTTTTGAGCTCCATCTCACAAGGAGCTGAGCACCCTTTCAGAGCAGGCCCATGCTCTCAAGTCCACAGGCAACAAGCAGATGTGCTCAGCACCTTGGAAGGTTGAGACTCAAGAGAAAACCATAACAGGAACGAGCAGATATTCGTGTCTCTAAAAATATGAACATCATCTACCTCTCGGAATCCCTGACATTTAGTAATGCTAAACCCACCTGTCGCTATTTAAGTAGATGAGCAGTCTTCTGACAGCACTTGTAAAACGACACTGTGCATCCACGTTTAGTTATTACCTTTTTGTGGTCAGGTTTATACAAAGTTGAAGAAGTTCAGCCACACAACACCTTTAGTTGCATCTTCATTATACTGTCTAGGAAGCCAAAGCTCACCCAGATAGTATACATAAAACTGGAACAAGAATTGAATTCATATGATTTCTCTTCTTTTCTTCTTCTGTAATATTTGAAGTGCAATGTTTGATCACTGCAAATTTTTTCTTATATATGAAGTCCTTCTATGAATTTACTGCAGGACTGAATTTTCCTGCTAACCCAGCAGATTGTTAGGGTGTGGGCTCAGCTAAGAGAAATCTTGAGTTAAATCAGGAATTTTGCTGGACAGTGGTTCTTATGCACTTACTTGTCAGAGACAGCTCTGGCTTTGAGCAATGCAGCTGTGTAACATATTGTTGCTGATTTTGGTAAGCTTATATCTGTTGAAAAAAAAAGAAAAACGTAAACATCTGAAAATTTAAAAGCCTGCAGAAAGAAAAGTGTTTGATTGATACTTCAGAGTATGCAAGCCATATGCAAAATTATTAAGTGAATTCAGAATGCTTTCTGATCTTGGGATTGTACTCCTGTGTCACATGGATTTTTAAATTTCGACCCAATATACAGGCTTTAAAACCCATGTTAATGACCACTGAAACTTCTATTTAAGCAGAAAGTGGGTTCACTAGAGAACTAATTCAAAGAGTGGCATGACAGAGACGTAACAAAAGAACTCATTTCTGCATATATAAATGTATAGGTAACCTGGAATACAGGAATTTTTCCATAGTTCACAAAACATCTAGGTAATAGCTGAGGGCTATCTTATTCACTCCTCTTGTTTTCACGCAGAAGCAGTTGTCTAATATGAATTTGTGGCAGCTATACAAGTTAAGACAGCTATTTAAATAATAATGGATTTGACTTGCAAGCAAACAACTATTAGATTTATTGCAGTTAAAGATCAACAGTAAAATAAAGTGCTTTGCCTGTTAAGGAGATCTTGGACCAAAATATTCACCAGTCATTCTCTGGCTATTTTATGCTGTTCCAGAGACACATAGGAGCTATAAACCTGACTTAACCCATTAGTTCAACTTAATTTGTACCTGTTCTCTACCAGCAGATTGTCACAAAGCATCCAAAAGGTAGAGAGAAATGCTGCTTAGCAGACTCGAGCTATAGATTTGTTCCCACTGTAACAGAGAAGAATTGACTTCCACACTAATAATCTACCCAGCAGACACATATTACATAGTGACTGAAATACTCCATCAGCAAAAAGTTAAAGATTACAGATAAATTAAAAAAAGAAGAAAGAACACGCCCCACAAAAGGCTGAATTCTGCAAACACTTCTGCACACTGCCTATCTACTACTGTAAATATATCCCAATGAAACAGGAAGCATTAGGCCCTGAGATAATATTACAACTGCCTACAGTAAACAGCAAATACACAGAATATTAAACAAAAGGCACTGGAGTAGGCCCACTGTAAAGATAAACAGCAGCTAACCTGACTATTGTTCTAAGAAACTATCTGTCCCTCAGTTTGTCATTAAAGTTGATTAGAAAGAAGAAATTACCATAGAACTTGGTAATTTTAGGGGTAAGAGACACTTGTGATTTACTGAACCCCAGTGCCTTGCAAGACAGGGCTCCAAAAAAGGTGTTAAAGAGGACAAGCAAGTTACATCTCAGCAGTCACCACCCTTCACTTCTTAACAACCAACTAAGCAGAATGTTGTTCTGTTAGACCGAAAATGTTGCGAGAATGAGGCACTTTGAAAATGCTACCTGTTAAATCCCCTCTATTGTCTTTTTCTGCAGTTGTGCTTCAAGTATGAGATGTAAAGATCTTGTTGGAGGCTCCCCTATAGTATATTCCAACTATAATTTCACTGGAGTATGTAATTGTAGCAACTAAAGTGATTAAAACCAACAGCACGCAAAGTAGTCTGGGTGATAAAATATGTTAATTACTACACTAATAGAAGCTAGCGACAGAGACATACGTAAGCACATCTTCAATGACAGGAGGAGAAAACATTTATAAGCACCTTCAATAACCCTGCTTATACCAGGTTTTCCTTAACATTAGGAATTAAAAGTTATTTCCAGTAAACAGAAATGACCTTTTTAAGAAAATAGTAGTCTCTGTCTTTCAGTATAAACTTCATTAATCAAATCATAACTGGAGTGAAAGGTAGAGGAATGGAAAAGAAAAAGAAAATGCAAATCACAATGATGTGCTGTCATTTAGAAGGTTTTCAATTGGTCAATAGAATACCTTATTTTCCCCTTACCTGTAAGTGCTTCTCTGGGCCATCAAGCTACCATTACCTCACGGAAAATATTTTCCCCTGCATCAGTTCAAACACTGGTTCAGGACCTGACCTTTACAAAATTTTGCATGAATGACACAGAACAAGAGGTCTACTTAGCAGTTCCTGGAAACACATTTTCCCAGGCAAAAGGCAAACTCCACATATAAAAAAAGGACCAAGAAGAGAATGTTTGCTCAGACTTCTTCAAATAATGCAGCGAGAGCACCACTTCATTTTTCTATCTTTTTGAAGGAGCTGAAAAGTAGGAGGAATCAGGAGGTCTGGAGTATAAAACGGATGTAGCAGAGGAAAAACATTTTCTATGCCGATGAAAGCTGCTGGCTCAATTTCATTAAAGAAAGCAGGTATGCCAGCAAAACCAGAACGACAGCAAGAAAATGGCAATTCAGCTGTTAATACACAATCCATGAGGTGAAACAGTAAGACAACAACACACAAACACCATCTAACTACGTGTATAAAGGTTAATTTCTGCATCAGATCATTGATACCTGAGTGGAGAATGTTCAGTGGAAGTTGCATGGACCAAGTTCTGATGAATATTACAATTACTGGCTAAGAGATTAAGATATAATACAGTAGGAACTGAGCTTGATACAGGGTTAAATATACTAAAACAAAACACCGTATCACAAAACAGTATCTTCTAGTAGGAAGTGCGTGCTCCTGTGGAAACATCTGTGCATATAGATTGCAGGATGATCCACAATGAACTGCTGGCATCTGCAAGGAAGGGAAATGTGGTGATGTGAGGTAAGGCTCAGGTGCACCACCTGAGTTATTCCTGCAGAAGAAATGGGATTTCTCAAGGAACATTGTGTTCAAATCTGATCACCCATGGTCAAGAACAACTAAAGTAAACTGAAAAACTGGATTGTTTTTGTAACAATCTACATGGAATAAAGTCTGAGAGAAGATAGAACTGTTCCCTACACACATACCCACAAGGAACATCAGGAAAGGAGAAGGGCTGCTTAGGTAATGTTGGCACAAAGATAAACAGTTCAGAATTAAATTTAGGCTAGCGATTAAAAGATAGTTCCAAGAAGTGAATTTTTGAGGCACATTTCCAGGTAGAATAGTGGGGCAAACAAAATAGCTAATTCTAAGACGGAACTTGCTCAGCTCATGGAAGGGTAATATCATGTAGCGAATGCAATGGCGAGGGACCTGACTCACCCAGGAGGCCTTTTCCAGTACTGTGCTCCTAACGGGCAAGCAGCAATTATTTGAGGATGATACCTACAGTCCCTTGGCAGTGGAATATATACATATAAATGTTCATTTTTATGTTGCTGTGGAGATAGCCCTCAGTAGGTCCATGCCCACTTCCCTCCAAAAGCATTTTGCTTTTTGTTTGCTGCATATTAGACCATAAGTATTTGGTTATGCTATATCCTGGTCTGATCACTACAATACTTTAAAATCCTCATATAATTTAGGCTTCATCTCCAAAACTGGACCCTTGTATTTTAGAGAAAAGCATAAAACAATTACGTCTGGTTACAACTTGAACTTAGCAAGGGAATCACATCTAAACTAGCCCTATGAGAGATGTCCTCTGTCAGGAACCAAAGTGAAGTTTTTCACAAATGACTGTGTCCAGCTCTGTGAGCCATCTGACAAAATATCTTCACGTATATTGTTTCCCACCCTCCTGTGATTACTTGTGGATCTCCCACAATGTGCTGAAAGATGTGACTGCTATTCTGTTGTCAAAACCATCAGGGCATTTTTGCCTAATAAGAACTGATGTGTCAATCCAAAAAAGACTCTCCTTCTTCCTTATTGCTTGTATCTTTAAACAGAATACAAAATAGTCTAGACGTAGTTTGTGAGCATTTTCTTTCGATTAGCTCTAGTCAGCTATGGGGAGGGTTGGGAAAGTGAATTCTTACTGGTCCTTTGCTTCATTAGCGGTTGCTTGTGAGAGTGAACTAATGGAAAGATGCTACGGATAGAGACTTGCAACCATAATATCACTACTTCTCTCATTCAAGATATCCAGAATACACCATATATCATCTAAATAGGTCATGGGATCTATTGTTTTTATAAAACCGAAACTAAACCAAGAAATGATGAATCTGGACATGGACTGGTGCAATGTCCCCTATCCAAGAGATCAGAAGGCCCTAAATATGAAGTGACAGGTATGCTGCAATTGCTTTAGTCATTAATAAATGTAAAATCTAAGCCACTAATTAGAAATTTTTCCCTATTTTGACCCCAAAGCATATGTTATTCCCAAGTCAACAATACAGATTCCTATGGGCTTAATTTCAGACAGTTGAATAGTCTTATCAACACTAATAGGACTTAAATATTTGCTGAAATAAGCTGTAGATCTGGGGACATAACTTGCACAGTTAAGATCCTTCCAGTAAAACTGCTAGTTCTTCTTCATATAGCACTGGACAGAGACTGCCTTAAGCTGCTGGAATCAGTCACATTTCCAAATATGTAACTGAAAGTATACCAACAAACTGGAAGAAGTTATGCAAAGAGGTAAAACAAAAAATGGTGGAATACAGGACACTTATTGTGATATGGCTTGGGGGTGAACCCCACTCTCATTTTCTCAGCCTGTCGGTAGACTCTAGTGTTTAAGTGATAGGCCAACACCTGCCCTGTCAGCACAGAACTCCCCCAGTTCTCTGCACCTGCAGGCTGGAGTGTCAACTCTTGCACAGGTGGTAGGAAAAATTGCTTATGGGAAAGATTGAAAGTGCTTTAGCAAATAAATATGTGCAGGCTGGATCAGTGATGACAGAAAAGAGATGCAGTCATCTATAAAGACACAAACATTAAGGAAGAAAGTTAATTAAGCTGATACAAATGGTTAAACGCAAGAGTTATGGGATGGAATTCAATAAAGGAAAGTACGAACTGAACATCAGGGGAAAAACACTTTGTCAGAAAGATCTAATATCCTGTAGCACTATCTCCCATGAGAACAGTAATTGCATTTTTCCACAAAATGTGGTAGAAAACATGCTGGAAGGAGCAAAAATATGAACACAATGATCTAACGCTTACTTTGTGCTTGCAAAACAAAGCAGTTCCGATTCTCTGTACTTTTGACATTCTTCCTCGGTGGTGGGAGACACCCCAATCAAACACAAACACATATCCACTGTGTATGTTAAGGCCTGGATTTTGGTCCCCTGATAGGATGGGAAAAACATTTCAGCACAAACAAAAAGTGTTTATTTCTCCATGACCACAACTAAAACTTAAACTGTTCAGTTACGGAGAGATTTTGACGGTCACTGCTGGTTGTAAACACTTCATATGCAACTCTTGCTGAGATTAGTATCTCAGTGACCAGGCAGGTGTCAGCCCCTTTGATTTGACCAAGTTCAATCTTAAATGCATCTTGAGGGGAAGGAATCATTTCTCCTATAGGAGATTAGAAAGAGCAAGATTAGTACAATTAGTTTAGGCTTTTTGTGCCTTTACACAAGCAGGAGAAACAAAAAACCCCACAGAATCCTATGGCAGAAAAAGAGATCAGATGGTATGGACACAGAACTGATAGAGAGACCTAGCTGAAGTGACAAGCGATTTTGACATGGAGAAAAGAAACTAGTTCTTAAGAGCACAAGCTGAAAAAGGTGTTAATGGGAAAAAGTCCAAACTATTCTTTTGACACTGCTGTTATACAAACTGGAGGTCTTACCTGATTTGCATCTCTCGGAGAAGGTAGACTAGGCATTGGTATTACCTTAGTTATAAGGAACTTTCTCTCTTTCAAAGAAACAAAAAGATTATAAAATAGTGTGCATGAGGTAATGGTTGCTTCCATACTGCCACTTCCTACGTCTTTGACTCAGAAGAAAACCCTTTCTTGCACTTAGAACATCTACCCAGTTAGCTCTACCAGGTAGAACATCTTCTCAAAAATACAAAACATAATCATGGCAACTAATGAAACTAATGGAGTGGAACCGTGATCTCAAATATATATACGTACAAAACCCCTGGAGACCATAGGTAATATAACTGAAGACTACATGCAGTTGGTTCATCAATCTGCAACTCTCTACAAAAGGAATGCCTTCCAGTTCAATGTCAGTAGAATTTACCCATTTCATAAGTCTGTAAGGACAATAAGAAACTGGACTGAGGGGGGCTGGAGAAAAAAAAGTAGCACTGAATAGGCTACATTTTAGAGAACTAATTTATATTAACTGTTTGGATTTCACTAAGCTGAAAGTATTCCAAGACAAAGACGACTGTTTCTAAAGTGTTTCTTCAAAGGCCTGCATTTTGATTTGACACTAATTTAAGGTAGGATTCTTTGAAGCATGCCATTACCAAATAAAAAAAGTGTCATAGCCTAGAGCAGAATGAGACCTTCTTTATTTAAAAACCACTTTCCTTCTGTGTATCCTTTGGTCTAAATTATGTTTGCAAGTGAACTTGGAACACCAAGTAGAACTCTCGTCTACATGGTGACATGGTCTTTCCCCTTCTTTGCAAGGGAGTAAGTGAAAGAGAAATCTGTATAAGGTGTTCCTCCTGCAAACCAGAAGGCTTATAGTGTCACTGGAAAACACTGTCATTTTAAAAAAGGAAAGCAAGGGCAGGTTTAGGGAGGAACCACTGCATCACTATGACTAAATACATAGGCATCCATTGTTTTTAAATCTGACTTTCAATTGCCAGAAAGGTCCGAGTTTTCACACAGTGCCCAGGTTACCAGAAAATAACAATCAAAGCAACTGGCTGCCCAGGGAAGTTAATAAATCATTTGCTCTAAGCATCACAGCAAGCATACCTACTCTACTGGAAAACAATCTGTTCAAAAAGCAAGCGAAGAGGAGCAGAGAAACTTTATCTACTATGAATACCAGAAGCTTATTCCATCAAGAACAGTCTCTTAAGCAGCCATAACTATTTCTGCTGTAAATAACATGGATGTGTGTTAAATCAGAGCCAAAAATCCTTTCAGAATTCAACAGTATTTAGGTCATCTGCACTCTATTGACAGGCACTGAACTCTGAAACCATAATGATGTAGCTCAGCAACAGTGCATGCCTTCCCACTAATGAGGCCCTTTTTCCATGAATAATGAGTATGGACATCAGCTCTGTTGCCAGGTACATAGTATAAACACAATTTAACACATGGCTTTTGGTAAAGCAGTGTGTCTGCTTGCAGAGGCTGAGGTTTTGCATAATGTGATCCAACTTTTTAGCCCAGGGTGGGGGCAGACTGCTCAAGGAAATAATTTGTTCATATGCTATCAAAATACAATAAATCAGGTTTGGTCTTAGTCAAAAAAAGGCAGTGGAGTGGGACCAACAGAAACTGAAGATAGGAAAGTATAAATGAGTTCATTGTTTTATATTCCAATAAATCTTACAACACATGAAGCTGATGAGTTCTAAAATGAGCTGAGACTCCCTGAGATGGGCCTTCAGAGACTCATGAACTGTAAGGGTTATACTGGTTAAGCCTGCGTTTGCTGAGTCCTTGTGCACACCTAGTGTATACACACATCTTTGTTTATATATGGTAAAGCATGAGTTGAAACTGCATGGGTTCAAACAAAGTAAGAATAGTTTCATTTTGAAAAGCCTCATTTGTTACATTTACGACCCCAGTTTTGACTCTATGAGATGCTTTTGAGAAAATAAAATGCACTTTCAAGTTTTATCAACTTCCATGACCCGAAGTGCCACCATGATATTGTTTAAAACTAGGGATCAGTGCTTTAATATGCAAAAGTAGAGCTTGCACAGGAGTTTAGTCTGAGATTTGGGAGGGCATGGCTTAATTCCATGTTCTGTCATAGTTCTGTGCCCTGCTATCTCCCAGGGCTATTATCTCATAACTACATTAAAGACTATAAAGTGCCAACATCCTGTGGTGCCTGGGGCATAAAAATAGGCATTTCTGTTTATTTGTTTCTTAACGTGCCAAAATAAAGTCCATGAGGATCTACACCTGTGTCACAGGCATTGCTGAAATACAGGGAACTACATGCTGAAATACAGGGAACTACAAGACAGACTCTGATGTTACCACTTCAACTACAGATTTCTTCAACCAGACTAAGCACAACGAAGATCTCTCCCAGAGTCATTACTACTACTGGATGGCAGTACTCCAGGGTCTGGATGACATTTTGATCTCTGCTTAGAATGATTTGACTCCAGAAAGAGTTGAAAACATCCCAGGCTGGACTATCACTAATGCTGCCTGGAATCCGCTGTTTATTTATCTTCCATTAAATAACCTCTGCTCTGTCACAGTCTACTGCAGGCATCTGAAGTTTGGCAGGATGACAGTGTTAGTATCAAGCCAGTGGTCTATTGTTAGCCTCATTAAAATTTATCTTAATTTCCTAAGTTATAAGAACTGCTAAAAGAAAGCAGTTAGCACATATTCAGTGGAAGCTTCTGCAATTTTTTTGGTTATACCCCAAAAAAATTCTTTGCTCATCAAGTACACATTTCTCTCTCAGTACTCCAATAAGCTTATGCATCACCCCCCTGCAACTGTTCCATGTGATGATATGGGCCCAAGTACTGGGGCTGACAGCGAGAAGCCTCTGTGTGGGCTCATACTGTTCCGCTTTTTGGCATCCAGGCAATGCAGCAGAGAATGTCAAATAAAGAGGACATAGAAGCCACAGAGAAAAGGGTAGATGGAAAAGATGTCTGGTAAGACAGGAGTTGGGAAGTCAGTGAGGAGATGTATCATGACCATCACTGCCCTGAAGAGAAGATTGGGATAGGTAGTTAGGAGAGGCAGAAGAATGGAATCGGGAATGAGCAGTACTGGCTGAATAAGAAGCTTTTGGTAGGAACTGGGAGCAACAGAAAGCTGGAGCAACAGAAATCTGAAACCAACCATGCAAAAGAGAAGTAGGAGACAATTCAGTACACAAACGGGACAGATCAGCTAAGGGCAGGGCGGAAAGGATGCGCAGTCCTTCAAAGAATCAAAGAGAATGAGTGGCCAAAGCACTGTAGATACAGGCTCCAGAGCCCATATTGGTAGCCATTTATACAACAGTACCTCAAATGATGTCCATCTACCTTTTCAAAAACGTTGGAAATTACAAGCCTTAAAATCTCTGTTCAAAGAACACAGGAAAGGCTGTAAGAGCTAGTAATTAAGAACATTTTAAAGGCTACAAGATCAACCTAGAGAAAAAGTTAAGAAACATCAAAATTAAAGCTGCCTGTTTCACTTAATTCAGCTTTTTAATTCATGTGACTTCTTATCTAATTTTTAGTTATATGATCACATGATGTTCCTTTCATAAACTCCCTTGCCATACTCCACTGCAGAGAATAAGACTTTTCTGAGGATGAATGAGGACTGTGTAGTAACACAACAGGAAACTGATGGCTGTAGGATTCCTGATTCACTTGTTGCAGAACTTGGAATGTGGATAGTGAGTAAGCCAGGGACTGCAGGAAGAGGATGAAGAGTGGCGCTGTGCACATTGATGAACGCTGCTCAAGAGAACTGGATTGTGTTCCTCTTCCTGTCACAAAGTTTCTACACAATACAAGGAAAACCCATTTAACTTAAACTAGACAAAGTATGTCAGTTGGCATTTCTTACTCTGTCTTTCCTCTGAGAGCCTGGTGTCTTGAATTCAAGTTCAAAGGGCTAAAGCTGAAGTCAGCAGGAGCTGTGACTTGAACATAAAAGGTGATGTAATTCTGCATAAACCAATGCTTACTGAAAAATACTGAAAATTAATGTGAAAAGTTCACCTAGTCTTCTGAGCTTTCCAAGTTTTCCCCACAAGATATGAAGTCTGCTACTCACTAGACTGTTGTGAAGTTAAATCAATTAATGTTTGTAAAGCACTTGCATGCTACTAAGTCAACATTCATAGAAAAGTCAACATGGGAACTGATAATCCTTTCTTCCGACAAGGTTTGAATAGCATGCAATAAAAAGTCTGCAGAACCTAAATAGTCGTTCTTTGAATATCAACAGAAAGCAAGAAAGCACTGAAGAGCTGCTAGTGAGTTCCATTACCCTGTACACTGAATTAAGCATGGGTTGGCAGAAAAAATGCACAATGTTTCATCTTTGGATTAAGGACTGTGTAAGTGAATCTATGAAGCTTGTGCCAACCACCTTAATTACAGTGTTTCCTAAATTTTAAGAGTTTGACTTAGAAACGTTGCTTCTGTGTGTACCATATAGAGAAAATATAAATATATATGAACTTACCATCATACTTTGCTAAGACTGCCTGGACATCCGCATATGCTTGCAGTTCCAACAAAGCCTCTAGCAGGTTTTCATGGATGTTGAACATGCTGAGCAGAGGAAACTCCTTCATCAACTAAAATCAATAACATATGAAAGGGTTAGATTATTAACATGGAAAAGGGTTTCTTGTTCAAAATGCATTGAAATAACCAACACCAAGTTAAAAACCCTCAGTTCCTCTTGTTCTTGGCTCTTCCCCAGAGTTCACAATGATCTCAGAAATTTCTGAGCTCTTAATGGACACTGGGTCAGGTTTCTTGAAAACACATGCTTTGCATAGGATGTAATTAGTCAAATCCAAGAGCACAGCTGCCTGAATACATAAGTCTCCTTCAATTAACAGGCTTCTTCAAAGTGAACAAGTTATCTTATTGTACTGGAAAAGAATCTTCAACAATGTAGCTCCTGCATATCAGTAGTAAGTAATCTAGCACCTCTCTGGTATATTAGTAGAAAAATCAGAAAATACATTAAAAAAAATCAGAATAAAATCAAATGAGAGAAGCTTACATATATGCAATTATATTATCAAGTATGTGGTACTAGGATTTGTAATGGTGGATACTTTAGAACACAACTGCAATTGTGGCCAATATATAAAAAAAAGGCAGCAGGAATAGGAAGGTAAAGTTTATACAAATTAACACCATAACTAAAGAATCCATCTTGTATGACAAATGGAATTAAATATGTAGATAAATAATCTAATCCTTTTACAAGTAAATGCCTTTACTTTACAAACTAACCCTTTGAGAGGCCAGGAATTTTTGTTCTTAAGACTTCCCTCAGTTTCAGTGTCTGCAGAGATTCAAATGACTGAAGCTGATATTCTATTGCATCTTCTTTTTGAAGCCTCACTTATTAGAAGCATCCATGTTTTTTACTGCAGAATTGATTAAATTGCATTTTTTATTGTGAGAATGATTCTCTTAAAGAACTGAGTGTTAAAAGATCTTTGCCTCCTTCTGCCCTCTTTACAGTTGTTACACCTTAACTACTTACATGATGTACATTCAGCACAGAAAGGTCCCACACAGTGTAGAACTAGGACAGCTGATATTACTGCTGTTCTTCAGGAACTTGCAGGGGAACACTATCATTTACAGTCTCTCTGAGATGGTTTACGAGAACAGAAATACTACAGCAAGCCAAGTAAAGAAAATTATTCAAGGTCAGCCTTGCTCAATTTGAAAATAGTAACCTAGACCCGAAAACTCTGTCACTTAATAAACCTACCTTTGAAGATACAAATAGAGAAACTGATGAGAACCAGCAAATCTTAATCTCACAAACAGGTAACATAAACAAAAATAAGGATAGGATTGAAACAAGAGGGGTGGAGATTGACCAAGAACTTTAGAAAATGAGAAACAGGTAATGCAATAGAGCTTCTTCACTCCGTTGAGACCTTAACAGGTAAACAGATGCAAAGCACAGAGAATTTCTTCCTTGTGTTAATCATCTGGCATAAACTAATCTAAGAACTATTCTGACCTTAAGGGACAAGTCTGTCTAAATTTGGTTATCTGGATAGTACTGACTTTGCTGCAGTTTGAGAATTGTTAAAATTTCAAAGGTAAGGATGGCACTGCTTTGTTTAACTGATTATATAAGTTTCTGGTGTGAATCATGATCACTGAGACAGCAGCTGAAAGAGCTGACCGAATTTTTGATACTAGTGGCACGGGGATGGCCATAAAACTCCTAGTTTCAATGGTAGGAGCTGAACCTGTGAAAAAGAACACAAACCAAATTGCATAGTTTGCAGGCTTTTTTCATTCTCCAGTTTTTGAAAAATAGACTACAGGCCTTCATGCTCATCTAGGTAAGTGGAAGGAATTGACAATAAAATAAAAAGTTTAAGTCATTGCTCATGAAGAAAAATAACTGCAGGTGAAAATTCACATAGTTAGATTTGTCAGTTAAGGATCCAGCATAGAGCCTACTTCTCTTCATTCTTGTCCTTACTCACTATTGCATTTTTAACAGAGGAAGCTACTATTTGGCAAGAAAAAGCATGACAGAATCTGGCCCTAAGTAAATAGTGATTTAAAGTTCAGAATTAACATATTGCAAAGTAAGCCCTCTAAGGGATTAAGAAAGACTATCCCTGCTCATTGAGAATGAATAATAGCTGGCAGAATAACATTCCCTCCATCAGTGAAGAAAAGGGAAGAGCTGCAGATAGTTATAGCTGTACTGTGGCCAGTAAAAGCTCTTACTCTCGTTCTCAGTTTCTCACTGACATCACTCACTGATTATATTTTTCTATTTTAATTAGGTTCATGTCAGAGTGACAAACCCTGCCTAACACAGCAGCAGAATAAAGGTCACTGTCTGTACTGCCAGGCCGCCAAACTGACAAGTGTTAATAAAGGTTTCATGTGGGAAAGGTCCAACGTTAAGAAGTCCAACCTCCTTGTAACAAACTCAGTTGATACTGTAGCTACAAAAATAAAACACCTCTAAGTACCCACTCAGCTATTGGAACATTGACTGTGCACAACCGACAGCACGTTTGCTATTAAGAGAAGAAAAGAAAAGAGGACATGAACTCATTTTTCTGTCATCTCAGGATGTAGAGTATATAGATTTCACTGCAAATCATTTTCAGTCACAGTAAAAACTTGTTTTTTGAGAAACTTCCCAGAAAGTAAAACCACTTAGATGGAAGAATATTATGACAGGTCATCTTTTAGGCCTCATAGTGAAAGCAAACACTGGGGAGGAAAAAACCCCACCATAAAGGTTGCAACATAAGCCTGCTGGATGGCCAGGGCAGGCCAAATACTGCGTCATGCTGAGGAGCAATGGTGAGTGGACTGTGAGCCTGCTCCCCTTCCCAGCAGATGGAGAGGGAGGCTGGCTCACACCCCACACAGAGATGTAAAGACGGGCACGTTATTCCTGTACACGGGATGAAGAATGCACTCTTGAGTTCCCCAGACCCTTACAGCATCGAGCTCTAATCTGGACTCTAGCTTAAGAGGCACAGATCTCCCTTTGCACCCGAAGATTTATTTTCTGTTAAGTTACAGACTAACATTTGCCAAATTGTTTGGCTTATCAATTTTAATTCTCTTCACTTCTTTACTGTAACCTGACAAATGCTTTCACTTCAGTGGCAAGCACTGCACTTACTTAAAGAAAAGCCAAAGACTCTGTTATCGTCTTTCTCCACACCTTAAGACCTCAAGAGACAGTCATCAAATTCAGGACTCAAGATTTCTCACCAAAGCCGCTACAGCTTTTTACATAAACACTAGGTAGGACTAAAAGTTTCATTGTAAAATTCCAGTTAGTTGTTTCTCAGATGGTATGAAAGAGCTGTGCTCTACTGAGTGAAGCTTATTTTCATACAATATGAAAATAGACACCACACAGCTATGAATGCATTCATATATAATTCACAATTCATATACATATTCACTATATAGGGATGTTCAAACAGCTACTCAATATACCATACCAAATCTATGTTCACAAGGATTTTACTCTGAAATCAATGTTGGTCAAAATACTTTCTAGAAATAACATTCAGACCCGGGGCTGGGTTAGGTGATACTCTGTTCCAATTGCTCTGCATGTTGGGGGGGAAATAGATGTGTAGAAAGTGGAACTGCTTTTCATTGAAAGACTCATTAGGTATACTGCAAATATACAGAAATGGTAGCTTTTGCAGTAATTTTTAATTTTTTTGGATAAATAGTATTTTGGGAGTATAACTTTGCAGAAAAATTCTGGAAATAAGTCTGACACAATCGGATACCTTATCACTAGTCCTAGGAGGGCTGTATTTCCAGACTCACCCCAATCCATATTGCAGGGTGTAGGTTCAACAATTTTGTGATGGATATGAAAACGTGATGATCACAAAAAATGCTTTATGGTACAAGGAAATCCACATCTGATTTATTGGATGAGGAGCAAGTTTTATCTCCCACAGAACAGTTTAATGAAGAGGGCTCCCTTCCCTAAGAATATTTCAGTCATCAGCATTTTCTCATTTAGATATAAATTTTGAAACATTTTCAAGGAATGTAGCTTTAACTGTTGCATCCGTTATTCTCCCTGTGATGACATTAACGTCATGCATCGATTAGCAGTGATACATTATTTGTGTAGAAGACAGCTTTAAGGTACAGTTTATGCCTACAACTAGACCATGGGACTCAAGGGAATACAGAGGTGGATAAATGAATGATCTTATATATAACCTGGTGTTGACACATTTATTCTCCATTTGCATTATGGCTGTATGCATGGTCACATATTTTACAGACACTGTATGCTATCATTCATTGCTGCTTATGCTCATATTTTCTCAACAAACAAACAAAAACATTTTTAGGTCAATGTATTCAACTGCATGCATTCATAAATACGAAAACTGAATTCAGCTTAAAATGAAGAAACAAGAACAACAAGCAGACAAGAGAAATTCAATGCAAACAGTGAAATTGTTGCAACCTTAATTTCTAGTGTTATCTGTTCCCACAGTGGGTATCTGAAATGGTGAAATCTGTCTCCTAAAAGAGGAGTGACTGAGGTTGCCATCTTCCAGGTGCTACTGTCCACCACCATAGAAGAATCAAACACACATTATGGATAGCACCGTTTTTTCACAAGCTCTTTGCATTAGCTGCTTTCTTATATATGACTTGCAATCTGTAAGAACTGTTAACTGAACAAGGTAGAAAAGGCAAAACTCCAAGCCATTTCTGAGTACAAAAACAGAAACCTCAATTTCCGTGGGCTTCATTGTCTACAGCTGAGCTTTCAGATGTCTAAGCTCTGACTGAAGCTTACCCAGGGCTTGAGGCATTTGCAACATGTCACTCCACGTTGATTCTCTGATGTCTAGTAAGATACACTAATGCTTAAGTTTTTTCTCCTGGCCAGCTCACCTGGCAAGCACAGAAGGGAAGAAACATTGTCAGCAGACTAAGGCTAGCACACCAAAAAGCTCTGTTAACAATGTCAGATGCTTAAAAATTAGGCTAAGTCCTGGTCCTAGAAGTGCAACTCATTCCAGCCTGGTCTCATTGTGAGTGGGATTCATGTGATGCAAACAGACACTCCCATAGCTCTCAAGAGTTGGAAAATGATCTGAAATACACTGGACCTACCTGAATTAAAGTTCTGCTTAATTACAGCAAAAGTAGGATTCTGTCATTTAATGCATTTCTCTATGTGCTACATTTCTTTTGGCAAATAATCACTGTTTTGTTTGGAAGCAGCTCTGCAGTTACTCCTTCACAGCTCAGAGAGGATAGAAGCTACGAAGCCAAATCTGCCAGAGCTTATTCTTTTGGAGCTTGGAAACGATTAGCTGTAGGATCCACATATTTTCATCCATATGTGGAATTCAGGGAATTTGACATGTCATCTAATGGCTGACCTTCAGAGTGTCAGAAAAGAGACCCAGATCCAGTTTACACTAACTGTGCGATGGCACAGGTATAAAATTTGCTGACATTCCATTTTTAATTTGGCAAATGTGAGTTTAGTCCTAGTGATCCATAATACTCACAGATAATATGACTTCTCTTCAATGTAGGATTAACAATGAGTCAATAAAGTGAAAAATATCTTAGCAAATATGTAAACTCTAAGGAAATATGCTAGAACATGCAGCCTTTATGTTCTCTCTTAATTGGAGGATTAAAGCCTTCAGAGTATAACTTGAATTCTTTAAGGAATGTAATTATGAAAATGTTGTTATTCGGACTGTGTTGTAAAAATGCACATATTTCAGGAATAAAGAGAATTTTAAAGGCAGATGTGGCATGAAACCAGAAAAGCACAGGTTGCTGTTCCAGATGTATCTTCAGTAGTAAACAATCACATCACATAAAAGTAGTAACAATGATAAATTGTAATAATGTTTGTTACATCAAAGATTAGTAACTTTATAAAGCATGAAAATAAAATCATTACTCATAGCCCTCTTCAAAAACATTCTTTTATTTGCATGATCCCAAAGTACTCTTCATAGAAACTTTGCCATATTTTTAGAAGTAGATTTTTAAATGAAATTAAAGTGAGGAAATGAGCTAGTAGCTCAAAAGAGGGCTAGGAGATTCCAGAGAAATGGAAGAGCATAATTAAAGGAAAATACAAAGCCCCTGACCATGGAGTGATGCAGGAGGGCAGACAAAAAGCAGTCCAAGTTACCAGGGCTCCTACCAAGACTATGTGACTATATTCTAAGACTACATTCTATCTTAATAAAGTCACAATGCTGGAAACCTGTAGTTTCTATGAGAAACATTATTATCACGTTTAGGTAGTAGTCATCAAATTTCTAGGTTTTGAGGGTTTTGCGCAGGGTCACAGCCATGATGAAAAGTGAGGGTCTTAGTCACGTGCAGGTAAAGGGAAGGGATAAATACCATCAGGGGAATCACAGGAGCCTCCATTTTGTTTAAGAGCCCATTCAAATGAGAGATGTTCCAATCCACCCCTCCCACTTAGCCATAACATGTGAATGTGACGAAACAAACCACGTTTGAATATACAGGCATATGGAAATGTTAAAATCAGCATTTATCACTTGCTATTATTGCAACGCTTGTGTGACAGAACAAGAATTAACTGAAGATACTACTCTGTGGTAGAGATTGGCAAATGTCACCATTCACAAGAGCAGCACTCTTCTAAAATTTATGAGATAACTCTTGGTCTCGTTTAACTAAGAAGTACTTTTCCTTCAAATTTTAATAAATGGTACTTTAAATAACTGCTACAGATGTTAATAAAGCTAGAATCCCACTCAAGGCAGAGCAGCCTGCTTAGCCTGACCTGTGTAACACAAGCCAAAGAATCTGACTCGCTAATCCTTGCCTCAAGCACAGAAGTATTTGGGAGAGAGACAGTAGCTGCCAATGCAAGTAGCTGCAGAAGTTGTGGTGTTAAGTTGCTAGGGTTCGTAACATCTTCACTAGCAATTAGTACTCTCTTTGTTTCACACAGCTTGGTAAGTCAAGGTGCAGAACGATGTCCCAGCTACTTATTCCCACTACCCAAGAGCAAATCAGCAATGCACACAAGAATACAGAATTCAAAAGAATATTGAACAGAAAACCTAATCTAAAGCACAGCAAAAGAGGTTGCCAAGAAAGTATGATAGATTTGCAGAACCGTTACAGCAGCAAAAATCACTAACACCGCTAGTCATAAAAAGATAAAAACCCAACCTACCCGTATCATTAAAATTTATTTAGTATGGTTGAGTACCCTTTTGAAGCCTTCAAATGACATAACCTCTAAACCATTTTAAATGATCTGGGCAGCCTGAGTGTTTAAACAACATACCATGCAGCCCATTGATAAGCATGCAGCACTCTTAACAATACAAGTTGCTTAGGTACTGATAATTCCTTAGTGTCTCCTGTGGCATAAAATATGCATTTAGAGACTTCAGGTGAGCACTGAGATGAACACATAAACATCCAACTGAAATATCCTCAGCAAGGTTCTCAGAGCTAGGTACATAGAAGTAGACTTCTGGGTCCTTTACTGTGATCTGAAGAGCAATTTCTCAGCAGATATGACTGATCCCAGAAATTAAATGTACTCTTCTGACCCTTAAAAAGTGTTTTGGTTTCTATCCTCCTCCAGATCTGAAGAAAGACCTGGAGAGTCTCTTCTCTCCCTAAACCTCACCTGTTGCTAAGCAAAGCTGCAAAGCACGGGGCAAGTTGCAATTCCACTGTGTCTCAGAAACATATACTTGTTAAGACTACAAAGCAGTCTTCAGGGGAGCACAAGGCCACAGAGTAGGAGATAAAGACACTCTAGAATAATTTTCTTTCATCTTCTCTCTGAAAGAGGAAGCAATTAATAGCTTCTGTTCACTTTGTCCGCTAGCACACCTTCTGCCTGCCACTCTTCTCTTTCCTAAACATACAACATCCTTCAATGAAAGCTTGCTCCACAGTCCAAATGTTCTCCAGAACAATCACAAGAAGCTCAAATTAATTTGACAATTCACTTTCTTGCATGGTACATTTTCATCTGAACACTCCAATGACCCAGTCAAAGGAAATATGTCAGTATGCCCTTGAATTCAGTAGTGCAGAGAGTCACTGATCCAGTCACCTGCAAAGTACAGAAAGAAGTGTCTCTGCATACCCTCCACATCCTCTCTGTTTTCAATAATGAAAAACATGAAACACAAACCCAGCACACTTCTGTTTTCTTCCACTGTAATGGTGAGGGAATGGGCAAAGAGTAGAGAGAGAGCAGCTGGTACAGAAGGTATCGCTTGCTCATCAGCATGTAGCTACTAGGCTTGCAACATTGTCCACTATAAAGATGATTGTCCCCAAAATCCCAAAATGAAGGGATACTGAAGATTCCCCACAGCCACCACTTAGGAACTTTCACCTCTGCACGTATCAGATTTTCCAACATAATTTAGAACACGCTAGTTTAAATCCTCCTAACAGAATCAGCACAACAAATAAAGCAACCAGCACTGAAGACTTTCTCCGCAGGGACAGTGAGAGAGATCTAGTTCCCTCACAGACTGTATCGTTCTCTGTATAAACAGGAATGAAACTGGAATAACTCCGTTGACTAGACTGGAGTTATTCCAACAATACACTAATCAAAATGAGATCACAAGTTAACTCAATATATACAAATACTGACAGCTGCTGGTTTCTATAGCAAAATATAGTAAACAATTATCATCAGAAATACAATCAAAAGCAACACCTATGTATGATTCAATTACGTGCTTCCATGAAAATTACAGGTTCGTATTTCTCATTAATTCAACTCAACTAAATGAATGACATCCAAGCAGCAAAGCCAGCAACAAAATACTATCTCAAAATCAATCACAGAAGCAACAGAAATTCCCACCCATTTTTAAATTAAAAAACTCTGTTTCTAAAGTTTTAAAACAACTGGATTTTAAATATCTCCAATATAATATTAGAGAATATGATTTTCCTATCAGCAGGGTATATAACCATAACATTAAAATCTTAAGTCACCAACAACTCATTTTCTTTCCACTGAGGTGTTTTAAGCAGGATCTCAGACTTTTCTTACATAAAATTCAAGTAAGACAATCTAATCCATCAATAATGTTCTCAAGATGGCCTCATACATGCAATGAATTAAACACTCTCAAATATTTCATTTTTTCAAAGTGGCAAAGACTCACTACATCCCAATCATATTTCCCAGATGGTGTCATGAACCTCTTAACACTTCATTTCCATCATGTTCCATGTCTTGAGAAATCTGTTTTCAATCCTTCAAACACAAACAGGGCCTCCGCCCTCCATCCCCTGATGCTCGATTCAGCAGTCCCCAGCCAACATTTTCTTCATATTCTTCTTAAGGCGAATAAATTCATCTCCTCCCTCATCAATCACACAGAAACCTTCAATGACACATTCACGTTCTTCAAACTTCTTCATAAGTATATTATTTATGTCTTCTGAGTATATTATTTAGGTCTTCTATGAAGAAATGGAAGATATGCATTCATGAGAAATAAGTAGCTCCAAGTTAGTCTAAGAAAAGCATCAGCAAAGCTGACTTGACCCTACTCTTGCTCCCAGTGTACTGGAGTTGTGACCTAGAGATACTGCTGCTTTTATATCCCATCTAGGGACCTGCTAATTCTCAGGTCTGCTCGCTCACCATGAAGAGCTCTAGAGGCATCTAAATTCAGTTCTGAGGATTTGGCTCAGTGTCTGTACGTGGAAAAATACAGAATGCATTGATCTGAGTTGAAGCTCTAGAAGCTGAAATTCTATCTTTATACCTCCTTTGCCTTGCATCCAGTCCTTTCATTTTAGCAAAACATTCCTATGTTTTGGAGAGTGTTTTCTATCCTTCAAGTGTCTAACAAACATTGCCTTTGGGTCTCCCTGTCATTGCTGCCTTTCAAGATCCACATTGTACTTAACTTCAACAACACACATTTTTTTCTCTAGTGACAGAATAAGCCATTCATTATAATCAAAGCATTCTGGGTCTCACTTTGCATAAGAAACCTAGGACTACATAGATCACTCAAGTCCCTAAATCCAGTGCTCTGCATACACAATTAACCATACGTATTGACATCAGCAGAAGGCGGCTTCACAGAGTATCTGTTCCACATAGCCCTATCTACAAATCTCAAAACACATTCAGGAGCCCATAGTAAGCTCCAGAAGTTGCCATAATTATGATGTGTGACATTTGAATGTGAAATTCAAAATTTTATCCTTCTTGCATATTAATGCCAGAACTTAGAATTCCAGTGTTTGTCCCCAAACATTTCAGTATTTGTCCCCGAGTGCCTGTGTAACAAAATTCATAAAGAATCAGTGGAGGTGACTGGACTGAAAATAACATTTTTGAAATCAACACTCTCCCAGCTAACCACAAGACTGCAAAACCAGGTCTTTCTTCCTCGTTCCTCTTTCTCACACTCCTAGTTGTACAACGGCTGGGTTTTTGACAAGTTCTTTTTCAACACCTCTGTCTGGCAGCCTAGTGATTCTGCGGAGTGAGAGCTGTGTGCATGAAAAACCCCAGCTAGAGACAGGAAACAAAGTTAACTCACCACTTGCCATCTGGTAGATTATTTAGGACGAGGATCTGTAGTATTACAATGAACTCTGCTCAATGCTTTCAAAAAATACCCATGAGTGCCCTAGTTCCAGGAGAAGATGCTGGGTGCTGGATTCCAAGCTGGCAGACATACTTGCCGTACTGCCATTGATGCAAGTGCCTAAGCTCCAGAGAAAAGTCACTTGCCTTTTTCCATTAAAATTCCCACTGACTTGTGGTGAGAATTTCCCTTTTCACTAGGCAGGTTTTGGGACCATTCATCCGAGCTACCTAAAGCACACTACAGATGCTTCATTCTGGTCTGGGATTCCATTTTGTGCATTTAAAATTTAGGTCCTTCAGCTTAACTTGCAGAAGTCTACATCTTGCTGGATTCACCTCTACCTTACATTTGTGGGAGCTGGAAAATTAAGTGTAAAAAAGGAGAACACAGGAAACTGGTAAACAGTTCTACCATCATCTGCCCAGAGCTCTAGGGCTCCATTCTTCCTTCTGTCACAGACTTGCTACCTTGGGTAAGGCAAGTCACCTCCTCAAAAGAACTGTGTTCCTCATCTGTATCCAGGGGATCTCACTTGAAGAAATGCTAGGCTTTCACAGCTACCTCTAAACTCGAGCATTTTACATACTTGAAACATATACAGTGCCTTATGTGGACAGCTGCCCCTCCTGCCATCCCCAAAGTATCAGGGGGAATGTTTCAAATTTGTTGATGTTTCAGGTTTGTAGCTTTGAAGCTTACTGACTTATGACTACCATTGGTAGCTCCCCTGCCTACAAAACAGGGATATAATCATCCCCCATCTCAGAGGGAAATCAGTTTATTATAGATTCATTACTTGGTTTTGACTTCTCAATAATAGGTTTTGCATGAATAAATAACACTGTCTTCAGGTCTGAATAGTGTGACATAAACAATGCACAGAGCCAAACTGCAGCTTTGCAAGGAGGAAACAGAATACTTAAGACCTGTTCATTAAGCTGGCAGCATTCATTACGTGCTTCAGAAAAAATGTTATGTAACTTCATAATCAAGTAATTAAAGACTGCACTACACTGCATATGTACCAGGATGGGAAATTCAGTCTGTGTGGGCAACCGTCTGTCTGGTATTTTGTGACTTCATAGAGCTGCTTTCGCAATGTTACAAATGACCTCTTAAGTACATAATCTTTATGTACATTACACATATAAAATGACTATCAGCAGTGCTGCATGCAGCAGAAATGGATGCTAACTTGTAAGCAAATGCGTACCATTTCTATGCTACTATTATCTAAGTATCACATGCGAAACAAATCCAAACTCACATCTCTCATCATTTTCACTGCTTCCCTGGTCCTTCCCAGCTTTCTTGCACACATTGCCAGCCTCCTCTTAATATAAACTAACACATTGGTGTCCCTTCCTGTATAAGAGGAAAAAGAAACAGCGTTAAGATAAAAAAGATAGAACACAGGTTCATTTAATATTCCAACACAAAAGGAAACACACTTTTCTTGCCATTTTTTCTTATTCTTTATCATCAATGCTTTCACAGTAATTTTAATAAAAAATTGCCAAATTCTGATGGTTTAGATGTGGCATAGCATCACTGAAACCAGTGAAATTACCCCAGGTATACAGTGGTATCAATAAGGACCCATGGGTTGGCCTTACACCTGAGAAATATAAGCAGATCTGAAGGCACAGAGAATGCTGTAGGGTACAGACCATCAAGTAACCAAGTGAGGCAAGAAGAATCGCTGTGAAGTTAACACAGCACAAAACTCTGTGGTCACACACACAACATTAAATTACTTACCAATTCACATATATGGTTACGACAAGAGCGTTCATGAAAAGGCATGTTATATCCTGCCCTTTTTGTAAATTAGGATGTACATGCTTGTTAACAGGAGATGTAGCAAAACAAATCCTCATCCTCTAAGAGTCTCTTTCCTTAATGTTTACAGGAAAAGTAGTATACCCTGTGAACTTTTAGTTTACACAGCCTTTACTTGTTATCCAATTATCATTTTCAAATTCCTCACACTGCTAATTATGGATGGCAAATTAATACATTTCAGATATGAGAGTCCTAGGTGCTGGAAGATGCCCTAACAGCAAAGATGACAGAAACTAAACAACTGCAGTAATTATTCTCTTGGAGAATTCTTATTTGTTTCATTTCTCATTCTCTTCCCTATAACTCCAATGTGAACTCCTAATGTACTTCTGGACCAAAAGGAAATGTGTGGACAGCTAATCATCTAAAAAATTACCATATCGTGAAAATATAAAACACCTGCTACAAATTATCTTTGTGTATAGTACGCAGTCTGTAAAGATTTTAGTCTGTCCCTAACATTTTCAAGTCTTTCATAATAAGAACAAGATGTGCACTGAAAACATTTCAAGTACCTACAAATTGTTTTAAAGCTGTCATTATGATTTTCAGATAGATTAAGCAGCAGGTTGAAAGGTCTGACTTTAGAAGAAAAAAATAAGAAAGGGAGGGAAGGAATTTCTTTAGCTGTATTTCATATTACGTAATTCCTTATCTCTGTATGGATTCCTATATATTTAATAAACAATTTATTAGTCACATCTGTTTCAACATGTTTACGTACTGTAACTAAGACGTATACATTTCAGGCCAAGCTCCTTTTCAGTCGTTTTCAGAAGGAATGGTCAAAAGGCATTTACTTACTATGAAATTGAGATAACCTTTCAGGCCAAAATTTTCTGAGGTGACTAATGATTTGAGGTGACTGACATGAGCCACCTTAAAAAGAAGACTGCTTGCACTTTCTATAAACTAGCATCTTTTGAAAGAGGTTAAGTGGGGTACTCGAAGTCATTATTTACTCTTAAAATTCACAGTCTAACATGAAATACTGTATGAAGGGGATGAAACACATGAATAAGCAGAAAGATAGAGCAATGTGCTGTTGTTCAAGAAAATACATAGTGTTTTTCACCTGTAAAAGATGAAATGTCAACTTTTATCTCAAAGTCAACTTCAAGGACCAGAAATGGAATAACAGACATCTCAGAACCATGGTGTAACTGCAACACATCTGTCCATGGTCCTTCCTCTCTAAAGAGAGCTGAGCTCTTCACCTTTGTAAACCATGCAGAAGTCCAGCATATAATCAAGAGAATCCTACTTGAAGCCCCTGTGTCCAAGGCACCATCTGAGGCTGCAACTTCTGTAACATCTGTGGGTGCATACTGACATTATCAAGGGGATGCTGGGTAGTATGGAGAAGTGTGATGATCTAGGCCCTCCTGAAGCCCCCCCTCTGAAGCCGCAGCCAGACCTGGTAGTCACTTTTCAGCCGCTCCTGCTCTGTGGCAATGCACTTATTTTGCAATTCAGCTGGTTGCTTACTCTGCTGTAATACTGAAGCTTCAGGGTGTTAAATTTCATGACAGTAGCCATCTAGCATCCACAGGTTACAAAAATACCATACTTATACTTGCCTGCACAAACTTAACCAGGTTGTCTTGGACATAATAATCATGACAGTGTTTAATTAGTCTTATTGTATATTTTTCATAGAATCGCTGTCATTTTCTGCACTCAGGATGGATTGAGTGCACAAATTAAGGTTTCACAGACAACCACAAGCCTGCTAGAGCCTGAAAATTGCTTCAAGGGCTCAGCTGCTCTCTATTTTTTCTCCAAAAATAAGCAAATCATTCTAAATACCATTTTATAACCAACAAATGTTTAAAATATTATCCCCAAGCTTTATAAAACCTCAGGTTTTCAGGTTTAGACTTGTGTACACTTTTGAAACCAGAGATCACAGACAATTTCACTATGTACAGCCTTTATCAGCAATCTTCAAATTATGTGAGATAGCCAGAGGCTGTGAATTCAGGTCCTGAGAAACCTGAAGATGTCCAAAGTATGTTAGTGCTTGTACTTATGTAATTGGTATTATTTTTGCCTGAGGTAGCCGTTGTAGACTAGAAATAACCTAGACTTTGCTTTATTTATCTTTTTGTTCATTTACTGGCAGTGAGCCCTCATGTATTTTCTTAGGTTTAAGAAGCATCACAGCAGCTAAATCTGCTTATGCGAAATAAAAAAAAAATCTAGGCTTTCAATTAGAGCACTGTATTATTCCAGTTGTTAATTTTTATGTTTCTGTGACCTTTCTCAATGTATGCAACTAACATTTCAAATGTCACACTGGTTAACGGATCTCATTAACTTGTATACAGAACAATGTTGTATATGTATTTACTCTCACAGCTGATGGAAAAAAGCTGGCAAAATATCACTTCACTCCCATTTCCATCATTCTTTATGCCTTTTCACAACATGAGCCCGTGTTTTCAAAATGGCTAAAGGCACTTCAGCACAACTTACTAAAAGAGTGTCCAGCATTTTCTGAGTATCAGATCTCTTTTGGCTCTGCTATCTTTTCTGCTAAGTACATGCTACAATATTTTCTGCCACAACAAAGAAAAGGTGCATCTGTAATCTGAGTGTTGCTAGCCCAGCAACAGAATCAAGCAAAAACACTGAAACGGAATAGTCTGGCTTTACAGCCATATTCCAGCCAATGTTAAATACTGAGTACATCATTCTGAGAGGGAAAAAAACCCACCCAAAACCCAAAGAACTCTCCAGAACCTGTCTCCCTTTAGAAATGGCTATTCCCTCCAAAGACACGTACGGTGCTGGGCTTCATACTGGGCACCATGGTGCTGTAACTGCTGACTGCGCCTGTAACAGCCCTCTCCAGCTTTCAAAGCTTGCTTGAACAGCTTCTCTGCTTCTACAATTGTTGTCGCTTCCTCTTCAGCCAAGAGAATATAGGCAGTAGCACACCTGCAAAAATATCAGAGGAAAAATCATGAGAAAGTTGCATGAAGTAAAAGCTATACAAAGACATGCAGACTGGCAAAGATATACCAAATACAGAGGCAATATAGTTTTCCCTGGGCATCTTTCTGATGAATTACTCTGATGAATAAATATTCTGGCAACCAGATCATGACTCTTGTGTGTAGGTACTGCATCACTCAGCCACTTGAGTAAACCTATTGACAACTGCCTCAGAAAGTAAAGCACTGTCTCATTAAGCAATTGTGGCCTACATCAGTGAGCCACACTCCTTTTGGAAACTAAGACTAGTTTTATGCACTATTGTTTTAACACAAAATGTCTCCATTACTATAATGGTATGAAAAGAATCAATAGACCTGTAAGACCTGTCATATGCAAAGAACAAGTTATAACTGTAATTGTAAAGATTAAAAAAAAAAAACCAAACAAAAACCACAAACAAACAGGAAAGCAGCTTTAGGAATACACAAAAAGGTGAAATTTCTTTTTCACAGAAAGGTGAAATGTGCGGTGGGAGTCACCTCATCCAGCTTTTAGCTGTCTAATTTAGATCTCTTAACTATCTGTGCCCCTCCACCTCCAACAAGGAGTATCTTCACAAAGCCATTCATTTCACATGTTTAAACATCTATCTAAGAACAGGGTGAATTGCTGAATGGGGGTGTCGCTCTCATTGGCTATAGAGGGAGCCCAGGCAACTACTTTAAACTCGATGGCCACATTTTTAGCAGCTGAAGTTACGTGGGATATAGCCTGTTGACTTCTTTCCGATACAAAGCACATTGCTGATAAGATTCTTCCTTATACAGAAATAGAATCAGGCTGCAGCTGCCTTTAGTTGCATTTCACAAAGAGTCAAGAGCTGAGGAGCAGGTAACAACAGGTCTGGGTGAAAACAAGATTCCAAGCACCAGTACTTGCTGTGGGCCACCCAGCTGGAAAGCAGCTTGGCAGAAAGGGACTTGGGGATCCTGGTGAACACTGAATTCAACGTGAGACAGCAATGTGCCCTGGCAGCACAGGCAGCAAATGGTATCCTGAGCTGCACTAGGAGGAGTGTTGCCAGCGGGTGAAGGGAGGTCATCCTTCCCCTCTGCTCAGCACTGGTGAGGCCACACCTGAGTGTCGTGTCCAGTTCTGGGCTCCCCAGTACAAGAAGGACAGGCACATACTGAAGAGAGTCCAGCAAAGGGCCATGAAGATGATTAAGGGACTGGAGGACCTCACATATGAGGAAACGCTGAGAGCTGGGACTGTTCAGCTTGGAGAAGAGAAGGCTCAGGGTGGATAACCATTAATGTTTTTAAAGACCTGAAGAGAGGGTGCAAAGAGGACAGAGCCAGGCTCTTTTTAGTGGTGCCCAGTGACAGGACCAGAGGCAATGGGCACAAACTAAAACACAGGAGGTTCTGTCCGAACATCAGGAAACACTTTTTTACTGTGAGGGTGACCAAGCACCAGCACAGGTTGTCCAGGGAAGTTGTGGCATCTCCCTCCTTGGAGATACTCAAAAGCTGTCTGGACATTGTCCTGTGCAACATGCTGTTGGAGAGTGGCCCTGCTTGAACTGGGGGGTTGAACCAGATGATGTCTGGAGGCCCCTGCTAGCCTCAAGCATTCTGTGATTCTGTGATACGCAAGTAGAACAGGATAGGCTTATAGCTCACTTCTGCAAAAGCCTTTTATGCTACATGCTGTCAGCTAAACTGCTGTCCAGGAACAAACAATTCTTTTCCTCCTTCTAATGAAACATGTGAAGGACAATCCATAAAGCACCAGTTTATGGAATTCTACAACGCAGTAATCTCTGACAGCAACCTAAGGGACTTTCTCTACTTTATGCACTTTGGCAACATTTATACAGTTTGCTATGCCAGTAAAGCATCACAGCACTGAGTTTATTGTGGGATCTCAGAATACTACACTTCTCATTGAGAAAATAAATTACGGACTCAAAGACCAAAAGTCCCAGAAAATGACATCATATTCTCTCACACTATGAAATGAGTATTTCAGAAGGTGTTTATGAGTCCCTTCTTTCTTCCCTCTGTTCAGGATGACTGAAAAATCCAAAAGGGAACTCTCCATCCCATATTTCATACGGTCATCAGGAGGCAACTTAATTACCACTTCGCTACGCTGATCCAAAGCCCACCGACATCAATGGGAAGACTCCCATTGTTATCACTGCCCTAAGGATTTTCTGGGTGGCTAGCACAACATGCAGCTGTGCTTTTTTCCTCCCATTGTAGGTCTTCCCGTGACAGGCCTATAATCATGGTTAAAAATTACTGTAGCAAACCCCCTGCCTTAAGCTATCATCAAATGGATTTTTAAATAACAGGAAATAAATGTTAGTTGTGCTGTCACTCACTCATTCAATTCCAAAGCTTCATGTGCTGCAGAAATTCGGGCTTGGGGGTTTCTCTCTCTCCAGGCTTTTTGCATTACTATTCAATAAACAAAGCAGAACAGGGGCATATCAGTCATTACAGCGTTAACAAGGAGAATCTACTGCATTGTAATAACAGAATTTATTAGTCTCAGCTTGACTCACTCCAGAGCATTTCAAAGAGCTCAGTGGTCGCTCAAAAGATACATAATCAACATGAGCTTTTGTCCCAACTATTCAGCTTTATTCTTTCATTTAGTTGAACTTTTTTCCATGGAAAATCTGGCTGAGAGATCATGCCATCTGCACTATCACATACAGGTGACAAGCAGCTTTTTCCTCTTGGGGAAGCAGATTCAACAGGGCACAGAAGAATACAAGGATAGTTGGGATTCTTATTCTAGTTCCTTACTGTGCTGTTGCTTTAGGTGAACGTTAAATGGAACCAACATCCAGTCTAATCAGATCACCTCATAATTAGCCCACTGAGTTCAGAAAATAGGATACATACTTATCGTGTGTCAAAAAAGCACAGTATGTTCTCCTTTATAACTGCCCTCAGAATGGAGCGCCCAACTGTCAGTATCAATCCTTCCCCAAGAGACGAAGAAGATTTGTCTCTTCAAAGGCAAATCCTGATGATTAAAATCACTGTCATACATTTTTAGCAGAACCAAAGTCAACACGTGAATGTAACAGTAAAGGCTTAATACAGCTGAAGTTGTTTACATCAAATTCAGTTGTAAATGTGTTGTTTCCATTTTTTACAGAGCATCCAACTATGTGAGGGAATGAAACATAGGACTCAAGCTTTACAAAAGCACTCCCTTTTCTGTCAGCGTAGACTAAATGGGACCTAGATAATGTAACTCAACATACTACACTGCAGCTGATGCAAATTAAGCTATACACGTTCAAAGCCACTTCAAGAAACAGGAAGCAAAAACAGGTCTTTACACTTGCCAATGGTACCCTGAATCACTTCAGCAGGAAAGTAGAACAAAATAGTGACACAAATTTTTAGCTAGTTTATACCTGTATAAATACTTGTTCACCTCTAGAATACTACGAACCCAACAGCAACAGCCTTCCAGGCATGATCAAACTTTTACCTTTCCTTATCTACCCAAGAGACCGATGTCTGACTGCATTTTTCTTGCATCGTTTTAAAACAATCATTAACCTACTAGCAAAAATGGTTGTTCACAATGTCTCTTACTAGCATCTGCAGGCCGTAAATGATCTGTGTCACATGTAAAGAATGTCTGATGGTCCTGTGCTGAAAGATTCATATCGTAGTAAGTCAAAGGTTCTCTCCCTGTTACCCATGTATACCTGCAAATATGCCAATAAAGAGACATTTTGGTTAATGAGGTCACATTTGGCGAAATGAATCCAGACAAGAATCCTAGATGTTGGAGATGGGCATAGCTTACTAAATTCACCTAGCCAATCTTCTAACCAACATGCATTCCATTTCACTGTACTGTGATGGAACAACAGTAGTTGAACCTAAGCTAATGAGGATGTTGGAAAGTACACACTGGAAATAGGTAACACACATATTCAAACATTAGGACTACATGAAACCTAGATATAATTCATAAGGTTGTTTGCTATAACTGATTTGAACAGAATTACTGTACTGGGTACACCATGTTTAGGTTTTCCTTTTTTAATAAGACCACCAAAAATTGCAGAAATAGCAAGTGCATGAGCATGAATTTAAGTTCCTTTTAATTCAGAAACATTTTAAAAATGACAGAAAAACCTGGCATGAGCACAAGTGTCCACAGTTGGTTTTGTTTTTCCACCTCTGAGTTAGATTAATGGCAAAGTACAATCAAGGCCCTTAACCCAGCACTATGCCTGAAACTGTAACTTTGTAGCACTTACCGATTATATTCAGCTCCTCTGAACAGATTTAAGGGATTTCGCCAGACTTTGCATTCTGTCATAAACAGAAACACACAATAATGAATCTCTCCCAAATTACAATGAGGTATTGGAGGTTTATCAGAAACATCAGTTACCTTCTAATGAGTATTATCAAGTAACTTTTAGTTTTTATGGGTGAAAATGGAAAGAAAAAATCAAGAGCAAAGAGATGCAAATAACCAGACTGTTCTTCTGTTTAAATAATAATTTCATTATAAATTAGTGTCAACAAATGTTATTATTCCAGACAAATAACCACTAACAGAGCTCCAAATGTCAGATGAAAAGATAACACCGATTAGTGCCAGGGCTCACATTTACCACAATGCAGAATTGAAGAGGGATCACACTGGGTTATTGCACGGAAAAACAGCAATTAACTCAGTCCCTATGGACTTGTTATTTCTGCAGGAAAACTTCATTGTCTAGTTAATACTGTAAATCACTGAGAATCTCAGCTACAGTTGCCAAATTTAATTCCTCCTTAGCTTGTGAAGCAAAAAAATCCATGGCAACATCTGCTGACCTTACTCAAGTTATAAGCATCCCAGGGTTGACAAAGGATGCTGAAGTTGATTGGCAGAGAAAAGTTAATTGCATTGTAAAGGTTTGGGAACACTAAAGGCATTTAATACATTTCTCTCAGGGGTGAGAAAAATGCAAATTCTTCACACTACAGGTAGGAAATGATAGGAAAATCCACAACAATGTAATTCAGAACAGAACTAAAAAAAAAAACCCACAAAAATCAACTTCTGCAGCTTTTGAAAAGGTGAGGTCTTGATTCTGGCTTTTCTTCCTTTAACACCAGATTCGTTCTCTTCATTTCAACCAGTGAAGGTGAGACCAGAGTCAAACCCAGTATTTGCAACAAAGACTCACTGAGAGGCAGCATGTCCTTCCACCGCAAATCTGCTACTGGATGACCCCTCACATGGTGCTCTGCAAAAACTCACCAGTAGCATTGGCCCTGCAGCATTTCACCAGTGCTTTCCACCACCAGAAGTCAACCAGCAGGTTTTTCCCTATGAAATTCTGTGACATTGTTTCTAAAGAGATCACAGCAACAGTTTTCTGGTGGGATACTGAGTCAGTAGGGTATCTACTCCATACAACACTGAATCACAGAATCACTAGGTTGGAAAGGACCTTGAAGATCATCAAGTCCAACCATTAATCCAGAACCACCATGTCCCCTAAACCATGTCCTGAAGCACCACATCCACACGTTTTTTGAACACTTCCAGGGATGGCGACTCCACCACCTCCCTGGGCAGCCTGTTCCAATGCCTGACCACCCTCTCAGTGAAGAAATTTTTCCTAATATCCAATCTAAACCTCCCCTGGCGCAACTTGAGGCCATTTCCTCTTGTCCTATCACTAGTTACTTGGGAGAAGAGACCAACACCCTCATCGCCACAACCCCCTTTCAGGTAGTTGTAGAGAGCAATAAGGTCTCCCCTCAGCCTCCTCTTCTCCAGACTAAACAACCCCAGTTCCCTCAGCCGCTCCTCATAAGACTTGTGCTCCAGACCCCTCACCAGCTTCGTTGCCCTTCTCTGGACACGCTCCAGCACCTCAACATCCTTCTTGTAGTGAGGGGCCCAAAACTGAACACAGTATTCAAGGTGCGGCCTCACCAGTGCCGAGTACAGGGGCACAATCACCTCCCTACTCCTGCTGGCCACACTATTCCTGATACAGGCCAGGACGCTGTTGGCCTTCTTGGCCACCTGGGCACACTTCCGGCTCATATTCAGCTGGCTGTCAACCAGCACCCCCAGGTCCCTTTCCGCCAGGCTGCTCTCCAGCCACTCCTCCCCAAGCATACTTCCACTGGGAAGCATACGCCTGTTCCCTTTATGCCTGTTCCATTAAAGAAAGAGACAGATATACAGGACAGCAAGTTAAGTCCTTCTCTTTTTTCATGGACATAGCTCCCATTTCTGAGTATGAGGCTAAAGTGGCACGGAGAGAAAGCATTTTACATAAATCATTTGCAATAACATAACGACACCTGCAGCTACACAAAAGCTAGTCAAGAGGCATAGGAGCTGGGCCCTCAGCTTGGTACCTGCATCACCTAACACGTGCATGAAACAGAGACGGGGAGAAGGAAGATGTTTGGGAAGAGAACATTGATTATACATCTCCATCTTTCAACTAACCACTTCAGCAGGTAGCTAATATTAGAAAGCTCCACCAGTTTTACTCAGCAGGAGTCCTCAATTGACATTCAGCTGTTCTGTTGTGCGGCCAGAGGGTAAGGCTGTTTGACAAGCTTCGATCTGACAGTTTTTACATAATATGACTTTCAAACCATAGTAAATATTAAATAAACATCAGCCTTCTCAGTTCCAGAGGTACAATTCAATGGCTTGGCTTGTTCTATTTGTAACCAGCAAGATCAGGCAACAACTATTTGATCACAGTGACACCATTCTTTTTGCTCATTTTATTTAAGTGGTTATACTTCATCCGAAGCATGCAGTACTTCAGCACTGTAGCAGGAAAAGGGGAGGTGAAGAAGGGCTTTTATTACTACCTCCTGTCGTGGGAGTACTTTGGCATCTGTCTGGCTAGGTAAACATGATGTGCTCTTTGTTGCTTTTGTCTTGGTATCTGCTGATACCGTGGTCTCAGTACAACAACCATTCCTCTGGTCTTTCTGACAAAGATATCTACTGCAATATTCTACAATAGTCAAATATCTGCATAGGAAAACATGGTGAGCCAAGTGAAAAAGCCATCTTCACCTTGCTGGATAGCAAAAGAAATATCCCAGTGTTGAGGCATGGTAAACTGAAAAGGTTACATTTTCTGTTACAATACAAACTAATAATACATCTATGTCCTTACTTTATATAAGCAATTAGGATTTATTGAAGATTAATCTTTCAGCTCCTTGTTCAATTATTAAGTTTTGAGCATCGGTATCTCTCTGAAGGCACGCATAACAGGCTATCTGTACAGACACACTATCCAGAGACCCTGTGAGAGTCCCAGGTCAAAGACTTGAGTGCCAATGCACTGTAAGCAAACACATTCCTTCATTATTCCTTTGTATCAGAGAAGTCAAGATGCTTGGGTGAACTTCATTAGTCAAAATACCGTGCCTTCTGCTTTAAAACGATGGGAGTTATTTCAGAGCTGCTGAAGTGTGAATGAGTGCACTGATGAGTGCACACAGGTGTTTCCAAGCCGTCCCATGTTTCCTGCTGGTTCATGCAAATCTAATATCCTGGACCATGCAGTGCTGCTATTCACAGCCTCTCCTCAGATGGGAATGACAGCAGCTGAATTTGCTGGCTGATGTATGGAGACTTCTCTCAGTAGAAATACTCAGAGAGAAAGGTTTTTGGAGGCCACCTATTCTATTTAACTTGTAAGATCAAAGATAATATTTATTGGCTTGTTTTCATGAACACTGAAGAGCAGAAATAAAATTTGTCAGGTACAGACATAGGCACCTCAGCTGCTAAACAATAATGTTTTCTCCATAACTGAACTTGGGGTTTTTTCATTCACTTTTCCTCACTTGTTAATTCTGATACCTTTTAAAAGGCTGCAGAGGAAATATTTAATGAAATCATAATTGATTCTAGGGGCACATCCCTAATGAAAGCTAAATTAATTTCCAGTATTAAGATTATGGCCTGTACGCCAAGCTTAGGGATGAAACAGGTAAGCTTTGTTTTACAGATGAGGAACACAAGCTGAGATGCTCCTGCCCTGACTTTCTTTAACAGTGAGTATCTCCAACTCAAGCCAGAAGCAAGAGTATTTCAGCATGTTCATCACTCATGGGCTAAGCTTTCAATTCATTCCCCCCCCACCAGGTAGCTAAGTCACCCAAGCAGGGAGACAAGTTCCCCTGGGATTCCTCTTCAGTCTGAAAAAAATCAGTGCTTGGGGAGCTGATTCGTTTTAGGCAGGCTGGCCTGCCTCTTAGGGGAACCATCCTCAGGCAACCAGGCACCCGCCTCAAAGTGCCTCAGCAGAATCCCAAACCCTGTGACCTGAACTAAGTGACCTGCAGGGATAGTCCTCCTGTGGCAGAGCTGTAACAGGACTCAAACTGCCTCAGTTCAAAACTGACATCCCCCCCTCCGCCACATAAGAGCTGATGTCTTCTGATTTAGCATTGTCTTTTTCACCAGAGCAAGTAAATTTGTATTCATTACAGTAATATATAAACGCATAAAAAAATTACAACTCATACATTTATACTGCTCATGTAAAACTCTCAAAACACCTCTTCATGCATATGTTCATCCAGAATAATCATATGCACTAGAAAAGAAGCCCCAGAGGGTCAACTTTAAAGGCTTGAATGGCTTAAAGTCAGACACCTGCAGCCTGATTTGCAGCACCCACCCCTTGCACTGAAACTCATAGGGGCTGTGAATGCCTGGAAGATCACCAAAATTGAGCCCCAAATGCCTGAAATCAGGCCCCCTAAACTGGAAGCCTTTTTTTAAAACCTGATTGTGTTATGACTTGCCCAGTCACAAATCAAATTGGTAGCAGAGTCAGGAACAGAACAAGCCCTTAAGCTATTAAAAGCCACTGTGCTTCCATTTACTAAACTGAAATCCAAATGTTGTTTCCATACTACTTGCACTATCTACAAAATAAAGCGATGCAAAAGCAGATGGGCATTCCCAACATCTTTTTCTGATTTTTTTTGTTGTTTTTTTACAATGTTGGTTTATTCAACAGAATTTAAATGAAAATACTGCCAGCCTTTAGAAATGATATTGCAGAAAGCACATGTGCAATTTAGCAGGGCTTTCAGAACAAGGAGGCAATAAGATGTATTGGCAATGCAGCCTGAGCAATAAGCACTGCCTGGATTTGGAAAGATGTAATTAGCCAGAGCAATTAGTGAAGCAGCTCTGCCTTTCATTTGACAACTAAACAAGTTTAAAGGAAGCTTTATGTGGTCTCACGGCTCAGCATGAGATGCCATTTGTACCGCGGGCCTACGGCAGGCCGCCCAAGAGGTGCCTAGCTTCTGCTGCCACGACAGGCCTGGGCCCAAGTCAGGCGTGGCACCCTTGGGCGAGGTAAGCGTGGGGTGTTTCGGGGCAGGAGCACTGAGGCTCCGCCACTACCCAGCAGCTTCGTCCTGCGCCCGGTTCGAGAGCTCACCAACCGGCCGGCTGCCAGCGGCAACAGCCCGCTATGTCCCTCCTCGGGCACGTAACAGACAATTTCCTCGGCGCTGAGTGACCCAGGGAACCTTCAGAAGCAAAGTTTCCGCTTTCCGCCGCCTCGAAAGCCGAGGGAGAGGCAGCGGAGGGGTGAGCCCCGCCGCCCCGCCGCCCCTCACCTGAGACGCTCTGGCGGCTGGAGTCCGCGTCCCCGTTGGCGGCGCTGGCGGTGCTGGGCGCGCTGTTGTCCACCCCGCCCAGCAGAGGGCGCAGGTGGCTCACCGAGACCTGCTCGATGAAGGAGGTCCCGTACTTGCGGAAGTACCACCACTCGAAGATCTGCAACAGACAGCGAGAGCGCGCCGCGTCAGCGCCCGCGCGCCCGCCCCGCCCCACCCGGCCGTTAACGGCTCCCCGGTCTCCTCGGCCCGCCCTCCCGTCTCTCGGCATTGCGCCGCAACCGTAAAGGGGAGGAGGCGCAGGCAGGCCGGCCCCGGGGCTCCCCGGGGCTCCGCGCCTCCCTCCCCGCCATCCCGGGGGAGGCACCTGCCCGCGCCGCCCCTGCCCGAGGAGCACCGAGGCTCACTCGTCGCAGCGGCCTGCCTCCCTCCCTGTGGCGGCGTAGTGAGCGTTTAAATCTGGTCCAAGTTCGTGCCGAACCTGGCAAATCGCTTTAAAAACCTGGTTTACAGGAGGTGAAAAATCTCAGTCTTGTCAGCAAAAACCCCCCTTGTTCGTTTGTTTTTTTTAACCCAAAGAACCTTACGTCAAATTATTTATTTTCAAGGCTTTAAAAATCGTTAGGAGCATTCCTCTAAATTGATTTCGGGGAAAAACGAACGAGGAGCCCGGTTCCACCCTGTCTGGCATCAAGTGGGATGGTGCAGTCAGGAGTATGCTCTCGCCTCATCCTTCCCCAGCACCCTCTGCAGTCCAGGCAAAGTAAGGAAAAGCAGGTTTGCTTATTTTCCCAGTAACGCTTCCAAAGGAATTTACCGAGTTTAATTTAAAAAATGTTAAAAATAGCAAGCAAACTCCAGGAAGCTGAATCCTATTCCTTTCAGGACTCCCCCCCTGCCCCAAATGAACTGTGTTTTCTTTTGTTTGGCTGACTTGGGCTGATTCCAAATTAATTTTATTTTCAGACTTCTGGTTCAGCTAGCAAATCAGAAAAAAAATGATTATTTACAGAGCTCTACTTGGAAAACCATTCCACAGCCTGAAAGAACCCTTCAGAATTGAAATTATATACGTAAATATATATTTGTGGTATTTTCACTAAGAAATTATATTCTTGGGTACGAATACACACATTTCAGGAAACCACATAAATCTGGAAATGAAGACTGTTTCATATAAATAGGGAAAAGGTTTTTACTGTAAAAATTGTACCGGCACACACACTCATAACGAGTATGTAAAATGAGTGTATTTTACAGTTGCACTGGAATCATCACCCAAACATCTATATGCCAACTGAAACAAAAGCAAATCAAAGGCATTTTGAAAAATTTGATAGTATTTTGTAATATTGATTACACTAGAAATTGTGAATGAATGATCTTTGCCCTTTCTGTATTACTTGGTGTCTCCATGTTTTATGCCAGTGCTGAAAGCTTTTACAAAATCTCCACCAATAAAAAAGGTTATTTATTAATTCTTGCTACAACTAGGCACAACCAGCAACAGTGGAAGGATTGTGTTCACACCTCTCACACCACCAGCGTGCTGTCGAGCAGGTTCTGGTGGGCCGGCCAGCAGCCAGCAGGCTCTGGAAGGCCTCTTTCGAGTCTACCTGCTGCAGAGAGGTTCAGGCTGGGCTCCACACTCTCCCTCCACAATATTTTTTCATTTTTATGTTCTCTTGAGCCCTTTATATAATCGAACTGACTTCTGTCTCCATGGGATTGTCTGTAGACAAGACATACTTTTTTCTTCCCCCCTCTTTAAACCATTCCATAAGATATATCCAGAAGATAAATATTCCGGCACAGCAAGAATATGTTCCTTTCCAAAGGATACTCCAAATGCATTCTGCACTGGGGCTTCCCCTAAATTCAGCGGTGTTGTTAAAGGATCTAGAGCATTCATACGGAGGAAGCTGACCCTAGCTGCACTAGAATGGAGTGGGAATGTAGCTGGTGGCCACTTGAGACAAGTTCACACAAGAGTGTGTGGCAGCCCTGGAGATCACTCAGTCCCCAAAACAATTTAATGGCTCTTCTAGGAGACATCAACAGGGAAGAATGGAGCAGTCTGATGAGGAGAAGGCAGAAGGGCTATCTGAACACATAAAGGTCACAAGCACTTGGGAAGATAAACAGATGGTCACACAGAAACCAGAACATAAACACACCCAGATCTTTAAGAACTCTGCATCTCAGACAAACTGCGGAAAACCCACACAGCCTAGACAGTTCCTCCCTACACAGGCTCCACTGCGCATTTGTCACTGTACTTGTTCCATCGGCATTGCGCTTGCAGCAGTGCCCAGGTGGGAAGCCCAGGGGAGCCAGGGACAGAGGGCTGAGGAGTATCACTGAGCTGATACCCTTCCCTTGGCACACACCACTGCCTCCGAATGTTGGAGATGGTGGACAAGGAGCTGGCTGGCACAGGTGAGCCAGCTTTGGTTCTAGCTGTTCCCATGCTCTTAGGCACACAAGACTTTCTAAAGGGTTTAGAATGTAAATCTTACAATCTAAAAGAGCATCATAACCTAAACAGGCAGCGTGTGGCCGACCGTGAGAGAAAGGCTGTGCCGTAAGATGCAGTCACAGATCTGCCGTGAGCATCTGTTTCTGTTTTATCTTTGGAAACTTTGAAGCTTGAACAAATCAAGGCACACGAGCCACAGTTCTACCTGCCCAAGGCCTCTGAGGGAGTGGTTGTTAGGAATCAAAGATTGTACTGGGGCAAAGAACACTCGGCAAGAGTATTACTGTAACATAAGTCAGGGACTGAGGTACAGCTGCCAGACTGACTGCTCAAAGCTCTTGGCAGTTATAGACCATATCTAACAAGCTTCATACTTGCTGTAAGAGAAGAAAAAAATAGATTTTTAAAAATGTGCTAATAAATTCCTCCTCATTATTTCAACCACAATCAGCTTTTACATAGAAAGTCAGTAAAGACCAGAGAAGGAGAGTGAGCAGCACATAAGCATGCTTGAGCCCACTTGCCCTGCACAAATGTGTACCAGCTGGAAAACTGTCACACTGAAGTTCAGTGAAACTGAGGGTACAAGCAGAAAGAATGTATATATATATGTGGTCACTACTACAGTTCAGCTGAGTGACAGAACTGGCTGTAAGTCTGCCTCCCTAGACTTAAAAATACATTAATTACTTTTAGAAATGGCATTAAAGCTCGTAAATTGTTTAAGGAAGCTTTGAAAAATATTTGCAATGTTGAGTTAATCCAGTGCCAGGAAATATCAGCCAGATCTCAATGCATACAGTCTCTTAGAAATTAAAGCCATAAATCATCATCATAATAAGCCTTTGCTTGGAGTGATTTGTTCAGGGTGTATGAGAAGGTAATCTGTAATCTGGTACTGAAGTCAAAACAATATTCTCTTCGCAGAATTTTTGCACCTTTCTCAGACAGTGTCAGTTGTTTTGAAACCTCATTTCTAACTGCACCAGCCACTTTGAAAGCAATGTGAAGTCAACAAGCTTTTGGCAGTTCAGCAGGTGAGAGATCATCTGTCAGAATAATAGCTGACTCTAAGGATTAATGAACCGTTGAAAGAGATCTGGATCAGAGAGGAAATTAAGGCAAAAGATCATTTCTGCCCCATTTCTGAAAGAAAAGGCCACGTCATTTCTGCCATATACATACAGCAGGAGGGAAGCTCATCTTCACAGACCTTGTCCCCTTCACAGCAGTAGCAAACTTCTCTTTCTAGTTGGTGCCTGTGCTTTCAAATTGGAATGGGGTCAAATATCTACATACCCTCAAGGGATCTTTGAAACCATTATGTTCACAAAGGCCAAGTTAAAATCCTGTTCTGAACATTTCCAGCTTTCTGTGTGTCTAGAAATACAAATCTAGAATTTATATTTTTTGATCTGGTATGAGTAATGCTTAATGTAAGATTTTGGAAAACCCTTATTGATGATTTGTACAAATGCATGGCTATGAAAAAACAAATACATTTGGGTGAAGTAAAAGCTGGTTAATCGCTCATACATCTTCTTAATGCATTTCAGATACTTTCTTCGCACTCTATTTGCTTTAGCTGCTCTGGGCAGGTACTTCTCTTCACCCGTGCAATGAAAACATTACTGTCATCCTCTTTCTCACCTCTGCTATCACATACAGACAATCCTGGATCATTCTATTTCTCTGTGTAGCAACAAATCTGTCCTGCATCACTTAGGTATCTGATCTTCCTGCCTGGTTTTTCAGAACAGATATTCCATCAAAATGCATCAGTTCACAAGGGATGGCTTTCATGGTGGTTCTCACTGGACCAAGCAGTGATTTCTATCACCAGTTCGAATTATGCTTTCCTGTTTATCGTTTCTGAGACAGGCATCCTCTCTTACAGCAAACGCTCTCTGTAGTCCTCTTGTAGCATATGTGTATTGAGTCTTCAACAGAAGCACTGAAGGATTTTGTTTGCCGGCAACTTCCAGAGCTCAGAGTTCTCATTCAGCCTTGTAATGAGGCTTCCAGGTCTCAGAGGAGTAAGGTTTGGAGTACTCTTCTAATATGAGGGGTGCTAACAACCAATCTAATGGATTTAAATGAAACTTACTCTCTTGAGGAACAGGATAGTGATAGCAGAGCTTGATTCAGTGGTTAAGCCTATTTGATAAATACAATGGGACCACAGCACAGGTTTGCCTGGCTCAGTCATCCATGCTGTTTGTTTGCTAGCACGCTGCCTGGCCTGTGCCAACTCTCCTGACCTTTAAAAGTCCCTTCCAAGCCAAAGATTCTGTGACTCTGTGATTCTCCCAGGCAATGACTGGACATGTTCTGGGGAATATCACAGCCTAGGGGCCTGTTTCCAGTAGACAGTATGGAATCCTGTTTTGGGAGGCAAGAATGTTTATCCATATGGATGTGACTATACAATGCCACTTGCCTTCAGACAAACCAAGCCCTGGGTCTGTTTTATTTAGCTGTTAGCGGTAGCCAGTGACTCAAACAGATCCATCAGTCCTGCCCAGCATGGTGCTAGGAAACAGTACACCTCTGACCGTGCTCTCAGTGTCTCAGTCTTGAAGGCTATGCAGCCCCATTCCTTCTGGGTGAAATGCACCCATTTAGCATCCTCTTAGACTCTGCTCCTGGTTACCAAACCCTGACTTGTCTTATCTCAAGGAGTCAGCATGAGAAGATACATGCAGTGCTAACGAGCAGCTTATTCAAAATAAATAGCTATTTACTTACTCTTCATCTACCTCTGGAAACACAGAAATGGGAAAGAAAACAATATATTGCCTGGATTAAGTATAGTATGTCTCACAACACTGGGTAGAACCCAGCTACTTATACCTTTCTCTTGTCTGAGGACTGGGCTATAGCCTGCCTTCCTACAGACCCTTCCTCTCTTATCTGCTCCTTGGCAAGTGTTTACAGTTTCTTAGGGACTCCTTATAAAGATTCTGCTCTCCTTGACCTGTCAGCCTCTGCTGAGCAGAGCAGAAACTTTGAACAATTACCACGTATCACTTTTCAGCCACCAAAGATTGTCCCTGCACAATTGTCAGGCTTTCCTGGAGTCTGTGGGAACATCCAGAACTCCATTATTGTCCTGGTTTCAGCTGGGATAGAGTTAACTTTCTTCATAGATGCTAGTGTGAGGCTATGTTTTGGATTGGGATGAGAAAATGTTGATAACATGCTGATATTTTGAGTTGTTGCTAAGTAGTCAAGGACAGTCCAGCTTCTTGTGCTGGCCTGCCAGCGAGCAGGCTGGGGGTGCACGGGGAGCTGGGAGGGGACACAGCCAGGACAGCTGACCCAGGCTGGCCAAAGAGATACTCCGTACCATATAACTTCATGTTCAGTATATAAAGCTGGGACGAAGAAGAAGGAAGAGGTGGAGGGACATTCGGAGTGATGGTGTCTGTCTTCCCAAGAAACCATTACACGTGATGCAGCCCTGCTTCCCTGGAGATGGCTGAACACCTGCCTGCCCATGGGGAGTGGTGAATGGATTCCTTGTTTTGCTTTGCTTGTGTGCGCGGCTTTTCCTTTACCTATTAAACTGTCTTTATCTCAAACCATGAGTTTTCTCACTTTTACTCTTCCACTTCTCTCCCCTGTCCCACCGTGGGGGAGTGAGCGAGTGGCTGCATGGGGCTTAGTTGCCGGCTGGGGCTAAACCATGACAGTTACCTTTCTGTCCCTCTGCAGCAGACTACACAAAGGTAACAAAACAAGCAGAAGAACAATTAATATCTACAGAAAATAAGACAGGTCCCTTCTGTGTTATTCAGGTCCTTTCTCAGACTTGCCTGTACAAGCACCATTGGCTACAAAAGGCTGGGACTCTCACATACTATAGACATACTCAGGTAGTAGCAGACAGCCCAGCTGCTCAGTGCTAGCCAGTGTGTAGACTCAGCACTCATGCTCTACCTCTGTAGACTGGCTTTCTAATTCTTATCTCTGAAAGACCTGGTACTTGTTCATTGTAGAATGTTTCTCATCATGTAGCGGAAAACTCATATTATTGTCCCAAGCTCTGAAGCAGAGTAACGAGGCATTCTTGGTGGAGATTCAAGACTGGGGTTCACTTCTGCTTCTGCTTTATTAGAACTGACACTCCATCATTTGCAGTGCAAATGCCACACGCATTTCCTAACCAATTTTCACTCTGGTGATAACTGTATGTTAAATATGTGGCCTTATTTAGAAATCTCAGTGGCATTTACATAGTTCCAGTTCACAGCATTTACTGGACGTTTGTTGTGCTTCATGACGGTTTTATTACCCTACCTGTGGAAAACCTTAGCCTCTCAGACACCAAATATAATACAGCTCATTGAATTCTGTGAGACAGAACCCTGTTTTTTACTGGATTAAAAGTTAACTGTGGTGGAACCAAGTGTCCAATACAAAATTTCTAATGCAGCTTGGGACTTAATTTGCTTCCTATTTTTGATGCCTAAAATAGTGCAAGGATGAATTAAGTATGTTCTAAATTGTTCATTTTAAACTATGTGCTGTAGCCAAGTACTTATTAAGGAGAATGCTTGAGATAGATAGATAGAAAAATATTTTCTGCACATTTCTGAGTTATCCGGAAAAGAAAGAAGGTCTGAAATACTTGCTTTATTTAAGTCACATTGCCTACAGCAAGGCCGGAATTTTACCTAAAGAATGAAAACAAAGTAAGAGACAAAATAAGACCAGAGAGTAATGTTTTGCAAAGGAGTCACGTAGCATGCAATTGCCCAAAGCTGAACTCTGCAGAATCATTGTTTCATGACCCAAACATGAAATAGGAAAAGCATTCACTCTCCCATCAGTTACCACAGTTCTGAAATGATGGAATTTTCCATCATTTCATAACCTGCAGTGCTGTGATTTCTCCTTCTGATTAGGAATTGCAGCCAGCTGATAATGGAAAGAAATCTGCCAGACCATATGGTGGAAAATTCCAAGGAATATTAGCACATCTAGTCTGAAAAATATCCCAGCAATGTAGATTTGACAAGAGAAATGTTTATTTTATAAAAGAGTTTCACTTAATACCATTACCAGGACTAAGAATCCTTTAGAACTGCAGATGCTGTGTAGTGTGACAGATAAGTGGGTGGTAGTGCAGGCAATTCAGCATGTAACAGGACCATTGGTAAACAGCAAGATTATTAAGAAATAATTAATCTGAAGCACAACTGGGCTAGTGACTGGCTAGCACTACCTCACTAGAATTTACTCAGCTGTATTTCCTGATGCATGGTCTGTTCAACTTGCAGTTTCTTCTTTCCATGCCCATGTCTGCTGAGTCCTTTTCCATCATCCCATTTACAGGCCACATGCTCCTCTCAGTACAGACACTGGTCCCTACAGTCCAGGGTTCCTGGCTGTTACCTGCCTGCCCTATGTATCTTTTGCACATTTAGAACGGTGGCATATGAACAGCAGATAACAACTGATAGCAGTAGTGAAGGTCCACAAAAAAGGCTTTCCGTCTTCTTTCAGTCTGTGTCTACTCCTCCATCACCTCACTGTTCCTTCAATTTGTTCGTAACAGATTTTGTCATGCAGCATTTAGTGAATTTCTTCGGTTAAGGCCCACTCAGTCTAATCTTTTCTTGGAAGGCTTCTATTGGTGCCTTTTGCCCTCTTCTTCATACCATAGTCTCGAATACTGCTTGCTACTTCCTTCTTGTACTTTCCATAAAAGTACAACACTTAGAAATTTCTTGCTCACAAGTCTCCTACTGATCTCATTCCTCAGAAATTGCCTTCATGACTACAGTACAAAATGTACCTACATTTGCAATCACGGTATACACAGAATTCAGTTACAGATAATTTAGTCTCTCTTTAGGGTTTTTGTTCCTGTGTGACTCTGTAAGGTATTTCCAGAGGGCACAAACTGTCTTTTTCTCGCCACCTCCTCCCACTGTCTTCACTCTCCAACAACAAATACGGAATTGTGCCTGTGGAACGCATGTATTTCTCCCATTCCTTTTCATCTTGGTGGTGGAGCTTGGCCTTTTGAGTGTTTCTTCTTTCTGAGTGACAGTACTGAATGTAACATTCAGTATTTTCCTCCCACACGTTTGAGTGAATTGTGCTGAACTGAACCCAAGCCTTACAGGTCTGGCTCCTGTTCATATTAGAAAAGATCTGCTGATGTCTCTGGAGCTCTGTCCTGTGCTTTGGGGCTCAACTTAAACAAGGATGATGAATGCCCAAGGTGCAGACATTAAGTGATTGCCTTCTGCTACAAGGAAACCCCAGAGCAAGGCACAGCAGTGGTGCACCTGACACTTTATACCTGAAACCATCTAAGTGATGAGAGTCTCACAGGCATTCAGGAGTCAAGGATGCCATTTCTTTGCCTACATCAGCTACAGGCAATGTGGAAGCGAGAGGTGTGGATTTCCCACACCGAACTGATAAGAGTTTAGTTAGGATTGTAGTTGCCTTCCGGTTTCTCGGAGGTCAGTGGATCCGAGGTGATGTGAACCAGCCCCTAGCCATGTCTCTTCCTTTCAACTTACCACTACAATAACTACATTCCTAAAATTGGTCTCATTGGTCTTCCAATTACATGCCTAGTTGGCATGGTGAGGGAGGGCCTGTAGCTTGCATCCAGCAGATTCTAGAAGTGTAGAACTTCTTTTTAGACAAAGGACCTAAGACTGGTTGAACAAACAAGACTAAAACAAAGACAACCTTCTCCTGTGGGGGGAAGGGGAGAGGGAGGTGCTGATCTCTTCTCCCTGGTATCCAGTGATAGGACCTATGGGAATGGTTCAAAGCTGCACCAGAAGGGGTTTAGACTGGACATTAGCAAGCATTTCTTTACTGAGAGGGTGGGCAAACACTGGAATGGGCTTCCTAGAGAAGTGATCGATGCTCCAAGCCTGTCAGTGTTTAAGAAGCATTTGGACAGTGCCCTTAATAATATGCTTTAGCTTTTGGTCAGCCCTGAAGTGGCCAGGCAGTTGGACTAGATGGTCATCGTAGGTCCCTTCCAACTGAAATATTCTATTCTATTCTATTCTATTCTATTCTATTCTATTCTATTCTATTCTATTCTATTCTATTCTATTCTATTCTATTCTATTCTATTCTATTCTATTCTATTCATTTGTGTAAGTAGAAAGCCAACTCTCAGTAGTAAGGAAATGGAACAGCTCAGTATAAGCATAATACCCTAAGTATAGGATGCAGATTCTTAGCTTTTTTACCTCCATTTATTTCTATGAAAACACTGAATAATATCCAGAGCAAATGCTCTGCGTTGGACTCATGCACTGTGATGGTATTATGATTCACTCCACTGCATCAATTTGCACAATGAAGCCCTCCAGAGATTACATATGGAAGGAGGTGGTTTTAAATGGTTTAAGAATACTCTTCAGACCTTTAAGCAAATAGGCAGATATGTATTGAGAAAGATTTTAGAAGTGAAGATCCGAAATAATTACCCCTTGGAATCTTGGCACCAGAACTGTGGGTTCATTGCTAATACTCTGCTCACTGCATCTCTAATAAGCCCTGCTGTAACTTTCTAAAAGGACTATGCTAAGCAGAGATCATTGGTACCTCTCCTCCTCTTCTTTTTATTGGCCTTTTTTATTTCTGTAGTACTTGTTGACGGAAACACTTAACGTGCAAACACTTGTTATGAATTACTGTAGTGTTTTCAGTGGGGCACATTGTGCTTCAAGACTTTTTTTTTCCAAAAACACATAGCACTGAAACATCTCCCCTCCACGCCTGAAAAAGAAGTACAAATAAGGAAATACAAATTTTATGTACTGCAGAAATACAAGTTTAAGGAGAAAAAAAAAGACTATTAATCTGGATAAAGCCTGAAATCCCACTCTGGATAATGAAATGTAAAGTTATATTAATATATCTAGTACTTACCAAAATAAGTCCCGAGATTAATGAGGAAGTGCCTGTCAGGGCGACATAGAACTTGGGGGTTAATGTGTTCAAAAACATACTCACTGAAAAAGAAAAGAGAGGAAACCATGAGTATAAGAGCGTGACATGTTCTCCACATGTGTCCCCACCTCCTCCTCCCAACTGCTTTCGAACTTCAGATATGTTGTTACCTTAATTCTGATAAAAAAGACAGTTTAAGGAACATCATGTCCCATCTGCCTAACATGTGATAAAGCAGAGCATTAGACTGCCACATGCAGAATTTTGTTTTCACAACAGAGTCAAACACAAGGCACTGGAGAACAGTTGCACACAAGTTTGGGTCTTTCCTATTCCAGTCAGTGCTCCACTGACACCAAGTTCGGGATTCCCCATCATATATGGAAGACATTTTATTATCTGCCTTTGCTACTCCAATTCAGTTAGAAATCTTAGGGGTCAATCTCAGTGTCCTGCATTCAACATTGTCTCAATGTCCTGTATGATCTTGGTGAAACTATCTGGACAAATTTTTAGGTATTTTACTTCTTACTACCTTGGTTCTTTACTTACAAAGTAGGAGATAACAGCATTTCCCTAACTCATTCCACTGCATTAAAGTTGGTGAACCACTCAATATGACAACAGTGAATAAATGCATAAAACAGATTAGGAAAAGACCTAACTGGCTTTCTCATAATTAGTGGTGAAAATCATGATAGCTGTCCAGATTATCTGGAGTCTAGGGCAGAAGCAAAGCCAGACAAGCTTCGAGGAATGGCAATTCCACCTGTATAGGCTTCTGGAAATTCAAAGGGCTTTTCTAGTCACCCCACATTTTGGAAGCTGCTGAGAGAATCACCAGGTAAGTTATGCTCGGGCCCCCACAGAAAATTCCTATGGCCTTAAGAGAATAAAATAATCTTTTTATAGGTTTTGGATCACTCTGCAGAAGCTACTAGAGAGAACTGGAGCCCTGCCACTAAATTCTAGATACTTAAAGAAAACTCTCAAGTTCCCATCACCTCCATGTTCCACAAATGAAAACATTCTCTATTAAACTACCTGAAGGGTCAGAATATCTCTGTAAAAAAACCCTACTGGTCTCATCCTTAACCACTGCCAAAGTATTTCTCGTACATATATACATATATGTATATACACGCATATATACTTGTATACATACATGCATCCATGACTGAAGAGGGAACCAACAATAGTTAGCAGGTAAATTTAAAAGGCTTATAGCAGACGACCAAACAGTCACTAAAAAAAGCAGATAAAAGACCTGGATACGTAGTTAGGAGGCCCTCAGTTCATTCTGCTCCCTTTAGAAATTACACTTACTGAAATTAAATAATATGGAGCCAAAAAATGAAGAGAAGACAACAACAGTGGGATACAAATCATCAAACATATGATTAATTTTCCATGACCAGTAAAACAGAAAATGGTTTTCCAGAAATGCATCACTAAAAGAGATTGAAACCCTGCAATTCTGCTGCTTTGTTTGGGTTTTGGCTGCATATTTTCTATATTTTTTTTCTTGAAAAAACCATAAACTTAAAATGGAAGTGTCATTTTCTGCTCCACTGGAATGGCATTAAGCACCAAGCTGATACAATAAAGAACCAGTTTGGTGGCTTTTAATTCAATTGTACATTTTCTTTCACAAATGAGTTGGATGTCAGGTTCTCAGCTAGTGTAAATCAGCATAACATCCCAAATTCTACTGTGTGCAACACAGCTACACTGATTTATGCCAGCTCTGGCTCAATAGTTGGGATTTTACCACATCTTTTTTTTTTCTCCTGTTCCCATTTTTTCTTTCTTTATTTTAACGTCTAATACAAGCTGACTCTGAAATAGTAGTCCCTGCTTTCTCCAGCCCCAGTACCTGCTAAGAAGGAAGAGGAATGGAGAGACTGAAATAACTTTGACTTCTACAAACCACCCATGAGTCCTTTAGAAGAAACACTCCTCATTCTGGAATTCAAACGTAAGCCAGAGACATAATCAAACTGTGTCACTGGGGAAATTTCAGACTGCCAGTGAAATTACTTCCTCTGCTTAGGTCAGGATATTCCTGAGAGAGAACACACTATGACGGGATATAGATGTCCATGTCCCCCATGTAGCACAGTGCTGCTGCAGTGCCAACAATAACATGAAAAATCAGGCAGCAGGTGACTTTACAGAGGTGCTTTCTCTTCTGTTCTCCCACCACAGCTTCACAGGTCATGGAATGCTGGAATTGTTCCTATTAAATTGGAAAAAAATTCCCATTACCCTGGAGGAAATTTGATTTCCAAAGTTGTGAAGCCACCTAAGCCTGCTGTATTTTAGAAGATTCCACATGAGGATATCCATTGAATAAGGATATAGTCCATTTGCTTCAAATTCCTATTGCCTGTTTCACTAAGAAATGCTGCAAAGAGAACAGAGTTTCTTAAGCAGTGATGAGATACTCATCATTACTGACTGCTGTCAATAAAACTCTCTTTGGGAAATGCATCCCCATTTGGAAGAGCCCTCTCAACAAATTAGCTCCATGGAGCTCATCAGTGGAGCAGAATGAATGAGGCTTTTAAGAAATGCAGTTAGCTCTTCTCTGTCACCACTCTTTTACAAGCACTGTATACTGATTTACAGGCAAACCCTCAGATCCGAATGGAGACAGGGTTTTATTTATCTGTCATTTGCATTGGTGTTAATGCTGTCTTCTTTGCTTGCCTGTACCCTGGTGCTCCTTTATTATAGGCTGCTACAATTCTTCACTTTTACAGCTTAGTCGTGGGAACTGGCAAGGTGAACAGGTACGATGCTGGATGCTTTTAGTCTGTATGGGCTAGACTCCCAGCTAACTGGAATAGCTCAGAAGATTTCCTACAGTTGCATTCAACTACCAGAGCTGCTTATCTGGAGTGCATCTCCCTAATCCTTTCGCCATTCTTCTTCCCACTCATTAAACATAAGAATCTTCTGTTGCATTATGAAAACTATCAACTTCTGCCAATTATTAACTACCCTCTCAGTCCCTTTGTCTCCATAAATATTAACAAAAGCAAACATTTTCTAATAAGAAACATATCTCCAAAACAGTAACTAACTAAGCACTAGAGGATCTGTGGTCAGACTATTTTTATTCTTAAGTCAATGAGAATTCAGTCATTGTTTCACTGGAAACTACATCAAGGCCCAGTTCTCATAATATTAATTCCCAAAAGTAAAAATCAGCCTACTTTTGGGTTATCTGATATGTATCATTATCCAAAAGGGAGTATTTCTTTACAGGCAGCATTCTGACACTGGAGAAATCACTGTCGTATCCAGTGTCTACATCCTGTCATGTATACAGGTTTCCTTCAGGGTGTTGCAATAAACTAGAGCCATTAGATAATGCTAAATGTCCATCTGCCTAACTTTGGATAGCAGTATTTTTCTTTTCTATCTCATTTTGATGAAATGGCAGGATTGAGGAGCAGAGAGAGACTTCTGAGAAATGAGAGTTGAAGATACTGGCAGAAGATAATTGCAGAATAAAGAAGCCAAGTAGAATCACCAGTGAAAGGTGGTACTGTATGTCCTTTCTTCTGAATTCACAACATGCCACTGTATGCCTAATTATTTCTGACCACAAAGGGAAGATGGTGCAGTTACTCAGCTTGGGGTATCATCTCGTGTCTGTCTGTAACTTGGTAGGACTTAAAAAGGGTATCTAAGGAGTAGCTACAGAAAGAGACTTGCCTGTTCCTACAGTACCTACTCATTTGAATTACTGTTAAATCTCAATTATTTCTGCAGGCTTTTGATGATGAATGATTTATTTTAGGTATGTCACTAGAGATGATGGAATACAGTACAGCCTGTTTTCTTTTTTTAAAGAAAACCAGCGTGACCGATAAATGCTGTCTAAACAAGCCAAGCATGTCTGCTTATGAGAGGCTCCTGGTCTTACAGATACTCATCCCCACTGCTTTCATCTTAATCATGCTTGAGTCATCCAGAGTAAAGTACTGTTTACATTTCCAAAGATGCCTACATTACATTGGCAAATCATTCCGTCCTATTGTATTATTGCTAGGGAAGGACTGTTATTTCATTGTTAACTGTGCCCGCTCAGAGAGATGAATTTACATCCAATTCAATTCATGGCAAGCTAAAAAAGCACGCAAGTAATACCTAATATTCCCTGTTAAGGCTAGTCAGAAGAGACTATTCTTGTAAGCTGATGACATTTCATTCCTGTTACTTATGTTATTCATTGCCAATGCTCGTGGTTCTGTGCATGGGAATAAACAAGAGAGGAAGATCCAGATATTTTTCAAGTGACAAAATCCTCGAACCGTGTAAAATATATCACTCAAGGTGATAAAGCACTATGTTGCTTTACAAATTTCTTAAAGGACTTGAGGTATTCAGATTTCAAGCATGTGAGGAACCAGAGTAGGAGGTTAAACTACTCCAAGTTAAACTGGGGATTAAACTGCTGCAAGTATCATTGTGCTGCTGTATCAGTTAATTACATTAGAAGATCATTAGGGGAGGGAGCATTGCAAACTACCTACTATTCCTACATGTGGATCTACTAAAATTACAGCCCCATTACCTACTTCTGAAAGTGAGGCAATGTAGTTTGCACAGTAAGGTGCAAATAAAAATTTAATAGCAGTTACATAAATCATGCACAAACAGATTAAGCAAAGAGAGGACTGCATCATTTGTGGCACTTCTAAGAGGAAAAATAATGCCCCTAACAGAATGTTCTCTTAAAAGACAGATAAATTGAAATATATATCAATAACTCAGTATAAATAAAAAGACGCATTATAGACCCAGCATTAAAGATCAAACACAAACAATCCAAATATATTGAAATATACATAAAGGCATGGCTCTTTTTGTGCCAGTATCTCTGTGCTCCTAAGTCAGACAAGGTTTCTGGATACAGTAGTAACTTTTATGAGAACAAATAGCCAGAAAACACAGAAAAGCTTATAGTCACAGAGCCCTTCTTGTGCATTACTGGTCCGCAAGTCATCATGGCTATATCATCTGTGTCACTAAGAAATTTTGCTGTGCCTTCTGTCTTCACCCTCCACAATATTTGCCTAGTATGCAGACCAATGTGAATCCTTGTAACACCAGTGCCAAGAGCCCAAATCCTTTAGGCAGGCGAAAGGCTGGGAAACCTATCGTTGAGGGATCTTTGACATAGCAATTCAGTCTCCTTTCACTGCAACCGTCCATTCAAGCTGGTGTTCAAACACGGCACAGAGGATGGGGCAGTGACTGGCTTATTGCCCAGGGGCCTCAGCACGGATTAATGCAGCCCCCTTGATTCCAAGTTGTTGCAGCAGTGAAGAACTCTTCTACCAAACTGCCAGCAAAGAGGGCAAAATAAAGTTCCATAAACTTCCTTTAATAAATGTATAACATTCCCCTCTCTGAGGACAAAGCGCTGCATACTCTTGACTTTAATTGAACTATTTATACATGACCTTTTTGAACCCTCAACCCATTCTTCAGAAGAATGTTAATGATACATTTTTGGGAAAACAGGCTGAATTATGCATTATATACTACGATGGCCTCCAGCTCAATATAAATACAAACGCCACCAGATTTAAAGCTAGCATGGGGTATTGTCTCAGAAAAAAAATATCTTTTACCATTTACCAGGCTTTTCCTGGGAAGCGACCAAGATTTTTTTTAACTTCTTCAGACTTCTTGAGGAAATTACCAAAGGAGAAATTTAAGAATGCTGCAGAGTTTAATTTTTACCTGTTGCAAATGCTATGGAACTTCCTTCTATAAGGCCTTTGTGTAGATCTGTTTTCAAAACTTGAAAACAATTGTCACTTGGAAACAAACACGTGGCCATTCCAGGCTGAAAGCCTGGCGTCTCTGTGCTGTGCACAAGGAAATCCAGATGCCCACTCACTTTGTTCAACCACCTACTCCTGTCCTAAAGGCATGAGGCTGAGTGAGAGTCACGTTCAGGCGACTGGAGCCTAAGCTAATGGCCAGTGAAGTTGGCCGTTGCTCTCAGCGAATGCTGGATCAGAGCCCAGGTAAGAGAAAATGGTGATGTGCCAAAAGCTACCTATTACTTCAGATAAATAATGAACTCCGCTTAACTACATAGTTGCACATAATCAAAGTTCTGCCCTTACAGATATTTCTAATTAGTGAAATAAAACTTTCTGGACTGAAGTTCACCACACTCTTTCATGTTTCCACATCTTAAATGGAGGTTTTCCCTTTCAACAGAATACCTTTACTACAATAAAAAGGGAGTAGGGATGGTCTGTTCTGGAGGGAAGTTAGGGATCATGGGAGAGGCTTTCAGCCACAAAGGGCAGCCCAAAGAGAAGAGTGAGCAGAAGGCAGTAATACGTTACTAGTTCCAGGTCAAAAGCATTCAAGTTCATTTACTTATAACTGAAAAATAAAGAATTTTGAATGCTGCAGTTGATGGCAATACACATTCTCTCCACTTTGTGACCCACTGAGCAAGTTACATCCAGCACAGAAAACTGAAACGAATCTTAGCAAATTCAGTCCATCTTTTCCCAAACAACCCTGCCTGAGGATTGCTAACAAATTTAATTTAATCATTCTCCTCAACATTTTAATGCATTAAATATCTGAAAACCAAAGTGACACAATGATCAGTGCTGGCCTGCTTTTCAACACCCCATCTGTAGTCACGTTTTAATGTCCTAAAGTTATTGGATCGGTCAAAATTCTGGCTCAGTCCTAGCAGGAATTAGCCTGGGCTGGCTCTGGAGCTTTTGGGACTTAGATAAATACACCATGTCCTTCAGAGTGCATTAACTATTCAGCCTGTTAGATATTAAGATTGCTCATCCCCACTGAGAATACTATACAGGCAAACATAACTGATAAGAGACAAGAGCCATCACAGAACTGAGGGCAGAAGGGCATACAGGTCAATCAAGGAAACCAGATCTGGAAGACAAAAAACCACTTAGACACTACTGTGAATTGGGGAAGGGAAAAGAAAAGAAAACCAGATTAGAGATAGACAAGTATAATACAGAGATGAGTGAAAAGAAAATTAAAAAATGCAACGGTGATGAAAATTAACACGTGTAGAAAGAAGATAGAGACAAGAACAGCAAAAGCAAAAAAGACACACAAGAAATGACACGTGAAACATGAATGTAAATAAAGGCTATTTTTACTTTAGCAAAAGATGGTTTGCAATTCAGAAGTATCTTTTCACTGGGAGAAGTAAGACTGCCAACATTAACAGCTTTGGTCATTTAGGAAGAGATACTGTCAACAAATTATTCCTGAGTATCAAATACACCCCAAAGCCTTGTCTCACAAACTAAGGCACTTAACGCAAGATGCTACTAAAGATTCCCATTCCCAGCTACGTATTCCCAGAATGTCCTGCCACAGTCAGCGGCTACACTTTCCCTCAGGAACAGACAGGCTGAACATAGAGGCACAGGATGCACTATACCCACCCCAAGAAAAACACTCTCTCTTGTGAATTTAAATACTGAAACCTTAGGATAGCAAGATATCTGGCTAAGAATAGCCAGACTCAAGCACAGTATTTTGCTATTCCATTTGTCCGAGCTCATGAACCCCCTACCTTGTGGACTGGGGGAGAATAAAAGTGTGGAGAAAAAGAGATTAACTTTCCCCTATGAAAGCAGCTATTATAATGCAAATTTGCTGCCATATAGTTGTCTCTGCCAAGGGACCAGTGACATTTCCTCTTGCTTTCACAGTGCTGTGGTGACATGAGTTAATTACACAGCTCCTGTTAATTGTAGAGCATGCTGCTTTAACACCAAGATTTGCTAATATATTATGAGGAAAAAAAAAAATTTTTAAAAACCAAAACAAACCCCACAGCATTTCCATTTAAAGAAAAAGAAAACCAGGGAGAAACTATTTCCTGGGACCTTACAGCCCACAGCTGCCAGGGATTGAACTACTGTGCATTTCTTTATGACCATTACAGTGTCCTAAAGCTAAAAGCAGACTCTTGGTATTAATAATGTACAAGTGGAAGGAAGGAACTGGGCTAAGTAAGAACGAAGCGTGAAGGATGAGCAATGACGCACTGAGTAGAGATACTAATATTTGGATTTTTAGAGATGCGGATGTGTAAAATCATGTTGTTGCTTTGTTCTTAGTCAAATTCTCTTGCAACACTTTCAACCTCAATTCTTCTAAAATCAGGTTGCTCGCAAATTGATTTGAAACACTGTCATTATACACGTCTCCCCTGCAGATTTTAAAGTTTCAAGAAACATATCAGTCCTTGTCTGAATATTTATTTCAGTGTTGCACTGCATGAGGAAGCGCTCGCTCAGATTTGTGATGGATGGGGGATTTCCTTCACTGTGCAATACTACAAGGTGCCTTTGTAGGCAGAACCAGTCCAGATATTGGAGAAGGCACCTTCACAGTTAGCTTGTGGTTTCCCTTTCTAATAACACATATATCACCATATGTGTCTATCAGCAATTGCCCCAACACGAAAGCAGGGAAAATCCTGATGTGATGCTACAGTCAAATGAGGATTCATTCCCTGATGGCCTCTCACATGACTGCAGACTATCACCATGGATGGACATCTTCTACCTTCTTTACTACCTTCTTCTACCTTCTACACTCCTTCAAAGCAGGAGTATACTGAGCTCTTCAGAGTACAGCTGTTGCATAGTTTATCAGGTAGATGATTTTAAGACTTTTAAGTCGTCAATTTAAGGCACACAGCAATTGGGCTTTACTGAAAATCAATAGTAATGTATTTCATTGCAAAAACATACCTAAGCACTGCAACAAAATTACCTTATTTTCCACTCTGCACCCCAAAGTGTTCAAACAAATCCATATTTCAAAATTATTCTTAACATCAATTAATCATTCATGTAACTGAACTGACATGGCTTTACCCAGTTTGGACAGGTACTGCTTGTGAAGTCAAACCTACCTGTTACCTTAACTGTTGCTTATTCTGAGGCATTACACAGATTTATATGGTTTAGCCTTTCAAAGCTGTATTAAAACAAAAGCCAATTACTAAACCTCATTATCTGGAGTCATTTAAGACAATTAATGGCTTTTGTTCCAAGTGCCAGATCAGCATAGTTCTCTCAACGGAACAGGGTAAGTTTTGCACTCTTCTTTCATGCAACACTCAGGGAGGTAACAGCTCCATTAAGTCTTTTTGATTTTGGTTCATTAGCTGTCTAAAGAATACCCTAAACTAAAAGTTTGCCACAGTGATTAATTCCAATGCCACAGATAACAAAGGCTAATCTACTCTAGAGAGACAAATCATGCAACGAGTTTTCACCACCAGCTTCTGCTGTTCCACAAAAGAGAAAATATCCCATGGGTTCCCATTATCCGGGAACCTCTCTCGGAGGAGCTATTCCCATGCTAAGACAAAAAGAGGCAACAAAGCACCCTCAGCTGCCCTGCAGACTCTTTTTGTGCCAGGCAGGATTTGGTATGAGCACTAAACTACAGATATGAGCAGCACTATGTTTTCCATCCTTGCACGTGTGTTGCATTCATAGGTATACAAAGACGAGGATCATCATGTTTTGTTCATCCAAAAAAACTGTCTTGCCAATGCAAAAAAACCAGAAAATATGGCTGAAATTTGCATCTTGACTAAAATTGTGACTATTTTTCAGATACCTTTTTTTTTTTTTTAGTTCTGGAGAAATATTCTATTCCAGATGTTTCTGTTCTAACCTTGATAGCCTCACTCTATGTAGCACGTCTATTTTGAGAGTCTCTAAGATGCTGGTCTCTTCGCATACAAGAAATTGCAAGGTGCTTCTTGGAATAGGGGGGACTGGAAAACATTTTCATAATTAGAGCCAGCAACCTCATGAAAACTCCCTGGAGTATCTACAATAGCTAATATCATTATCCTGTCACTGAAAACTCATCTATCCTTCCTACTTAGAAAATCAATAGGGTGTTCATGCCATTTTTCTCCTATGAGAAATCTCTACCTATTATAAATTTCTATATGAGGCAGGGATGTTTTTTCCAGTAATTGATGGTCTGTGTAATGTGGCACAAGAAGAAGGGAAAAATTCATTTTCCATCAAGTGTGATTCATTATTCTTATGTATCTAATAATCAAATTTCCCCTTCAAAGCCTTCTTAAAGCTGAGTGACTCACACAGTAATTGTACCAAATGGAAAAGAAGACAAGTTAAGTAGAAAACTTTTACCTCTTTGCCTCCATTTTGGGGCATTTCAAAGAAAGCATAGAAGCAGGTTTGACAAGTGCTGTATAATTTCCATTGTCTACCAGTCTCTTGGGACACCCAAAACTTATTGAAATGGAAAAGGCTCTGTGGTAACTCTGTAGACAGAACTGCAATCTATGTTCAGGACATGAGGAGACAAACTTCGGGGGAGAATTTTCCATAATAAAGTTTTTCAGTAGAGTGAGCTCCAGAGAGAGAATTTCCAACCCAATGCAGAGCAAATGGTGCAGCGGAGGCTGAGGGAGCACCCCTCTCACACAGCCTTTTGGATGTATAGCATGAAGTTAGACTTCTAAAACACAATCACCTTGTGGCCAGGGTGGTCCTCCTGTCCCTACGGGCAGTGAGTCTCTCTCCAGTGCAATTTCCTCCAAAGGTCTTGTGTGTCCGCTAGACAAAACTGGACTGTCCATAGTTTAAAAATTTGTTTTGTTTCTTGAGGAGACAGATAAAATGCCACTTAGACTACCTCATTAACATTACCAATAATGGTATTATTTGATTTAGCCTTTGATTAAATCCCTGGAGAAAAGGCAGCACAAGACACCCACTATTTTTCTTAATGAATATTTGACGGTTTTAATTCCAAACAGGAGCTGTGGCTGACCTGGCTGAAAGCAACTGTGAAACAGCATTCTGTTCAACAGTGTCTTCCTTAATTTTCCTTTCTTCTGTTTAAAATTAGTGAATCTTCTCAGAGGCAGGTCTCCTCACGAAGGCAGGAGGGACCACGGGAGGAGTGGGGCAGGACTTGCAGGCAGAACTCAGCGGGGCTGCGTTAGCGCCGTGCAGAGCTATCACTTGACGTGCCGCAGCAGTCAGGCCGTTCGGAAACTCTGCACAAATGCGCCGACCCCATCACTCTGCGTCACTCACCGCCTACTGTCAGATCTCTTTTCCTCTAAAGCCAAACGGCGTGGAGAGAGAAGTGAAAAATGTGAGACTGGATTACCCAAATGCAGCACACCTGGTAGACGAGACACTCGCCTGAGAAGTAACACCTGCGCAGGACTTACTGTAACCCGTATTCTCAGCCCGGTTGTTGACCCAGTCAGGTAACTGTATTGGCTCCAACTTGAAAATTCCAAGCTGTGACTGGGAGCTCCCATGTTTAGGTTCAGCCTGGAACCTCTGAAAGTAAATGCCCATTTACCTGTCTGAATTCTCCAGGTGGACATTAAGGAGCTGAAGAGTGCACCCCCACACTTCAGTAAACAACTGTAGGGAAATATTCTGCAAGTCATGCTGTATCAAACGATAGCTTGATTGCAGATACCAGGATGCAGAAAACAGCTTTAAAAAAAAAAAAAAAAAAGTATTTCTCTTTGTGATTAACAGGCTATGTCTTGGTTTTTGCACTGGTTTTTGTGCACCTCCCTGTAATGAAAGACGCTGAGCTAAAGGGAGGGCATGCCAGCAGCACGGCCGGTCAGCAGCGCTGCCCTTCCCTTCCCTTCCCCTGCATCCTGCAGATCGGGGTCTCAAAACAGGCAGGTAATGACTGACGATCCTCTTTGTAAGTTCCCCCCTTGACTCTGACTTGACCTATGGGAACTCTGAGTTCCTCAAAAATCAGGCCAAGGTGGCTCAAATCGAATGTCTGCAATTAGAAACAGGTTTTGAAAGTTTGGTCAGGCAGGCAGTGAGTCACCGAGGTGAGAGTAACCTCAGGAGCTTGGCTTTCCATTCTCCAAGGGGTGGTAAGGCCTGAGCACTGAGCAAACCCGGAGATCATTGCCTGTACTCGTTTCCGAACACGACTGAACACTACTTCACCACAGCACCCAGGGACCAGAGAAGGCCATGCTGCAAAAACAGTCTGTCAAAATGCTGTGGGTTTCTTGCATCTGCTTGTTCCTTTTCTGTTCACATTAGAATACCTAGGACTAGTAACCATGGCTATGCTAATCCTCAGAGACTGGTGGTTAATGATGATAATCACTGCATGGGGATTTTTTTCTGCTGTTCTTTAAAATTACCCACTCAGACCACCCTGGAAAAATTGTCTCTGAAGCTAAAACCTGCCACGTTTTCTCTTAATGCAGTAGCAGAACTTTCTGGAATTTTGGGGTCAGGGAACATCAGCAAAAAAGATTCAGCAACCAGAGGACCTCACATCTACTCCCAGGTTTCCCTACACACATGGTTAGGGACTAGCTTCCCACCTGGCCCTTAGGGAAGCGCAACAGGAAAGTGATCTCTAAGCGTGCGACACATGGAGCTGATTCCCCTCTCAACACACACATCTGAATGAGCAACTGCTTCAGCAGAAAAATCCAGAAGAAAACTTTGAGAATGGCAGAATACCAAAATCAATACAGCGATACATTCAAAGCGCGCTCTGGTACAGAAAGCTCAAAGAGGGAACGCAAAATTACTGTGGAGGACTACTTAACTTAATGCTTTTCAAAATGCCACTTGGCTCAGAAACAGAGAGATCTGGAACCTGCTAAGTGTGTTTAAGTGCTTGGAATTGTGGCATTTAAATGACCAACAAAACCCTTAATGCTCATTATTCAAAGCACAAAATACCACTGAGAGAAGGGGAGCTGACTTTCTGGCTAGAAGTGCCCATTAGAGAGATGCACTTAGGGATATATAATACGAGAGCAACATGGAATTTGCAATAGTTTGGCTTCTGCTCCCAGCTTCATGGCTGGCTTGCCTGCGAGTCTTTCAATGCAGTGTTTTGGGGCTTGGGTTCCCTGCCTGTGCTTTGGGAAGAGACCTAAGTAACATTTTGTGTGCAGAAGCAGAAGACATTTTTGCACTCATTTGTAGCCCGACAGTTGCTTTCTTCACTTACATGTAGCACCTTCCCAAGACACCAACAACGTGAACCGTCCTGGCCTTCGCCAAGGGCTGTTTCTGGTACTGTCATCCTCCCAACCAAAAAGCCATTACAGAAAACAGTCCATCATGTCCAAAGAAAGGTATTTCATTTAGTGCTTTCCAGCAGACCTGATCACGGTTCAGCCTGTCCCAGGACAGCACGGTAGTCTGAGCCATGGTGGCTCATGAAGAGGACTTCCCTGCTTTCATTACATAAAAGGGTTGGAAAATGAAGTAGAGCATGAGAGGGTATGCAAAGGTAATTGGGACAAAAAACTAACACAGCTTCGCAGCCTTAAAAACTCCCTACAGTAGAAAAAGTGAAGACTACATAGAACCTACTGTGTTGGGTTTGTGTCTCCCTGCATCTGGCCACCATCTCCCTATTTTCTTTGTTACTTTTAAAAAAGAAAAATAGCTCCTCAAAGGAGGTTCCTCTGAACTCCTGCAGCATGAGGAATGGGTCCCTTGAAAAGCTCTTTTTTATATTACGCAATTAATATTTCACATGGTGAAGAGCTGCCACTGAGCAGAAAGATCCCAAACTTTGAAAATAGGAAACATCATCAGTCAGGGGAATTAAGGAAAACCATCTGAGCCTGTTAAGGCACTGCTGCCTGAAGGAAACTGCGTGACGCCCAAGCACATGCTACAGCTTGCCAGCAAAGCCAAGCCCAGAGCTGATAACAGCAGCAGAAGCCAAAGGCAGGAGATGCCAATGGGTCTGTGAGCTTGACGTGGTATCAAGAGATGTTACCATTTTGTAGCCGTATTAAAAAACATATTTGGCTGACATGCAGTGGGGCAAGATTTGTTTATTTCTGCATGAATGCATCAATAAAGAAATATTGCATTTACCCTTTCCCAAAAGCATTCACAATTTTCCCAGTGAAGCATAACACTAAAAAAAAATCTGTTTTTCAAAACCCAGACCCTAGCTCTTTGCCCTGAAGACATTTAATTTGTAGATTAAATAAATAAATCCAGTCGTCTTTAACCCAGGAGTTATGAACGTGGCTTTGTGAGGAAAATGCACCTCTTGAATTGGAAATATTATAATAGGTTTTTAGACTTCTCCGAAGTGGTGGTTTCCTTTTGCTGAGGAGTCAGACTCCTGAGGAAACTACTCCAGGTTCGTTGCTCATGAAGTACACTCGCTTGGATAATTAGCTAAATGCCACAGAGTCATTATCCTTTCCCTAAAGCTGTCTTTTTTCTGTAGGAGTTTTCCCAAGTTAATTTAATATTGTCAGTTTTCCCAAGTTAATTTAATACTGCCAAATAGGTAAATCCTTCCGAGATTAGTTAGTCTCAAACCAGAGCTAGAAATCCGCGAGGCAGATGACTTGTAGTGGTTTTTGCTGAGATTTTAAGTATATTGCTCTTCCTGGTTTTCAAAATAAGGGAACATTTTTAATCCTATGCTTGATTACTCCTATGAGGCAAAGCAAAAAAGGAAGGCATGAGGACATTATTTAGAAAAACAAAGCGCGCTCTGCCCCATCTGCCAGGCCCACTGCTGTCAATGCTGCGAGAAAATGCCGACTGCATCAATGTTAAGTCAAGGGAACTGAGTGCCACAAAATGCCGCAGACATTTTTCCCGTATTGAAGTTTTGGGAAATGCAGGCGAATACTACAGAGGCAGCAATGCTAGATAAGCATCACTGAGGAAAAATTACAAGTAAACATGTAGCACAGAAATTCAAATGAATAATTAAAGCACAGCCTTCTGATTTCCAGTGAGCTGCCTGGCTATTTGAAAACAAGCCCCTGAGGAGGGGTTAAGGAGAGGCCTCTTCAATGAAGTGGCCCAGGATGTTCTCAGGGACTAGAGAACCTCCCCGACACACAGAGCCAAGCTTGCCTTCAGCTGGGCTGCAAAGAGGAAACAGAATTTTTATCCTGCAGTTTCACACTTATTTCATATGGAGCCAAGCAATTTCTGCCAAATCCTGGCCAATAAGATCGAATACACAGAAAAAAGAAAGCAAAATCAAGAAATAAAATGAAACAAGCCTGCGATTCTTTGCTGACAATCATTAATCGTATCATTTTCTTTCTGTGTAGACCACTGTTTCTTCCTCTGGTTTGCTCTGAGCAGACAGAAATTTCTTCACCATGGTTATACTCCCTTTCTTTGAAATGTTTATCACCAGGAGCACTCCACAGAGCTGACAGGGAAAGCAGAGAGGCTCTGCTAGCAGATGGGCTCATTAAGATTTTTTGCTTGAGGCCAGCATCAGTGGAAACCAAAGTGCTCTTCATACACCAGATTAGCTGATGTGGTCGCATGGCTCCAAAGGACTGAATTATTTGTGCCTCCATCTCTTTAGGGCACACCTGCGGTTTGTCAGTTCATTTCCCTAACACACCAGCTTCCAGCTCACAAGGCCATTTTTACTTTCTTTCACTCCGCAGCAGTTCTAAGGCCTCTTTTGCTTTCATTTCTGTGATGAGCATCCCCTTGCTTGTGTCCATTGCAGCTCCTTCCTCTTCGACTCGTAAATTATTCATTCTGGCTGTCATCTAGCTCAATTTAGTTACAATTTGCAATGTCATTTTAAAAAAGCAGAGTAGATCTATCCTCCTATCCCATCCCATCTGCATTGGGAATGGCCTCAGAAGGGAGAAGGAACCAGAGTGCAAAACTTCTGTTTATGTCTCTTCTGCTGGGAGCAAAGAACAGCACCCATTTCTGAAGAGTCCAGCAGAAATTGCCACTATTCCTTATATAATCTAATTGCATGGTAAACAACGATGGGCCAAATGCATAACAAATGCTGATGGGCAAAAACTCTGGTCGAAGTCCCGGCTGACACGCAACAATGTATTTTTTTTCTCAGTAAATCATTTTGCAAAGCTTTTCCTAAAATTAGATTTCTCTGTAGCTCAGCTGAAAAGAAGGGAAGAAAGTCCAAGGAAGCAGTTGATGGACAAACAGATTTGAAGGAGAAGGGGGCATGATCAGGAGATACAGTCACTTATGACATTTAAAGGAAGAATGAAAAGTAACTTGAACCTCGAAGGAAAATAAACCTGTTAAAGAAAAGGAAAAGGTGCCACTGCCACAGCTCTATTGCAAGAATAAAGTCCGCAATTGATTTCTGTACCGCCTCTGTGGTCAAGGCACGGGGGCTCGTGGAGGGCTGCCCGTCCCTTTCGCTTCGGGGCAGTGCTGCCTCTGCACGACCGAACTCCGCTTTCAAAGGGAGCCCCAAGAAGCTGAAATCTGTATCCAAAGAAGTTGCCACGTGCCATCTGCCAGGCCCAGGCAAGGGACAAGGCAGGCTCTCCCTGGGCAAGGTCCCTTCGCAGGAGGGATGCTGCCCGGGCGGCACAGCCGGTGGGAGGAGCGGCGCAGGGAGGCCCGGCCTCGTGGTGACGGGTTAGGGTGTCCTGTCCCCCGAGCCCCGCAGACACAGAAATCCGAGTTGACCTTCTGTTCACCTTCGCTTCTCTCCGTGTCTTCGAAAAGGCACGTGCCCTATTTTTGCCTGCTTTTCCTAGATTTTCCAAATGCGTGTTAAATTCCTACAGGTACGGCCGTTTTCAACCCCATCCTGACAGACTCAGCTCCCCCAGTGTGCTACCAGGGAACCAGAGAGCCACGGCCCTCCTTCTCCCCTTAGAGGAAGAACTAAGAAAGAGGCTGGAACCAGTTCAGTGCCGAAGGGCTCGAGGTCTAACTCTGCTCCCTCATCGCATGCCATGCAGGACCTCGCCCCAGGCACAGCACCTTTCATTCGGGGGGCCTGCCGGGCCGGAGGTGCTCCGCGCCAGAGCTGCAGGTAGCGGTACTCACTGTTCCGAGCAAACACAACGGCACGGCCAGAGTCTGTGTCATCAAGCACACGTGCTGCACCTTATGTAACTTCATTTCTGACTCACGATTCAAAGAGTAAAACAGTAGGATTTATTATAACCCACCTTCTCATGCCAGAAAAAGGTACCTGATAGAATATATATTTGAAAAACCAAAATTCACTTCTTGTATTTTTTTCTTCTTCCTCCAGCTCTCCTTCCCCTTTCCCCACTTCTCACTTTCTCGTGATGCTGAGCCACAGACTCTCCAGGCAGTTTCCCAGCTAACCTGTGCTTAAGATGGACTCCAAGGAGCAGATTTCCAGCCCAGGGTAATTAGCCTTCCCTCTCCAGTGAATGGTGCCGGCAGCTCAGCAGCTAAGCCTTTCTGTGTAGCCATCAAGCACTTACCCAGACTATTATTTAAGCTGAGGGGTTTCATTAGATTTTGGTTGTTTGATTCAGCTCAAGAACTGCTCCAACGCTTTTTGCTCCAGTAGCGAAACCTTCAGGACAGCTCTACACCCAGTAACACACGCAAGTTATTGACTGCAGCTGCTGAATGGTTTTTAGGCTCATGCCCTGGGCAGCATCTCCCCCCTCTTTTTCTGAACCACAAAAATGGGATAATTTAGTTTCCTCTTTTGAGGTAAAGGGACATTGTCAGCCTAAAATAATTTCTTAATGGTCACTTTTTTCTGGACCCAGTGAAGAGAATAAGATTATGTTGAAAACTTCTGACGTTAAATGAAGGAGATAACAAATGATATTTTTCCCCCCAGGCTGTTTGCCTGGAATCTCCCCTGCATGAATGTTTTCAGCCAGGCACTTTCTCTATTTTGGCCCTTCACACAGCAATAAAAGGAAAAAATCTTCCAGTAAACTAGACTTCTATTATCCATTTTTACATAGATATTGTTTTCAATTTGTAAGCTACAACATTGTGAAAACCTGAAGCAAACAAGGATAGTCATCATTTTGATGAGGATTTTATAAAATGCTAATAAACATCATCTTTTGCACTTGCATCTTTTGTCTCAATGCTCAAAGTACCTAGCAAATAGAAATTAAGACTATTCCTAATCCTGTAAAAATAGCCTAATATTAAGCCGGTTTTCAAATTGACAAGATAGAACTAAAGGGACTGAAAGGTGTACCCCAAAACTCTGGTTCTCTTTTCTTTGCTTTCACCCTGATGTTCTATTTTTAGATTTCTAGTCTGGTCTGAAGCCACTTTCTAAAGTTGGATTAATTGCAGCTGCTAGAGTGTAGCATAATAATGGTGCTTTCTAATATAAAACTAATATGAGAATAACTTCTGGATATCTAATAAAAGGGACTTTACTAATGGTGTCACATGTGCAGAAACATGTCCCTTGCAAGGAAATCTGGGACTCCAGGGAGTGGCCAGAGCACTCCAGCTGTTGTTGTTGTTTTTCTGGTCACTTTGCAATACAATATGAAATACTGATGAAAAAACAGCATGCAGGGTACGTTGCCTCCATCTGCAGTACACAGATTGTGCATGTCTATCATGAGACAGGACTAAAAGCAGGTATAGAAAGAAATGAATGGAACTCACCAGCTCTTGCCAACCCAAACCTGCCAATGTTTGCCTAATTACTCATTTTGCTCATATTAAGAACATTTATAATGCTTTGCAATATGCCATCATATTTCCATATTCGGTATGTTATTTTGCCAAAGAAGAAAGGAGAAATCCAGAGAAAATCTACACATCTCAGGATCAGAATGGACTGAATGACATTTGGTAAAGAATTAGTAATGTGACTGTAACCTCTTCCAAATGGCTTCTTCCAATTAAGTTTAGGTCTCTTACTGTATTTTCCACCATCCTTCCGTGAGATTACTAATTCTTCTAGATTTCAACCTCATTTCTGTTTTCAGGCCATCACAACCATAAAAGCTCTGCTTCCTCAACCATGGAAGGTACCAAAACTGGATGTCCCCCCTGCAATGAGCAGGGACATCTTCAACTAGATCAGGTTGCTCAGAGCCTGTCCAACCTGACCTGGAATGTTTCCAGGGATGGGGCATCTACCACCTCTCTGGGCAACCTGTGCCAGCTCTCACCACCCTCATTGTGAAACATTTCTTCCTTAGATCTAGACTAAATCTACCCTCTTTTAGTTTAAAACCATTGCCTCTTGTCTTACTGCAACAGGCCCTGCTAAAAAGTCTGTCCCCAAATAATGGCTATGTCTGTATACTACTGAGAATTATACTGATCTTGGGTGAACTACAAGTATGAACAATAACAGCAACCAAAAATATGAAATGTTAGATTAAGACCAATTCCTAGAATTTGAGTGGTCTGATTCCTCACTCAGTGTACTGATACAAGCAGAATTTTTTTCCATGGAAGGAACAATAAAATGCAGGTTTGTCCAATATTTTCAAATGCTTATTCCATTTATAACTGTGTGGCAATCTAAACTCATGCAAGTTAGATGAAAACCAACTAGTTAAATAAGCAAATTATCAACATATTTTGATGGTAAAATGTTTCTCAGAAGGACAGTAAGAAGCAGGCACAGATTAGGATTTTTGAAAATTCCTTAAAATTTGAGAGGATTAAATTAAGGCACTTTAAAAACTTCTAATTTGAGGAACAGAGTACATCTTCAGTAGGATTCTTTGGAACGTCTTAGATAAAGCGCCCAATAAAAGAGGATTTATAAAATATCACTGAGAGCTGGTTTAGAAGAAAAGCAGGGGGGTTTGCTCGTGGTAGAACATTTACTGATAGAAAAGGAAAAGCCAAAAACCAACTATCATGACACAACCTCTCTAACAACAACAACAACAAAATCCTTCAACAGAAATTTAGCATGGATCTGAACAAACCTGACACTGTGAAAGATGGAGAGAACATCTAAACGCTACATCAGGTGTGCTACAGAGCACCCTGAACAACTGCCTACTCCTTCAGAAACCCCGTGTGGTGCCACAGGACTATGCCCTGTAAAGATGCTCATTTTCATCCAAGACAGCAGTAAAACCCTATTACACAGCTTGGCAGACTAATTAGCTGGAGTACTGTGCTGAAGAACAATATTGCTTTGGTGTTACTTCACTAGCTCACTTGAAGCTCTCTCCACTGCACAATACAGACGTGCTCTTCACAGGAAAATGTTAGCTCCATTTACTCGGTGACAAAACCCCCTGCTGACTCAGTTTGTCCCTCAACCTTTATATTAAATTCCTATCTTCAGCTTTTTGGAGCTAAATATACTGCTGTATACTGATTGCTGTAAGTAGCAGCTGAATCTAATGAGGTCTGTATCCAAAATCATAAAAGAATTCAGATAAAATGTCACGTCCATATTTATTTGAAATGTTAAAATTTTTCAGTCTTCTTAGGCACAATTAAAATTTGTGTTCTGTATATGCTTTTCCCCTCTGGAAAAATAATGATCTATCATTTTAAAGGCATCAAAGCATGTTTGTACAATTGGCATCTGACAGATTTCATTAAAGTTGGGTTTCTTTGAAAAGTGGTTATCTAGAATTCTGTTTAATGTAGGACTCCCTCTGTACGTTTTATCTGTGTAGGCAGTGAGCATGCCTATGTTTTCCCTCTTTTCCGACAGTGAATCTGTTTCTGGTATTAAAGAGCAATACATTGAAGCGAGTAGAAATTACTCTAATTTTGTATGTTAATTTAACGTATGCAATACATATTATACAATATATGCGTGCATGTGAATTATATGGATTTTGTATTTAATTGAGTTAGTTAGTGTCTATCTTACTGCTGGTTTCACAGAGCTGGCTTAATACCTGAAAAGGAGATTTGTTCTTCAGAACCCTGCCACCATCTATACCTTGAAGACTCTTCAGCTCTCTGTCCTAAAGCGCAACCACAGCAGCCTGCTCCCTCGCACCGCTGAGCCAGAACATCAGCCTACAGGTGGCCTGGATTTCTCTGCATACTCATCAGCAGGCTGATTCATATCAAAGAATGATGAATTGGGGGGGGGGGGGGGGTGGTGTCCCTACTACTACGAGAGAGAGTCAGGATGTTGCCCCACTCAAATCTGCATGTCTTGCTTACCAAGTGTATTGCAGTCATTAGCTAACCACAGTTCTACTAATTCCCATATTTGAGTGCTCTTTCTTTCCTTCAGTACTTCCTGAGGTAACTGTAATTACATTTCAAGGTTCATTGGCTGGGAAAGTCAAATGACATGATATGAAAAGAATAAGATTAAAATAAGTTTTCGACTCTAGATGTCAAATATACAAGATTGTACTGTGAATTGGCAGCAAATGAGACTGTCATTCTCTATGCTATAGTTAGCTACATACAGAAATTGTCCTTTCTATTCTATTGCTTCTTCCTTATAGCTACTGATTAAATTATTATGCTCTGGTCACTCACTATATTGAACAGTAGGAAAAGGGCATATCAAGATAAAGTATACCAGAACCTGAAGTAATTTCTACAAACATAAACCCAGATTTTCAAAAAAGCTTTCTTCCAATGGCCCTGAGGCAAACATTGCTCACAATCTGGAATCTTTTATTTACATTTATTGGTATCACTCAGAACTGTTATTAGTAGCAATATCTATTAATAATGATTAATAATTACCAATATAATTTTGATCATGGGATGTACAGCTATCTACTTGGGATCAAAAATACACTTGCATCTTTCAGGGAGTTGTCAGGGTTTTGCATGTGGATGACGCTATTGCAGTCACAGGGTAGTCACATAAATAAATACAAATATAATTGAGTATTTAATAAAATAAAAAAAATATATGCTACAAAAATACACTCTGATATGGAAACTGATGTTTTTTCCTGACAGTAGCTGGTTTTGTTTTTCCCCACCAAGGGAGGAGGCAGAGTTATGGTTTAGTCCATAACAGGGTTGAGAGAGAAGAATTTGTTTTGAATCAGGGGAAATAAATGATGAAGGAATGTAGAAGTGTCAGTATATTAATACATGACTTTCAATACCTACGGGGAAGGCACAGGCAGCTGCTGCGCTCAGTGTCTCCCCTTCTTCCAGTTCCGAGTGTAATTATAGATACCAGCAACAGATATTGCCAATAAGCTTAAAAGGAGAAAGGGAAGTGGTAGGAATAGAAATGCGGTGTCACATAGAAAAAAAGCACCAGGAGGAACAGCGGAAAATGCAGTGACTTTCTCTCCCCCAGACAGACGCGTGGCAGCAGCGCGTATCTCCCACTGCAGTGAAGCAGACGGTTGCAAAGGCTGTGACGGTACAAAGATCACAGAATATCCCGCAAAGCCATAGAAGGGAGGAAACCAGTAGCATTGCTTAACAGTCTGCTTATTTTACCGTCAAGTGGATTGCCAAGCAACTAAGCTATAACAAGTCCCATATTTAGGGGAAGAAGTGTTTGTCTTCTGTCTGTCCCTGCTTGCAAATGGCAAATGGAGGGCATTTCTAAGCCAGATAATTCGAGTACAGCATGTTCCCCGTGCCCCAAGCCCGTGCTGCTGACCAGCCGGTGTTAATCACAGCAACAGTTGACAGGCGCGCCTTGCCAGAGCCCAAGTTTATTATCATCATTATGACTTTTATTCTCTGCTGCTCAAAATAAAACGAAACAAAAAACCAAAAACAAAGAACCCTGCAGTTACTCGGGAATCTGAGATTCCCACATTACTTAACACAGCCAGATCTCTTTGGGATTACGTAAACGACAACCCGTGATGACAAAAAGAGCTTGATTTGGCTGTCTAAGCGTGTGCATCCAAAACTGTGAGATGCACAGCGTAGCTGATACACTGACACGAAGCACAGACAGAATACCCCCAGGGACCAACAGCCAGAGGCCAGGAGAAATACGTCTTAGGGCATCTGAAACAGCTCTAGATGCCTCATTTAGGCAACTGACCTGAGCTCCAAACGACCCCTTCATGTCTTGCATTCTTCAGCTGCATCACCCACCAATAAAAATGGGTTAGTATTGCTATTAAAAAGCACCTATATAAAAGTACAAATATATACAGTTTGTACATTTGGGAGCACATCTTAAATCACTCACAAAGACTGAAGATGTAGTATTCCTTCTGTATACAAGCAGATATTGAAGACTCTCACCCAAGAGAATCATCTTGTAAACACAATACTCAAGCCTGAAGAAAGATGTCGTTAGGGCAAACAACAGAAGACGCTTAAAGGATAACACTTCAACACTCCATGTAGCCGGGTACCTTTCCTGCTGCTGGAAAAGGATAATGCAGCATCAAAACAAACCTATAGGTTGAATACGTAAGAGGGGCAGAACGACCCCAACCTGGGCCATCGACACCTATGACATTATTTCAAGGATAAACCTAGTTGGTCAACCTCAGCACTACTATCCCACAGGAGATGAGGTAACGCCCTGAATGCTTTGGTAGATGTTTGTTACCTCATTAGTGGCTTTTCAGGAGGTGCCTGACTACCTTTATTCAGAAGATACATCTTTTTCCCTAGCTGGGCTCTCTGACATTGACGTTTTACAAGATTCTGCCTAACAGCAATAGAATAAAATTTAAGGTGTTATGAAAACTATAATCTAAGTGTACAAGAAGTATCTCAACGTAGTCTGATTTCACATCAATGCCTAGATGACATATTAAGGAATTTAAAAGAACTGTTACAAGGTAATGATTTAAAATAATCAGCCAATTTTGAAATGGATTCTTTCTGTAATTCACTGTTTTACTTCAAATAATACGATCAAATTAATGACAAAACCACTTTTTTCCTTCAATCTGAAATTAAACTAAGAATCAAAGTAGAATTCAGCAATGGAAACATCCGCGGGCTGAGCAGTGCTAAGATTTGATTGGAAGATGACTAAAAGGTCTTGGGAAGTTACTACATTTAAAGTCACTGTTTTCAGTTCCAAATTTACCACATTTCATAGCCTTGACTCAGTTCCTCTCTTTATATCCCAACACTAAAGTTGACAACAGAAACCCTCAAACCCACAACTGACAGCTAGCCTTCTCCCTGCAGCACTGGGTGTGTTATATGGAGGATGTAACATGAAAAGGTAATGTATAGCTTGTTTAATATGTAACAGATACATGCTCTTATTCTTTCACCCAGTCACTGCCACAAACACAACCAGAGAACAGAAAAATAGGGGTAGAAATAACTGCAACGTAAAATTCTGCCATTGCTTCAAGCAAGTGCTGCTCTGCAAACAGAGCAGCTACCTTCCACTCACCACAGGCACTTCCTGCTGAACAGCTTTTAAATCTCACTCAAAGCAGATGGAACTAGTGACTGGAATTGGAAGAAACATTGTGTTGTGCAAAGATGTACTGGGGTGAAAGGGCTTCCAGCAGTGAAGCTGTAGCTGAAGAGCCAAATTCTCTTCCTTACCTGTTAAAGATCCTTGTCTGTCCACTTGGAGACCAGAAAGTCCCACTGAGCAGAAAACTTAACTACCTAAGAGGACTTGATGAAAAGCCTCCTCTCAAAACTAGGTGCTTAACAAAATAATCCACCAAACAATTTCCCAGCAAATGTCACGTACTATAACTACACAAACCACAGAGTGGCCATAGGAAGGGTTGGAGCCTGAAGACCAGCCAGATGGGTTTGTAGTGGACAAAATGAGTAACTCCGGTGTCCGAGATGCACTGTGCATCGCATCCAGCCTAATCAGCCAAGCCACATGCAGTACTGGGAGTCAGTCGCCAGCAACAAATAAAAAAGCGACAGGTTCAAGATAAAAATATGAGAGACCGCTCCAAGCCAAATAACTGAAGGCCATGTCATAGGTAACAACAACTATTTTCTCTAGATGTCTGTTTGCTTCCCTTCTCCAGGAGGACAGGCTTGTTTTCATCTTACTGATCTTTCTTACTGTTTCAGGGATTCTTTCAAAAAATAATGTCTCTTAGCTTTAGAACATATTTGTATCCACTTTCAAAATACTCAATGCCTATCTGTTAATTGAAAATACATACATCTTTTGGCTACCTATACTTTGGACACTTTAACTTGTTCATGCCAGAGACCTAGCTAAGCTCTCTCTGTAACAGACCAAGCTCTCTAAACCTGGTCTCTCCACGACAGACTGAGAAATGGCCTTTTTTAGATTTACTGAATCAATTCAGTGCACCTTTTCATGCTCAGGCAACCTATCTGGCATGCTGTATGGGCTGTAACAGAAAGGAGAGCATCGTGCTTTTTACAGCTGAGGACTGTAAAGATTAAGCTTCCAGGGAGAACCTGAAACACTGATTGTTGGAAGTGATCATACAGCACATGAAACATTGGCATGTTCAGCGATTTTTTCCACTATCATCTTTAGAGTTCTGTAAAATAGGGACGAAAATCGAGGTAGTTCTTCCAGTAAGTTCCCAATTCATATTCTGAAAATATGAGACTTCAGAGCAAAAGGAAAACTACCCAGCAGGAAATTCTCCGTGGTGATGCTGAATGGGTGAATAGGCCTATGCTCAGGTACCTGAGATCTGAACAAAAATGCCCGCGGAGGAGCTGGAGGCTACAGGAGATCTCATCAATAAGCAGAGACTTTCAGTTATTGTCTCTGAACTACAAGATGCTAGATCCAAAGCAAGCAATGGACTGAAAGGGATCTTACAGTAGATGCAGCTGAAAGGAGGGGAGGCATCACTAAGGAGGGCATAAATGCATTTGCTGTACTCACTTGTTCATTAGAGAAAGAGAAGGGGAAAAAAGATGCAAATTAAATGGAAATGCCTCATTTTCACAGGAGCTGAAAATAACACGGCAGCCCATGGGAAGGCACAGCTGGTACTCAGGCTTATTGCTACCATCAAGGCTGAATGGCTTGCAGGATTAGGAGCAAGCCAGGCTCAAACAAAACAGCACCAGGTAGTTCCTCCTCCCCTGCACTCCCACCGTGCCCCGGTTCTGCTCTTTCCTGCTAACTACACCGTTAACTCACATCCCACTATTAATCCAGGTTCAAATGGCAGGCTGCACCGATCTGTGTACAAGACTGCAGCTTGGGCTGCTGCCCGTTTTGTTACGGCACAGATTGCTTCCCGTACTGAAGAGGGAACCATCTGGAAAGGAGAGCAAATGCTTGGCTACTTAATTGGTGCTTTCAGTAAAACAGGGTACAGTTGGGATTGACAAATGTAGAGAAAATCACAAAAGCAGCCATCGGAAAGAGAGGGAAGTAAAAATGAGCCTGCCTCCACTCCAAACTCTGAAAAGACTTGGAAGTAAAATAGGGTTTGTGTCAACCCCCTCAACCCTGGATCACCTTGGTTGTCGCAGCTTCGCCACCGCAGTCCTAGAGACACTGCCCTATTTTCCCACCCCATGCAAGAGCAGGGGGACTGCCTCCATGACGAAATACTCTTGTTCACACAGCAGTCAAGGACTGCATAATAACATCTAGTATGGCAAATTATCTACTATCCATCTTCTCATCTAGATATTGGAGTAAAGGGAGACTGATGTCTTGATTTCTGTTTCTAAAATGGCCTCATTTACTCAAATAACTTCAATAGCATTTCCAGTATTTTCCACCATTTCCATTTTACATCTTAAGGATGTCTCAATTTCTTCATGGGAATGGCAGCAGGTCTTCATGAAGGAAGGGTGGGCAGGATTAAGCACTCCACCACCAAACCTCCTACTGCTTCTGTCATCCTCTCCCCCATACATGCTCTGGCTGTCTATTTGGCATATGAGATTTTAGCTCTCACACTTTCCAAATCTCCCACAATTTGAGAATTTATTATTCCAGGATCTTCCATGCTGCAAACTTCCTTCTCTCTTCTAACTCATCACACCTCCTCAATTTTCTTGTTGCTCAAGAATGAAGATGATCTGACCTCCTCCTTCAGGTTTCCTACTGTTCTTCTTCTTCAGCAGCTTATTTCAGTCTCCATGGATCAGCCATCTAGCTCATACCTGATTTTTACAACAGCCTGCAAAATATATTTCGTGCTTAATTTCTGTTTTTGTCAAATCTCAAAAGTTTTAAAATGAGCTCAAGTTTAGTATTTAGACCCAGAACAGAACATAAACAGTAGGCTGTTTGGTGTAAAGACTAACTTTTATACCACCTTGGACAATAGCTTAAGTGCTGAACTACTACAGACAATGCCATCATAAATTTAAGAAGGGCCTTCTAACCTCATGCTCTCCAAATTGTTGATGCTCTGCCACTGTGGATCGATCAATACACATATCTCTAGGCCTTCCCACAAGCATCTCAGGGAAGCATGGCCATATCTATGGTTTGGGCAATTAATACTACCTAGTATCCATTTTCTTGGCATCCTCCAAATATATATCATTAGCTTTGCAGAAACATCTCCAAAGGGCCAGCTGCACGGCAGCAAGATCAAAGAAAACAAAGTTATTCACTCGTTATGCTTAGAAACTGTAGTTTGTCTTTGGCAGATATGAACTTCAAACCCTTTATCAAAGGTCATTCATGCTTGTTAAGAAACCTGAGAGCACAGCAAACAAGGTGATACTTCATTTTGAGTCTCTGAAAACTACAAGAAGTGTTACCAAAGACATTAAAAACAAAAAACAATAAACCATATTGACATTTTCACATTAATACTATTTTATCTGCACCCACATTTTGACACAATATAGTTCATAGACATTCTTATTTCAGATAAGAAAGTTTATTTCAATTAACCTTAAACCTATACCTTGTTAACTCAATCTAGACCTGCTTGAGAATCTGTGTAGGTTTTTTGGTACCATCTTGTTAAAAAAACCCCACACTTTTATTTAAACCTAAGTAAGGACAAATACAGACAAACCTTGTAAGAGATCATGTACTATTTCTGAGAATAGTAATCACAGAAAAAACTGATTTCATCAGTCAGCCTAAGCTCTTAAAACCCAGCACAAAGGTTTTTAACACCTATTTATAACATGTCTCTCATTGCTTAAAACCATCTTGACATGCTGTTCCCAAAGAAAAGGTGACCACCTGCAAATGGCCAATACTCAAACTCCATCGCAGTGACTTGTATCATAAGCCAATTCCTGTTGATGGCTTATTTTCAGACATTAGCATCCTGCGGTACCTGGTGTGAAATCACTTGCACAGAAGCAATCAGATAAAACTTGAGTCTGTGAAGGCTATGTTTTGCCTTGGGCTCACGTATAAGGCCCTGGAAAAAGCAACTTTATAAAGAAAAAAGGAAATTACCACTACCTTTGCTTACAGGTAGTGCTCCATTCTTCTTGCAAAGAATGAAAGCAAACCTAATGTTGGAAAACAAGGCGATTTTTTAAAATGTTTTAAAATATTTCTTTTCATATCATGATTATCTCATTCACCGATTATTTTATAGTTTAATGTCTCAGATTGCTGTTCACAAGTTTATTTTTATCACGTTTCATTCTGACTATATCCACTGATGACTTTTGCTATTATTTGTCTGGCTGTGCTTGTTTTCTTCTTCCAAATTATTTAATCAGACTAATTCTGTGAGTTTGGATGCTAGAAAGCAAAAGCATGGCCCAACTTTAATAGTTGCTAATCTTTCCCTTTGAAAGGTATTTCTAGACTGAACTTCTGAAATAAAGACAGGACTAACAGTCAGATTTTAGCCTATTAAAAAAAGAAACAACAATAATAAATCAACCAATAATCTCCAGCAGCTGAATTTCCAAGATGAAATTCCAGTTTCTGGAAGACAACTTGGCAGCATAATCCTCCCTTACCTGTATGTAAGGCAGCACATGAGTCAGCTGCAACGCAAGCTTGCCCATGCCGTCTGCAATATACCTCCACCCTCTTCTGTCAGTATGTCTGCAGTGCTTATAGAGAAGAGCGAGTACTTCAGTTTCCAGATGCACATAAAACTTTTGAGCTCCTCACACACGGTAAAAAGAGTTACTAGCTGCCATAGTACTGAATTTCCATTTCCTAGAGAGAAGCAGTAAGACCACAGCTTCATACCAGCATCTCCCCTATATGGGAGAAAGCTTCAAGCTCTTACTTCACTAGGAAAAAACTGCTTTAACTTTGGTCAACTAGTCTGTTTCACAATCCTAGTACAAACAAGGCAGTTATAGTTCTAACTGACAACGGCTGTCAAAGTGAAAAAAAAAACCTTAACCAAAAGACCTACATACTTAAGCACGTAGGTTACACACATACATACACACATACATACACACATACATACATACATACATACATACACAGGCCTGAGAACGGGATGCCATCCTGAGGGGCCTGGACAAGCCTGAGGAATGGGCCCGTGTGAACCTCATGAGGTTCAGCAAGGCCAAGAGTAGGGTCCTGCACCTGCGTCAGGTCAGCCCCTGGTATCAGTACAGGCTGAGGAATGAAGGGTTTGAGAGCAGCCCTGCCGAGAAGGACTTGGGGGTACTGGTGGATGAAAAGCTGGACAGGAGCCGGCAATGTGTGCTCACAGCCCAGAAGGCCAACTGTATCCTGGGTTGCATCCAAAGCAGCGTGGCCAGCAGGTCGAGGGAGGTGATTCTGTCCCTCTACTCCATTCTGGTGACACCCCACCTGGAGTCCTATGTCCTGCTCTGGAGCCCTCAGCACAGGAAAGACATGGACCTCTCCTCTGAGGGCAGGCTGAAAGAGTTGGGGTTGTTGAGCCTGGAGAAGAGAAGGCTCTGGGGAGACCTTATTGCAGCCTTCCAGTACTTAAAGGGGGCTTATAAGAAAGATGGGGACAGACCTTTTAGCAGGGCCTGTAGTGACAGGAGAAGGGGTAATGGTTTTAAACTAAAAGAGGGTACATTTCAAGTAGATCTAAGCAAGAAATTTTTCCCAATGAGAGTGGTGAAACCCTGGCACAGGGTGCCCGGAGAGGTGGTAGATGCTCCATCCCTGGAAATGTTGAAGGCCACGTTGGACTGAGCTCTGAGCAACCTGATCTAGTTGAAGATGCCCCTGCTCATTGCAGGGGTGTTGGACTAGATGACCTTTAAAGGTCTCTTCCAACCCAAACTATTCTACGATTCTAAGTAAGAACTGGGAGTTTTTTTAACTCCTTTATCTGTAGTTGGATTGCTCAGTGACATAAAACCACCTCTTTCTTCCTAGTACACACCGAAACAGATTTGGAGTACATACAAACCAGGGAACTAAAGGACAATAACTGAAAATGCAGACACCGCATATTTACTGCCAGACTGCAGGCAGCAGCTGCTGCCCACAGTGCCCCGCTCTACAGTGATGGTGGCTGCGCTGACGTTCCAGCTTAGACAGTCACATCGCTTTGTTACGTCAGGGAAGCCTCTGTGTTTATGGGGATACTATTAAGGATGGCAAGTCCAAACATGAGCTTTTTCTTCTTGTCTTTTTGCATAATTCTGTGGGAGTATTTATCTATGCTTTATTTTATGGAAGAATTAATTGAATGTCACTATAGACACAGAAACAAGACATAACCTAACTAAATGCCAGGCACGTAGTTCGCTGAACTCCAGCAGTACAGGGCACTGGTTTTAAATCTACAGCTTCATTCCCCTCTGACACGCAGCCAAGACCCGTCGAGACTCTAAGTCATTAGCATACATGCAATGCCCCAGAGGGACCGAGATAACGTCTCTTTGCATCCAGACAGGTCACTGTAGGCTGTGACACACGATGCCCACAGCAATGCCACCTTCCACGGCATGGAGGTATATCCTAGCACAGTGAGAACCCCAGTCATGAAAAAATCTCTACCTATGAAGATAAGTCTAGAAAAGGTCCTGTGTAACAGCCTTTGAATGCCTGTTCTTTGTGGGACCCCCCTCTGCCATGACAGACCACCAGCACTTTACCCTGGGTAGGCAACTTAACCTCTTGGTCATCGTAGCTGTTGTTTGCCTATGGGCTCGGGCAGCACCCAGTAGTCCCGCTTTAGCATGCGTAAATAACAGTAAAGAGGATATATACCATATCTTACTTACTACACCTGAAAAATCCTTCATCCCAGTGCCATCTCCTTGTCCTGTGACAAAGGACTCCGTGTCCTCCCGTACAACCTGCATTCGGCCTCCCACACTTGGGTGGTTTCTTGGAGGAACTTCCACGCTTAGATCTTCCTGCTTTTTATCTGGCTGCTCTTTTCCACCGTTCAGAGCTTTTCTCCATCCATCTGCACAGGCACCTTGATTATCACCCTCTTCGCTCCGTACATAATAATAACAGCTTATCTGGAGTTATCACCATGAACCACACAAGCAGCAGAGACCACAGAGAATAACCAGGCTCACAGACATTGCTGAGTTGCAGGAACACTTCCCCCAGCTTAGTTTACCCTCGAGCAGACCTTCACCTCCTCTCACTGCCTATAAAATTTCCAGGGCTTTTTAGCTGGACTATTTGGGCTCATGTCCTTGCGGATGACAAAGCAAAGCATGGGATCTTCACACACAACTTGACACATTTCTTTACCAGCTAATTCAACATTTCTGATCTACTGTATTCTCTTTGGTAATCTAAATCAAAGCTTGAGAGTATTTTATCAGTAGATGGATGGTTTGAGTGACTGGTTATTACCTCTATGCAAATACAGTGGCACAATTTACTACCACTGCGACAGTCATAGATACGTTACTAATGCTGGTAATGAATGCAACTGATGATGGTGGTGCTAGTATTTTCCACATTCACCTCCTTTCCTGGATGTTAAGTATACCTTTCTGGCATCTTTCAGTATTGCTAAATATGATGCCTTTTTTTTTTTTTTTTTTTTTTTTAATCTGCAACCAGCAGTATTTCCCTTGTGTTATGTCAGGTCAGAGTCAGTGTGACTCATAAGTATTGGTAAGCCAGTGATTTATGCAGTTCAAGTTCTGCTTGGGAGGCTATCTTCTTACAGCAGTTCTTCCTTTTCTTGTAGCGGAGATCTTACAAGTGGAGTCAGTTGCCACTTTCTGAGCTCCATGGAGCTGTAATATAAGCCCTTCCCCTCAGAATTTGCTTTCTAGTGGTGTCCTCATCATACAATCCCCCACTACTTTTCAAAAATGCAGCAATCACATAAGGTGAAAAATACCTGATCTCCTTTCTCTACTCCCATCCAGGGACTTTTAAAATATATGAGTACATTTTCCTTTTGCTGCACTTGCACAACCACAACTTATCAACATCAAGACCATACCCTCTTAAAACTCCTTCATGCACCACAATACAGGTACTTCAGTACTTGGGCGAGTACAGCAGGAAATCCAAATTCACAACAGCTTCCCAAGGCTCATTCCTAGCGGTAAAATGTAGGTCAGCATTTGCTGGAGTGATGACATATACAAAATCATATTGTCAGTGTAGATTGCAAAATCACTGGGCTAACGAGTAGCATGTTAAACATGAGAGGCCAAGGGAGATGGATAATCTTTCCACTGGCATCTGCAAAACCTCCTCATGGCTTCTTAGGGTACAGACCTTTTGAGCACAAGGCACACTCTTCCAGAGCTCGTTCCCACCACTCTCTCATCCTTCTTCCCTGTTCAGTGAAACCTTTACAAAAGCTATATAAGGGCTATACAAATATGGAAAGCCCCCACTATAGTGATATACCTTCTCTGAAAAGCTCACCAACTTTGTACCGTTTTCACTTTAGGCTCCAGCTTTAGGCTGAAACACTGTCTAGCATGCTTGTGGGTCACCTCAGCATCCTTTGTTTCACTGCACCGAGGAAAGATCTTCCCAGCCACTGTATTTCTCAAAAGAGGTCAGACATATCAGACTTTAATTTTGTATAGCTGCTTTGTAGACTCACAAGAATTTCCCTTCTACTTCCCATGTACTGATCAAAACACTTGAATATATCTCAAGATATCATTTCCAAATGAAATCCATAGAGAGCCTTAGGAATGTCTAAAATGCTTTCCATCCAATGCTGTGAAGCAATGGCACATTTCTTGGTCTAGGTAGAAACCGCTGGTTTCTGAGCACCTTAAGTTGATCTCTCAGCGTAAGTTTCATCTTGATCAAACACAGCAAAGCCAGCCAATTTTCCATTGAGCTACACTGGATTCTGGATAGCAAGTGTTTTTCTCTGTAGCTGTGCAGCTTATTTCCCTATTACAGAGCTTCAGCATCTTATCCTTTACGACAGGGAACATAACGGCATTTCTAAGATTCTGTAATCTCCCATTACAGATAGTGACCTTCATATGAAAGGGTCTAAACAGTGATACTAGATCAGTATTTTCACCAAACAGGAAAGATATCTTGAAAAATGGAATACTCATCTCCCTGAATCCCACATGCTCTTTCCATAGCACTTTACAGACCTTTTCCCAGTGCCTCAGCGATCAAGCAGGGTGTTGTAGCTAAGATGAAAAGAGATAACTTAGATTGTTCTGCAAAGAAGTCTTTTGCTGGGCATACCCACTAATTACCCCAAAATTCCATTAAGCTCTATTGCTTCTACCCCAGCTCAAATAGTATGATACCGTCCTCACTGCATGTACTGCACTTCCTATCTGGGTCACACAGCCCAAAGGGACTCTAATAACCTTTCAGTCGTCCTTGGGCATAAAGGTTTATCCCTATTTCTGGTCCTGTAAATTAAACTGGTCAAAGTTGAAGCTTGTTTTGATCTCATATCATTTTGCAGACATGCAGATGGATTGAGATGGTAGCTCTCACTGGCTCTAAGCTGGAGGTCAGTCCTGCTTTGAGAGAGGGTCTAGTCCCTTCAACCTAAATCATTCTATGATTTTTATCTTAAATATGAAAAATCTTATGTCATGTTTGACCAATCACAGGCCCCTCCATTAATTATAGCTTGTGCTTTTAGCTATGGGAAGGACAAACTGCAATTTGACAATCTGAAAAAAAGGTTACCCTATTCACTGCCTGTACCTTGAGATTTCTTCCCTGTTCCAGAAGCTCATGTGTGAGGTGCAACTGCACCGAAGACTAGAATTGTATGCAGTAATTTTACATCAGATCCTTGCAACCTCTAAACCAATGCAATAGGAAAGGTGATCCTCAGCTGCAAGAGCCAAATTGTTGAAAACAGTCAAATGCAGGAGTCAAATCTAGCCTGTGAGATGCCTCCACTTTTTCTTTGAGGAGGAAGAGAAGGCAAGGTGCACTAAAGCTTTCCAAACAGCTGCCTGCTTGTGAACAGATCAACACAGCAAATTCAAGCTGCCCTTGGTTATGCCTGAGAAAGAGAGCTGGTCTTCAAGCCCCTGTCCTCCAGAGCACACACTGAGCCAAGCCCTTGGAGACACCACCTCAGGCATCTAACAAAGTCTAAACATCTAAACAGCCAAAGGAGTTTACAGAAACTGCAGAACGCCCTCATCTCATGTTTATACTGTTAAAAAATGCATTTATTTAAAAAATAACAACAATAGCACTCAATAAATCCTCAAAATCTACTGTAAAGTAGAAGGTGGGGCTGTATTTTCCCTTCAAATATCTTGGAGTTTCACTGCTGAATTTGTCAAGTTTATTACAGCTCCTGCAATCTCAATCCCTTTCATAATCCAGGCTTAGTCTGGCATTTGACGCTGCTGTAGCCAAGTCTCTCTTTGACCTGGTTCTGCAATTTGTTCAACAGTCCTGACCCTATGGGGAACAGCGGGAACCTCAGCAGCCAAATACACTGGTTTAAAGTTACAGCTTCTGGTACATTCCTGTAACCTCTCTTCAACATACGGTTGCCCGAGAAACCAGTGTAACATCATTGTGAAATTGTGGCTGGCATCTGATTACTTACTCAGTACTTACTATTATTACTGGTCTTGGCAATTCAGGATGGCAGTGGGCTATTTATGCTCAAGAAAGGAGCATTTTGGTCATCTGCTGGTTCAGTGGAGCCTGCTCTCGTCAAGGCTGCCATCCTAGCAGAGTTTAAATGGCTGTGTCCCACCCTCCCTCATGCCGCTGCTCATCTAATCACCCCACGAACCAGCCTGGGGACCCAATACGCTCAAAACGGACTACCTGCAGAAGTGGTCAGGTTTCAGCTGGCTCTCCCACAGGCAGGGATGAGCGCAGGGAAAAGGAGGGGGCAGGCACACCGGCCCAGTGTGGCAGTACCCGTGCCGATCGGATCATCCCATGCCACAGCGGAGCTGCGTCCTGGGCACCGCCCCCTCTAATGAAACAGTATGAGGACTTCACTTGGCCAGTCACTTCATAGCGATTGTCTCTTGTAAGGTAGTAGAAATTGCTCTTAATATCTGACGCTATGGTCTCTCGTTTCTCCATTGTTGGCTGCTGCTGTTTTGCAGGGGCTTATAAGACTACTTTCCTGATGCCATAAAACCAACCATCTTCGTGCAGCCTTTCCCTTTTATTACATTCTGGCTGGAAGAGTTTTGGGGAAAAAAATGCCCAGGAACAAAAGCACTTTCTGAACATACAGGGCAGAAGACAGTACAGCGAGCCCGGGACAAGCACAGCAGCCTTCCCCGGCATACTTAAGTGGGCAGGGCTTCCCCTTCTCCACAGCGTGCCCCCGGCCTCCCCGTGGAGAACAGCCTTCCAGCATTAGCCTCAAGACAGAGAAAAGCTCCACCTGACCTTTGGTTTTGCATTTTCTCCTGCCCTTTGGTCAGCTCTCCTTTGGTGCAGAGTCCCTCTGCTTTCCACAGTGCAGCTGCTGATCTACCAGACAGGGCCCACCATGAGCACCTCCCTGAACAGCCCGGGCTGCCGGAGCAGACAACCTCCCGTGGAACCCTCCCAGCTCAGCGCTGCTGCTAGGTTAAAACACCCTGGCACGAACAAACACAGCAGTACTGGGAACATCACCTCAGACTTTCACAGCACACATCTGGGTCCTTTCAACAGCGCTGGGGCGAGCGGCGTACACGCGTGTGCGCGGTTCCCTCCTTGCAGCTTCCTACGGGGTTACTCTGCCTGGGGTATCCGAAGCACACGTGGTGCACAGTCTCAGACACTCGTGGAATGGCTCTCTGCGTGCCTCTACGCTCGCTCTACAGGCTCCAAATTGCACCCTGCCCCTTTTCTTCTTATTACACAGAGAGATCCAGCGGAGCCATGTCACCCCGACCCCCCAGCATTGCTGAGCCCCACCGACTATGGCTGCTCTCACATTTCGGTTTCATTTGTTCCTGTGCTGTCTCTCCTGTAGACCTGCAACTGTGAGTATTACGAGTCAGGCGGGGGATGTTTGCCAGTTATTTCCCCCGGGGCTGGGGTTGTCTCTTCTCCCTGAACTGAGGGTGTCCTTCTCGCGGGGACCAGCTCATCGCTGGTTCAGAGCCCCGCCGCCTCCCCGCTTCGGTGCAGCGCTGCGACACGGCTTCACCTTCAAAAAGACTTCGTTCTCAACCCGATGCTTACCCCCTGCAGAATGTGACACAATTACGGAGAGCAGGTAAGTCTGTCAGGCCAGCTGGAGAGGTGGCGTGGGATGACGGAGAGCTGCCCCCCACGCTTGCAGTCCCTCAACACCACCCCGGCGGCGCGGCTGCAAGAGGATCAGCACAAAAGCACCGAAGACGAAGGGTGTCCGGCGCCTACGTTTCCCGTGGGGATTATAAAGAGGACACGTGACGGATGGAAAATACCGAGCACGACAGTATGGCAACTGCCCTGCTCCAGCACAACCGCTCACACAGACACTTCATGGGGTTTTTTGTTTTGCACGCTCTCTCCTTGCTCGTCACGTGCCGGAGCGCAAGCAACCGCTTGTGCATCGCCTGCTGCCTTATCCCCTTCTCGTCGCCTGGTGTTTGTCTTTCCCTGCATCCAGGAGGCGATAAGCAGATGCCTGCGTTTCTATAATGGACTGTCTTTCATTGCCCTTCTGGCTGCTGTTAAAAACAAAAAGAAAAACCAGGATTGCTGAATGAGAGTTGGATTTGCCGTTTAAAACATTTGGATACCGACTGACAGAAGAAGATGGTTCTAAACCAGAATTTGCTTGTGACCAATTTTCTTGGTTTTTTTTAATCAGAGAAAAGAGAAATAAAAGCCCAAATACTAAGTGTAAACAGCAGGATTTAAAAAAAAAAAAGTAATCTGCTCATTTTGTGCTATTTGTACAGCAGCAGAAATGGTTTCTGTCACGTTTTAAAGGACCAGATGATGCTGAATTTTATTAATTTAACATTATGCAGGTCTGTCTAGTGGACCCAACGCTGCTCTAGCCGGACAGAAATATTAAAAATTAGTTGCATCGTTGTCATTTGACAGCTTGGCACTATGAAGACAGGAGGAGAGGGAAGGCCAAAAACCCTTAGCTGCAACTGCATTTTAATTTAATGAATTTTGATACCATTTTCCTTCTTTGAAAGCAGACCCACCGCTCCCCCCCGCAGTGGTGCAGGCAGGGCAGGTCACGCAAGGGCTGCCCGGCGCGGGCAGGCGCGCGGCGGGCATCGCCAGTAGCCCCCGTTCCGCTCCTCTGTGCCAGCACCCCACGGTGGGAGGCAACAGGACAGCCAGTCCAACTCAAAAGGGAGCTCCAGTGTCCCAGGCAGCCCCTCGGGTACGAGGTCCGGGCCTGGGCAGACAGGGGAGGGCGTCTCAACAAAGGCGAGGCCATCACGCTGCCTTCGTCTGCCCTGGCAGGGACCTGGCGCAGCCTCCGCTTGGATCGATGGCAAATAGCCGTGTTGCATTTAACCCCTTTTTTAAAGGCAAATAATGCTGCTAGACCCTTCTGGGAAAGGGGTAGAGGCTCTTACGGAAGCTCCTGTCACCCTTTTCTAAATTGTGGGAACCATGGAAACAAAAGCAGCCACAGCTGCTGGTGGTAGGACCCAATGACTTTAGCCAAAAGCCCGATTTTGGCTGAAACTTGTCCAAATGGACAAGCAAGCCACTTACTAACGCACCTCATAAAACAAGAGAGGACCAAAAAAAATGAACAAGGCTGAATAATTTGACTTTCCGAGTATGCAGGATGCACTCTTCTGGAAGAAGGCAGGTACGCCGCCGACTTTAACCTACGGCACGTTCATGTGGGTTTTGCAGAGGCAGACCCCACAGACACACAGGCTGGGGCTTAGGGATCCGGCCAGGGTATAAACAGATGCAGCTACAGCATTCGGCATCTCAGCTCACGCTCCACTGACCCCGAGCTGCAAACATGTTTATCATCAACCCTGCATGAAAAATGGTTGCCCAAACAAAAGAAATCTAAAAGCTAATTTTGTTTTTATGCTGCCTGACCTTGACCAGGCGTTCTGGCAGCGGCGGTGGGGAGCTGCCAGAGCCAGGCGACAGGACCGATTAACCCCTTGGGAGCATGGAGGGTTTGACAGCCAGGAGGGACGTGATTACGAGGTATCCCGATGCTCTTACCACTTCTCGCAGAGAGCTGAGCTGCAGAACGGGTCCCAGCCTCACGGCACGGAGACATTACACCACGCCGCACGTTATAACACTCTAAAAAAAGCCACCACTTCATATTCAGATGAGACACGTTTTCAAGGCGCAGTATCATTTGTGCACAAAACACAACATAAACCAAATGTTTTCTGTTTTTCAGTCACCCGATAATCACTGGATCAGACACAGCCGCACTGTCACCAGCAACATTATTTATACATAAGCCCCCAGCCTTCCTCCACGGCCAGATTTGCCAGGTAGGTAATTGTTCCCATTGAAGCAAAACTGGCTCGCTTTCAATGACATGCATCTGCACTGCTATTATACAGCAGACTGCCTCAGTTAAGATTTTCCAGCACGTACATGAGGAAGAAACAAATAAACTATCCTATTATTTTGCATTTTTCACCTCTTATTTAGAATTCCACCTAATCTAATTTTGGATTCTCCAGTTACAGGAGGGATCCCACGCGAGCCTCCTTTCTCCCAGAAACAAAAATGAAGCGAATGAGAGAGAGTCTTTTCCTGCCAATTAAATCACTCTCTCCCAGCTCTCGCTCATCTCATGCTGCAGCATTCCCAGTCCCCAAACATATTGTCCGAGCCCCGAGTTTGCAACTCCCGATCACTGACAGATGCGATCTTATCAATTAACACATTCAAGCAAAACTGCCTTTTTCTCCCCATCTTTCAGCGGCCCAAATTCAGCAGCGCTGACAGCCCTTCGCTGCCTTTCTGCCGGCACCGAGGATGCACCCACGGTTAGGAGATAGGTGCTTCCCCTCCAGCACCTTTCATCCCTTCGTAAACAGGCGAGGACCGCAGCTTTTAGCCAAAGACCTACAGCAGAGGGAACGCAAGCGCGGTGGGTGCAGCGAGGATAAAACAAGCTCTGTTCTCAACAGAAAAAGGATGTAAATGGGATGTATTTACTTACATGAAGATTCAGTGCCAAACATGGCTGGCCCCAGATGCTGCTATTTTAAAAAGGAAAGAACAAAAAAAGAGTGGAAGACAGAGGGAGTGTATGAGAGCAGGGATGAGACTGCTACACAGCAGGGGTCATGAAGCCAGACAATGCAGTCCAGGCTATCCAAGCTGCCAGATTCTCCTCTCCTCTCTCTTCCTCTCCCCTCCTCTGCTCCACACCGCAGACAGCTTTTCCTTGCAACCGCCGCACAGGTCCTTCAGGAAGCAAAAAGCAGGAGCTTCTGTTTTAAATCCAAGAGATAAGGGCAGGCCGGCGTCCCTTCTGTGACAGCAGCAGGCATAAATAGGTAGCAGCCACCAGATACCGCAATCCCCAGCCCCTGCTCTCCGTAAGACAATAGCAGGGCTTATGCATACACTGGATGACGTCAGGACACTGCAAAGACCGACTGCTGCTAACCCAGAGGCTCGGAGGGGGCTTGAGCGGAGCAGAGCAATTCAAATGGGAATTCCTTTGTCACAAAAAGCAGAAGACAAAGAACCAGACATATATTTCCCTCCGTGATGATAAAAGCCCCACTCGGAGCTGTAATGCTAGCAGGAAAATAATCTGCGTTGTATTCACGCTCCTGTGCTCCGCTGCACGGGATGCAAAGTGTTTCTGTGCAGACACATCGCACAGAATAAATTTTGAGGACAAGTATGTCCAAGTAAATGCCACTTATGGCATTTTCAATAAAGAGTAACCATGAATTTCTATCACTAACTCTCTTCATTATTTTCCCTTCAAAGAAAAATTAAAACCCTGGGCCAATCTAAACTTCAAACCTAATTTTCACATCAAAGTGCTAGACGACTGTCTCATTTACTTAAATCTATTGTCAGAATATACTGTAGTAATGCTCTAACCATAATAAATAAGTCACATGTTTAAAGAAAAAACCCAAACCACACTGATCTGAGTGATAAAAAGGCATGCTAGCAAGCAAAGAAGTATTTTCCTTATTTCCTCTTTATTCTTCTAAACCATCTAGACTGAGTGTTTCTTAGCCTCTGCGAGCACATTTTTGAGTGTATTGAGCATTTTTTTTTTCTGATGCTCAGTAATTTAAAAACGTTCAAATACAGAAACAAAGACCTAGGCTGGCTCCTTCCGATCCTCCTGCAGACAAAAGGAATTTGCCTGGCTTGTGCTGGCAAGAGCAGCCAAGCAGTAAGCTGATGGTCAGAAGCTACCAGACATTGGGGATCATCCATGGAAACGGCTGTCCAGAGGGGGCAAAAACGAGAACATATTTGGTAAGTCTCACTGAACAACTATATACAGTTCCCAAGATGGCAAAGACTGAAAAGCTCTGCTGGTGCAGAGGAGAAAAGACATAGATGCAAGTCCATTAAGTGATACACTTAAGAAAAACACACACACGCATTTCTGGTCTTCTGTGGGTTAACTGTTTCCAAACGCTCCTGCTGCTCCATGTGCCAAGGGGGCTTGTGCTGTTTGCAGAATACGAAATGCCACCATGAGCGGCAGGCTGGAAAAACGAGTAACACTGAAGGCTGGCAGGACCTGCCACCCGAGGATCTCAACGGGCTTGAAACCGTTATGGCACCGAGCAGGTGCTGGCTGGGGCCACCGCTGCCCTAAGAGCAGCCTGGAAAGCAATGTACGGGCCAGAGCCACAGTGGTCCATAGCCACGCCAGCCCCTCTGCCCCTGTGGATGGGGAACGCGGTCCCAAGCTCATACAGCACGCTTGCCCACCAACATCCATATGGACCTTCAGCAACCCTGGACCACAAGTGCTGTGAGGAAGGAGAGATCAAGAGTCTGCAGAGAGCCTGATCTCCTTGTCCTTCCCATCCTGGTGGGGGGCACCGGCAAGGCACACCGAGCTCCGCTCCTGGTAGCCTCTGTCGCTGCTCAGTTGTGTCCCTGCCTTCCAGCCCACACGTTGAACAGTCTCTTTGTGTTCTGCACACACCATGAGAATACTTTGGACCACCAGGCTTTTGGGAGCATTTATCTGTATTTCATCTCTGGAACAAAGCCACAGGAGAGGCCATACCCTGGGGTGAGACATCTCATAACACACTCTCTAACAGGCAACTTTTATCCTCTCCATCGGCAGATAGGACACCGGTGCACAGGGACTCAAATCAACCCTTAGGCAATGACTAACCAGATGTCCTCAAGTCTCTACTTAAGCATCTGAATTAATGGCCTGGTTGTTCAATCACAATGAATATTTGCAGTGATGTGGATGGATGCTCAGCACCAGGAAGACATGTCCAAATTGTTTTTGACCATAATGCTATAATGACAGTGGCACAAATCCTCTGACAAGGACCATAGTTTTGCTGTTCCCAGAACTAAACTAGTTATTTTGACTATTTGGAGCCAGCAACACCTCCTTCAGTCAAAACAGTTTGATAAGAAGCTGCGGTGCACAGAGCAAAGCAAGTGTTCTGGCTTGGCTTTCCAGCAAGCGAGGCAAGTTCACAAAAGAAACATGTCTACGGTGTACCAGTAAGTCCCCCTGCATCTTTAAATACAAATCTCTGGAACAAAACCCCTAAGTGCACTTGTGCAACGGCTGAAGAATAAGTTTTGTTTTGATGAGCTGATCTGAACTTCCCACAGTGTTGTTTCCACGGAAGATGCAAAACCTCAGGGCTTTCCAATGACATCCTTGAAGGTGTCACGGAGCCCAGGCCCTCTGCCAAGTTCTCATTACACTGACGCACACAGGCAGTTGAAAAGCCTAAACAACCCATGCAGTATCTGTGGAAGGATTTCATAATAATCTATTTCATTAGCGATAGGCTTGCCAGGTCAGTGCTTTGCCTTGGGGGGAAGGTGACTCTTGACAGGCCACTGAAAGACTTTCTCTGAAATTCTTTCAAGTCTACCTAAAACACTTCATAAAATGACTTAGAGAAAGTGTTAAAATCTGTTTCTGATCTACTGCTCTTGTAAGACCATAACCTTTTAGTTTGCTAGCTGGGTAGCAGAATTACGAATTTCTGTTTCCTACCCTGAGTTTTGCTGTTGGTTTATTCTGTAAAGAAGGGTCAACAAATTTAATCTCTTCCTATGAGAGAGTTTCTCTCTCTTATACAGCAGTGTAGATAACATAAATTAGAGTACAGAGAACGTCAGATGAAATCTCCTGCAAGCGCTAGCATTGCTGCAATTTGCTTACAATGTGCACAAGACATTGTTCGAGTGTTAGATTCATTTATGATGTAACTTCCATACATTACTCCACAAGCCAGCACAAAATATTTAAAGCAGCAAATATACATGCTATTTAAAGCTCTCTCCTACACATTCACATTTTCCAGAGAAAGAGATGTGGTCCTCAACCATTGCCACTCTTGGAGCAGATATCCTTTATTCCTCAGTTTATCATTGCAGAAAAGTAATATACATATTTTGTAAGGACTTGTGTGTCTATACCCTAAAGCACAGTTTATTAAAGAAGCTGCATAATGCAATGTTAAATTTTTATACAGATGTAAATTTCTGCTCTAGAGTAATTTCTCTCAAGAAAAACAGTGCAAGCAGGAAATCTGAGCTACCAGCAGAGGTATATTTGTACACATGCCTTATGCTGATCCACTAAGCCAGAAATCTTTATTCTCTCTTGTCACTAGAGAAATATTTCATTTTGAGCTTAACCTTCTTTTGCACAGGAGAAACTTTGGGAACAGGAAAAGAATCCATCCCACCTGTGAGGTTCTCCTGTCCTACTGCCCTGAGCAGCTCACCTCAACTGGGGAGGTCTCACCTGTCCCCCCCGGGGCAAGGGAACGGGTGTCACACCTTTGAGTCTCTAGAGGGAAAACAGAGGATGAGCTCAGTCATCCTCAACGATGGGTAAGGATTTTTATTACATTAGTTAAATTTGACTTTACTTTCACAGTCCCCTGTTCTGTAAGTTTTTTAATCCCTTAAAAAATTAAAGGTTAAGACATTAAATTTAATGCGTTTAAGGTGCTATTGGAAATCTCCGAGCGACTGTGCAGTTAGTCCACACCATTCAGCAACCCCCAAAGAGAATTCATTTTGCCTCTGGGAACGTTAGTTAACCCCCTCCTAGAAACACAGCGAGACCCTCAGTCGCCCACGCTGTGACAATCTCCAGCTTCTGTAGGTTTTGTTGGCTCTGGCAACAGCTGCCACACCAATTATTGATTGACATGACACCAATGAAATATTGCAAGGTGTTTTTTCAGGCTGTGGAGAAAAATGAAGCCAAAGAGCAGCACGTATCACTGAGCTATAGCTCCTTGGCTTTACACTTTCCCTGGCCTTGTGTTGCTCAACTTTACTGACCCTTAATTAACTTCAACAAACCTCGCTGGTGGAAAAAGTTGACATCATGATTCTACCAGGGAGAACCTGCTGTGGTGGTACAACTTCAGCTTCTCTTCTCACAGGATCATGTATTTAAGGCACAAACAAACCCCCCAAACAACCAAACCGAACGGCCTGCGCTGATGCCACGGTCGGGTCCCCAACACAGAAGTGTGAACAATTATCCATCTGCGGGCTATTTTCCAATACCTCCCTCGCTAAATGAAGCCAGTGTCTCAGAAATGGCACCTTTGGAGCCGTGGCCACAGAAAGAAGTTGGACAGCCCTGACGAGTGCTTCCCGGCAAGAAAGTGGGCAGTGGGGCAGGGCTCCCAAGGGGCCAGCCAGCTCGGACTACACAGCATTCAGAGAGAAGAAGAGACAATAAAGGCATGTCCCACTGGAAGGAAATGTTTGAAGTGCTTCATTTGTGGAAACGCCAGCATGTTCCCACCAGGAGCCAGGCTGGGCAGCGAGGAGAAGAGCAGCCCACGGAACGAAGCCAGCAGCAGAACCAGGACCACGCCAGGCAGCTCAGACATGGAGGCAAGGGGACTGGCTAGCCAGACAGTGGAAGATACCCCTGAACATCTGAGCTGTCTGAAGTCCTCAGTGTTCTCCTCATAGCCAGCTCTTAACACTTTTTGTTCGAGGTTTTCCACCCGCATTCCCTCTTTGCAACTCGCTGTTCCCTTATTGCATTGGCACAGAAAGGAAGGAGGCTGCTGGCAAAAAAAAAAGTCAAGGTCTTCATCCTGTTCAACACAGAAAAAGGATTTTATAGCAGACTGCCCTGTGGACTGCAGGAATGTTTCTTTTCTTTTTATTATTTTTTGCTCTTGTGCTGATTTTTGAATTATTTCTATGTAGTCCATATTGCATTTATGCAACCCCATTTCATGTAAAAATTCTTTTTTCTCCAGCATTTTTAGACAATTAATGCCTAGAACAACTAAGTTTTTTGATTAATCATACACATGCACACACACACAAATAACAGGACAGAATGAAGAACAAGTACTTAATTTTGCCACCAAAAAATCTTTTTGTGTCTGTGTTCGTCCTTATCTGAGAGATGAAGTTCAAAAGACAGATTGTTTTTTAAAAAAGAGACACAGTGAACCATAATAGCCAATTATTACATTATTGCAATGCCTTTCAACTTCAATTTTAACAAAGACCTTAGCTTCAGCACTGTTCTGTAGATGATTACTGCGAGCCATTCACTACAGGCAGCGAGAGGCAGCTCCAAGGAGATGCTCAGCAATTTCCAGAGGAAGTTCTGCGTGTTCTGCCTGTCCCAGGCCACCCATTTGGGGCACATCTAATGGACATGAAGTTCCAGCAGTTATGAAATGATAAGAATATTGCACACAGAAAGCTGTATGTAAAGAATATTGCATACAGGAAAGAAAATAACAAAGGATTAGCCCAGCCTAAGCACTGAACTGTAGGATTTGAGATACTAAGCAATACAGTACCTATTTCTCCCCTGGTAGTAGCCCCTGGACTCTACTTGAATACCTGGGGTCTAGTAACAGGGAGCAACAGAACAGAAAGGTATTCCCATTCCCTACAACAAAGGATACAGAATAAACCTTCCAGTTCCAACAACCACTTCCAATATTCAGTGTGAGACCAGAAAATAAGGCAATATATAGCTCACCTTCTGTATAGTACTATCAAAAGATTAAGTTGATGACTCACCCCTTCTTTATTTTGGTTTTGTTGGTTTGGCTTTCAGTTTGGTTGGTTTCGTTTTAAACATAAAACTGTTTATCCACAAATATTTAAGACAGTTACCAACCCAGTGTACTTACTGTGTGCCAATGACATACCAAATCCAAATCAAATGCGTTATTTTTTCAATAACATCAAGCCCCATGGCTCAACAGAGCATGTGTAATGGCTTCTTTAAATTCTGAGAGCAGTTTTTGTCCCAAGTGCATGCAGCTGTGTGATGAAATGGGGCCACTACTGTATCTGAAAAAAGTCCCAGCAGAACACACTACATTTTGAAATGATCCAAGGAGAACTTAATAACAAAAGAAGCAAGCTGTGGTTAAATTAAATAATTTAAATAACCAGCTATTTAAACACCTTTTTAAAAGAATATAATATTAGAAGAAGGAAAAAAGTCTGTATTTTCTACGCTGAGGGAAATACCTGAAATAATTTGGTTTGTTTTTTTCATATCCTAACATCAGTGTCATTTCGAAGGATCTCTGCCACAGGACTGCACATAAGGCACACGTGAAAGCCTCAAACATCAGAGTGAACAGAGGTGGACAACAAATTAAAAAACAGATTATAAACAAACTGTCATCGTTTTTTATGCAACTCTGAGGGACCACAAATTAGGTTTAAGGCCGACTCATAATAAACCACATGCAAACTGGGATCAGAGGGAACATGTGTGTCCCAGAAAAAACACAGATATCCAATTTACATGCATAAAAAGTAAGTCGGAGAGACTGAGAAGAGTAGTAAACATTGCCAACACTGCATTACAATCTGCCTTAATAATGTCTGATCTAATGCCAAAACTTCACGATTAGGAGTAAGTTTGACTGTTGAGAGAGGAAGATCAAATTTAAATTACTTCTCAGTTCAAGTAAAAACGGTAAGAATGTTAAATCTGACATTATAAATAGCAATGATTTCATCGTACATACAGGAAAAATTAAGGACTTCTGAGCCTACAAGAGAATACTCACAAAACAAGATACGAAGGTGTCTGAGGAATTTAGCTGTTCACATGAACATGCTCTGTCTGTCCCTGCTTAGTAACTCTGGAACCCATCAGCCATTTCAACCCAACTTAGCAAAGGGATAGGAGAAACAAAGTTATCCCACGTGCCATGCGCAGCAAGGAATTGGGAAGGGAAGAGATAACTTACGAAGGTCGCTGCCGGATGAGCGAGTGCTGTGTTGAGCACACTCCCTAGCAGACATAGAAGAGTCTGTATCATAACCATGGGAAAAACTTCAATCAAGAGTTTTATTTTTATTTTCCTATGTGGACACTCATGTGCATAACAGTGGATGAGCTGACATTGCAGCCATAAATATAACACAATTGCAGAGTCAATGGGGAAACCAAGTCCACTGGAAACTGTTTCACTAGTTCCACTGGACAAAGCCATAGTCATGTAGGGATTTTGGTTTTCCCAAGATGCAGTGTTTTGGTGGTGTCCCAGTCCCTCTTTCCAGAGGTTCCTCTCAGCTTCCATGCAGTAGCAGCCCCATAGACTGGAGATGTAAAATTCCCCTCAGAATAAAAAAGATTAACCACAAAAATTAGTAAATGTTTGGATAACTTGATTATCATAGCCTTTCTTGAGAAAGAAGAGCTTCTAAGAGTTGATAAAACAATTCAAGCAAGAGGCCATCCTGAACCTGCAGCCTGCTCAATGTTGGGAATCCCTTTGGGGCACATTACTGCAGGCACAGACATCCATCGATGAGGCTCAGACTGCAGGTTCCGGGCACCAAGCCTGGACACAGCAGTCTCATTTGCTGAACACTCAACACCGGAAGAGTAAAATCCCTCCTGGAAATGCAGCATTCTCCAAAGTTTAAAAAGAAGACTTATGTGGATGAGGGCCAGGCTGAGTAACAAACATATGGTGAAGAGGAAGCCCTCATCAAAGCATTAAGCATAGTACTACTTGCTTTTAGGAGAAGTAGGCTCTTAAAACTTGACATTGGAAATGCTCTCCTAAACAAAGCACTAGAGAAAATGTTAGGCATTTAGTCATGGTGATAGAAGGATTATGTATACAGTTAGAGGAAAATAAGATTGGAAAGGGTAATAGCACCTGTCCTCCTCGTGCCAGAGTCAACTGCACCAACGTCCTTCCCACCAGGCACCAGTCACAAAAGAAAACTGCAGAGACTCCCAAGTCCAACTCCATGTGGGAACATATCTTAGGACGTACAGCAGACCTTTACTAGGAGCTCACAGCACTTACTGGTTCACAGGGTTCCTCTCACAGCAAACCACCGTGCTGCCAAAACACAAAGAAGCCTCAGTAACTACGGCTTATGCCTCCTGTCCAGTGATGGTCAATGTATGAACACCATGGTAGACCCATGACTCTAGATGGGCATGATAGTAAGTGGCACTGGCAACTTAGCAGCAATTAAATGATCTGACACTACACAAGTTCTTCAGAAACTTGACACTAGTTGTGGGCCTCCCTCTGAGCAGATCACACTGCCCAGGGCCAGGGTGCTGGTATCCCTTTTCCTGGCCTCTAGCCTGGTGAGATGGGTGGTGGTACCCACAGAGCTGCTGTATTCCAGCAGCATGAGAGGATGGAGACATGGAGGTAGCAGTTCCCAAGCTCCACAACACTCATCCCAGAGAAGTCCTGGTCATCATGATCAGAGAGCACTGATTTTCTGAATAGTTTTGTTGTTGGTTCAGCATCTGCCAACTCCAGCAGTGCCTATTTTTTCCCACTCACTACAAGAGAGAATACACACAGAGTCAGGCTTGAGCAGCTCAGATGCAGGTATCTACATATGCGTGGAAGAAGTGCCTCCTGTGTGACTGGGAGTTTTAGGGGAAGCATAGAAGGAGAAGGCTGTGCTGAGGTCAGGGGCCCCATACTTCAAGGAAGGAAAAGTAGATCCCTGCACTCCAAACCTACCTTGAACTGTGACCTCTGCTATAGGTGCAAGTTCCCCCGAACAGGTCCCAGATTTCAGCATGATCAAGTCACCTAAAGAGCAGATGTTCAGGTGAGACAGACACCCTTTTCCTCCCTGCAGCTGCATAAATCTCCATTACACCAGTGATTTCTTGATACGTGGATGCACTGTGCCACTTCTCTGCCTTCAGTGCCATGAAAGAATTGAGGGCTTGTGTCCAGTACTAGATGGCACACAGAGTTTATCAACTTCATCAGCTCAGGCAGGAAGGTCGTGCTGAGCACAGCATTTGCACATACACCCAGTGGATAAAATCAGCTGGCGTCACTTCACCCTGCCATGGGACACATTTCTCCTCCTAACAAATTTAAGTGTGGAGACGCATTCCCTTCTTCAGGTCAAAGGGTTTGTGGCCCCTCTGCCACACCCGATTTGTTTACTTAACACCACCTAATCAGCTGCCAAACCAGACCCAATAGCTTAAGCTTGTAGTAGAGCAGTGCATACGGCTCTGCCCAGCCTGCAGGGCAGGCAGATCGCCTCTGAGCGTCCCTCACTGATGCTTCATGAAACCCATCAGCCTTCAGATGGCTACGGACTCTGCTTAGCGCTATTTGTTGTCAGTGTCATTCACCCACTTCAGCCTCCGGCCCCGTTTACACTACAGGCAAGTACTGTTTGACCCCACTTACGCTTTGCGGAAGATGGTTTGGTGGTTGGCCAAAACACAATCTCACGCACAAGGAGTGACTTGCCTCCTGCGTTTGGTTGATCAAGGCTGCCCCTGCACAACCATGGCCGTGCTGCAGGATCCCTACGGGCACCCCGAGGGCAGAGGCTTGCGGGTCCTTTAAAACTTCAGTCAAACAGTATGAGAAATACAACTTGTGCAAATAGTTTCATCTTTTTTGATGAAAATTCTCAAGAAAATGTATTCCAAAATAAATGACACAGACTATTGTGTCTTTCTTCAGCTCACAGCAAACACCCCTGGAAACAGTGCACTGGATGAAGGCAGTCCAGTATGGCACCTTCCCTGATCTCAACCCTCACACCTCTTTATAAACTGGTAAAAACAGACTTTCAAGCTTCATTACTTTTCTTGTTGCTACTTGTGTGTTTGACTGAAATCGGTACAACAATTACAGCCAGGGAAAAGCAAAGGGTTAAGTACTTTAATAAGGAAAGGGTATGTGATATCAAGTGTCCAGCCATGAACATACAGTCTCCCCTGGCACGCACTGTCAGGTCCCAGGGAAAAGACCTCAGTGGAAAGTCCCACACTGTGTCTTAATCATGTGCTCAGTGTGCCCCTTATTCCAAATATCTTTCTCGTGTCTGTGCAGAGAGAGTTAAGACTCTTCTGGAACATTGCTTTCATTGTATGCAATAATTACTTCTTACCGGAGCAATTATTTTTACAGCATATATTCTATGAAAAAAACCAGCTCGCTCAGTTCAACTTCAGCCTTGCATTACAGATGCAAATGAAAGCAACACATACGTGAATTTGTATTTCATCAGCAAACTAACCCTTCACTGACTTTTCATTGTCATTTACTAGCTTGAATTAACATAAATTTAAATGCAGTGAGTTAGATAACAGTAGCTTAAAGAAATGCCGATAACTTTTCTTTTGCTCTGAAACAACATAAAAGATTAAAAAAAAACCCCACTTGTTGAAATATGCCCTATTTGTCCTTTGATAAGGGCCCACACTGACGCAGGCAGTGGACAGACACACACTGCGCACCGACTGTGGAAGCCAAAAGAGAACTGGAATATTTTACTTGCACCAGCCACATAGTTCATCTCTGCCTCAAAGTGCAGTTGATTTACATGTGCTAAGCTACAGAGCCAGGAGATGTCTCCAGGGCAGGATCTTTCTGAAGGGGTAATTTCCTGGATGGCAAGCTGCAGTTAAAGCATTTATTTGCTTTAAAATCTGCCTGTTTAGTTGTTCCTCTTTTCTGCTGTTATTAATATTGCCTATTTAAAACCGAGAGCTTCACCGGTTTGTAACGGGTAAGGACTACTATGTCTCCAGCAGTAAACACAAAGCAAAACCAAATCAAATAAAAATCTACAGGACTAGGTGATGGATAGTGTGGACAGTCCCCTTGCATAAAGTCATGGTGAAGTGATAGATGAATCACCCTCTGCGGACGGTTCAAACAGAGCAAGACAGTCATGTCCCTAGATCTCTACTCAAGGCAAAATTCAAGTTAGATGAAATGGCTATAGCAACGTGGCTCCTTGTTCCACCTAGCTGGCCACAGCCAAGCTCAGGTCCCAGCCCTACTCCTCCCAGATCCGCCCCATGCTTCCTAACCCAGAGCTCTCCTGTGTAAGTGTTCATCCCTCCCTTCGGGGAGCACCCAACCCTTCACAACACACAGCCCATGGAAAAAAAACTTCCTTTTCTCAAGCCCATGGAAAAACTTTCTTCTCCCCTCTCTTCTGCCTTGCTCCATATCCTCTGCTTTAAGTCTCTCCTAAATCACAGGCTGCAGGGCGTCCAAGGCCCCTGCTCAAGCAGGTTGCTCATCGTCACATCCACTTGGGTTTTGAATGTCTCCAAGGACGGAGACTTCACAGCCTCTCTGAGCAACCTGCTCCAATGTCTGACCAGCCTCAGAGTAAAGAAGTGTTTTCTCATGTTCAGACAAAATTTCCTGTGTTTGAGCATGTGCCTGTTGCCTTTTGTCCTGCCACTGGGCCCCCATTCGCCAAATCCAGTTGGCAAATCCAGTCCACCTTGAAGGCTCCAGCCCCTCCTGGCCTGGGCTCCACCATTCCTTGCAATCTCCCAATCAAAACACCCTTCCACCTCAGCCAGAGGTCACTTACATGAAAATAAAGGGACAACAACATGCATAATTTATTTATATAATGTTAATTAAAGCAGATGCCCATATAACTTTATTTTTCTTGTCTTCCTTTTTCTAAAATCAAAATACCAAGTTTTTTGCACATGCCTTTGGAATTAACCTCAAACTGAAACTCAGCCTTACCAGCTGAATATTTTTCAGGCTTCTGTAATTTGTCCAGGTCTATTTATGTAAGAAAAGGATTCTGTCTGTCACTGCATTTGAGGTAAAAAGACATATAATAAAGTCAGTAAGTTTTAAGGAACACGAAGCCTGGATCTGAAAGCACAACATTGTGATTTCTCCTAACGCAGAGCTACTGAAGCATAAACAGAGATCTCTGTGAGAAATACTTTATAGTGAAAACTTCAACATACAATCCATGACTTTGGCAAAAGTCAGACCCCAGTAATGCTAATGATTAGACTGAGCTAGGTTTAAGAGTGTATAATAAATAGATCTTAGTATATTAATAAATACTAGTTCTAAGCCATAGAAAGTGTGTCTTTGCTTTCCCTCTTTCAGCATCTTTAAAAAAAATTAGAAATTGCAATAGTAACAGGACTTTTTTGCAGACCTAATAGTACAGAAGTAACTCTTTCAACTGCAATCTAAGGAAAAAAAACATGCTGTGATAACATGACCAAATATTTCCAAGTCATCAAGCCCAATGAAACAGATTGTCAGGCAGTTCTGAAGCTTCTGCAGATAAAGAAAGGTTATTAGAACCTTTGGTTTTGATTTGGTCACAAATCAAGGGTTTTTCCAGAATGTACTTTGAGGTACTGCACAGTAAAGGGGCTAGATATTAGTTTAGAAAGAAATAACAGTTTATATTTTCTAAAAGTTACAATGCGTTTTATTTTTTCTTGAAAATAATCAGACAAACAATTTACTTATTTATCTTTATTGTGAAGCAATTGGAAGAGAGTTTCTAAATTTCCTTGATTTGAGGTGTCACTGACCTCAGAGAAAAATTCAACCTTCTCAATCAAGTCTATTTTTTTTTCCTCCAATTGATAAATGAATTAATATACTGTTGGCAATGAACAAAACTTTTCACTCTTAAGATGCATCATTTTAGCTCAAGGTGAATACTGAAAACTCGGTTGTTTAATTGTCTTTCACAATCTTCTGGCAATACTGTGGCATAATTCCATTGCTTCTGCAGCAGCCCGCTATGGATTTCTGTATCTCTCCGCACCAGAAGTTCTCAAAGCCATGCCTTTAGAGGCTCTACTAGAGCTGTTCTACGATCCCCTTTGGCTGCATGCAGTTGTGCCCTGGCACTGCTACTCCCCTTTCAGCAGCCATGTGCTCGCTGAACCCGTGTGAGCCCATGCTCCTTTTGGTACTCGCTCTCCTGAGCGGTGTGCGGGGAACCAGACCTGGCTGAGCAGAACATGGGGAAGATCATGCAGAGAGACCGGCTGCCCTCCCGTGGAAAGCTGTTCAGTGGAGCACAGTCACCTCTGACTCATGGGATCAGAGAGTTCCCATTACCTGCAAATGCTATTAATGCAGCAAATGTTGTGGTCATGACCAAGCTAACTAAAAATATAGCCTTTGGCCACCTTTGTACCCCTACATACCAGACCAACAGATCCAACATACTGTTCTCCAAACAGACAGAACTCAGGCGTTGGATAAAACAGCCCTTAGATACCAAGAGACTGCATGTATAAACTATTCTTTTAAAAAGAGTTCAGTTCTTATGGGAAAATATAAACCACCCTTTTTCATTTCAATGATGGTTAAAGTAATTTCTCAATAAAGTTTGAAAAGAAAGATTCTCTAGATTTAAAGGTGTGGCTTAAATGGGACTGGAGTACTCTGTCTCAAATGACAAGACTTGGTCTCAAGGCACAAGGTCGTTCCAGGAAATGAAGCATAGTCCCACAAATGTGGATCTAGTGCAGTCTCTGAATTCCCACTGTGGAGGGAGAGCTCACCAGGCATCTTTCACTCATTCTAACTCTTTGCCCTTTTATGTATGTATATATGTATGTATGCATTTATTTATTGCCTAGAGTTTTCTGTCTTCAAGATGTCAGCAAGACCTTCGGAAGGCTTTTGCCCTTTCAAACTCTCACCTAATTGCTCCTACACTCAAAGAGAAACCGTTTGTCTTTCTTCTACCATCCCACGACTCTCAAGATCTCTTTCTACAACCTGCGCAACTGATATGAAAAGGTTGACAGCAGAGTGCAGTGAGCCTCCTGGTGCATCCCCTTCCTCCAGACTCCGATCCTGGGCAATAGCTTCCCAAGAGCTCCAGTACAGTTTCTATTTAAAAGCTTCAGATCCTGCTAGAAGGAGCTGGGTTGTCAATTTTCAAATCTGTGCTCTCTACATAGTCTTCAGATGCATTTCTGCAGTAATAAATATTAGCTCTCCTATGCAGCAAGCACTTCCCCTTTACACAGACATGACTAAAGCCTTGCAGAAGTCTTCCTCCTTGTGCTCCTACTCCTCCTATTATGCCTCCTACTACTCATTTCTAGTCCAGACACAGCCTTCCTCTGACTGATACAAAGAATTAGTGACCACTCAAGCAACAGGGGACAAGCGCCTGCCCTGCCAGGGTCCAGAGATTCCCCATCAACTGCCATCACTCAACCACCTACCCCAAAAAAACTGCTCACATCGTGAGCCTCCTCGCATGCCTCAGAGCCCACCTCCCCTGCCCCGGAGGAGAGCTAACTATCCCAGTTTTCCCAAAGCCCTGATTTTGCCTTGGCAGGGAGCAAAAAAGACTACCCGTAAGTTGTTCTTATCAAAGAACACCTTCACAGGACTCAAAGCACAGCATAAGCCACGTCTGAGAAATAACAGGCTAATGAAATCACTATGCAAGAGACTGTCTACCATCATCACAGCAGCGCAATACAGAGCCCTTTCCAGCCAACAGTGAAGAACCCAAGCTAAATATCACTGGATTGCTGTGTGGCAGTGATCCACACGACAGACTGGGGTTGTTTCCCAGGTCAGCCAAGGCTTTCAGTGCTACAGGGATGTACTTGCATTTGCAACACCGTTTTATCTAAAATCTTTATGAGACTGCAATGGAGAGCTGCGCTTCAAGGACCAGGCTCCACTGAAAAGCCAGAGACCTGGCAATCAAAACCCACTGCAGAGAAGAGACAGACAGAATCAGGACAGACCGAGGTGCGAGCACAAGAGAAGAATGGCAGATGGGAGAAGGTTAACGGAGTAATATAGCAGGGAGCATCGTGCATCCCTCCCTGTGCGGTCACGGCTGCCTGAGTCACATCCTGTGACCTAAGAGAGCATCAACAACAAACCTCCTCCGAACCAGCACGGCTGTCAGAGGAATTTTCCCACAGTAAGGATCACATTCATTGCTCCGTGCCAGGAACAGTATTGCACTGTAACGTCCTGGGGATTCCAGCAGACAGAAGAAAAAACATTCAGCCTCAGCCATGAGCAAACTCCGAGAAGCGGCTGAAGTGATGAGGAGCAATGCTGTTTTGGCTGCCCCGCAGCATGGTGGATTTTATACGTGTTGACCACATGGCCAAACACAGTGACATGAACTCAAGTGAAGAATGGAGATGAGATCTTAATAAATCTTAAAAGGCTAATGATTAAACAACCAAGCTTGATCCGACGTGTAAATTCAAGGGAAAGCTGAAAAAGGACAAAAAACCCCAAGCATTAGATAAAAAGAAGTGTCTGAACCTTGTAGAAGTATATGACCAAAAGAAAAAAAAAAGGAAGAAAAAAAAGAAGAAAGAAAAAGAAGATAAAAACAGAAATACTGAAGAAGAATTTGAAGTGCCTTCTTTACCTACAATCTCACAGATCTGTCAGTGAGAAGGGAACATGGTGATGGCCATGCAGACAACACTGCAAGCTTCACTGTTTTAAAAAAACCCAAAACCTAGTATTTCCAAATATTTTTTCAGGGCTCTTCCTTTAAGTTTCCCTAACATGTGGCAAAGCTTCTGTCCTCTTAAGAATTCAACTTTTCTCCTTATCTGTAATGGTCACTGTTATTTTTCTTCCTACATATTTTTCAAGCAACCTTTCTCAGCATTCGTATGAGAACAGGATTTCACAGCTACTCTGTTCTTCTTTCAGTCTGGGGCCGCTCTATGCTTTCTCACAATCCTTACAGCAGGAAAGCTGTACCCTGCACAGAGAGGAAAGCATAAATAACACTATGACAGGTTTATAAGACTAATTCTAATAAATATCTCTCAGTAGCCTCCTATTCACTGTCTTCCTAGAAGAGCAAGGAGGGATTTTTCTGCTGGCAGCCTTTTCAACTGTATCAACATATTTCATGGAAGCGCATGAATTTCAATGGCACTTTGTTAGGGAAGCCCACACAGGCTTGCAGGCAAGGAGGAACAAGGAGGACCCCTCAGAGCCCCCTGGTCAGAGCACTGGCCTGGGGTAAGACAGACCAGAGACTTGACCCTATTTGATGACCAGATGCAGTCAATCTACTTTTTTTCACCTCAGATCACTGCGAATCAGGCTTTGGTCAAAGCTTCTTCCCCACAAGACCCTGCTCTGGCCGATCCAACTGACCCAGGGCCAGGCAAGGCAGAGATGTGAAGCGGGGTGTTCATGTCCCAAAATGCACCCACCAGCACCCGCAGCCCAGCCTGACCCGCTTCCCAAAGGTGCCTCCTGTTTTCTTGTATCGTTTGATGGTGTTTTTTTCAGATGTGTAGAAAGGACCTGGGTGTGCTGGTTGACAGGCAGCTGAACATGAGCCGGCAGTGTGCCCAGGTGGCCAAGAGGGCCAGCAGCATCTTGGCCTGTATCAGAAATAGTGCGGCCAGCAGGAGGAGGGAAGTGATTGTGCCCCTGTACTCAGCACTGGTGAGGCCGCAGCTCGAATATTGTGTTCAGTTTTGGGCCTCTCACTACAAGAAGGACATTGAGGTGCTGGAGTGTGTCCAGAAAAAGGCAATGAAGCTGGTGAGGGGTCTGGAGAACAAGTCTTATGAGGAGCAGCTGAGGGAACTGAGATTGTTTAGTCTGGAGAAGAGGAGGCTGAGGGGAGACCTTATCACTCTCTACAACTACCTGAAAGGGGGTTGTGGTGAGGTGGGTGTTGGTCTCTTCTCCCAAGTAACAAGCGATAGGATGAGAGGAAATGGCCTCAAGTTGCTCCAGGGGAGGTTTAGATTGAATATTTAGGAAAAATTTCTTCACTGAGAGAGTGGTCAAGCATTGGAACAGGCTGCCCAGGGAGGTGATGGAGTCACCGTCACTGGAAGTGTTCAAAAAACATGTGGATGTGGCACTTCAGGACATGGTTTAGTGGGCATGGTGGTGTTGGGTTAATGGTTGGACTTGATGATCTTAAAGGTCTTTTCCAACCTTAATGATCCCACGATTCTGTGAAAGTCCAAAACACTACTCAAAGCTCATTTCATTTCAGGTAGGACCTTTATATGTATCTTACTTTCATCCTATCTACTGCCACTGGAGTTTTATTGAGGAAAAAACACACAAATATCGCAGACAGAAAGAAATTATGGCCTGAAAGGTGCAATGTCCAATGCTATCAAAATCAGCTACACCATGTGCTCTGCATGTGGTAGATGTATTTTGCTCTCAGTCATCCTTCCATGATTGTTTATTGTCCTATTCTTTTTGTTTCAAAAAATATTTCATGCCTCACCTACATGTGTTTATTTAAATATTGGTTCAGCTGTGTCAATGAAACTCTTAGAAACCAAAGCGTCTTTTTGAAAAGTTAATTAGGAACTTCTTTATTCAAGTACCATCAGTTTTCCTAGAAAGTCTCATCACTTTTGAAAACAGGATTTAGATGCCTGATGATGTGGAAGGAAATTCAGAACAACTTCATTTTGGAGACATTAACCAGTTCAATAGCTCACCTGTTCCACTGACCGATACCCATATCATTTGTTCCCAAAGTCTCTTATCCCTGATATTCAAGTGAATGCTGCAGAGGCCAGAAAGGTCTGCGTGTTCACACCTGTTTAAATCATACAAAGTATGTAGGTCTAGGATTAAAACCAGAGGCTGAAGGATGATGTCCAAAAGCTAGAAGCATTTAATACTAAAGCATCTTCTGCAACACTCACAGAAGAGTTTCTTCCTATGTTACACTTGCTATGGCTTTCTATGCTCGGACTAACTCCATGCTCTGTATCACAACCTCCGAACATAAAATAACTAAGACTCGAAAGAGCAACATTAAAAAAAAAATTAAAAGTAGAATTAATCCGGTGATAAGAGTTCTTACCACCTTTATCTATCGACTCTCCTTTTTCAGTTATATAGAGAAAGTTGCACCGACTTTCAGAAATATTGAGAAAGTCTTTTAAGTTTTTCCCTTATGCAAGACGTGCAGCTGGACCTCTTCTTTGGCTCTCCATGAAATGCCTTTTACCCAAACCCTCTGCACTTTTCCTTTTCAGCCCAAGCACAGAGTAGCTGACGCCACCCCCCACTTTTTGTTGTGAAACTGGAACATGCCCAACATTTTTTCTTCAGCAGACAATTTATTTTTAAATCCATGGCTAAGAATGCAGCATAATATATTTTAAAACAAATGTTCTTAGTCATCATTTCCATAATATTTCAAGCCCGTCACAGGAAATATGATTCAGAACAGCAACAGAATAAAAAACAACAGTTTTCTATTAGCAAGTGTCCACTGCTCTTTGTTTCAAACCTCAGCAATAATAAAAAGCTGCAGTAATAAAAAATTGGATAAAGACTGACTCTTTGCAATAGCACTAACCAACAACTGGAGATCTGTCTGAAAGGTACACCATATTTTAGTGGCACATAGTTGGTCAGCTACTGGAATGAATGCTTAAATTACATTGTCCATGTTAGGTGCATGACAGCCCTTCTAGGTCTTCAAATAAATAAAGTTTAATATTTAATAGGAGACAATATAGGTCTAAAACCAGATTGTCTTCCTCAAACAAATTCTCATTGGTCCCAGCTGGCCTGTTCTCCTAAGGAAGGTTTTCTATCCCAAATAAGGAGAGAGAAGGTCTCCTACACCACAATTCCCTCTTACTTCTTAAAAGCACATCATACATGCACAGAAAGTGAGACTAAATGCCTGGTACTTCTAACAAACTACTTTATTCTTCCTTCTTTTTCCTCATAGCCCTGATAAAAAAATGGTAAGTGTGGTTTATGTCAGTGATGAGGAAGGGTGGATGTCAGGTCTGAAGTGTCAGGTTCAATTTCTAAATTAAGCTTTTCTAAATGCCAAGGCCATGGAGCCACCCCATGAATCTGAGCAGACAATTTTGGTCACAACCAGGAATTATTCCTTGCTTCCCCACTTACTGCATTACACTTCAGTACAACAGTGCTCCTGACATATAATGTAAAAGCAGATGAATGTCTCCACTGCATTTAGGGATCTTGCAGGTAATAAGATATTGTATTAACTAAATGTATCTTACTGTGTACAGCTAGGGGGAAGAATAGGAAATACTACTGCAAATAAATTTCCATTAAATTGCTCCATTTCTTCTTTCCTTTAGTTGAATTATTACTTTGGCTTTGCTCACTGTCATGATTTTTTATTTTTATTTTTAAGTTCTTTCTACTAAAACAAGTAGGAATAGGCTGTATAGGAAATAATAAAAGTTATGCTGCTATTTTTCATATAAAATTTTTCAAACACACACACAACTTAGGTTCAAACCATAAATTCATGACCAAACATGAAAACATACTTTTATTCATGTTGCCATGAACTTTCACCTATAGATATATAGCCAGTGAGAAATCAGCTATTGACACCACTGTGAGCAGGTCAGACCATTCAGAAAAAAATGTAACAGGGTAATGTCACCCTGGAATTTAATAAGTTGTGTAAAAAAACAAGTGGTAATCAAAACATACAATGGTTTGACCTGTATTAAGCATTTTCTCTCAACTCCATTAAAAGGTTAAAGGCAGTTATAAATACACTGGTTTCTAAAATTGGCTTAACCAAGGCAGCATGGGCAGAATCATGGACCATGTCTGATGTTCAAAAGCTACAGCATTTCCTGCCCCACTGACACTATGGTTTGCTGAGTGGAAAGAACAGGATTTCTCTTAGAGAATACACTGCACTCAACAGAAAGTCTTTGCAGAAAACAGTATCCATGCCTTTGTCTAGACCTTACACATCCACAGACCGGACCCTGTTTGAGCACCTGCTGTAGTCTGAGGAGGAGGGGACATTCATCTCCATGGCCATGGAGCTCCCAAGAATACCCGCCTTCCATGGCAGTGTTAATAGGACATTAAATGCAAAAAGCAATTGCACTTCCACAGTTATTTCTGCAATTAGATTCCCTCAGAAAACCTATTTGTCATCACTAATGAACAGGCTCTCACCTCATACTCCAGGCAGAGTTCAGTGGTCTCACACCCAGGACTCAAGATAGCAGTCTCCTGGAGCCCCCAGGTATTTAAGGCACATGTCTCCCAGAGAAGGGGTATGGATGTGCCACTGCCCTACTTGTACTTACATGGAATAATCTATCCAAAGAAACCGGCTAAACAAAACCAGGTTTCTAGTCACGAATGTCTTACCTTGAAAAACAACATAAATCCAACACATCCTACCAGTTGGACCTTATCCCATCCTAAAGCCCTGGGTTTACCCAAAACCCCAAATCCCAACACCCCTTCTTGCTTCTGATTTTTGTCTGTTAGGGTAAAAGCCCTCTATTCCTACAGGATCTCCTTTTTTTCAAAGGCATTTCTCCTGCTGTCCATGCAGTTAACAGAGCAGAAATCCATCTCAGCTCACAAGTGTGGGTAGTTTCTGCCTAACTGCACAGGGAGACTTTCTGAAGTTGGGGGCCTCGCTGGCAGAAAATGACTGCTGCAGTTGTATGGAAAAGCTGTTGAGACCATACCTGGCTGTGCCAGAAAATCTCCTCTGGCCCTGACTGTCCATGAAGTATCACATCTGTGCTGAGACAGAAATGCTGTGAACCAGAACACAAGTTACAACTATCAATGGTTTTCATACACCAGAATGGAATTCATAACTTTATATGGGGCTATTTCACACATGGTTACAAACACGCCTAAAAGCTCCTGAGCTTCTCACCTACTAGTAAATACAGAAAAAAGTAACAGTGATTCCTTAAGTTTCTGTTTCTGGTTAACGCTGAAGATGAAAAACTGTTAACAAACCAAGAGCAGAAAGAAGACAAGAACCTGGTAAAAATCTGTTAACCTAATATAGAGCCCTATGTACTGTTTTGAGATAGAGAAGCAGAATTTTTCACACACACCTACTGTTTGGAAATCTCTTCCAAGATTATGGACTCTTCCAAGCCCATAAAAGAAGGAGCAAGTAGTGCATAAAAGGTCTTTAATCTTCGCTTTAGAGGAAATTAGTAATGGAAAAATTCATCAAAGGTCTACGTCATACAAATTATACAGTCAAAACCACAACACACAGTCAAGATCTTGTTATGGGTGAAACATTCCTGTGTATGACTTTACAACGTCAAACTTTTAACAACCACAGTAATCTATAATTTTCCAACATTTTGGCACCTTGTTTTAAAGATTTTCCAAAGAGGACGATTTCAGGATCATAGAATCATAGAATGGTTTGGGTTGGGAGGGATCTTTAAAGATCACCTAGTCGAACCTCCCTGTCATGGGCAGAGACATCTTCAACTAGATGAGGTTGCTCAAATCCCTGTCCAACCTGACCTTGAACACTTCCAATGATGGGACATCCACAACTTCTCAGGCAACCTGTTTCAGAGTCTCACCACCCTCACTGTAAAAAATATCTTCCTTATGTCCAGTCCAAACCTACCCTCTCTGAATTTAAAACCACTGCTCCCTTTCCTATCGCTACAGGCCTTGGTAAAATGTCTATCCACATCTTTCTTAGAAGTCCCCTTTACATATCGGAAGACCGCGATAAGGTCTCCCTGGAGCCTCCTCTTCTCCAGACTGAATAACAGCAATTCTCTCAGCCTGCCTTCATAGGAGAGATGTTCTGGCCCCAGGATGAGAGATCAGAAGTGACATCCCAACACACATGTTGTGTTTAAGTGACAGACACTGGAAAGAGATTCATTTCCATTTCCCAGGTGTAAGACTCACGTAACATGCACACAGAGAGAGACGCCACACAGTACACAGAGGAGAGCAAACAGTGAGTCTCTTAGAGAGCAAAGAGACATCCCAGAGCATCAAATCACCGGTTTGCTCATGTTCAACTACATCAGTAACTTCATCCCAATGACATTCCTGTCTGCAACATGTTATCCCTCTGCTTAATTCATAAATCTTGACTACATAAAAAGAAGGATGATTCTCAAGCGGTGTAAATAAACTGTACAGCCAATTTAGTCCATGGAAGTAAATGGATTCAGGACAGCTGCAGAAGCAGTGACCAGACTTGTTTTTTTTTCCTGGAAAGCTCTCCTTCAGCTCAACTAACCACCTTGCTACTTCATCAAACTTTGCAGCCTTTGCCTAGCGATTTGGACAAGGAAGACATTGAATTCCTCAGACTTTGCTTTCAATGGCTTGAAATTGGCTTCGCAACAAGCTGCAGTTCTCTCAAGTGTCTGCCAGCTTGGCCTTATTCTCCCAGTGACAGTGATGCTGGGTTACCTCTTTTGCTCGCCCCAGAGGACACCTATTCACATCCAGTTTCCAGTGCTCTCCAGGTTGCCCAAGGAGCATCAGACAGAAGGGTTTGCCCAAGGCTTCAAACACTTACAGGGCACCAGAGGAACCTCCGAAGCATGACAAACTAAATCTGACAGCATTTTTAGTAAAAAATGTTTTCCATTAGCTACAAGAGCTATAAAATTAAAGCTTCTGGTCAGTCAATGCCCTTCTGTTTCCATTTACGGTTAAGAATGCAAAAACTTGACCATAATTTCTTTCCCAAACTCTCCTCAGCCTGTTCCAATTTTAGGACAGAATTCAGTCTAGTCAAAAATATTTTTAAACAATGTGGTTTATTTATAATTGGAAAAGTGATCTTAGTAATCATCAAAATTACTAGAAGTGACTAAATTTAAAACACAACGACTGCATTTTCTTCTCTCCCCATACAAAGCAACAGATTGAGCAGAAAATCTGAGTGCTGCTGCACACAGTTGAACAGAATCCCCTCCCTCCATGAACAGCTGCAGCCAGAGCCAGGAAAAAAAACCCCAAAAAACAAAAAACAAACCCAAGTCAAAAATCCCAAACCAGCCAAACAAATGCGATGTTAGGAATGGCGAAGAATATGAAATAAATAATCTCTTTTCTGTATCGTAGGTGACCTGAATGGAGGTTGTAGTGAGGTGGGTGTTGGTCTCTTCTCCCAAGCAACTAGCGACAGGACAAGTAACTAGCAAAATGGCCTTAAGTTGCACCAGGGCAGGTTTAGATTGGAAATTAGAAAAAAATCACTTTACTCTTTCTGAAAGAGTGGTCAAGCATTGGAACAGGCTGCCCAGGGAAGTGGTAGAGTCACCATCACTGGAAGTGTTCAAAAAACATGTAGACTTTGGGACATGGTTTAGTGGGCATGGTGGTGTCGGGTTGACAGCTGGGACTTGATGATCTTATCTTAAAGGTCTTTTCCAGCCTTAATGATTCTATGATTCTATGTCTGAGGAAACTGAACAAATACAAGTCTTTGGGGCCTGACAAGATGCACCCCAGAGTCCTTAGGGAATTGGCTGATGTAGCTGCCAAGCCACTCTCAGTGATATTTGAAAAGTCCTGGCAGTCAGGTGAAGACCCTGGACACTGGAAAAAGGGAAACATTGCAGCCATTTTTAAAAAGGGTAGCAAGGAGGACCCTGGGAACTACCGACCTGTCAGCCTCATCTCTGTGCCTGGGAAGATCATGGAACAGATCCTCCCAGAAGCTATGCTAAGGCACAGGGAGGACAGGGAGGGGATTCGAGACAGCCAGCATGGCTTCACCAAGGGCAAGTCTTGCCTGACAAACCTAGTGGCCTTCTACGATGGAGTGACCACATCAGTGGACAAGGGAAGAGCTACCAATGTCATCTGTCTGGACTTCTGTCAGGCCTTTGACAAAGCCTCCCACAACATCCTTCTCTCTATATTGAAGCGATAAGGATTTGATGGTTGGACTGTTGGGTGGATGAGGAAATGGCTGAATGGTTGCATCCAGAGGGTAGTAGACAATGGCTCAATGTCCACATGGGGATCAGTGACATGTGGTGTCCCTCAGGGGTCCGTGCTGGGACCGGTATTGTTTAAAATCTTCATCAACGACATAGACAGTGGGATCAAGTGCACCTCAGCAAGTTTGCAGATGACACCAAGCTAAGTGGTGTGGTTGACACGCCTGAGGGACAGGATGCCATCCAGAGGGACCTGGACAAGCCCGAGGAATGGGGCCATGGTTCATGAGGTTCAATAAGGCCAAGTGCAGGGTCCTGCACCCGGGTCAAGGCAACCCCCGGTACCAATACAGGCTGAGGGATGAAGGGATTGAGAGCAGCCCTCCTGAGAAGGACTTGGGGGTACTGGTGCTGGACAAGCTGGACATAAGCCGGCAATGTGCACTCACTGAAGGCCAACTGTATCCTGAGCTACATCCAAAGCAGCATGGCCAGTGGGTCACAGGAGGTGATTCTGTCCCTCTACTCCGCTCTGGTGAGACCCCACCTGGAGTCCTGTGTCCTGCTCTGAAGCCCTCATCACAGGAAAGACATCGACCTGTTGGAGAGGGTCCAGAGGAGGACCACCAAAATCATGAGAGGGATGGAACACCTCTCCTATGAGGACAGGTTGAGAGAGTTGGGGTTGCTCAGCCAGGAGAAGAGAAGGCTCTAGGGAGACCTAATTGCAGCCTTCCAGTACTTAAATGGGGCTTATAAGAAAGATGGGGACAGACTTTTTAGCAGGGCCTGTAGCAATAGAAGAAGTGGTTTAAAACTAAAAGAGGGCAGACTTAAACTAGATCTAAGGAAGAAATTTTTCCCAATGAGGGTGGTGAAGCACTGGCACATGTTGCCCAGAGAGGTGGTAGATGCCCCATCACTGGAAATCTTCAAGGTCAGGTTGGATGTGGCTCTGAGCAACCTGATCTAGTTGAAGATGCCCCTGCTTATTGCAGGGGGCTTGGACTAGATGACCTTTAAAGGTCCCTTCCAACCCAAACTATTCTATGATTCTATACTTTATGAGTACTACTACCCTACCCAAAAAAGATGACTGTAGATGTAAAAAAGATGTAGCAGTGGCACTAAAAATGGTAAGATTAAAAAAATTAGTATAATTTAGGTCACTAAGAGTTAAAGGAGAAGGGATACTCTAAGTGTACATAGAATAAAGAAGTAGAACTGCAAAAAAGTAGCCATTCAGTAAAATAAGGGACAAATTAAGAACAAATTGAGAACAAGAAAACAGGCTTTCAGTAAAGACATAATTTACTTGCAATGGTCGTTATGAAAAGATGATGCTCAAGTCAAGAAGTAGCAAAATTCCAAGTTGGAATTACAATAAGACTATCCAGAAATGTAACAAAGGGAAAGCCAAGTGGCAAACTCACATGTGAAGGTAAATTAGAGATGAAGAAGGAAAAGCGGATTACAATTGGCATCTGCTCATTAAGAGTTATTTTACATTACTGCATCTGGTATTACCTATTCTCAAGAAGAAAAAAATACACCACCCTCCCCAAGAAATCAGTCCCCACTTCCCACAAAACAACAGCAGAAATGCCCAAGTGATTCCACCACAGAGGTTTCTATGTATGTTCTACGTAGTTTCTGGAGCACAGCCTGCTAGCGCATACAAAACCCCCTACGCTGCTTGAAAATATCAAGAACATATTACAAACCCTGCTTTACAGAGAACAGGAAACTGTTTGATGATTTCCAGACTAACCTGAAAAAGCTTTCAACATACATTATATTATGTTTGAACAGGAGACTGTCTTGTCTTCCCAAGTTAGCACCGCAATCCGTCACGCTTACTCCAGCTATGTGACACTCTGTAAAAGCAAAAGCAAGACTAAGGCCATGGTCTGACAGATATTTCTGGCTGCAGGACAGGCATTAAGCGATGTTTTACTGCAAATGGCTGTTGTCACCACTCTCCCTACCTGGGGTAACCCCCAAAGGTCTGCTGGTGTAACAGCACAGCAGCCAATCTATGCGTCAGCTCTGCCTGAGGGAGGGAGGTCACAATCAGAACCAAGCAAAACCACTGTATGGAAAAAGTGTTTGAGCTAACTGAGATCACTTTGTCTTGCCACATCTGTCCAGATGTATACCTGCTTTTGCAGCACAGGTCAGGTGGGCAGCAGCAATAAGCCATTTCTCATAGGAGGCTTCCAAGTGCATTGCCTTTTACGCCGAATGAAATATAACCATGATTCAGTTGGGTTTTATTCTCTATATTCCCAGGTCAGGGCTATATAACAGCCAGGGATTCATTTGCCTCTGGAGAAAAAATGTCAAGATTTTGCCTCCACTAAGATTTTATTGTGTTAATTATATCGCATGAGGGAGAAAGAGAGAAAAATCACTGTTTTGGTAATGAAGACACCATTTCTTGGTAATCTCTGGGTGCCAGTCTCCAGCTTATTAAGCATCATTTCCCATTCTCCCATACAACACACTGAACTCATGCAACTGACCACTGGCAATGAACTTTCATGGCAATTAAACCCCATCCTTCCTGCCTATTTATTTTCAATCAAAGGACCTTTCCCAGGAAAGAGACAGCCTAGGTCCAAGCATGAGTAGAGGAAATGAAAATAAATGCTAGCAAAGATGCAATACCTTTTATGTTATCTGCGATGGCTCCTTGAGGATTTCACAGAGGATGCAAGTATGGAAAGTAAAGCTGTCATGTTTTCACTCTCCCCACACAGCTATATGTTAAAAGCTTTTCACCTAAATTTGGTTTTAAAATTGTAAAAAAGAAGTGGCACACGGATTTTTAATTCCTTCCATATCATTGTCCGTGTCGCCCCATGTGCTGCAATTTGGGAAGGGGCTGTGGTGACATGGCTGAAGCAAGAAAAAAGTAAATTCAAACACAACTGGAGAAGAGTGTGTGAGATAGTTATCACTCATTTAAGATCTGGAGAGCAAATGAGACCTTGACACTGAAATTATATTGCATAATACTTGAGAAATAAATCAATAAATCAGGCATTATTTGCCTTTTCCTTTATATATGAAGAATTGTTTTTAATGAAAAATACACAGTAAGGCCCACTCATATTTCACGTTCATTTATATGTTCTCAGCTTCAGATGTTATAATACAGTTGCATAAGTTTAGCTGTTAAAAGTATTTCCATAGGAAACTATTTAACATGTAAACTTCTTCTAATTCTTCTGAGCTTGCCATTGTTGTTCAGCATTAGAAGATGTAGTAAGCTAAGGAAGAGCCGAGGGCTTGTCTACCAAGACAGCTATTCTTTAAAAGTCACTGCCCTTCCAAATATTTTATACCATGTTAAATGCAAGAGAGGACAAGATTGCAATATATATTACGCAAAGAGATGTAGGAGATGACTCACCGGAATGGAACACCTATCCTTACGCCCTTGACATTCAAGGTGAGTTGCTGGTAGCCATACAAATTTGTTTTCTTGTATTCTCTCTTTGAAATCTCTCTAAAAACCTTAGTTAAGCTGCTGCCTTGATAGATACTAGCAAATATTTTTGCTCCATTTATGAATATCTGTCATAAAGAAAATCACAGCTGAGACTGCTCTTACTAAAATACTTTTATTTTAGTAAGAAATAAAATTTTAGTAAGAAAAAAAAATTTTAAGCATTTAAATTGCTTCTACCTAGCACGCCTCATTGTAAGTCTCCTTAGCTGAAGTCGTGGTTCACTTACAACAAGCCACACACACACAAATCAATTTAATAACCACGAAGCAGGTGGAGACCTGGCATTACAAAACACTGATACCTGCCCAGCACTTGGCAACCTACTCTAAACCATACCCTGCAATGCTATTTTTCATCTTTTATATTCTTACATTTATCTTTGGTCTGTCTGCATAGATCACATAAAGGTGGGAGCTAGCATTGAATACATAGCCATAAAAAGACTAGCCAGCTGAGCCCCAATCTAGTTGAAACTCCCCAAACAAACTCATGGATAAAATCCCAATTTTTTGCTATTCCAGAGGCCCCTGATGTTGAAGAGTCTGTTTTAACTGTCTGAGCAGCTGCAAACACCTACATATTTGTATTTTTAAATGATGCTATTGTGCATATACAAAATATGTGTGGCAGTCCAGAGAAAGAACATAAAGCAGCTGGAGAACAAACTGAATGATTAGACCTAGAGCTTGGTTGATTTGATTTATAAAAGGACAATGATTTATAAAAGAACAATCTATTACACAATTCTTTTAGCAAGGCAGACATAAGCATCAAAGGAAAGCAATGACTTCTTTCCTGACAAATCCCTGATGAAAAAAGTCAAATGCTAAAAATGAGCAATATACATATTCTTCTTTTATAAAGATGATATTGAATCAAAAGGGGCATTTTTTAAGATTTGCATCACTGTCCATAGTTACAGGTGCCTGAATGGATCAGCTGTATTGGGGGGGAGGGGTGTAAAAGAAAATACCATCACCTTTAATTTGTTTGTACATATATAAAACCACCAACAAAAAATATGTCTGAATGTATAGACAAATGCTCAGACAGATGATACATCAGATCTAATAGCAACTGGGGAGGAGATGAACCTTCAGGAAATGAAGCTAATTTTGCTGTTTGTACAGAATAAGCCAGCCAGCGTCAGGCACACATCAGACTGTGCTTGTAATGGGTTCCTCAAGAAGCATCCCCGAGTCGTGGTCCAGGGAAAGGGCTGTAGGTGCAGAGACAGGCTTCTGCTGCGGGTTAGGCTGTGCTGCAGGAGGGCAGCCGGCGGCTCTGGCAGGGCACTGCTCCCCTCCCGCTGCCCGACCCGCTCCTGCCGCACAGCACAGGTGGTACTCGGTGTTTGGGGGGCAGCTCCTCAACCACTGCAGGCTCCCATCCAGCATTGCACGATAAACTAACATGAGTCTTCCAGTGCCTTACAAATTACTTAAAGTCTGTAAAAATGCTTTGTGGCCTTAACGGTTGAGGCAGTGGGTTGAGCAAAGGCAGGCAGGCTGGTACCAGTCACCTCCTCAGCACTTCAACGTAAATTGTCCTCAGTGTCTTCAAGTCCACAGTCTGCAGGAGCATCGGCACACAGATGCAGCACGCACCACCACAACTGTTTCAAACTTGCAGTCTAGCTTATTTTGTGGCAATTGCTTCAGGAAGACAAATATGAGACAACTTTAGTCAACAATCAGTCTTCTAGTCCTGCATTTTCCATTTTCTGTCCCACCTAAAATAACCTGGCTTTATGGCAGTCACCATTGTTCCTTCAATTTACTGTGGCCCAGGACCTGGGTCTCATGAACCTCATCTTTCATCTGACCTTGTAAAAGCAACCTAGAGGACCACCTCACAGGCAGACTTCTGAAGGTCCAGGGTGGGACTTGACTTTGCGTTATAACTAGATCAGTTGTAGGATGGCCCTACAACTATATTTCTTACCTATCACCTGACTGTTCAGCTTAACACTCCCCCTCTGCGGATATCTTGATGCAATATAATGACAGTTAAGGGTCTCCGCTTGCGTATGAAGGGGCACATTCACAAGCTTGCTGCACGGGGCTGTGTCTGTGTGTGCATGCGTCCACTATTGGAAACTGATGACGACCCTCTGACACACAATCAGACCTACGTTTTTTTCAGACCGTGTTTCCCACAGGCTGCAGCCGCCTCTCCTTGTCCCTGGATGCCTCCTGTGTCTTTAACAGGATGCCCTCTAGTGCATAAACTGTACATGGACTTCTCCTCTTCTGCCCACATTACTGCGTATCACGTGCAAAATGGGTTTAAGGCAGCCTAGGCAAGGCACGATGCAGGGCCCAGCTCAAGCGCTAAGGAAAGGACTAGAAGGGAACTATCCAAGTCCAGGGGAAAAAATACCTACAAATCAATACCATAGAACAAAACTCTAATCTTACTGTTTAGCAACCACTAGGAAATGGAAGTGACTCAAACGCAAGTGCATTTGTTTCTAGTTCATTTTCTGCATGACAAACATCTGCTGAATTGAAACTACAATTTTATCCCCTTCGTAAGCAAATTCAATGAATCCTTTCTATTAAACTTAAACTGCAACATGCGAAACAGTAATGTTAACAGTCCCTGTAAATAAATATGTAGTTTACTTTGTTTACTGTGAATTAAAAACAGAATTCAAACTTCACACCATTCCCATCTACTGCCATGCAGTGTTGGTGATCCCCTGACCGGAGGGACCCGTATTTTAAGAACAACATTGAGGACCCGAGTCAGCCAGCGTTCCTCTTGCTGAACCTCGGCATTCACAGAAAGCAAACACTGTAACCAAATTTGTTTGAACTGGTGTGTATTTTTGTTTTGTTATTATTTTATGGTGTTCTCACATCTCTCATTAACTTTTACTTCAAACTGACAGCCTAACTTCCTGCAAAAGCAACAGCTACGATGCACAGTACAGAATTACGCTAGCGTACCGGTAAAAGGATACCGTGCCATTACAGATGCACACAGTATATTGTATATCAGATATTTAATGCTCTTCTTTCAGTTAGCAAAGCACTTTCTGGTTTATTACTATGCTTACTATAAAGCACATATAAGTAAGTACATGTTAATAAGTAAACTAATGGCTGACTAAAGCATCTAGGTGATGAAATATCGTAGGTGCTTCCAAAAACATTGCCCTGTAGATATAATTCCAGTCTGCGTGTTTAAAATACATACCCCAAATAAACTAACGCTATGAACTGCAACAGGGAAGATACTTTTAACACGGATTTATTTTCACCTTAAAGACCAAAGGCAGATAAAAATCTGTGGAGGGAGGGGGAAAGGAAGAGGACAAAGGCCTTAGTTAACAGGCAGGCTCAGGTACAGCTGGCAAGGGCACAGGCATACGGTACTGCTTCCGTACACAAATAAAAATACATCCAGAGAACTGCAGAGTCCAGCCCGCAGAAGACACATCGCTCCCTACTCCGTCAGCGCAATGGCTTTCTGATCCTCAGGCAAGGAGAAAGCTTCTGAAGGGGTAAGCCCAGGACCCCCACCGCCGCAGCCCGCAGTGCCTGTTGTGCCAGGCCCTGCGAGGGGACATCGGCCTCCCCCGGACACCACCAGTCCCTTCGCTCCTAAAACAAATACCTTTGTGAGAAAAGGCTTCATAAAATTTCACCGCTGCCGGCATCCTTCTCCCTTAAACGCTTCTCTGTCCCATTAGATTAGAAGAGGAAAAGAAACATGAAATTAAACAAGGGAGATTTGGGTTGGCAGGCCTCTCGTTACTCATTGACTGTTTCTCATCGATTTTTGTGCCCGTGCAGAAGGATCGCGCGCGGGTGCCTTGGAAAGGGGACGGCTGCAGTTTACAGAGGTCTGCGTATGGAAGGGAGCTCGACAGCCAGCAAAGTGCTCCATGGATTCTCTCTGTGCCTGGTTTCTGGATCATTGTGGGTTTTTTTAAACCTCACAAGCCTCCGGTGTTCACCCTGGGCTGAACCACAAACTCCTCTGTCGCTCTAAGGGTCCACTGCAAAGATACAAAGGGGTCATAACCCAGAGTGGAAGATCTGAGATCCTGGGTGATCCCCGGCGCAGCAGCTGCCCTCCCGATGAATCAAGTTGGGTCAGCATTTACAGCTACCGAGCCATCATACACCAGCGAACAAAATGGCCCCTAACAGCCCTGCAGTAAAGCGGAGAGTATGGTGGTTCACAAACCCACGCATTTCTGCCACCCGGTAAGAGGAACTCCACCGTATCCAGGGACGAACGGCTTTGTCATGAAGATATTATAGGATATTTATTTCAAGGCTGTGTTACTAGCTCACCCAAGGGAAGTAGCATACGATGCTGCCTAGTCCTCACACCGCTGACTCTGTGCCCTAGCCGACAGAGCATTGGTAGAGCCCTGCATTTATGGACCTAGACCCTCAAGCTCAAGAGGACAGTGCTATGTAATTATTCAGAAACCTAAATAAAACCAAATGCATCATAAGGATGTTGCTCCATAATCAGTCATTGCCAGCTTGAATGTGGCCTGTGGAAAAACTGGGAATTTTAGATCTACCTGAGTTTTAGAAGACAGTAGACAAGTACTTGAAGCACCCAAAACTTCCAGCCGAGTGATTTACTAATTACTGTGTCTGGCTTATATCGTGTAAAATCTGTCATATTGTCAGAAAGCTTACATACCTTGTAAAACTGAAAATTGATCTTGCAACTTCATGAGCTTAAAAAAATGCGTGGGCCGATAACTGATTAAAACCGTTTAAACATAAAGGCACCTGAGGAACTTTGCAGCTTAGGTTTAGACAAGTCAGCTTTTTTTAACACATAATACTCACTAAATATCTTTCTTTAACGCTGTCTAACCCTCACTGCTATCAGTTGTCACTTTCTTGATACCTGTGATGCTCCGAACACGGGAAGGCAGCAAATGTGCAGACTTGTTTCAAACTGCTGGGGGGTGTTTGGGAGTTATTCATGCTAAAAACCCTCTTCTACCAGGACCTAATGTCAAAAAAACCCTTGGGGAAACACAATGGTTTCATTACAGTCAGTAGGAGCTTTGCGGACTGCTTCAAGGAGGCCAGAACTACAACATAGACTTTCTCAAAATAATCGTGGAAAGTCAAATTCCATTTCTACCTCATCGACACCAATCTATCAGCTAAGGCTTTAAAATAAAGCAACACCAGCCCTGTACAAGTCACACCCACAAGACCTGGGATGTTCAGATTCCCCTTCTGCTTTGGTGAGGACAAAGGGCACAGAAATGAAATTGTATCTGCTAAAAGTCAAACTGAGTTATATAAAAAAACCTTAATATATATCAAAATAAACCCAGCAAACTACTAACTTCAACAAAACAAATACTGAGACAGCAAGGTAGGAAGTACAGTAGTTATACATATATAAATACATACATATACACATAAATACAGGGTTACATTAGTCCCCAAAACAAAGTGAATATTTATGTCACTTTTGAATGGGAACAAAACTGTTGAATGTGGAGGAAAAAAATAATAGAAGTGCAAGAAAAGAGATATTGTGAGAGGAGAAACAGAGACATAATTCAAAGACCTTAACACATTCAAGACATAGCTGAGTGCAAGATGAAGGGAATATACATAACTCATCTTGCTGAAAGAATTGGCATTTGAAAAATCAAGCCCAGCATGAAGACAGTTTTGATAAACTGATGAAACCCCACAAACTCTGCCAGAATACCTCATATTTCCATATTTAATACACAGACCCAAGCTACTGCACTACTGACAAAGCAGTACTATGTGAAACTTCAGAATTTTAAAGATAACGATAAATTAAGCAACAGACGTAAATGAAAAATTGGATAAAACGCAAAATAAATAAATCAGGCCAGACCAACCAGATGTGTCTCTTTATTAAAAATAGTCAGTTTTCTGGCCAAGAAAAATAAGTAGCTCTAAACTGTCTGGATTTTCGTAAAGTATTCAACAGTGCCATAGGAAGTTAGTTACAACAGGACATGTGGGGAAGAGAGAGAGGAACTGGCAGAGATGGAGAAACCTCCAGCTTGCCTGGGAGCACTGGGCTATAAGGAGAGCCCATGGAGCTGTCAGCTGAACCTTATTGAGTATTTCCATCACCAAAACCAGAAGGATGCAGAAGAAATCTGGTATGAGCTGCCAGAGAAACCGGATCAAAGTTAATGGTGCAAAGGCAAGGGATCACCAAGGGTTTCTGCTGGTGGGTCAGCTGGCGTGACAGGTCCACACCTACTATATGATCACATACTGCTACGATCCACCAAGGAGATAGCGACACAAAAAAAGGCAACTTCAACCGTGTGACTGCACAGCACAACATTACCAGTGGAAGGTGAGAAAGATTAATTACACTAAATAAGGCAGTTAACGAAGCCTTACCTTGGCGTACAACATACAGCATTGGTTACCCAATTATGAAATGGATAGAAAACTTAAAGAGTAGAGTATTACTGCTACGATCAAGGACACCTGGCTGTTTTAGGAGAGCAGGCTAGGACAGCCTAACTGAATCAACCTCACAAGGGGAGGACAAGGAGGGAAAAGCCCATGTGAGTGCACTGGGAACCAGTCCTCATGGCGGCAGTGCAGTTTCTGAAGGTAAAGGAGAGAGCTGTCACGAGCACAAACGTGTGCAAGCCAACCACAAATACATCTGGGCTGGAGTAAGAGCAAGGTTTCTAACCATCAGAGTTACCAAGTTCCGGAAAAATCTTTCAGTGCAGTGCTTTACGGGAAGATAATGTAAAATAAGCCTGAGGACTAGAGTCGGGCGCCCAGAGAGCGCCGTCCACCTCTCCAGTCCCACACAGCACAGCTCCTACCTGCTGCTCAAAGGAGGCAGGGGACCTACACTAGGACATCAAGGGTGAAAGCCCTGGCTCCTGCAGAGCCCCGGACAAAACACCCTCAGCTGTAACACAAGCCAAATCCTCACTCGCCACGTCTAGGGAAATCTTGCATTCCAGGCATCTTCCAAAGTCCTAGAGCTAATGAGAGCTCCTCATGGCTTGTGTTCCTCCCAGGACTACATGGCTTTTGGGGTCACGGCTAACACAGCTGTGATCAGCACTTTTAAACCATAGATTCCTGACAAGTATTTCTGGAGGGAAATCCAAGTTAGGAATACGTAGGACAACACTGACCGCTAATGAGATTCTCTTGTGCTTGTATTACTCCTTCTTTGTCCTGACTCAAAGAGCCGGACAGACGGACTTAGGGACCAGAAGGCACTTCCATACCACCCAACGCAGCACGGTACAGGAGCCTACTCTGATCAGGCAGCTAAATCCATAAAGTCAAGCACTATCGAGGAGACACTTCTGGCTCCTAAAACCTGTAGGTCTGCATCAGTGCAGCCCTGCAGGAGACCTCCTCACCTCCTTCTCTCGGCAGGGAGGGCTCATCAGCTCGGCTGCAGCATCCTCTGGCTTGAGTCGCACTCAGGGACCCTCTGTCCCCTGGTCCCCTGCACAGGGTACGACAGGCCAGCTGCACGTCTTCTCCTAACAGGGTCTGGTTTAACCTTCTCTCTGAAAACTGAGGAAATTACTAGTCTGGGACTCTAAGCTGAGATTTGTGTAAAACATACCACCTGGGTACGCTGCTATCAAGTTCACTTCAGAATTAAAAATAGCAAAAGAAATTTCACATGGGAGATTAAGTGCATTAGTGGATCATATAACCTTGCTCCAGACCAAGCCATGCTGTAAATAATTTTCAGTCCTCAGCATAAAACATACAGGCAATGCCATCAAAACATTTAGTTATGTGAAGATCAACATCTATGGCACTCTCGGGTTACAAGCACATTTTTGTGAGAAATGAATGGCAGCCTTACAAAATAAAATGACAACAACGATAACATTTCTTGTGCTTTAAATCTGATCTCTGAGTGTCTTGCCGCTGAGCACAAGGCCTAACGTATCAACCTAACAGGCTTGACATTTAATAAGCCAAGTTTATTTCTAGAAAGTGAGCTAGAAATTAAATCTCATGGTTGCAGTTGGCACACTGTGCAGAAGAGGAATCTTACAATGACTGCATTTCATTTTTGCCCTATAGCTTTCACCCTTCTAATTGGTATATTTAAGTGCACTTAATCACTCAAGCATTGAATGTACTACAGCGATAAACCTCCAGTTTAGACTCCACAATAATAAATCTTTGTCTTCTCTCAGCAGCTGGCAAGTTTTGATTTGGACTTTGAATTTAGGTCCTTTCCTCAGGCTTAACAGTAACAATTTGTTTGTTCTGTCTGCTGAAAGCTCGACATTAACTCTTGTCTTTAAATGCATTATCGTTGCTTAAGCTTAGTGCTCTCGGTGTTAAAATTGGTTGCCCTTCTTCAGTGCCCAACTAAGAAACACAAAAAAAATCCAATTAGCCTGTGCTGGGAGTTTACAAAGCAGCTTTCACTCATTAGTATTTATGCAGCATCACTGGTCCACATGACACTTCACAGACACGAGGATGAGCTGGAGTTTATAATACAATCTTTCAATAGATGCCTCTGGTGCCACAAAGAGCTAATTTAAAAACAGGTGGAGGGAGTCTTCAGTCACCCCCTTTAACAGCCAACGGAGGAGTAACATCCCCACAAGCACCTCACAATCTGGCCACAGGACCAAGCTAGGTTTTACCTTAAATTCTTTGACAAATGCCCTAAATAATCTCCTGAAGTAGCTCCAGTAAAAAAGGCAAAACTTAGATGTGACCATCAAATTACAAGAGGGAAAACTGCCTTTGGGCTGAAGAGACTGGGGACTCTATCCCCAGTTTTGCTACAGGCTTCCTGCAGTACCTTGGTAAACTATTTAGGCCCCAGTCATTAGGAATTCATGCCTATTCATCACCTTTTGCAGTAAACCCCTGGACTTATGCTTGCAGAACAAATCATGCCATTAAAGATTTGCAGGATTGGAGTTTCATTTCCCTGTGCCTTGGTTCTCCCTGTACAGTTTAATATAACTCTCAATTGTATTCAACATACCAACAGATGTCTGGAGTAGGGCCTTATTTTGTTAAATATAAATTATCTTCTTAAACAACTAGCCTTGTTGTAAAAAAGCTGAATCCTGACTTGCGACTGCTGCACAAAACACACTATCTTCATCATTTTCTGATGGTGATGTTTATTTCTGTAGATTTAAGTCCAGAAGAAACTGCTCGGTCATCTATCACAAGTCGCCACGTAGGTGGTTTTATTTGCTTTACCACTTGCCAACAAGACAAATACCTCTCCCTTAAGCACAGAGCTTGCCAGCTGACCGAGCTGCACACAGAAACCCTGGACTCTGTGGGGACGGCGGTCTGGCACATGCACAGGAGTCCTGGCACATCCAGGGACTATCATCGGAGCCTCCATGCTTGCACAATGTACCTGCACACCGTCAGCAACCGCTTCCAGCTGGGTTTGGGGCTTTTTTTAATCTCAACACGATAGCGTTTTTACTAGTCAGCTCTCCTGTTTATCACGGGCCATTAGATTTCACTCCCATTCCCCCTCGACTGAGCTTGGCAACCCTCATCACGCTGACGCTCTTAATACCACAACAGCCAAGGCTGCAAACCCATAGCATCGCTTGCCACAGCAGTCGGGTCCAAACGCCCACATCTTCAAAGATCTCGGTTACAAACATACTTTGCATGTGAATTCCTCTGGATCCAGCTTGCAGCCACCCATTCGTGTAAGATCTGTCTCCCCTGTATTAAAGGCTACTTTAGCACCTGCTATTTGCTTCCCACCATATAGCTTACGGTGTAAGCAACCACCTCTCTATTTTTTGTTTCCATTAAAGTGAGGGCATTGCACGCAGCGTGTCTCACAGCCAGGCTGCTGCTTCAGACCGCAGATGATTTGGCCCCAATTCTGCCAAGTGTTGCACAAACATTTTAACTCCAAATATTTAGGAAGGTCACTATATGTTTGTCAACTAGATTAATGCTCTTACTCCTCCTTAGCCACTGCCAAGTTGCTTCTGCAGCTTCTCTGCAATTAGATAAACAGTTTGAGCTTCCTTACACTATCAGTGGTTTTTTGCTAGACCCTACATAGTTCCTCTCGGAAATGCTGCAGTTTTCAGAATCCACTTTAAAACACAGGCACCCCCAAAAATCCCTGTTACATCTAACATCATCTTCCTAATTCCTGCTATGTGTTGCTCCCCAGGCAGGCATCACGTCCTTCTGTCTTTCACTTAATGAAGAGCTCTGCCACAGAATTATGTATTTCTCTCTCTTCCCAGTCCTTTAGGCACTGACCCCACTTAGCACTTCTTGCATCTTTCACAAATGCAAGTTTACCATCTAGATTTTTGCATTTGCTTTGTTTACAGAATAACCACAGGGGGAAAAAAAAGTCTATTTTAAATTCTTCCTTTAATACAGAATCGTAATATTTTCACGGCCACTCAGGCAATTAGGACCTACAGCCTCTGTGAACAACAGGGCTTATGTTCTTTAAGGCTAAATTTACCTGGGCACTCAGTGGATGCTTTGAGAAAATCCTGCTACATATATGCAGTTTTAGGAGCACTTCTGAAGATTTTCATCAGTACATGGAGGACATTAGACTTCAGTGAGAAGCTGGCAGTACAACTCCGTGGTTGCCTATCAGCCAGTGTTACAGTAAGCTCACTCAAGATTTTATCAAATATTATTTTGAAGGCTCTGGCTTACATATTTCCCCTGAAATACTGGCTGCAAATCTTCTAGAGCTTTTGCAGTATGAAAGTCAGTTTCTTAGAGAAATATTTTCTGAAGGCCTTGCATTTGTTACAAACTTCACTTCAGTTTCCTGCATTTGCTGACAATTGAAAAATTAAGCTCAATCAAAAAAATCAAACTCATGAAAAAATACCAAAATTCGTAGAAAACAAATGTCTTCCTGTATCACTGTATGCTGTGTCCACTGGGAAATGATCTAACAAGTTTTCTTAGGGCTTTTCCCCCCATTTTGTTGCAAGAATCCCAAGTTTCATCTGTTAAGACTTTTGTCAAAAATGGCATGCCACTTTCATGCACATAATATTCTTTTCCATTTAGAAAATTAAAGAGAGAATTTCCAAACGTACCGTGCTGAAAATACATGTGCTTAAAATGGTTAAAATCTGCTGTACAATAACCTCGTGAATATTAGTCTATATCCAGGTAACAACTAATTTTTTGCAAAACCCAAAAAAGCAGACCAAAGAAATCTCTAACATTCAAGCCCCGTCTGCAGGCTCAGTACCGCTACAAACACTTCATGGTGCTGTAACTGATACAGCTGAAGACGGAGGTTTACAGTAAACAAAACACTGTTTACTTTAATTCCATTAGGACTGGAGAAAAATAAGACCAGTATTTAGGAAGGACTTCATTTACATTCTGAGAAAAGCAAAAATTGAAAGACAAGTGATTTAGGGTCAGTGGGCAAACCATCTATATATAACTGACACGTTTTTTTCTGTGAAATCTGTGTCAGAATTAATGCTAACCTCACCAGAAATGGTCATGTCTTTAAAATTTTACTTCTGAGAGTCTAGTTCATACAGAAAAAAAATAATAATCAAGACTGCACTTGCAGGGAGTTAAGAGTTTCTCCATCGCATTTTGGAGGCATAGGAATTTTGCTCCAGGTTTGCCACGGTCACAGCAGCACACTCGCTTCTGTAGTTCACCTAGCAGGTGCCTACAGGGAAACCCATCACAGCGGTGGCAGATGACTTTGAAAGAAGGCCAAGCAACTACCAGCAAGTCCACAAACGTAAAAACAACTGTCCTTCAGTTGTTCTCAAAAGAAAGAAGCTGTTCACTCGTTTTTAATCCAACTGAAATTCCCCGGCCTTCATCAGGTTAATGTTTTCCAACCCTCATGACTACCTTCCTGGGCTTAAATTTATGAAGGGGAACAATACCTCCTGTCAAGATGCTATCGCAGCAAACACACCACGACACGCACGGTGGCTATGGTGGCTGAGCACACCACACAGGCGCCGGCCGCCCCAGCACCAGCAGTGCCCACAGCCGCGCTCCCTGGCCGGGGGAGGACAAACCCCCGGGCGTCCAGCCCCGGCCTCACGCTAACAAAAAGCCTTCTGCCCTAAGGGTGGTTTATGGCCGTTGGCCCGCGCACATGCAGCTCCAGATGGCCACATATCACCAGCAAGAAAAAAGTGACCATTAGTTAAATTTTAGTAACAGGCGAATGTTTTCTGCTGCTACTTGAATTTGAGACCATGGAAATGAAAAGTTACTTACTTCTCACATTGCAACCTATTGGAGCACATTGCACCAGTGCCCAGTATAGATCTGCAAGGTCAGGAAGCCCAGAAAGGGAAGATGAGAAAGATGAGATGAGCTTAACTGACAGCCACCACGACCCTAAGACAGCATAGCCTAAACCTGAGAGGCACGCTCCACCTCTTCATCTCCCTCAGTACTTCTGCTTATAGAATCACACACAGCTTTCTTGCATGGTTAAATACTGGATAGCTTTCATAAAATGAGGGTTTGATGAGACAGGAGTGGTCCAAGCAATAGCATGAGAGGAAATGGCCTCAAGTTGTGCTAGGGGTGGTTTAGATTGGATATCGGGAAAAATTTCTTGACCACAGGGAGTGGTCAAGCATTGGAACAGGCTGCCCAGGGAGGTGGAGGAGTCACCATCACTGGCGGTGTTCAAAAAACGCCTAGACATGGCACTTCAGGACATGGTTTAGCGGGCATGGCGGTGTTGGGTTGATGGTTGGACTTGATGATCTTAAAGGTCTTTTTCCAGCCTTAATGATTCTGTGATTCTATAATTTACCGAAGCCCGTGCAATGCACAAATCAGTAAATGCATTTGAGGTGAACCAGATCACCATAGCATCTGTCGCCTACATATCTCTCTGTTTTGTGTCTTCAGAAAGAGTGAGTCTTGGACGAAGAGAAAGTGTTGTTATCCTAATTTTACAGGGAACACTGTAAAAGCCACTTTGAACACGTCTGCTCTGTCCTCCTGCCCATGCATGCACAAACCCTGACTGCGTGAGTGAGTAATCTGGCGTTGGCCAGTGCTGCGAGCGTTGTTGCACATCAGCCTCTTTCTTCCCCTATCCAGATGGCTGGCACCGTGCGTGGTGCTTCAGGCTCTGGGCCTTAAGAGAAGCCTATTATATGGTCACAAGTCCCGCATTAATTAAAATCCTAGGTAACTAATTCAGTACGAACGTCAGAATTAAAAAAAAATCAAATCATAATGAAGAAAACCACCACGTTCCCCAGAACACAACTTTGTCACAACCACCAGCTCCTCACCAAGATGACGTGGTCTTCCTCCTCCAATTGCGGTTCTCCTGGGCTTGCTGATGTTGGGGGCCACACAACGTTACCTGCTTGCTTTCTTTCTGTAGGTTTCTAACCCTCTCTTCTCTACATGTTCAACTGGGCCTTGCTCCAGTGCAGCTAAAGCAGGATGCCCTGCAGAAAGCTAATAATAGTCTACAGACGCCAACAGAGCTAGATTCAACCCAGAGCTCATACCCATATATTTGTTGTTCACACTTTTAGGAAATCAGTTTTTCTGATTTCTCTACCCTCAGCAACCCAAAGGTTTTCTCCTGTCTGCCTGCCTCGTCACAAGCCAGTTGCCCTTAATGCTTTGGTTAGTAAATCCATCTTTCTGTTGCACTTTGAAAGGATAAATAAAATCATCAGAAACTGTTTAACTTCTGGGACTGTCTCCTTCTTAGGATATGAATAGAAAGCCAAACTGTTATGTCAGGAAAAACAAGCAGGGTTGCACATTTTTAGAGGAGGTGTGTCTTAGTTCAGATTAACATGGCATTCGGAAATTGTGCAAGTGCCAATATGGGAGGAAAATACAGCATGTTATATAAAATAATCAAGTTTATTTCAATTATTTTGGAATAAGATGAAAACATCTGCTTCCTCAACTACTTACTCTGTATTTAGTATTTTAGCCTGGCATACCAAGTCTCTTCTCTTGCTTCCTGGCCAATGGTATGGTAGCATGATAGTTCAAACACTCCTATTCATAAAGGATTTTATCATTTGATTTGTACATCAAGCTTCAACAAAATGCAAAAAAAAAACCCATGAAACACCAAAATCAGATTTAACATGAATATTTTTATATGACAGACTAGATTTCCCTTTGATTATACTCTGAATCTGCTCCCCTGAGGACACTGAAATTAGGCTTGCCCCAAACTGTGAGGATGTTCAAGCCTGGGGAGTCTTGAACACAGAACATCCACACAGGATGACAGACTTGGATTACCAGAGCTACCAAATGCTGGGGGCATGCACATCTGTACAATGTCAAAAGAAGGGGAAAAAAAGGCCCCACGCTTCCTCGTAATAAAACTTACTGCTAGAAGTGACCATTGGACTACTTGGTGAAACCATCCATAATTACCCTGACTGCCACCGTTGCACAGCCCGCTGCCCAAGTCCCCGCTGAAAACCAATTTAAGGCTGTATGAGCACTAGTGACTTGTATTTCGCCATCTGATTTGAAGACTTTCAGACATGGGAAACCCAACGATTCCTTTAGCAGCTGATCCACAGTTCATTAAAAATTAATGCCTGATTATGACTAAATTGAGTTTGCCCTCTGCTTCCAGTCATCAATTCTTATTATGCTTTTCATGATTAAAAGGCCATTTATTTCTCTGCCATGACAACACCTCCTTACTGCAATCTAGCTACCTCCCAAGCAAAACCTCTTATTCTGATGCCTCTCTCCAGCCCTCAAATAGTTTTTCCACTATCTTCTCCAGCTTTTCAAGCTCCTTCTAAAAATACTGACATCACGCATGGAAAAACAAAACCACACAGCAGTACGAAGTACCAGTCCCTCTGGTAGGTACTCTCCCTTACATGCCACACTAGTCCTTCATGTCATAGCAGCCCACTGTGTTTAGTTAAAAGCGTTTGATCTAAATATCTAAAACCTGTTTAAATCACTTTTTGCACGTGAGGTGCAAATCATACCTGCAGAACTGCATTTCTCTTACTGGCTGTCTAAGCCTGCGTCTGGTGGTACTGAAAACCAGTTTGTTTGACCTCAACTTACCAACAGATCCAGCTTGTTCTGGGAAAATGCCCAGTCATTGTTTTCAATCACCTTATTATTTCTTTACGTCATGCAGAAGTTCTATTAGCAATGTTCCTACTTTTATTTTCACATCACTGAGATATATTTGGTTAGTATCACATCTGGGGCCAGTTGCTGTGGTACTTTATGAGCAACCTTAAACCAATGACAGTATCCTATTGTGATCGACTGGGCAAAAAAAAATCCACAGTACATCAGATCATTTTTTATCCACTCACAAAAGCTTTGAAAAACAAAACTAAACAACCTCATGTTATTGCCAGTGCTGATTTTTTTAATAAACCCCATTTAGGAACAGATGATGCATAAAGACCATACTGTGTCCATTGTTCTCCCCGGTAACTCATTTTCATTATGCACTTTGGGACTTACTGGTAATTTCTTCAATCTTTTTAACCCCCTCAATGCTTAAAACACACTGTTCCAACAGTCTCTCCCATTTACAGATTTCATACTGTCATTTTACTTGCATTTTGGGACATTGTAATGAAAACCAAGATGACTCAGCTGAAGGTGGCTGGAGTAACATTTCAAATGAGAAAGTGCATCAAGAATTAATTCGTACAAACTCAGGAAAAAAATCAGAGGAGGTTGATTAGGTCTCAGATGGACGCCAGCGATTTTTTTCCAATAGTGCAAATGATAACATAAAGCATTCGGACATTTTTGCTTGGCAACCACAGCCTGCAATGTTTACCTGGGACACATGCATTACATAAATTACTGAGAATCAAGCAAGAAGAATTACATCGTGTTCTAATCAGTGTGCAGCAATGTCAAAAGAAACAGGATACTTGTTCAAAGACATACTGAGAAAATGTGACCAAAATTGTATTTCGAAGTAATTTTTAATTGTGTTTGCACTGAAAGTGAAAATTGCAGTATGCTGAATCTTTTTTTTTTTTTTTTTCAAACTCTTCTTTGATGCTGGATTTGCCAAAGGCTTATCAAATGAGAACAGGCCAGAAAAATGGGCGAAGAGCGCTCAGATAACATTTGGCTTCCCCACAGCAGGGATGCCACATGGGTTACACCTCGTCTGCCCCCAAAACAAATAGCCTTTGCCGGGGGGGGGGGGGGGGATTAAATTATCACAGTAGACAGGAAGGAAAAATAAGCAATTTCAAGATAAAGACGTAACTGCGCAGTTCACAATGGCTAACACTACGTAAGTTACTGCTGATTCAGTAGAGTTGTGGCATACCACCTTAGCGAGCCTTAACAGCCAAAGTCCATCGCAACGGTGATAATCTTCCAGCAAACCTGCACGCTTATTATTTAATGTCATTCAGAAGAATAAGCTGATATCTCATTTTTATCAGAAACATAATAAAAGTTTTAATCCTGCTTGACTATAATAAAAATTGTACAGGAGAAGGTACTAATTCCACTCCATATACTCCCCGAATACAAGCATATTCCCCATAATAACCCGGGTCCCTTTTTATCCTTCCAAGAAACCATGAATTTTCCACGAATTTTTCTTTGGAATCCCTCAGACACGCATAGGCCACCTGCCCCTGGAAAAAGCTCCCAGGAAAGAACAAACTGAACTGAGGATGGGTTTGTATTTACATACTTACTCGATCTACATCAAAGATAAGCCTGCTGTGGACATTAATTGAGACCAGGCACATACAAGTTGTAAATTACTTTTAGTTGTTCCTGACTTAGGCTTGTGAATGGAACATTTTTGCTCAAGCCCCTGAAATTCTCAGTTATTCTCGAAAGTACAGAAAAAGCATGACACTGCGGGGGTTGGCGGGGGGGGCACAGGAATTTTAGTATTTCTCAGTTATGCCGTAAAACCCTGTATAAATAACGTTTCGGGGAAGGGAACACCACCACCCCGGCCTTAACGGGACGGGGACACTCGAGCACGCCTCCGCGCCCCACCGCGGGTTTTACGCCGATGGAGGGGGGGGGGAAGCGGTGGGGTACCGGCTGCCTGGTCAACCCGGTATCCGAGGGGGCAATGGCGGTCTGCCCGCGGTGGGGGGGCAGCGAGGACGGCGGGGGATGACCACGTCCTACCTGTGGTTAAATTGTCATTGATCTTCAATGGTACCCTTAAGATGTAGACCAGGAAGAGCATGATGAAGAACCACAGCGTCCAGAGATATGTCCAGGACCAGACGATACAAGACTTCAGCTGCTCTAAAAAACCCGTCCCGGTTTCAGCCATGTTTTTTGGGGAAGGAAAAAAAAAAAAACCCACACACACACAACCCCAAACCTTGCTCTCTGCTGCCACAACCTCTCAGCGTGTATTTCTGGGATGATTCACGCCTCCCCGAGTCGGTTCTTCCCCCCGCCGCCCGCCGCCGGTTCTTCCCCCCCCTCCCTCCCTCCGTCGAGCGCCCAGGCGTGACCGGCTAAAATGGACTCCTCCGAGCTCCCCTCACCTCGCCGGGCGGGTTTTTAGGCAAAGCCACCTCCCTTGGAACTCGAGGTCTCCCCGGCTCCTGCCGTCGAAGAGATAGCGGAGCACAGACACCTCCTCCGGAGGTCCCCAAACCGGGGAGGGGACACGCGGGACGACGGACATGGGCGCGCCCCGCGGCCCGGTACCCCCGGCCCCGCTCCCGGTGCGGGCGGCAGCTGCGGAATGAAATGAGGGGAACGAGCGAGAGGCTGTGGGGAAGCGGGGGGGGGGGGGGGGCGGCGAAAAATGTAAAAAAGAAAAAGGGCCGTGCAACTTTTTTTTCCACGTCTTTACGGCTCAACGCAGCAGGACTTCAAGCCTAAAAAGGGCTCGTGTAGGATATTTGGGGTCGTTTTTTGCAGTTTACGTGCCTACTTCTCTTGCTAGGGTAATATCAGAGGCATAAAACTATAATTTTGCTGGTGTGTACAATGCCCAGCTGAGTCCAGACCTGTAAAACTACCCCCCGCCTTGGAAGATACTATACGGCACAAGAAATAACTGTGTCTCATTAAAATAGTGTCGATAAGGCATAATCATCAAGTCGTTGTACTTCGGTGAAATGCATTTTTCTTCTTCCATGACTCTCTCTATGAGGTATTTCTTCATAAAACAAAGATTTGTCAACAGAATGTGACAAAAATTCAGAAGCCTGTTCACACAACTGAGCCCTGCTTTTTTTTTTTTTTTTTTTTTAATGTTACATGCGTTCAAACATTTAAGTAGACACACAGTATATTGCAATTTGTTTGGATCTCTCTCCCGTGTTTCCACAATCTGTATCGAGTGGGATAATACTTGCCAACATTTTAAGAAACTGAGAGTTTGGTACTTAAGCAGTACCAAAAGAACAAAAAATCCTGGAGAGTTTTTCCAACTGGTAATAGCCACTCCATCCTGGGATTTTCTAGCCTGCCAATGAAAACGTCATCACAGAGAAAAACATAGTCGCTTTTCCAGAATGTTTACAGTATCTAAAGACATTAAACCAAAATAAATCTGTAGTTATACAAATTGATAACCTTCTCTCATAGTAGCAAAAGCACCAAGATTCACTTTTTTTTTTCTTCCAGACTATGCTACGGGACTCGAAGCTGGATGGGGACACTTGAAGCCGGATGTGTCCTGTGCAGTCGAAGGTGGCAGGATCTGCTGATCAAGGGACCGCAATCCCTGTGTCGGAATCTTGGTGCAAGAACGACAGAAGTTTTTCCTGCTAATATGTCACAAAACTTTTAAAATTAGAATATACAGATGGCCTTTAACTGCAAAAAGGTCATTCATAGTTTAATTACATACCAAAGAAAACCACATTTCAAATATTTCAGCTTCCCCTTCCAGTTATAAAGGAAAGAAATACTTAACACTTAAGTCACATCTGAAAAAAGGCAATATTATTCCATCATGCAGTTATTTATAAATCAAAATATTAATCTCATGTTCTCTTACATATTAGTAAAAAAACCCAAAACACTAAGCAAATTTTTCACTTAAATTTTCCTCTACATATTTTAGTTTTGAGAATATTATTGCCTCTAGTATAAAACTAAGTCTGATCAATTCCTTCTATGTATGTAAGACAGAGGTGTTTTATGGGGCCTTAAAAAAACTTTTTATAAACAGCTTTTCATTCTGTTAAGCTGTCTTTTCTCAAAAGACTGGAGTGGACTGTGTTGGTTTCTTCAGCTATGCTCTCCTTTATATCCCTTGTATTACTCGAAGATCAAAACACTGTGAATTGCGCCCACTAAAAGCACAGTTATTAACTTTATGTCCTTCTTCCTTTAAGCACCACTGTTTCTTCTTCCCCTGGAATTACAGCAGTTATTAATATTTTGCAGTAATTTTATGCATTTCACTCCTGGATCTCCAATGTTTTTACAGTGTGAGTGAAGTATTTAAAAACCAAGCTGCCAACAGAGTGCAGCTCTTCAGGCTCCCGGTAGCACACTCCAATGGATTTCCCACTGGGTGCTACACGCAAAAGATAATAATAATAACAACAATAATAACAATAGTAACAATAATAACAATAATTGTATTTTTAAAGCTAAGGAAGAAAAAGCATGTGTCCAAACCCAAACGTCTGCATGAGGTGAAGAGCAATTACCCATTAGGGTACCTTGACTCATGACTAGCTTGGTGCACTCATATGACAAATGACATTTTTGTTGTCCCTGTTAAAGAAGTACTGCTGCTGACATTCGAGACGAGTTCACAGTTCAGGCTCTGTTTAACACAAATTATCTCTCCTCTTTCCATTCTGTTGGAAAGGAGTGCCAAGTATTAATAAAAAGCCTTAAACCACGCATTTTACAATTCAAAAAAGCAAACTGTTCAGTACTATGAAGAGACCCACTTTATTAAGTGTCATCTGCCTCCAGGCACTCATTTGCGAACTCGAGACGTAACAGAACACAGCTGAAGCTATCATCGCACAAAACTCATTTTGAAAAGAGTCTTTTGCCTTTCTGCTAACATTTTCCACTCAATTATCTCACTCGTTTGAGTGTTTTCTCACACAACCCCTCAGGTACTCCACTTGCTACCTCGAAATACCTTATAAGTGAGGACGCGGCTGATTTGTTTGCCATAAGCCGAGTTCAGGGTTCCGAGTTTCTCATACGACTGTTGATGACTTTGCTAAACGAGATCAGGAAGTAGAAGCGACGACAGTTACTAAACATGAGGTACAGTGAAGTTACTGTTTTTTTCCAGAAGGAAGAAACGCTCTTGAACTTGGGTCCTGGCAAGTAAGAAAGGATGGAACCATTATGCAGCAAAAGTCTAGTTTGAAACTTCTGCCCACCCAATCTTTTTATGGGTCCAGATCCAAAGTAGTGGGGTTTTAAAACTTCTTTTTTTTAAAGAAAATAAACTTCAAAATATCTTCTGTCTGAACATTTCAGTATCTTCTTCTAGGCCCACTACGTACAACCCCCTTAGAGCCTGGCTATAAAATAAGATTGCATCAGGTTTCTTGGCAGCCGGGAGGTGGCGGGGCACGTTTGCCGAGGACGTTCAGAAAGGGCACGAACAAGCCCCACTTTCGGCTCCAGACACCTGTGAGTGCTGGGAAACGTTGTCAGCGTGGTTCGAAGGAGCCAAACATCCACCTGACCTTCAGCCGATGCCTGGTTAGCAACCGAATCCAGCTAAGCGGTGTTATGCCTAACACCTTTTAATCCAGATACATATTAAACAACACTATATATATCGGTATGCATGCGTGCATATATCTACAAGTGTATCTATGTACATATAAATACATATGCATGTAATGCACCTATTAAACATATCAGATGCATATTAAACAATATCCGAGATGAACTGGAGATGGCAGTCTAAACTGAAACCAGTGATGGTGAGAAACAGCATGCCAGTGCACCGGAGGAAATTTCACCGGATCCCATAAGCAGCACTTTTCAGACATAGCAAAGTCTGAATAAAATGACTTAAAGACACACAAAAAAATCTGTTTTCATCTAAAGCGCACGGTCCTTAGTCACAACCCGGAGAACTGAAAATAAGCTAAGAAAGACTGAAATAAAAAATCATGCTTAATTTACAATTTACTCAACGTATTTTCATTAAAACAAAGACACTCCAGAATTATGTAACTGCAGAGTTCTGAACAGCATGCCCAGGCTGAAGCTTCTGTTCCCCATCTTAAAAGTGAGATAGCACAGTTCTACGGGAATATTCTTCAGCTTAAAGGAAGATAGTAGTATTTCAAAATATGCCACTGTTACTGAGAAGGAAAAAACAAAAAAGCATTCACATGCCTACAGTACCACTGTGCCAAAAAGCTTAAAAAAATTTTCTTCCTTGTTACTTCCAAAGCAGTATGAAGGCGGGAACATGTGGATGAAGCTCTGCCCATTTTCTTGGTTCACAAAGCAGGGGAGCTGGATTCGAGGGAGCTGAATCCCCAGATTCCCAGATATCGGCTTAAACCAAAGGAGGGTGGAGAAAACAAGGAAAAGGCCAACTCCCCTAAACCCACGGGGTTGTCCGTGGCCATGGGGACTCTGCCAGAAAACAGGGTGGCACAGAAAGTGTCTGGGCAGTTGTAGGGCAGGGAGGAAAGACCACCTGAAAGGAAAGTTGCTTTAAGACCTTTGCTGACAAGAAAATCAAGCAACCAGCTGCCTTAATTGCAAGACTAGTCACAAAAACTGAGTTAGACCCGGCTCAGTCAGGAATCGGATGTCAGGGGAAAGACGGGGCAAAGAAAGGTGTTACCAAATAGTCGGTGCAACTCAGAGCAGTGCTTCAGTATTTTCAGGTAGTGTTCCAAAAAGATCTCAACGACAAAAAAAAAAAAAGAACAAACCCCAAACCAACAACAACTACAAAACCCCCAAACCTGTTTTCTTCTTTTCCTTTTTTTGCCTAATGAATGACTTTCCTCCCTAAAAGTGAGGTGGGAATTCCACCCTGACCATCAGCACGCTTAGGTGTCACTGCAGGGCAGAGTGCCCCATCCCAAACACACACGTTTGCTAAAGCACACTGGAATGTATTAATTTATTTTTTAAATCCATGGAAATATCCCCCAGTAGCACTTAAGGTTTTTCTGAAGTAGGTGGACACACACATTCATGGAAGCATTTTATGAAGATCCTTTATAAAATCAGGTGGTGGACCAAGACACATCAGTATTTGTGCAAGACGGTACGTGCTTGGGATTCATAAAGGAATCGTGCGAGCTGTGAGGTTGGCCCCTGGTTAAAAAAGAGCTCTTGGCAAGTCAGAGTCTGGCATCTGCATCCACACATGTTCTGCACGTCACGGGAGGCAAACGAGGTTGTGGGAGAAACGGGGAGGCAGAGACAGATGGCCAAAAGCCCGGAGGGGAACCAGCACTGGCTTCTCCCTCCCCCGTTTAGGTCAAGAAAAAGGACAAGAGCTCAGCTCTCCATATCCACAGCCCTGGACTGAAGCCAAATGGTAAATCTGCCTTTTTTTTTTTTTTTTTTTAAACTGAGATGCATTTGTGGGTGCAAGAGATGTTGAAGATGGTGAAAACATTGAATTTTCTCCTTGGTATCTTGTCTTTTTTTTTTTTCAAAAGAAAGTAGGTAAGAGTGGGTTTTAATTTACTGAGTGTTGTTACTGTATTTAATAAACAAAGCTTTTCAAGAGAGAAAATGTCTCAACTCCTCTCTGAAATCTACAGTTAGCATATGGAGAGCATAGTTTATTTTTCCTGTGTTATTTGTCAACACAGCATCTTTACCAGTTACATATTAGTAGAAACACAGAAATCCACTGACAATTACATTTTACATAATCTCCAGAAATTCAGATGAAGGAAATCGAGCAGTCGCAGTTGCTGGGTCACGTACAGCTAATTATTGCTGCTTGAGGGTGGCAGCCCTTGCGGAGGGTAAGAACAGCTCTGGCTGCAGGCAGCCTGGGATGGAGCAAGCAGCACATCTTCTGCCATGGAAGCAGGTAGCATCCAGATGGCACACTGAATTTCCTCATATCACAGCTAGACTTGGCTCCTGAGCCAAATCTCACTAAACCTTTGCAAAATCAAGTACCAAAACATCCTTTTGCCTTGCCTGACACAATTCTTTCCTCCTTGGCCTGCTTGTCTTGCCTCTTCACATCCATCCAGTACATTGTTCCTGAGAAAGCCTCTCTCTGCAGACCACGGAGCCCCCATCTTCTTTCCCTCTCCACAGATAAAGGTCTCCATGAGCTCTTGTCTTTAAATTTGGGCTAGAGAACAATTGTCTTATTTAGGTGTTAATGTATTTATGTTACATTCATCATACTCTACTTTCTTCCCTCCTTTGCTCCTCAGTCTGTTTTGCCCTATCTATATCCTTGCTGGTTCACGGCATTTTCTCTTCCGCGTCCAGCAGTCATTCTTCACACCCAAATCCCTTTCTCACAGCATCCTTTCATTCAGTCCATCCCGCCTCCGCTTTTACTAACGGCGCAATCACTATCTCAAATGACATTTACTTCATTGTATTTAGGTTCTAGTATTGTGGAAAAAGGAGGAACATACTTTTCTGATGTGTAGTATCAATAATCTCTGCCTAAACAGAAAGCCTTGTTGATAAGCCTGATATAGTCCATCAGGGAGAAAGAGGGCTCTGGAAAGGAAAAACCACGATGGCCATATCTTGAGCAAAAGTGGCCTAGCTGTAAATATGACATTTCAGAGTAAGCCTGGCCTAAGATGTGAGTTAATCCACTCTCCAAATGCTCCCAAAGCAGCAGAATAACCCCACGGGCAGAGTTTCTCACTTCCCAGGTGGCTGGGGGATGCAAACCTCGCCTGTAAAGCATTTCTCCTTAGACATGTTAGTTAGCAGGAGCTGACAGAGCCTGCAGCCTGTCTCAGCCCCTGAATGGGCAAGTGATGGGCCCAGGAAAGAGAATTAAAGTTTACCCCTAGTACAGACACCTGGGTTGCCCAACCTCCTACAAGAAAGCTCGGTGTTAATTATGAGTATCAACCTCATGCCTTGTGTTGAAGTGGGATGCTCACAGTTGTTACCTGAACCAAGTTTCAAGAAGAAATGTCATTGATTTTACAGTAAGCCTTCCCCTCTTAATATTGATCTGAAAAGTTCATTAATATTAATCTGAATAGTTCGTATCTCTTTTCTTCTACATTATTCGAATAGATTCTGTGATCTTAAGCCAAACACAGAGTTAGGTGAATTCTTCATTATAGATACGCTTTTATATAACATTTTTATATCTCAGCCTCCTTCCGACCGTGAAGAATGTAGAAGAGTAACGCGATGGAGTCCCACCTGGTCTGTAGAGGAAGATGCTCTTCCTTCTCATGCCTGCTAGTCTTGGTAAGCCCAAGGTGAAGTGACTTTTCCTGTCATAAATTACTGCTAGCTTATATCCTACTTACTATCTCTTATCATACGGCTCCGAATTTACTGCGCAGCCGAGCATAACTGGGCAGCCATAGCCGAGGCCGTTACACGTCGGGGTGAGGTGGGTGCCTGCAGCCCCAGGAACCACACTGCGTGTCTCACATACCCCACCGCCTTGTTCAGAGCAAGGTGGGTTTGTACTCAAGTGCCAGTTGATACCTACGGTCCCATTATCCGGTACGTATCCTCAGCCCCATTTACTACCCGTTACTGAAATCCTGCTATAGGTACGGTGTTATTCGTTCCCCGATGGCTTCTCGGTTGGCTTGCCCCTACAGTGCCAAGTACTTCATAGACTTCAGCTGGACTTTTTTCCATAATCCCTTTTGCAAACAGAAAGCTGTGATGGAGGAGGAATAACACGAAATATAGTCAGTGATACGGGATCTTGTGCATCACTGAACACTCATGATGTCACAGTTGTTGAACTCCAGCCTGACATCGGTTTGAAACAGCGAGTGCTTCTGCACATCTGGGTTTCTCTGGGCTTGCACACCCCAAGGTGAGGAACAGGAGCCGATCCATAGCAAAGGAGGATTGTAAGGAGCATTAAAGGGAGACAAAATCCTCCTAAGTCCCAACAGCTGCTGCTGCCTGGGGAAAAGGGTGGTGGCTCTGTAGCTGCGGGGGAGCAGCGTGCTGCAGCGGCTGGGGGAGGGCACCAAGGCCAGGGCAGCGGGCTCTGCCACCGCTTTGCAGTGGCTCTGAAGACATAAAAGGAGCACAGAAGAACTCGCAGCAGAGCTTTGTACAGGTGCGGACCTGTGAGAGGAGAGCCTGGGCACTGCTGGCCGCTCCCTCTCGGACTCGTTCTCCTTGCCAGACGGTGACCACGCAAGGGCAGCTTGCGGCTTGCATTGCCCTCCCACGATAGGTGCGACAGAGGGGACTCGCCCAGCATCGGCGTGCTCTGCGCGCCGGCGAGAGCGACGCACGCAGGCGGCGGCGTTATCCGAGTGCTTTTCAATCCCTTCCCTTCTCAGTACGCCCTGCCCTTCGCACACGTTCTCCCCTGTAAAAGAGTACTCTCTTCATTCATGCTTCCGTTGTTTAGTAATTTCTTTAAAAAGGACGAGCAGATGGATCCTTGCTGATCCCCCCCATTGCTTTTATTACATGTATTTGCATATTTTTACTTGCCCTCCCACACCCCAGCAAATTAGCTGTTAGCCCTTTTCAATCCTGAGATGTAGACTGTTCCCAAAATCTGTTTCTACCTTTTCTATTTTGCACTTTTATCTCCTGTGCTGCGGAGATTTTAAATCCTTAGGAATCCCTCTCCTACAGGCTAGCCCAAGTCTGCTCTGGCCAATTGTTTTTAATGGCATACCGTCCCGTCTGCTACTCCAATGGGAATTCTTCTGTCCCATCTCAGTTCCAGACAAAACCACGTATTTTGCACACCCAGTGAATCCTCATTTACGTTTGAGTCCAGCATTGGCTCACTTCGCTTTCTGTTTAGACACAGTCAGTGCAGCTAAAGAAGCCAGTTTGTCTTCATCCTGCTGACTGAATCAGTTGCTCTACATGGCAGCAGGGAAGAAGAAGAAGATGAAAACCCTGGTGGGTAAACAGGTAGCTTCACCTGCACATTTTCATTCTTTCCCCGCAGCATTTCCTAACCTTGCTGGCAGGCACAAATAGCCCTGTTGAGGGGTTGTCACCTTACAATTCCATCAACAGACTAAGGGAGGTTCTGAACAAAGGACACAGTAACGGTCGCTGTTCCCATGTTTTCATCTTCTGTGGTGATCTCCACCAAAGACAGTCACATGATTGTAGCAAACCCATCGTCTGCCCTAAATGGTTTAGGGAACATGGTGGCACTGGATTAATGGTTGGACTTGATGATCTTGAAGGTCCTTTCCAACCTTAGTGATTCTATGATTCTGTGAAAATCCACGGTTATAGATAACCTTGGAACCTCTTTCACTGCGTCCATTACTTTGTTGGTAACTTTGATTTTTCTCAGAACGATGAACCTTGGTTGTGGGAGTGTCAAGGTTGTGTCTGCTACTGCCCTGCTTTTTCAACCTTGTCATCATATGAGTTTTGACATCAGGCACTGGGTTACCACACTGTGTCAACAGCTACAATTTGGGTAGCAACGTTACTACGTCTGTAAGGATCTTATCAGGAGGGTGAAGTATCAGGTAGCTGGATTTATTCTTTGGGAAATTACGTACTGGCATTCTCTGCTGCCTTCATCTACATTCAGGTAGAGTATGGTCACACCAACTGCTGGTAGAACTGCAAGGCACACAGTATCCAGCTGAAAGAGCTAAGGAGAGGTAGACAACTTCTTGGAAGATGATGGCTTACTAAGTTTAGTAATTAACTGGGACAGGACACCTACTCATTACTGACAGGTTCTTTTGCTTGCTCCTTAGCTCCAGATCCTTTTGCACCCAGAGAATCGGTTACGTAGCAACCTCTGCCTTTGCCTTGCAGCAAAGCTCTGAACAGGAGCAGCACTTCAATGCTTCACGAGCATATGGCATTCACTTGCTTAGCAGCATCTCCCAAGTCTAGTCTTCTGTAATTGAGCTGGTTCCTGGCATCTGTGACAGTTAAAGGACTCTTCATAGTCAGTACATGCCTACGGGAACTTTAAACAGGGTCTTGAATGGCACAGGCTTTTCTCATACTCTGTGAGAAGTTCTGGCTAGCTTGGTGGAGCGTACTGCCTGTCCGTACCCAGAGAACTGTTGCGACATACGGAACATGTTTGCATGGACGTTACACCAGCTACCACCCGGTCTTCACCGGTGCATGGCAGGAAAGGCGAGATGCGCTTCAGTGCTACTGAAATGGGACACGTTATCCTCCTGGACCCCATGCCTAGGCCGCCTTGTCAGCTCTGATGGATCATTGATTCCTTTTCTTTTCCTCCACATAGAAAAAAGGTAAGAAAAAGCATACTCTGTGCTTTCTAGCACAAGAGAGGGTGGTGCATTTCACTTCCTCGGTTTTGACCAACACCAGTGCCTACAAGATACTGCTAAGCTGCCTGCTGTTGGCACAAATATCCCAGATAACAAGGATCCAGCTTGTCACCCTGGACAAGTTCACAGCAGCCCTCGACTCTTCACTCCAGGATGCTCTTTGCTCAGAAGCCATTTTGCTGGCTGGTCCACATCATTAGGATACCAAACAGTCTCATTTTGTATGTTCCTAGTGCCTGCTTTGTCACTAGAAAAGGATAGCACCAGGCACACATACCTAGCAGCAGTTGGTTGGTTGGGGTTTTTTTCCCCTCCTTAATTTAGCATGGGCTTTAAAATGATAACAGAAATCTTCTACTTGCTGATGAAGACAATGCTAGAGAATATTATAGCATTGAAGGTCAGATTCTAGCAAAAGGAAATCCAAGTACTACATTCGTGTCACGATAGCCTGCAATATCACGAGGACCGAAATGAACAATATGCAGAGAAAAACAAGCTTCTCAAAATGAACAGAAACCAAAAAGCAGGATGTAGAGAAATGACTTGAAGTATTGGATTTCATGTAGAAACTACAGTTGCTGGATCCAGTCTTTAGCCTAAAAGCTACATAGCCTGGAGACACTCTTCAAATACATAAAATGTGTTGCAAAGAAAATGGGAACAAGAACTACAAGAACTTGGAGAGGAAAGATCATCTCTATCATTAGCAATTTCTTTCAGAGCAAGAAAGAAATTGTCTGTCCTGCCACGTACAGTTGAGATGCATCTGAGCCTGCCACACTGTGGAATAAAAAACAAGATTAGCTTTTGCTTTCCCTTCAAGGATTTCAAGATTTCCAAGACCACTATTGTTCAGAAATCTCCCAGTCAAGTATCTGAACTTTGGAGTCTTTGACCACAACTGGGTTTTGGCCAATCATGTATTTACTACCTCATGTTCCTATATTTATAATGAAGTGAAAGAGTTGCAGAGCTTACCAGTTTCAAAGCATTTGAAAGCTGGTTTAACAATGCAGCGTCACGTAAAAGGAAAGAAGGAAGCTGATTTTTCTTCCTGCTATTTAATTTAAAACTAATGGCTCCCGAAAGCTTGGATTTCTATTCTGGTTGCTTGTGCAGGTACTAACCTCAAATGTAACAGCAAAGTTGAAAATGTATTAAAAAAGCCTGATCATCTTTTGACTATTGATTCATTTGGCAATTAGCTGCCTCCTTTTCCAAGCCCCCTTCCCTAATTTCCGAATTCTGCGGACGTTATTACTGCACGGTTAGACCGACGGACCAGAGAGGTCACCGTACAGACAGCAGGTTGTTAACAGAAGGGTCAGGGAGGCATCTGGAGCAGCATCCTCGGGAGCTTTGACTCAGACGGTGTGCCGGGACGGGAAGAACAGCTCGAGCACCACTCGAAGCACGCCGCCGCCGCCGGCAGGGCAGAGGTCGAGGAGCCGCCCGCGGATGCAGCGGCGGGGGGCTGTAGCTCACAGGGCACCGTGTGTACCCGAGGCCTCTGGTGCGGGTGCTCCGACAGCCCCCACGGGCCCTGCGCTCCTGGGGGCAATGGGAATTTAACCGAACCTTTCCTCAGAGCTGCAGCATCAGGCTCCCAAATCTCCAGGCTGAACAGGAGCGGAAACACATGGCACCTTCCTTCCTTATGGCAGGTCATAATAAATCACGTTCTTGTACCTCTTACCATCTGGCTGACGCATCTTGCATTATAACTGCCTTACCTGGGCAAAGGCAGCACAGTGGCATCCCAAACCCCAGGAATGATACTCGGGCCCCTGGCCGCACGATCGGCCCTTCTGGCACCTTAACAGCACAGCAAGAATTTGAACATTTCTGCCCTCAGGCACTTCACTTTTGGTACGCAGCTTCTGCAAGGGAGGCGCAGTCCGAGGCAATACACACCGCCGTGCCGTACCCCAGAGCGCCAGCACACCGCGCCGCGAGGCAGCTCAAACACGCCGCAGGAAAACGTTTTAAATCCACTGCAGCCCAGGGGAATGCAAGATGAAGTATTTTTTCCTGCACTTGAGAGCTCGTGGCTGTGATTTTTCGGTTACGTTCGTAAACAGTTTATTTGCAAAAGAAGAGGCAGCCTGGTTTTCTTTCAGCCAGTTATAAGAACATGTGCTCCAGAGGGATGGAGTCCCTCCTTCACCTCATGGGACCAAACGCTTTGAGGAAAGGGGCCTAGGTTCCAACGTACCACGGGAGGCAACATTTGCCTTCACCGGCTGTTGCCTGCTAACCACGGGCACTACCTCTGAGGACATTTTCACTTGCTAAGGGGTCATGTTTTTCTGTAGCTGAGCCTTCTACGTTATCATTCCTAAGTAATTTCTGAAATAATCTTGGGATGTAACTCAAACTTTTGAGTTGCGCACTGGGAAAATGCTTATTAAAGTAAGTACTCTCAATTGGCCTCGCTGATGCCCACAGTAGCTGACTCAGTATACACCTGACACTGAAAGATATTAAGCACATTTAAATACAGAACCAAAATGAGAATTTACTACAAGTCATTAGTAGCACATGGTGGTGTGTCCCTGCCCCCCCGCTCCTGCCAACCACGCACCCACTACTTTAGCAGGCACGTTTACAACCCTGTAAGCTGGAAGTTGTTTTAGATCTGAAATTATTTCAAACTACAGCTAGTCAGGCAAAAGTTCCTACATGTTCCTCTTGACTTAGGTTTTTTCCTCTTTACAGATTTGCCCCTATCCAGCTTTATAGATGTGCAAGGAAAAGATGCACAGAAAAGTCTAAAAGTGTTTATAGAATATACGTCCTTTAAGGCAACAATTACCACCCTTAACCTCTCTTGTGATGAGCCCATGGATAGTATCATGCTGAGCAATATCTGTAACGGGCTAAACCATGACAACCAATCATAGGAGCAGAGGAAAATATTGCTAATAAAAAAACCTACTGCTTATTAAGCATTCCTTTTCACAGAAGAAATAAAGTACATATTCACAGTGCCCTTCCTTTAGCTGCAGGGGAAAAAAAAAAAAAGGAGAACTTTTTCTTGTTTAAATCTGATGCAAGTTTTTCCCTTTAAAAAAAAGTTCAGAGTTGACACTGTCACACAAAAATTGACACTTCCAGGTTATGAACAAACTAAGTTTAATCTAAACCTAGTTTACAATTGCATCAGAGGAAGAACAGTTTCAGTCTTTCCAGTAAATGAATGCGGCAGAAGCTATGTCTGTGTCAGCAAGTAATTCAGTACGATAGGAGTGAATCCACAGAATCAAACACTTGATGCTCCACCTCTATACCAACAGTACATACAGTCTGGAAAGCTGAAGGCCAGGTTTAGTCTGATGCTCCAGCCATCCTCGACCCATCAGTGGTTTCAAGCTGCCTGAAGGAAACCACTGCTACAGGCTCACATCACCATAAGGAGCCAGAGGGCATGTGGTACACACCCAGAGCGCAGTTCCCAGTTCAGATTTCTCCCAAAGGGAGGAAGTAGCAAGTGGGGATGAGAGAGGGATTTACTCCCAAACTGCCCCTAGAGACAACACATCTACTAGGATGTTCAGTTTCATACAACACTTTTAACCCTGGGCTGAATGACCATTTCCTCATGAACTGCATTGCAGTGTTCCCAACTGACCCAGCCGGCACGACGGCTTTCAGCGTGTAGAGCGTAAGCAGCAGTAGTGATGTAACCAAAATTACAATGATTTCAAAGTTTCATTCTACCTGCAGTATGAATTAAGACAGACATACAAGAAGAGGGGCTGGCCAGGAGAACTTGAAAGCAGAACTATCACTCCTGTTGCAGATGTTCAGAAAGAGCAATTGCTTACTTGCATAAGTCAAAAATTCCTTCCTATAAAGGGGCACTAAGATGCATAAAATGTAATACACTTCATAAACACAAGCATTGTACAAGTCCATATTACAAGCCACAATGTTTAGTACATCAACATTCCACAATACAAAGCTTGTCTTTATATTTAAAAATAGAATAGAAACAAATAGTTATACACATTAAGACAATTACCACTGCAAAAGTTCTCAGAGAAAGTGCTCTACCTACACAAAATACCCTAAAGCCCGCCAAGCAAGCTCTAAAGTTCTCTGATTTAAAAGGGGTAGAAAGAAAAAAAAAGTGCAAGTGACATCCAAAATTTTGAGAGAAACCACAAACTCCAGATATGCCACGTGCCTCAGCTGGTATCAGGTCAGCTTCATCTGGGAAGTCATTACCCCTAAGTATGATACAGCATACCATTTCGAAAAAGTAACAGCATAGTTGATTTACTTATAAATTGCTTTATTGAAGCTATAACTTAATAAATTTGACGTTCAAGGTGTAAAGTTATCTCACAGACTAAAAATTAACACAACAGGATAAAAGTAAGTAATACATATCTTCTTATGTCACCCAACTGGTAGAACTGAACCTGTAGGATGCTAATCTTTGAAGATAAAGAATTAAGACTATCACAGGACTGAATAAACAGAGAGGGAAACACAGTAATAGAGTACTTCACAGTAAAATACCTCTTTATTAGGAATATATTTAAAATGAGCTTTTTATTTCAGGTAAGAAAAATAGCATTCTGACTTTTAGCCAGTGCCGATTCTGGTCATACGCAATATTCTAACAGCTAGAAAAGTTATTTGCACAACTGTTGCCCATTAACAGTTCTCCTAACTGTCCATTCACTGCCTTTTTATTTTTAGCTTGTTCTTGCATACGTCGAAGAAATTCTTCGAACAAGGTTTGTATTTAGGTCTCAGTTAAGGCTGACAGACTGACCTGACAGTGACTCAGCATCTGTTATTAGCTCACATACAGCTTTTAAGCCTTCTTTTAAAGAACAACACGGTTCAATAGCTGATCTATGATGACAATTAAGAGGGCAGCTCTCCAGGAAGACTGTGGTAGAAGAAATCCCACTCTTCTACTATACAGTTTAGTACTGTAAAGTAGCAGCAATTTCAAGAACTTCAGTTAATTCTATATCCCTTTGTAAGAGAACACTGAAGAACAGAACATAGGGGCATTGCTACTACAATTCAAACAGTAAGCTACTTTGTGTGTACATTTTTAACACCCGGTACAAGTTTTGGACTCTTTCTCTTGCTATTCTGTAACTTAACAGTTTAAGGTAATTAATTGGATCATGCTGTAAACAAAGATATAAAACTTTTGTGTAAGCTTTACTGGTTTAGGAGTGTGCACAAATACCTGCCTTCTAAAAAAAAAAAAAGCTGTTTAGTTTTCCATCATGAGCATATAATTAGGTAGCAGATTTTAAAATGGGTTTTCACCCAATTAAAAATGAAATCTATGTATTTCACAGAAGTGCAATGCAGCATTTGTAATGAAGCCTGTGTTTTTAGATACCTGATGTCCATTTGCAATATCAGATATATCAGACAGGGAAAGTATTCACCAGACAAATGTGTTATTTTTGGTCTTCTAACTTCTTCAATCCTCTGTAGCCAATACGAAGCTAAGAGATACCTGTTTTAAGCAGACTTCCATATGTAGATGTTTCTTAAATGCAGGTGGAAACAACGGATGATGATATTACAACAATCTCCAAATACACTGAGAACAGCCAACAGACCACAAGTTTGTGGCCTTTTCAAGCAGTATTTTAAAAATATATAGAAACACCAAAAATAGGCTATATCAGGAAGCAATCTGATACTCAAATAAATAGAAAATTTGCATTTTAATGTCACATTGAATTTTAGTATATTTCAATCCAAGAAAAAAATAAACTGACAGACATAGTAATGAGTACAGGATTATATATATTACAATATGCCTTGTTATAATACATTTGTGGTTTTATGATAAAAAAACCTCAAGGGCAGATGGAGTTTGAGTTCATTTAAGCAATTGTCAGGAACAAAGCATTAAATGCATTTCTGAAATAAAATTACTTATTTAATTTCAAAATCTTAAAACAGCATTAGACCTTGGCCTCTTTTAAAAAAATTAGTTACCACGGAGTTAGCTAAATAAGTATTCTGAAAGGTTTAAACAATATGGAAAATGCTTTTCCGAATTTTACATACAAGGAAGGGATAGATTATTTCAAAACCAGCACCTAGGGCTAACTCCATGTTGACCTTGACCTAGAAATGCATATTACTGATCTTGACAAGGAATTCAGCAAATTTTGGAAGTTGTCTATTTCACGTGAAAGCAAGAGAAAGGGTTATCATATGCAAAAATATTTTCAAACTGTTCTTAAGATGTAACTGAAAACTAAAGGCATGGTCTCTTCAATATAAAAAAATAAAGGTACAACAGAAACTCTAAAGGAAGATATTCAGCTATACTGAAGTCGCAACCCTCTGAAAAGAAAGAAAAAGGAAAAAAGTCAATCAGCTAAGCTTTGTGCTCTAACCAAACTACTTACAGTGATTTTCAATGGCAAAAGCCCATGCTCACTGGATGATTTGACAGTTCCAAATACTTTTTGTAATAATTTTTATTTGTGTATACAAGGACACTAAAATGATCCAGTCATGCAACGTTCACTTTAAGCATTCTGCATCTCTTTTCCAATCTTATAGCTAAGGATCTTGTTCCAGTCAATCTTGGTGCGGGTAACTGGCAATTGTCGACGTAAGGCCTTGAAAGTAGTGTCCGACATAGTCTGATAATTCTCACTGATAGCAGTCTGTTAATCACAAAGTCATAAAAAACAAAGAGACATGAAGAACAGGATACGGTTGTTATAAAAAAAAGTTAAATGATTGAGTAGTCTGCTACCTCTTGAACAGTCTTAATATAAATATGCTAACTTAAAATAAAATTTTATGAAGGAAAGCTGTTAGATCTAGATTGAAACCATGTGAAGATAATTAGACAGACAGATGCAATAAACCTGATTGCAGCCTAGGTGTTTCAGCAAACCAGTGTGGTTAATCAGCAGCATGAATAAAGTGCTGATCAGAGTAAACTCACACATCACTGATTTCAGACACCAAAGCCTTCCACTGTTTTTCCTGTGGGGATGGTAGAGTCAGTCCACAATATTGTGTGAACTTGAATATAATGCATATGATACATACTAAAGATCTTTTATTAAAGAGCATGTTTTTAAAACCGACAGAACATAGTGTCCAAAATTTACCTTGTGTTCAAGACCTGAATGAACATGAATCCACTTCTACAGAGAATGTCCAGAACAGTTACACTTTTCTAACTTTAAAATGACTAACTGAAATGGATAACACTTATAGTCATATTTAGCAAAGCTGTCTAACAGAGTAGCCTCGGAAAAGAATCTCTACAAAAATTCCACTTAAGGAAGGTACTAACACTGAAAGAGATCAGACTTGCAGATATTTGATCACATCAGGGACTTCTCTGCTCTCAAAAAAAGTGACTTCTAATGTAACGTTAACTAGATGAGTGCAATCACCAGAAGATATGGAAAAGGAGGATACAGTTAATAGCAGCATGCAATCTATTTATATTTGTATGGAACGGCACTATTTTAATATCAAAAGCTTGCTAATTATAGAATACTAGCTTTGGTTAAGAATGTGTTAATGTTAAACATTATATCCTTACTCACACGTATGTTTCCAACATACCTGATACTCATTTTCTGCAGCCTCTACAATTTTTATAAATTCCTTTGCTGTCTGGGCTTCATTCTAGAAACAGAGCATTTGAATTAGGCCTGATGCACAGCATGATTATAAGACCAGTTGGATTATGGGTTTTTTTCCTACATTTCTGAGAGATGTCAGGTAGACTCCATGAGAACACAACCACTTAGTTGCTAAACCAAAACTGAACAAAACATCCACAAGGCATATGCCACATTACATTTCTATTATTATTATATTTAAAAGATAAAAACAGTGCAACTGCAACAAGCATAAAGATTAACATGGAGCTCATTAAAATATTTTGATTTAAAATTCTATAGTATGATAAAAGACATATGGAACAGAACAACACTTGGAAGTATGACAATGCACACACACAACTCTACAAAAACATGCAAAGTATGGATATTAACATTATCAACTCCAGTACAAATTCAGGAAAACTTAAAGAACACCAGATAACCCAGAAGTATGCAGAATACAACCAAAAAACCAAAACAAATTTGTTCACCTCTAAACGTTCTGAATCTGGAGACTAAGCTGAGGCAAACACTAGACTTTATATACCTGATCTTCTAAAAACATCCCCACGTACATCTCGCAAAAATGAGGGTGCAACACACTACAATGTCCAAATTACATCGTGACTGATAAACCGTTTCTTGGATTTGGGCCTCATCATTAAGTATGCAAGTGTGTACTTGTTTAAAAAATAAAAAGTGACTTGTCAGTCAATAAGGAGACAAATTAGCTGAAGTGCTTGAAAGAAGTCTCAAGAAGGAAGCGAGGGTTCATGAATTTCGAAACTTCCAACTTGGTGTTGGAGACATTCCTAAGGGTGCTTCTGCAGAAGCTGTTGAAAGACAGGAGTGTTCTTGCCCCGCATGATCCCTCGATCCTACAAAGGCGGAGACTGGGAGAAAGCTATGGCAACTTCAACTACAACTGGTTCAAAGTTTCAGTAAAACTGCACCTAGCAGCTGTGAAAACACTCCCGGACACTGCAGAAAGATGAAGGAGGAGGCAGAGACCAAGTAGAACAAATGAAAGAGTTCTGACTTTTCAGTGAAATGAGACAATGATTTCAAAGGCTTTGCTAATGCAAGGAAGAATTCAGGGGTATGAGGTCTTATTTGGCTCAAAGAGAAATAAGGGGTAAGTATGTAACCTTCAGCAAAATTATTGATAGTTCTAGCAACGAGAGAACTCTTCAGTCATTTATTTCAGTTGTGCCCATTGATGGTACAAAACAAAAAAGATGAGCTGTTGGGGCTCCTTCTAATCTACCTACCATTCCTTCTGTGTGAAATGAGAACCCATACAGCCTCTGCCCTCTATGAAGCTCAAATCCAAGGCTAAAAACTGGTACCAGCAACATACTTGCTTTTGTCCTAGCAGGAGGTAGGAAAGTTATGTAAAAGATGTTTTTCTACTCATCCATCTTTTGCTGCTTTACTAAATTGTGGAACAAGTTTCTTCCCAATAGAAAGTGAAGCAAAAGCTATTGCTATTTATTGTTTATTGCTTCTTTATAAGCTATAAACTTCTTCCACATAATCCTCCCTGAAGCAACTCTTAGTTTAATGAAAAAACAAACAGATCCCTTTGTTAAGGGAGTCAAAAGTAATTTTATATCTACAGCTTCAGAAGCGTTATCAGTTGGCACCACACTCCCCCATTCTTTATGGTGGTATTGCAACTGAAAAGCCAACAAGCCTTGCTTTTTATTAACAAACAATGTTCATGATTGATGAATTGAGCTTCTGAGCCAAATTTGTCACTACTAGTCATTATCATTAAAATATTTCTACTGTTCACTTTTACAATCTCTCTTTGCCAGTTTAACCGCACTGGCTTAAGTTTTATTAACGAACACTCCAAAAGAAAATCTTAACTGTTTATAAACACAATCTCCAGTAGGCAAGAGCAGCATTATTTCAAAAGTAGTAGTTGTTCATGTTGCAATGTTACCAACTCTTAAAGGATACATCTAGTACTATTTCCAAACAATTTTTATTTCTACCATCTGCTACTCATTACTATAATGATCCATTTGGAAAGAAGGTGAATAAAATTACGCTTTAAATATAAAGTTTGTTATGTTTCTCAAGCCAAAGCATCTCTGAAAGGGCTTTTTGTACAGAAAAGCAAGAGGCTGATGGCACCAGTTAGAGACAGGGAGGAAACAAAGGGTGAATATCTACTACTGCTTCTCAACTGGTAGCATTTGTTTCCTATCTTAGCACACTGGTCTTCTCCCAGTGAGCAAAGGGGAAAATCTCCTAGAGACTGTACCACTTGAGTGGGTTATCATAGCTCAAACCTCCTCCATATTAAAAAATTAATTCTATAGGTCACTCTGCAGACTAAAGTTTAAATACAACAGAACTACAGAAAGACTGACAGCAAGCTAATTAAAGATTTACAATCAGAGTTAATTTAGCCTATGTAAGTGATATGCAAGCATACATTAATTTTATTTTTTTTTTAAAACAGTAACTACATGTTAGGTAAAAGTAGTAAATATTACCTACAAAATATTTAAATATTAGAACATTACTTCCCATTCATGCAAAAGAGAAAACTAGCCTCCAAACTTCTGCATCTTTTTAAGCTTGCTTCTTTTCTTAATTTAAAAAGTCATTTCAGTATACATACTAAGGTCTTTGAAGTTCACTTACAGATACTGTTAGAGAATCTTGTATGTCTTTATGGCTCACCAGCTGAACATTACCATCTTCATAATAGTGAACCTACAGAAAATTAAACAAAGAACCTCATATTAAATGTTACAGACCAACAACATAAAGGAAAATCAAAGTATTTAATATTTATCACAATAAGAAACCTATATGAATCAAACAAAAACACACACAAAATGCTACAGAATAACAAAACCAAATAGGAAAACCAAAATGTTGTAGAATTTAAATACTCTTGAGGGGGAATAATAAAGAAGCTACTCAGGAAGCATTTTTGTGTTCATGTGCCTTAAGCAGTATTTCATGCAAATAAGTTTAGAATCACAGAAATATTCCGGCTGGAAAAGACCTTTGAGTCCAACCGTACCAAATACTGCCAAATCCACCACTAAACCAAGGCTTTGATTACCATCATGAAGACAACGACATACTATTTATGTGACCCTACTAAAAACCCTTGAAATGGTGAAGATACATTTAAAATGATAATAGTTTTGGAAAGGCTTCAGGATACTGTGAAGTTTTTTTTGCTTCACTCAAACTGTTTTCTAGGGACAGTGCAACATTAAGCTTCCCTTTCTAGATCTACCTGGTTTTGATGTTTTCCCCCATTAGATATGGCTCACAACAAAAGCTGGTATTTATCTAGACAAAGGAGCTCTTTGGGACAAAGTTTGCCGAAGTTAGACGGCAAAGCAGAATGAAATCTATTTACTCTTGAAATGCTATGTCTACAGAACAGCTTCCTTGATTATTTTGCAGGAGACGACCAGTAAAACTCTACCCAAGCTAACTTCAGTACTTTTAAATTCAGTTGGGAAGAATCTGAAAACATTGCGTTTTTAATGCAACTGTTGTAAAACTTAAAAAATAGGAAGCATATATAAAGTTACATGTAATCATTCACAATAACTCATACAGAAGAGTTATGCAGCTCATTGACTTTAATGATATTTTTTACAGTTTTGATAAAGATATGTGTTTAAATGCCAATGTAGGTGATGTTATGAGGAATTGAAGAATTTGTGTCTCACCCTATTAGGGAAAATAACATTTTAATTTGCAGATTAATGCACAATACTAGAATTTCACATACATTATGATCATGATGTGTGCAAGAGACCCTCAGTTTTATAAGCAATAGAGAAAACATGACACAGAGTAAGACAGGTATAATACCTAAGCAAAATAAAAGCTTCCTATACGAGAAAAACATTATTTCCTATGACTCTGCTTATTGTCAAATATTTAAGACAACTAATGTGTTTTTCAACAAAAGGTATCACCTAACCATAAAATAAGCTTATTGTCAAAACAAACATTACTGTGTGAAACTTCTGCCAGCCTTTTTCAACCCAGTTCCTAAAGGATGAGAAATGCTTACGCAGTGCAAAATTCTGAGACCTCCCAATGAAACAGCAGAACCCAGACACATAAATCTCCCCCCTTCTCCATCACAATCCACTGCAGAGGGCCCAAACCTCCCCTGTGCTCTGAGGCTAACATCAGCATGAACATCTTATCTGTCTCACTGAGTCACATTCTTGGCAAACGCTCAGGACTAAAATCTTCACAGGGATGAAGAGTCAAATGTAATTCTGGGATGTGTTGTATCTTACACAAAATAGGAGAAGTAACTGTTCTGTACTATACCTCACTGCTGACATCCTTCTAGAATGCTAGGACTGGGTTCAGAAGACTACAAGAAGGATGATGTTTATGAACAGAACCTCTTGGAAAGGTTAACTAAGGAGGGATGAGAATAACAAATTATCTAAGAGGTAAAATTAGTAACCAGTACACTTATCAGTTGCTTTTCATGCACAGTTGGAGCACGTCAAGCACCACAAGGACCTAGTTTTAGTAAAAGACTCTGCTGTTCAGTTTTCCCCTTACACATAATTAAAAGAAAATTAAACAATGGAAGAGATTAAGACAGTTGAGAATCTCTCATATTAGAATTTATTAATAGAACTTAAAAAAAAAAAATTGTGCAAGTGACCTTAAAAAATACTGAACACACCTGAAGACAGCAGGTGATGCTGGAATTTTCCCTAAGACATTCATAAAAGGTCTTATCAGAAACAGGGCAATGGTTGTATTGCTGTCAAAGATTCTGCAAATAACACTGAAATTTCAGTACTCTGAAGTTTCACTAATGTTGTAGTGAATTCATATTCTAAAAGATTATCTTGCTCCTTAAAAAAAATAAAGCACTTTTTGTTTGTTTGGGGAAGAGGAGAAGGGGAAGCACTCCCACATACACTGGAGAAATTGTACACCATTTCTAAAAATTTGAAACAGAGTTCAAAATTCCTTGGTAAAACAAGTAGTTCCTATACAAGCAAAAGTAGTAAAACTTTTCATCACTCCCCAAAACACAGACTTTAATGAATGTAGACAATGTCTTGATTAATTATGTGAAATAGTAATAACACAAAATCAGCTGGTGCCCAAATTGAGATGCAAATTAAAACCTTACTAAATTCCTTATTCAGGCTATTTTCTAGGCTACTGGGCTAACCTTCCCTGGAATTAGGTAGACACCTGATTTCTTGTTCTGGAAAATCTCTTAAGACACTTAACCAAAAGTGCATGCTGTGGAAGAAATGCCTGTTTTGCTGCAAGCTGGATTTAAGTTGACAGTTTACTTAGATTCTCCCAAAGTCTTGAGAAGCCTAGAAGTTACTTAGGGTGCTTACCATGACCATCTTGATCTGACAATGTAGTAATGGCTGTCCTATTTTGACTATCATTCAAGTTGTCATAGAATTTGCCCCAGAATAGGAAATCTGATTCAGACCCCCTGCTTGGGTGGCTCTGAACACAGCTATCACATCCTAAAATAACATCCTAGCCTCAGGCTATGGCTAGAAAAACATTCCATTGCATCTTCCTTCTGAAGTCATGTCACTGAGCAGTAAGGAAGTGCAAAACTCACGGCGGCACAAAAAGAGCAGGAAAAGGGAACCTGACTCTACGTCTTGTAAAAAGATGACAAAGTCTTACGCTGAAAGCCAGAATGCACTAAGACACTAGTCCTTGATCCCAGAATTATTTTAATAAACTCCTGCAAATTTCGTGTACACATTCCAGGGAACCAATCCAGGAAGTCAAGTCCCCCTGCCTACCACATGACAGTCAGACTTCCTTTGGTCTCAAGATCTCTGCATTCCTGGTTGGACAGTATCTCCTTTCTAAATGCCCTAAAGCCAACAGGAAGGGCAAACTCTGAATGAAGGGGACCCAGATTCAAAAAAACAGGAAACCAGAGAGGTAGAGGCCTAGCTGAAGTGAATACACCTTCTGGAGTCTTCTGAATCACTACATTAAACACATATTTTGTGTGTCTAAGGATTAGGTGAATATGCAATTAAGTTGCTAAAACTTAACTGAATGGGCATCTCTGCTTTGCTTATTGGGTCCCCAAACTCTCTAGGAATATTTAATACACTGGCCTGAGCCTCCTTTGATAATAACTGGAGACTTTACCAATCAGGACAGTGAGATAAGCATACCTGAATTTTCAAGATGCCAGCCACTTGAGTGGTTGAAGGGGTGATTGTAAACTTCCATTCTGACCTCCAACGGCCATTCCTTTAAAAAAATAAAATAGAAATCAGATGTCACCCCACTGGTTAAGAAAAAAACCTCAAATACACCTGATAGTCAAAGAAAAACAGAATGAAATATGCTGTGCAACTACACATGCGTAAAACCTTTCCCTAAAGATTCAGCCCTGTAATCAGTCAAGAAGAAAACAGTTTTCCAAAATATTTACCCTTGGTTTTGTATGTGGACCAAGGAGATTCATTAGCAAGGGTCTTTTAACAATAGGACTTAACTTCTGAAAATACCTAAAGCCTCCAATGTTCTTTTCCCTCTTTATTTTTCATTAGGCATATGTAGTCAATATTTTGTTTCTGGGACCTGGACGACTTGCTGGATCAGCCCAAGTCACACTTCACATCGGGCTACAAAAAACTTGAATGGAAGGAACATTAAAGTAGCAAGGCTTTCTGGTATGTTGAACTGTAACTAGGTCTTTCAGCTCTTCTAGCACTTCTGTTCCAGGACAACTATTTCCTTCCAGTTTCCTTCCACAAATTCAATATTCTCGCCAAATTGCTTAAAGAGAGTTTCAAACATCTGGAAAACAGTATGGGGAGATTGTCGTTTCACCTGATTTCTTTCCTGTAGACTAGACATTTTTTTATTTAGTTATGAGGTTAGTAGATTAGAAGCTTAGTACATTAGAGCTATATTAAGAATGCACTGTGGCTGACTCTCAATTCCTCTTTGGTTTGCACTTAGAGGAAAGAAAGGTGATACTGAGTTCCAGTCCTACTAATGTTAGGTGTAGATTCCAGTGCACTCAATAAGAAGGGAGAGAGAAAGACAGACTAAGACTTACAGCTACTAATGGATCTATATTGATACTTCTTAGATACTAACAACATTAATTCAATTATAAAACTATCAGTTATTATTTCAGCCAATATCCAAATTACAGTTTATCACTGGAAATCCAGGCTAAGGCAATTCAGAAGCTTGTTGGCATCACTAAGACAACTGAAAGGGTTACCCAACTCAGTGACACCAACTATACACTGGTAGCCTTAGGACTGACCTATTAGTTTTAAGAAAGCTTATGTGCTGAACTACATTTTGGGTAGAATACTAGTTTTTAGGTGCATGGACCTCAATGACAAGCTAACATATTTGTTTGCTTCTTAGTAACTTTGTGGTCTTTGAAGTTAAGATGACAACAATGTTTCCACTCTGGGATATCTTTTTTGTCTTTAAGATGCTATTCCAAGAAAAGAGTTCAAGTTCAGAAGGATCCCTCTATAGGAAATGTTCTAAGTTAAAAAGAACATGTCATTACTTTATTTACCTCTGCTGATTTCAGATGTTTCAGAAGAGATTAACCATCCTTCCTTTTCTTTCACATTCTTTAATAAACTATCTCTCCTACTATGTTGATAGTATTTCAGAAATTCGTCGAACATTTTTTTGTGGCATGTACTGGTTTTCTATCATCCAGCAAACTTGCTTTCACTGTAGGATGCCAGCCTTCCAAATGGCTAAAAAGGTGGGACACTTTGAGAATATTGGCTGTGGCCTGGGCTGGATATCCAGACAGAGAACTGGATAACTGAAGAGCCTGGCCAACTTTGAAACCATTTCTCCATCCCCAAATCCCGCAAACCAATATGCATTTATTAGAACTTGCTAAGAATGAGAGTTAGAGTCTGGCTATCACCCATAGATGTCAGACGAGAACTTTATTAAAGAAAAAAACTTTCTTGAAAGTTTTTCTCCATCTATGAAAGGTTGTTGCATATCTGTTCGTTGTCTTTGCTATAAAGACTAAAGTAACTATGAAGATTCATTCATACTTCCAAACTAAGAAAAAAATCAGTATTATTCAAGTTACTTTTAATATAAAACATGCAGACTTAATGAGTCAAGTTTAAGTCAGTAGGAAAAATTATTTATTAACAGTACAAATTCAATTAAAAATCTACGGAATGGTATACTGGACAAATCAATTAACTTATACAGACACATGCTGAAATTAATATGCATATGGAATATTCACCTTCAGCATCAGAAAACAAAAAGATTTCTGCACTTCCATTCATTACCCATCGGACTACTAAATATAATTTCAAGCAGATGCAAAACAGCAAATAAAATAATAATGAAATACACTTCACACAACTGCATATATTAGCTATCTTTAGGAGATACTTCCTTAACTCAATTCCAATGCTGTGATATTTTTCTCAACTCTGGCCAGTTTCCTGCAAGGAGCTATCCAAAGTTCACTCCAGACTGTGGAAAACATCTTTCAACCAAGTACAGAAAGAAGTCAAGCTGCTAGAGTTAATTTCACCCAAAATAGCCTATATCTACCTCACCCGAAAAGTAATGATTCAAGTCCTACACTAAATTAATCTTTGTTCACCTTCTTTCTCCGAGACATGTAAATTAGAAGGAGATGGTTTTATTCTGTCAGTCACAAAGGAAGGAATAGAAGCAGATGCAACAGTATCAGGAAACACAGGCATGGGTATTGGTGCCAGTGTGACAAACCGGAAGAGTCATAAGGGATTTTACAAAGTTCACAAAGTTCTACAAAGGAGATGCAGATGTGCAGTCTGCCATTTTAATTACCACAAAGGAAGAGATTTCTACATAGTTTTGACAGAAAAACTTCGAGTGGAGGGAAAAAAAGAAGTCATGTACAAGATGAGCATGCACCTTCTTCTCTGAACTAAGGATTATCAGTGTAGTGGCACTAGTACAGTTACTCAGTTTGCTGTATTTTACTGCATGTTTATCCATACAGAAACTTACCAGAAATTTTTTGCTTGGAACTGATGGCTCTCTATGCATGCAATAATGGTCTGCTGTCCGTCAATTGTTTTACCATAAACCTTAATTAAAAATGAAAAAAACCCACCAAAAAATAGTTAAAATTTCAGTATCTGTCTTGCTCAAACTACTTAGAGATATCTAGTCCTATTATAGTTACAATACAGAATAAACTGTAAAATTTAATTTTTATTATGTGAGAACCACTATGGTTCTCACATAATATGCAGTACATGAAACATTAAAATGTATATTACAATGCAGAAAAAAATTAAGATTAGAACATCTGAAGATCAAGCATCTTCACTGAAATTTTATATACTGTGAACTTATTTTTCTGCAACTATAGGAATTTTAAGCATATAGCAGTGACTGCTGTGACAATATATATTACCAGCTGAGTTTCAGATACCAGTTATTCTACAACTAATGATGATTTAATCCTTTACAGACCAGCGAAAAGGTGACTAAATGGGTGGGTTTGGTCCTCTGTTCTGCTTTATCCCCTAAAGCCAAATACTAATGAAATTATTTCAATGAACATCCAATCTGGTTTCCTTTACAGAAGCTGGAACTCATCTGAGTGCCTGAGGATCCAATTCAACTTGTTAACTCAGCAACTGATTTTTCTAAAATCTGTTTTCCCTAGTTAATTTTTCCATCAGGTTAATATAAAGCACAGGACAGCTATCATTAGATCAGTTTGCTGAACTTTAAATAGTGATAGGGCTCCTAGCAGCAAACGAATGCTATTTTGGTCCAGAGCAAGCAGTTTTATTTTAAGCCGCCATCAGAACCCACCGATTCTGGTGGTAAGAATATAGCACTTTGATATACAGGAGACGTGGTGGAGAGAAAACAGTTTGCTTTACTGACAGTTTTGTCAGTAAACCAAGCCAAAACCATTTGTATCGTATGCATTTTTTTTTTAAAGTAACCAGCCAGGTAGCCAGGATCAGTGGGATCAACCTGCAGTAGTCTACAGAAGGTCTTAATGGTTTAAGAAATTTAAATAATAATTGTTCAGAACTGAGAGTTAAATCTTCACTATGACCTGCAGTAACCACCCACTAGTAATCCAATAGCAGAAATACTAAAATTCTGAAGTTTTCCTCATTTCTGTGTATAAATCCTTGACAGGACTAAATTCTTAACAGTTGAAACTGCCTATCTTCCTGGTTTACAAAGAGTTACACTTTTATTTTAGATTTTTATCTATAGTGGTACCGTGGTTATCTAATGCAGTACTTACTGTGCAGACACCATTTGGGTAGTGTTCCTTCACATATGCTTTCATTGCTGTTTCAACTGAATTTCTCCAGGATTCTATGGCATTTTCAACTTCGTGGGGTCTAGGATCAGTAGCCTCCTTTCTTAAGTGATCAAATTTAAAGGAAATCTTGTTCTTGGGATCCAAAAATTTTCCATTTCCCAAATCACCATGTTCTGTTATCAAAACCTATATTATAAAATTTTAGTTAATAACATTTGCTATTGAATAAAGAGGAAAAAAAATACCATGCCAAATCTAACTATATCCTACATTTAACTGGAGCTTACTCATATCCAAAGACTCACACTTCAAACAAAATACACATATAGCAAGAGAAGACAAGGCTAACATGACATACTGACCTGGAAAAAAAAAATCCTGAATCTTACCCTCTTACTGCAACAAATAATGCAATACAGAAATTCATGTCTCCTGGTATGAAAGACAGAGAAAATTGTTTCTATAACTCCACATCAGGTCTGACTGAATTCAGAACACCACCACAGAATGAAATTTCAAGCTCGTTAGAGGCCTTAAATGATTAACTGATGGAACTGATACAAACGGAAGGCCATAATCTCCATATTTTGGCAGGGACGATACATTTCTTTTCACTTTCTTGCCAAGATATGTTCCAATACCAGAACAGCTTTAACAGTTTAAGAAACATTGCAAGTATTTCATTGTATTCATACCTGTTCATCGTAACCGTCAATTTTTACTGGAGTAAACTGGTCCAAATTGTACTGTGCAAATGCACTACAAGAGAAAAAAAACAACACCAAAAGCCTGCATTAAGCACAATCTTTTTCCTTAGTAGCTGTAAGAGATTTAAATAATAGCTAATGATCTGGGCAAGAATCCATCAAAAAATTATATCAATGCTTCATTACCTAGCAGGCCCAAATTATTGGCATCACCTTGGTTCTTAGATTCCAACCACCATTACACAACGATTTATGTTCAAAAGTAATACAATACAGACAAAAACAGAACCCATAGAAACTGGAGGAACAAAAAAAAGTTTAAATTCCACAGGGATCCAACCAACTAAGCCAGGTATCTCCATTCTTACAGATGAAACTAATTTTGGCATAAAATACAATAGTCATAATGTTTTGATATAACAGTAGGGTATAAGGAAGCAGTACCTTACAGATGTTCAGTGCCTATAACACCTACCAAGAAACGGAAAATGAAATCCAAAAAGGTGGAGACTAGTTCCAAAATTCAGGTCACCCATTTCTAAAACAGTTGCTCTAATCATTAGGATACAATACAGATCTCTCTTCTGCCAAGAATTTAATCTTGATCAAAGATGTACAACACACATAATAGGGTTTTACTGGCCAAGCACACAGGTTTTTAAACGAATCACTGACAGTGAAAGTCTTACTGAAAAACATCTAGCTTTTATGCAACTGAGTATGTGGCATCTGGTACTTACTGGGCTGCTCCTTCCCTGAGAAGATTGTCATTATTAAGCAGCAACCGAACATCTGAAAGGAGATATTTGCAACATAACTCAGTTAACTCAGAAACTTTTGTTTCAGTCACATAACAAATGTCAGCAGAACAAAAAAACCAAACCACCCCATACCCATACAGACTGCTAGGTAGGAAATTTATTGGTTCATGTTTCATAATTTTGACTGAACAAAATGAGAAGAGTACTACAGAAATGGATCTCTTCCAACACAATCTGGTAAGCAGATATAAGCCATATTATACAGGCTGTATGACAGCTCTAGGAATTTGTCAAACTAGTTTTTACAGAAGTTCTGAATGAGAACAGCACAGGATTCAAGTGAGTTCACTTTTAAGATGTAAACTACCGAATTCCTCCTACTGTATTGATGGTAGTGGTTACTGTATTTTGACAACACTAATATGGTATGTGTTACACTTACTTTTTTTTTTAAGTCTTACTATTTTTGCTCTCATTCCTTAATGACATTTAGTAGTCAGAGCACAATATATCATAACACCATTTCTCCTACCATCATGCCAGAGACATATGAATATAGAATAAAGTCAATACTCTCCTCAGAATGCCTTCATATTTACTATGCAGTAAATTGTTATTTATGTACTTGACTTACTGGTATATTATTTAGTAGGCACTATTTTAATAACAATTTAATGCACTGATCATAAACTAGCTGATCATTAGTCTCTCTATAACATTTTAAACTCTTCTGAAGATTCCCAAGATATCATGCAAATAATAAAAAAAGGGAATATATATGAAGTATTTTTTCTTAAAAAAAACACAGCAAAACCCAACAACAACAACAAACCCCAAACCAAATCATAAAATAACAGAACAACCCGAACAGAAAAAGCAACCCCACAAACCCAAAAAAACCCCACACCAAACCAAACAAAAACATAATTTATAGAATTGGAATTTAAAGCTTTCTCTCTCTTTTTTAAAGAAGAATCTCATTGAACATCGGTCACACATTTATGATCAAATGTTTTGTTATGTGTTTTCAAACACATTATACTCTGATATTGAGCAGGTAGTTGCAACTGTGAACTAGCTTAACAATAAAGTTTATAGCAGTACTACTATAAGAAATTCTATTAACATTCAGGGAGCGGGGTTAATGGGCTGCTCACCAACATTTCATTTCACAAATGCAGTACAAGGTAAGTTTATAATAATCAGCTGGTCACAGTTTAACTAAAGAACATTACATTCTTTAACAAATTTAAGCCCTCTCCAGCCTGACATTGACTAAAAGTTTAGTATACTAAACTTGCTGCTTAAATAGCATCAGAGCTATTTGTAAGCTACCACTACAACAGGTATGCTTTCTTACATGAGCTGTATGCCCACATATCTTGATGCAAGACAAACACATCAATTTTTAAAGAAAAATAACTTAGGTAAAGTTCAGGCAACAATAGTTGAGAAAAGCTAATTTCAAGTTTCCTTTCACCTTACCAATACACTCAGTAAAATGAAGCATGCTGAGAATTTAAGGGTTAAAAACATTTGGAGAAGATTAATATTCTTTTCACAAGTGGCATTAAGCAGTAGTCCTTTGTATACTCAAGGTTAAGTATTTGTAATGATATTCTTTCTTCAAAAAAACCAAAACATAACAACATTTTAATTTCAGCTAGTTGAAAATCAGAATTATCTATCAAAAACTGAAAAAAGTACATATGTCTTCTAAATGAAAACCCTAGCAACTGTTAATTCATGACTGATTAAAAACAGAAAGAAAGCTCATTCTCACATCACAAAGAAAAGTGGTACTTTCCCTCTCTTGCATTTAAACTCCAAGCTGTCTTGTGACTGCAAAGTCTATTATGCCAAGCTACAAAACCAGCTCTTACAGCAAGTGAGCTGCTAATATAAGCTACATGAAATTCAGGAGAGTAACCAGCAATACAGTTTTGGATATAGATGCCTTAAACGAAAGGACAGAGCAGACAGACTCACCATTGAACACCTCATTGAATTCCCCAGGAGGAGCGTGTATTATGAATTTCGCTGCTATACGCACCTTAAATACAAAAACAATTATGTGGTTGTGCATACTTGTATTCATTCCTATTCAAACCAATGATGGTATAGGTTTAATACCCAGACATGAAACTGTACAGCTCTCACCATTTCATATATTTGTTCACATCATTTAAACTACTCTGTTTTTGTCAGAAACACAGAATATGAAGCTCCACCTCCTCAAACAGATTAAAAGGAGTTTATATGTGATAGAAGCAGATAGAGAAATTGAGTTACTCATGTTTTGTATTACTGGCAAAAAGAGAAATATTAATATAACAAATAAGTTCAATAATATATTCACAATCTATTTCAACTTTCAGTCCATGGATGCCTGGGAATCAACACACATTCCAAGAGAGCCAGAAACTATAATGAAGATACATTCCTTCTTCAAAGCTTCTCCTCTCATTTTACCACACATCCCAGGGTTCTAAACATTCCAAAAGGTCCACAGCTAGACAGTAATCGATAGATTACATAAGCTTAAAAACACTTGCATGGACCTTGAAGCATGTAATTTCACCTGCATCTATCTGTAAGGCCTCTTAGTACCACAGTATCAGCAGATAAAGTTTAAAAAACACCTCAAGAACTTCTTTAATGCAAGTCCTTGAGCAACTGCATTCAGCCACAAATTCTTGCAGACAAAACACAGCATAATCCAGTACTTCAACTAAATGTCCAGGCACCTGCCCTGCTTTTCTCCCTCCTGCTTGCACAAGAACTTGTACAACCACACAGTTAGCAAAAATTAGAAAGGTTCCCCAAACTGGTTCACTGCAGGAGCTGCAGACAAAAGGTTGTTTCTTCTGTGCTTGCAAAAGGAACACAAAAATGTCTTTTTTTTTTTTTTTTAATGTGAAGCAACCTTAGAACTTTTCAACTACTACCTTACTTGTAGAATGTCACTCAGCAGACTTGCTTTCATTCATTCTTCTTTCCCCCTTAAAATGTTAATGGCACCCATTATAAAAATAAATAAATGTTGTTTTCCTAACTTAACCTGACAAAATTTCCTATCCTTCACACTTTACAGTTACCTAAGTTGAGGAGACATTCAAAGCTCTCTTGCATCCTTGATATGATGTTGCTACTCAAATACAGGATACTACCTGAACCATAGCTCCCATTTCTGACACCTTCAGTTACATTTCTATCGCATAAAGAGCTGGGAGATTCAGTGTTTGCACTCTCTTGGCTTCCTGTTTGAAATTAAGGTGTTTGAGAATCACATGCTCACAGAATCATTAAGGTTGCAAAAGACCTTTAAGATCATCAAGTCCAACCATCAACACACCACCACCATACCCACTAAACCACATCCTGAAGTGCAATGTCTACACGTTTTTTTGAACACTTCCAGTGATGGTGACTCCACCACCTCCCTGGGTAGCCTGTTCCAATGCTTGACCACTCTCTCCGTAAAGAAATTTTTTCTAATATCTACTCTAAACCTCTCCTGGCACAGCTTGAGGCCATTTCTTCTCATCCTATCACTTGTTACTTGGTAAAAGAGACCAACACCCTCCGCACCACAATCCCCTTTCAGGGAGTTGTAGAGAGCAATAAGGTCTCCCCTCAGCCACCTCTGCTCCAGACTGAACAACCCCAGTTCCCTCAGCTGCGCCTCAGAAGACTTGTGCTCCAGACCCCTCACCAGCTTTGTTGCCCTTCTCTGGACACACTCCAGCACCTCAATGTCCTTCTTGTAGTGAGAGGCCCAAAACTGAACACAGTATTCGAGGTGTGGCCTCAACAGTGCTGACTACAGGGGCAAATTAACAAATTTAACTCCATTAATAAATATCTAAAAGTAACCAAAGAATGCTTTACCTTTATACCTTTATATACATGTGAAGCTACAAAAGAGCTGTCTGAGCATGCTAAAGGTCTTGAACTGACTCGTAAACAGCTTTCATAGTTGAGGGCAGCAATACAGCCAGTGCTTGGGCCCCAGGTTCTTGACAGGGACCAAATTTCAGACAACAGTCTCCAGCAGAGATGGTTCAAGCTTAGAGTGCCCCAAGAGAATGCTTAGCTGCCTCATGAGCAGTGTTGAAACCTCCATGAGATCCGACATGACTAGCCCAGGCAGCTTTCTGCTCACCAACAGTCAGGACATAACCAGAGCTGGCTAATGGAAATGAAAAGGATGTCAGTTCCCAACTTTCTGAATTTAATGCTACATTTTGGATTGCAGCCAGCCTTTATCTGCTGCCTCAAATACCTAAATCAGAACTCCTCTTTCCATGTAAACATAAATTTGCATTATACTGAGATAAATGCCACAGAGTTTACTCTTCTCAAAAGAGACCGAGAGAGGCAAAAGTATCTTTTTCTATGGCAGCTTATTAAAGCACTTGCCCAGAGAAGAAGAAAGCCTGACTTGGATTGTCTCCTTTGACCCAAAGGAATGTAAACTCATCTGCATTAGCCAGAGATTACCACACCCTTCCCAAGTGAGGACATACTCCATACCTCTCCTGCTGAAGTCAGGGCACTCTGTACACAGCTCAGAGCTCAACCCAAAGCAATCTAAAGGACCTGAAATACAGCTAACCTACAGTATTATTAAAGCACTCATGAACAAGAAGGGCAAGACAGGCTCCAAGGCTCTATTAGCAGGACATTTTATCAAATGACCAATTAACAGAGTCTGGGATCAAACTGAAATTTAGGCCTCACACTTAAGAGCAGGTATTTAGTTGTGCTTTCAGCATGACTATCAGGCTGACTCCCAGCTCAAAGTCAGGTGAAGCGACACTCTGCATTTTGCTAACCTGCTTTTGTGAAGCCCATTTAAAACTAACCCACCTTTCTTCAGCAGTTAAACCAAATTAACTTCTCTGTGGAAACGAGTACCTGAAAAAGCCATGTTTCCCCAACTCATACACACAGGAAGCACATACAGAAGAATTAAAACCAGTAGTATCACTTAACACACTTATGGCTTTTTTATTGCCACTGAGTTTTTCCAGAAATAAATGCTCTAAAGGAGGTTTCCCTGTTTTCCAAACCCAGACCGATACTGAAAGATAAAGGAATACACCTTCATGAGCCTCAATGAGATGAAGATCTCCCCCTTTTGGCAGTAAAAAGCCACTGGCTCAGCTATCACTTGAGGAAACACAACTTAAAGAAAGGGACAGTCTATTTAAAATGTGGTATTTATGGGGGGGGGGGGGAAATTATATAATAATACACAATAAAATCATATAAAATATGTAATATAGGAAGAAGCACATTATTTGTAATACAAAGCAACAGGCACAAAGCTCAACTGCAATATAGTCCAGTTGAGATAGGAGGTTACTTTTGCTGAAAACTGTTTAAGAAAACACTTCAACAGATGCATTCCAGTTGAAACCAATACTGGCTATTCAATACATTGAGATTTTTATAAATTGATTAGAACCGATTTGCACAAGTCAAAACAGAACATAACATTTTAAAAGTCTAAATAACAAAACCTTTTTCATTCAAGAGAACTGCACCTTCACACACAGTACAAGAGCCTTATATACATTTCAGCAAGTAAGGAAAAATTAGGTTACAGTCGAATATTCCTTTAGAAAACCCAAAAGCAAAGACTGAGAAATCACCTGAGGTTTCTCCACTTATTACTCTAGTTACTCCCAAAACACCACCTAAAGTTTAAGACAGTGTTCTATTCATGTTGTTTCCAAGATTACATTTACAGTCACTGTTTTCAGTCAAATGTCTGCAGAACAGTTTGCAAGAAACTATAAACTTCAGAGTTCACTAATCCAGAACATCTGATTATCAATGGTTCACAAAAAACAGGTCTTGCAAACAGCTTTTACCACAAGCCTGTGTAAGGAAGTGCACATGCTATTCCTTGAACGCACAAAACCAATCTAAATACATTTTCATAAAACATGACTTCATGCAGTTTGAGCATTAATTTGGGCAAATCATACAGAGGCTACCAGGAAGTTACAAAAAAAAAAAAAAAAAAAAGACTTCTGAAACACTGAGAAGGGAAGCATTCCCCCCACTGCAGGTGTATATTTTCACATATACACCAGTTAGTCATCAATTCTCACTTAAGTGGAAGTCTGACATCAATAGGTAAGAGCTAGCGAGATTTACTTTAGTGCGATTTACTTTCTCAATTCAAGTGAAGCCAAATGCTACCCATCACATCAGTTATAAGCTTTTTGATTTTATAAAGTAAACTATTTCAGTTAAGGTAAAAATCCAGACAGAGAAGCTTAGCAAAAAAGAGAAAAGGACAGGTTTGTTGTATGCAATGAGCATGGATATTAGACATAATAATGCCTAATTCTCCATTCTGCTAGAGATTCAAACAATTTGTCTACCAACAAATGCCTACACTCAGATACTACAGTATTTGCAGTTTTCAGACTACACAAGCAGAGGTTGCAATGTACAGAATACTGTCAGTTATGCTAAATCTGCCTTGTTTTCATACTTCTGCCTTTAATTCACAATCTAATTTCTCTCAAGGCATGACACCCATCAGATACATACAGAAATCCTACTTCTCTACCTTTTCCAGACCGAGTCATTCTGAAGTTTGTTTTATTTTGAAGAAGTTATACTCAGTGACTTCAAATGCCCCCAAACCACTCTTCCTGTTCCTGGCACATCGGAACTGACACTGGTTGAAAAAGCCCGACCTTCTGCGCTGTACGTTCCTATATATGGTCATGAATACGTGCTCACAGCAGTGCAGGGGCTCCCACCGCGCCACGGTCAACTCCACTAAGATATGCTCATTTCTGATAACCAGCTAGGGTACACCTAACAACAAAAAAGGCATTAAAACTTGTTAGCTTTTCTTCCCCCACCCCCCCTCTTCCCTTTTTCTTTTCCCCCTTTTTAACTGAACTGAAATACAGCTGTAATTGCCAGACACCCTGACAGCTCACTCCTTCAAGCAACAGCCATGCTGTGCAGGAAAAACGTGTTGGTAAGCAAGATGCTGGGAAACCACATATTTTGTCCTTACTCTTTCCTACACATCACTTCAAGTTCAGCTGTGAACTCCTCACAGCAGGGAGACTCACCCTTCCTCTACACCCGTAGCAAGTTAAAGTTTACTGTTCTGGAGCAATAAAAATGAAATAGTGAAGTACATATTAAAAGCACTTTTTACCCAAAAACTGCGTGCAAATTTGGAGGGAGTGGACGGGGGAGAAGTAACAAAAGACCTCCACAATACATTTCCACTCAAAGACAACTTTGTTGCTAATCAAAGGAAAAAACAGAGGTTTCAACAAGTTGTTTTTATCTGTGATCATAGAAAGTGTTACAGAAGGAGCAAGGCACTGTATATCATGCATTTATGTTCTGGATTCCTGAGAGCACCCTTGCTTGCGTATAAAACAAATCTCCCACTTACATGAACCTATGTTTGGCAAAAGTAGTAGATGACAGATCACATTTGGGAGAAGGGAGCTCTTTGGTTCTGCTCTAGGAGCAGTAAACAGAACAGTCCTACTCCTGGTGTCATACCTTCTGCCACAGCTCTCCTTGCCGGTTCAGGAAATCTTTCCGCAGGCAACTGAACAAATGGCTTTGTCTTGACCCACTGAACTCTATTTACAGGCAGCTACAAGGGCTTCTTACAATTAGCCCGTAGTTACAGAAATATTAACACAGTTAAGCTGATTCAAAGTAGATAAATTTTCAATTCTCTCAAGACCCTGTAATTCACATTCACAATAACATGCAAGTCACTCGGGGATCCTGCTTGTACTGCCTGGAGCGACAGTGGACAAAAGACTTGTCTAGTTTTATTGAGTCCTGAATTTGATTGAAGCTCATGTTTTGAGTTCAGTTGAGCCATTATTTTTCATTACGCAGCTTTACTTTCTAATGAACAATAAAACTACTCTGACATATTCTACCAGTCAGAATTAATTTTGCGTTGACACCTGTACCACATTAAGGAACACTGTCTAAGGTTCAATCAGCCACCTCAGAAATCATCTTCAACATACAATGCCCAATGATCTGTCAGTGTTGCAAACATCAACATAGTTCTGAGTTTGCAAATCCTTCAATGTTTGGGTTGTTTTTTGTTTTGTTTTGGTTTTTTTTAAGTAACTGTCTTCTCCTTTAGATGGGTAGATACTTGGTATTATTGGCTCCGATTGCTCATTACATTCTTCGGTTAGATACAACCCAGGATGTTACACCAGCAATTACAATACATCTTTTAAAATAAAAAAGAGCTGGGAATGTTTCGTAATTGGCATAAACTGACCTAGTACTATGCTGCTGTTGCCACCAAAAGGACTGATGTCCCTGCCTCCTCCCAAGTAAGCCCTGTGATCCATTTTTACAAACTCCCTTGTACCACCAGTGCTCACCTATTTACGTGAGCACCCAGAGAAGCAATTGATCTAGCTAAAGAATAGCTTTCAAAGGTGGCAAGAACAGAGAAATCAATTAACTTACCAAAAGAGCTTTAAATAATTATTACTTCTTGCTGCTAACAGTTTAGTGAGGTGAGTAAACCTTCAAAGGGCCAGACAAGCACTGAGAACATGTATGTGAGAAAGGGATTACCGCATGTCAGTAACAAACCATCTTTTCAGCATCTCATGAAACCTCGCCCATACCCACAGGTATGATTTCAAATAGTGAAGAAGCATCCCGAAACATGCATCATCTCACACCAGCATGGAGCAATGCCAGTGACTCTGATAGAGAGAGAAGGAATATAAAAAAGTGTTGCAACTGTTTTCCTACCAAGCTCAAATGAAAAATGCACTGTAGTGTTCAATTTACTTCTGCTTCTGGGAGATCGGAGGAAGAAAACACTGCAAAAATGTGGTTCTGTGGCACAGGAAAGGAGGGGCACATTCCATGCCTATGGCTTTGACTGAACAGATATTTCCTTCATAGCAATGCCTGAAGCTGCATTGCATCTGTAGAACATGTGTTTTCCTCAATTATTTTTAATACACAAGTATTTAAGAGCATGTAACAGTACCAGCACTTAATAGTGCTGTAACTCTTACACAGTGTGAGGTATTCTAGCTGCATGCTTTCTACCTGAAGAACTGACTTGGATAATGAGATTTAGTTTCACAAAAATAACCATTTTGAAGGGTTCTGACTGTTTCACTGTAGGGCCTTTCAGCAGCAGTGTTATTTAAACATTATAGAAGTCTCCATTTTAAAATTGCTTTACACACCACATCATATTTGATGTGGTGTGCAACTGAGATGGAATAAGTGTTTACACTCAGAGTGTAAACTCAGATGAAGGATTAAAGAAAACAAACCCAAACCAGGACTTCCAAAAGTCACTGTATCAGGTGCAGATAGCAGAGAGGAATATAAAAGCAGTGTATGTTACTTGGGCAATACACAAGTCTAACTAGAAAAAAATTAAGGAAGATAAATCTCTCCCATGTCATTTTGCAGTTATTTTTACTGCCCCTGACTAACTAAGGGGCAGTAAAACTACTAAGTGGACACCTTTGTGTCATGCGCTTCCATATTTTAATTCAGAAATATATTAAAAGAACTGTACTGTTCTCAAATTAGTGAAATAAGTATGTTTTGTTTGTGGATGTTAAAGGATCAAGATCAACCCGAAACTTTAGCTTCAGCTATCACCATCAATTACTAAAAGCTCTGAACTGAAAAAAATTGTTTGTAATTATAACATAGACAGTAGAATACATTACATTATTTTTCCCCACATCTGTATTTGTCTGAAAGCCTATGTCTTCTCAGTAGTTGGCTCTAGAACAAATAAGTCAAGAAAACCACATACATGCAAAAGTGATTCTAAAATTGATAGCGGTACCTGTTCCAAATTTGTCACACAGAACATTCTTCCTGCAGTGTCTTTAGGGTAAGTTTATCTTTAATGTAGTAGTCCCTTTTCCAGGTATGTACATGAAAACTCATAATAGGAGCAACCAGAAAAATAGAAAAAGGAAAAAGATTAAGCACATCTCAGGTTCACAACTTAGACAAGAGTTGCTTTCAGTAACTTCCAAAGGACTTTGAGAACCAAAGCAAAGGAAAAAAAAAAAAGAAAAAAGAAAAAGAAAAAAGAAAAAGGATGAATAGGAGGTATGTCCAGTAAAGTAGCATTAAGTTCCAGTCTCAGGACACTATACATTGTGTGCTTTAAAATCAGTATCTCAGACTGTATCTTTCTTTTTTGGTGCTTCCGATTTCATTGTTGGATCAAGCCCTAACATATGCAATAAACCCAAGAAACAAAATATTACTTTGGGAAGCATGCTAGAGGCTAGTACTCCCTTTGCTAAATAGAAATCTCATTACTTGAGAAAGGTCTAATGCTCTTATTGGTCTGATGTAAATTTATGAGTAAATCTTACCCATAAAACCTTCAGAAGCTGAGCAATCGCATACTTTGCTGATGAATCAGATAAACAACAGATAATAAGCATCAAAAAAAAGCTCAGAATTTTCTTGCAAAAGTCATTCATTGAAAACTGAAAAAGTAGTAAAATTTTACATTTAGTGAAAAACAAAAGCATTTACTTTTGTTTGAGACGTAAAAGGTGTAAGAAATGGCTAACCAAGATTTCACAAAGAAAGAAACCAATAGCATCCTCTCCCACATACAGAATCAAGACGTTCTGTCAGCCCAACACACGTGCTCCTCAGTTGCAGCAACTAGACATATCTTTCTCAGCAGTGGTAGCTACTATAACCTAAAAATCTCTTCATTCACATTTGCAAAGCATTTTTCCACCACAAAGCCTACATTTTTAAAGTGATCCTTCCTACTAGTTCAAGTTAATTTTTTATAATTAGATACTCCAAGGACATCAAGCCTGGATTCAATAGCAGCTGGGAAAGAAAAGGAACAAGATCAGGACTTGCGAGATGAGAAATGACTTTTAATAAAGTCATAGAATAAGGTGCCATCTTAACTGTATGTCCCCCCCAATGTCTTAAAATTCTCTCTCATAGTTACCTATTAGTTTGAAAGTTTTAATGCCTTCTGGGAAGTTAAGAAAGAATTTGAAATATTTTACATTTCAGAAGTTTTTAACTCAAGTATAAAAAAAGTAATTTCCATATGCTGAAAAATCTGCTTTCATTTCTGCATGAGCACTTCAAACTCCTTTACACCCCGCTTTCAGAAACTGGAAGTTAATATTATACAGTGCTGCTGTATACATAAAATACACCGATTCACTAAATAATAGGGCTAAAATCCTTATCCTACTCCTCTTCGTCTGCCAAAACTGACACCCACCAAAGATGGTATTTCACAGCAGAACTGTAGGTTGATGTCAGTTTTGGTGGGCAACAGAACCTTATCTGTTATATCACTAGTTATTGTCTCCAGTTTAATTACTGGATTTGCCAATAATTCATTCTATTACTCTTCTCTATTTTTCGTTCAATTTGTTTCTCTTATCTACTTAAATTATGAAGTTTCCTGGATAGCAAGCTTCTGCAAGAGTTCTGTGAGCAAAAAGGCAACAAGAACAGGACTTTTGCGTTATATATCCCTCCATGACACAGGAAAAGTCATAATCCACAAAAAGTATCTAATTTCCTCAAACTCCTAATAACAAACGAATATATGAACAGTTTTAGATATCACTGATCTTCTATTTAGATTAACATATTTCGTTTGTATTCATCTTCAAGCTTCAGATAATTATTTTTAACTTATCAAAAACACAGACAATTTTGCTTTGCACAATAACCGTCTATGGAGTTGCACAGTGAAAAGATAAGCAGCACTGGACACAAGTGGCAACAGTTAAATACTAGGAAAAGTTTCTGACAATAGGTGTGGTCAAACATTGCAACACGTCACTCAGACCCTGCAGTCTCCACCCTTGGAGATACCCAAAACTCAAAGTGCAAGCCCCTAAGCATCCTGATCTAAGTTGGCCCGCTTTGACCAAGCGGCATTCAGGTTACTTCCAGAAGTTTCTTCCAGCTTGTATGACTCTACAAATAAATGAAGTTATTATTTGTAGTTATACATACAGTATATGATCATTTTTTCAGACAGTGTTAACACGTCTGTCGTTCCACAACAAAGTCATTACAATTTCTGTTCTGTCCTTCAATCTCAAGGGTACTGATGCATTTCTAAAAAAATTAATTCCTAACTCAAGTCAACACACTGTGGTATCACAGGATTTACATAAAAATCTTAATCTTGGGAGGACTGCTATATTAGAATTACATGTCAGTCTGAGAAGCACTCCCAATTTCCTCATTCTAATTAAAGAATTTCCTCAAAATGTTATCAAAGTAACCATTGAGTTTAACCTCACCTTTGTAAAAATAATTCCTTCCACACAACTTCTGTTACATTTCACTTGTGGAAAAATGTTAACTTTCACAGTTTTGCTAATATAGTAAATTAAACAGAAGATACGCTTAAACAATAACGGAATTATTTCACATTTAAGTATTAAAGGTTTTTCAACCTGTCATCAGAACTGGCTACAGCATTTCCAGTTCCATTCAGAACTTAAATATAAACAAGAACCAGGGAGCTCACAATGTCCTTCTGCTAAACACGTTAGCAAAGCTGCACTTTTACATGTAAAACACAAGTGTACATTGATGAATTATAAAGAATGAACATTAAGGACACGTGCAAAACTTTGAGTTTACCTTATAGATTACAATGCAGTTATACCCAGAAAAGGCTATTCAAATCCTGCTTCTACATCAACACATTCTGCTTCTCATCATCTATGGTCTCCCAAGTCTCATTCAGGGCAATTCCTAAAGTCAGAATTTGAGATCCTTCCAAAATTAATGACTTAGAGCATATGCATGGCTTTAATACATGTAAGGATTTTTAAAAAGTAACAGGATTTTTGTCAAAAAATTCTTCCAAAGCAGTTTCAGGAAAAAGGATTATGTTTGCATTAAGGAAACACCTGAACCTTCTGCACTGGTGGGCTTGTGCATGCAAGTGAGATCTGCTGTCAATGTATTACATTTTAAAGATGAAGTTACACACATGAGAGAATGCATTTTACTAGCATAGACTTTTCACCTCAAAGCACTGACTAAAGAAACAAGTTTTCCTTAATCTGACAAAACTACACTGCAGAGTTTTGTTGGTCTAAGACAACCACCTTTATTACTTAGATTTGTAGGTTTTGACACCTAATTCAAGAAGTTACAAAGTTACCCAATGCACCTGGAAGCTACACCGGCTGGTTTTCACAAATGGGACTACTTGCTCATCAGGAGAGTTTTGCTCCAGTTACAGCAAGCTGACCTACCGTTAAACCCCACCTTAGTCAATATGCCTTCCTGAACAAGTGGAACTACTGAGACATAACTTTACTGAGAGGGGTGGTTCCTTTTTTTAAAATCATGATTGACAATTCCCATAGTCAAATGCTTAGTATTTTAAGGAATGCAAGAGCTAATTTTGCATTAAAAAATTTGATGTGCTATCCTTTCCTGCAAGGGTTCTCCCCTTTCCTCCCTGAAGGCATCCTTATTTTCTCAGGCTTTATCTTGATATCAACACAGCTATTTAACTCCTGTGCTTTGTAGGGAACAGGATTCACATTAAAAAAAAAAGATAAAAAAAATCTACAGTAAACACATCCCTGAGTCACCAAAAATGGACCACAAAACACCAGTTCTATGATTTAAATAGTTTCAGTCTTCTTTTGCATTTGCACTGTTGTTTGCTAGTAAATATTTACATTAGTAAACGCATCTTTTACAGTAAAATCAGTCCCCCATTAATCATTGCCTATATTCATGTAGGTAAATTGTAGCTTTTATACACCCACTAATATGCTCATTAAAAACTTTGTTATATTTGCTTCTTAGTTAGCCACAGGTAGGAAAACAATTTGTATAGAAACTGGAATAAAATTAAACTGAAAAAAAAAAATGGTTACTAGACTTTAAAAAAACTACTTCAAATACGCTGGATAAATAAATAGGTATTGCATTCAACACTTGCTAAGTGAGGATGCATTACCCATAGGAAGGGCACAGCAGTGATGACTTCCCGTTGCCATCTCCCTTAGGAGTTCAGGGCTTCAAGATTTCCCTCTCCCATACCTCATTTTTATTTATAGACTGAAACAAACAGAAACTTTTCTTTTTCCATCTATCTAAAAGTTTCCAAAATGTCATGGTCCTATGTGAATAAAACAACTATAAAACACTATCTCACAAAAGCTGGTTTTAGCAATGGGAAATCCCTAGCAACTTTCATTGGCAATGGCCCAACTTCAGATCTTTGGATGTACATAAATCTTACACACTGTATTTACTACAAATAGTTCTCAGATTTTTTTAAAAAAGCTTTTTCAAATTTATCATCACTTTGAAAGATCAGCAAGGCTTCAATAATCTCATGATAAAATGTGAATCTAAGGAACAAAACTCGGTTGGAAACCAGTTATGCAATCTTACATATTGAAATTACGCTCTTTTTGGCAACTGGCTCTTCTCCTTCCTTGGTTTCAGAGTTTCTTCACCTGAACCGTAACTCTGTTTTGCTATTCCAGCTATTCCAATTCACTCCCTGTCTGTATTCTCAGTTATGCTACACACTGCAAGTTTTAAATCTGAACTATGTTAGAGCTAAATACAGCCATCTTAAACTGACTACTAGATAGCAACAGGAAGGTATAGCCACTGCAAATGGAATTGCTTACTGTCTTTGCAACACTTACATCTACTGACTATACACGAAGCAAAAGATGAATCCAAGACCTTTCAGAACTCATAACTACATCACTTGATCTTTTATTTACTTATACTTTTACAGCATTATTAGGAGTCTGATACAAACAAGTTCTGTTATTTTGTTCACCTTCTTCCCTCCTTGAATTTCAGCAGTTTTGACCAATGTTATAGTTATGTCTCTATTGAAATTACATACAAAACTATACAACCATCAGCATCCATGTCAGCCTTCGACACTATCAGTTCCATATCATGGGAGAAAAGTATATAAAGGAGCAATGTGATTTATTCCCTGTGAAAATGAATGTTTGCCTGTCTGCCTCTACTCCTACATTTATTTTATAGTCCCAACTGGATGGGTGACAAGGGTGTGTTTTTCAAATGCTATCCAGCTGATTTTTTTTTTAGCTCAGTAAAAGTGAATCAGATAACATTTTTATGGAGTTAGACAAGTTTTAACTTCAAAAATATTTGCAGTACCTTTCATAACAAGTGTCATTTGAGACATCAGAAATTAATCAAAACTGAATAAATTCAGATCAAGATCTCCATATGTGTTACGAACTTGTACTTCTAAATTCAGTTCCTTTTACAATATTCATTTAGTGGCTCAGTAGACGGCAAATCTGTCCACTTAATTACAGTAACTTACATCCCCCCAAAATATTTTACTCTAAACTGAGTATTGTCTTCCATTTAATCCACTTAGAGGGCACAATCATCTAGAACTTAGTTTAATACCATCAGAAAATGATTAAAGCTTTTATGCAGTACATGTGCTATCATTTTATGATAAAAACAACTTAAACATATCAGAATTAAAATCTTAAGGCATCACAAGACCTGCATCAATATTTGCCTGCTTTTCCCAGAGTTTGCAATGTTACCCATCTTTGCTCTATTAGTCGATAAAATATACTGCCAGGCTTGGAAAATTCTGCTCATATAGGACAATCAATTTTAGGACTGAAGCGGATAAAGGAATCAATTTAAATTTACAATGGAAGAGTGATGACTTTATTCACTTATGCTGTGGCAAGAAGAGTCTCTAGAAGGTCTGCACCCATTTTGGGAGAAAAGTAAAAGCGGAATTAATGGATAGAAGAAAGTTCAGGACTTAACTCCATCAGTCACAAAAGATCATATAGAGGCAAGATAAAACTGTCATTGTATCTTTTACTATTTGACAGGACAAGAGGCAGTGGGCACAAAATGAAACACAGGAGGTGCCGCCTGAGCATAAGGAAACACTTTTTTACTGTGAGGGTGACCAAGCACTGGCACAGGTGGCCCAGTGAGAGGCTGTGGAGTCTCTATCCTTGAAGAGTTTCAAAAGCCAACTGTACACGGTCCTGGGCAAACTGCTCTAGATGACCCTGCTGGCACAAGGGGGGTGAGCAAAACGACCTCCAGAGGTCCCTTCCAACCTCAACCATTCTGTGATGCCAAGGTAACTTGCAGTCTAAATGTTTTCATGCATACCCCCTAGAAACAACATACTGGCTTAGAGTTAGTTGTATTTTCTATAAGGCCCTGAACAAATCATGGATTACCGCACATCTTTATTCCATTCCTACTTGTACCACCAGAAAGACAGTTCTTGAATGTGCATTAAGTAGAGGAGGGAACAGTCTTAAAGCCTCTTGGGGAAAAAAATAGGGCGATGCTAGCACTATGCACCTCATGGCACATGAGTGCATCTCTAGTTCTGAAGCATGGTCCTATTAATCTCAAACATGCAGAAAATTTGTCCTATTGTAATTACTTCGACGTTTTAGACATCCTTCTTCTAACTTCAGGTAAGTTTGAAACATCATTTCTTTGATGTCTCCCGCATTTAAGTCATCTCACAGCTTCCAGGGCCACGAAAGCCTACATTTTTAAAGTCGGAAATGAATAATACCGTGCATTACATAAAGATATGAGTGGTGCACCAGCACCATGTACACAAAACACCACACCCTAGCTCTGAAACAGGCAGTTGCCATGAAGCTGAATCCAACAGAGGAAGACAAGGAGCGCTAATAACTGAGGTCTTACAAGACGGCCTGGCTCCTTGCAAGACTTTTCTGGAAAAAAAATGTCTAAAACGTAAGAAGTTTCCAACTGCCACCAAGAGATTACACGTACATCTCGTTAACGCAGACCCTCTGCTCCCTGACCGGACACTTCCCCAATTACTGTCTCCTAATAGGAAGTAACACGGCCTTCCTCATCGCCCCACCCTCCCTCCTTTCCCCAGCCTCCCCTACCCCATCTCCTCCCGGAGCCTGCGGGGGTGAAGGGGGACGCGATGGCCGAGGCCGGCCCTGCTCTGGGGCCCGGGCCACGGCACAGAGCCCCTCTGTGGGAGGACAGAGCCGGCGCTCCGGAGCAGCCGGCCGGCACGGGCAAGGCCTCGGCTCGGAAAGGGGAAGCGGAGGCGGGGGAAGGGGAGAGGAGAGCCCCTCCGCGTCTTTGCTGCCTCTCCCTATCGTTCCCCCCTCGCCGCACACCGGGCGGGGGCGGCAGCGGGGAGCCGGTAGAGCGGCGGCCGCCGCCTCCACCGGCTGCCGGGCCCCGCCCCCCGCCGGGCCCGCACCGTACAAGGAGCGGCGGGAGATGCGGCGGAGCCGGCGCGGCGGCCGGGCCAGCCCTCCCCATCCCGGCCTCCCCGCCGACCCTCCTCCCGTCCCCCTGACTGACAGGCCCGGCCGCCGGGCGACGGTAAAAATACGAACCGCAGGGCGAGAGCCGAGCTCACCCCGCGGTCTCCCGGCTCAGAGGGCCGGGGCGGGGGGGGAGCACACACAACAGGGCGGCCCAGCTCGACGCAGCACCCCCACCCACACCTACCTTCTCCTCATCGGAGAGCTGCTCCTCCAGGTCCGCCATCTTCCCGTCTGGCTCCGGCCGCCGCCACCGCCCCCGTCTCCTCCCTCCCGGGCAGGAAGGGCGGGGGCGGCCCCCCCGCCTTGCGCGGCGCGCTGGGGAGGTGGCGTCTCTGCGCATGCGCGCTGGGGGGGGGGGGCGCGGGCGCGGGTGGGGGTCCCGCTGTGGGGCGGTTAGCGGTGTGGGGGAGGGGAGCGGCAGGCCGGCGGGCAGGCTGCTGGGGGGCTTCCCGTCCGTGTCTGTGTCTGTGTCTGTGGGGCGCGGGGTGGTCCTTGTCGTGGTGCTTGCTCGGGGACAGCGGGGACCTCAGGCGGTGGCTGGGTGTCGCGGCAGAGAATCGGGGGGAGCAGGGCGGCAGGGCCTGTTGCGCCCCTCAGGGCGTCTTCGTGAGGAGCAGTGGGGCTTCCCGTCTGTTCTAATAGCAAAATGAGTCGTTGAAGTAAGATCACTGTAAATTTGGGCAGACACAACTAAAAGCCGCCGGGTTTCAGGCATCCCCTTGGCAGCACGCTCAGTGCGGGTTGGTGGTGTGGGTGTGGGGGGAGCTGAGGGTTTGGGTGGGGGCGAGTGCTAGCAGGGTTCTGTGGAGTACCCTGCAGTGTGCTGGAAGAGATCTTGGAAAGCTCAGTTTGATGCCAGCAACAGAGACCGAGGAAACGGATTGTGTGAAATGATTGGTACTGTAGAAGATCGGACATGGAAAAGGAATGTGGTCAACGGGAGGAAGCAGGAAAAAAAGAACAGATTGGAAATTTTTTACCACAAGCATAAGAAGATGTGAAGAGCGTCTTCCAGCAGTGTGACATTACAGGTACACACAGGGGCGTTTGAGAGGCTGGCGCTGTGAGGGTTGCCTGGAAGAAGACATAATAAAATTGTTGAGGAAAACTGTAACAGAGGAAAGAAAACATTTGTGAAGCTCAAACCATGTTGGTTTGAGGCTGGTGAAATCCTGTATTCGCTTCCAACAATGACCCAGGTGCAGATGCCCAAGGAGTGTTGAGAGAATAAGGCAGTACGTGTTGGCACTTCCTGGGAATGCTTCCTCGCTTCCAGGCAGCTGTGGTGCAGAACATGGTCATCCTTCCTGGTGACTTCGTTCTAACAAGGGTTGTTGAACTATTCTTCAAGGGTCACGGAGACAGCATGAAGTTTTGTTTTCTTCCAGGAGCAAAGTCAGGCTAGGAAAACAGATAAGCAGGAGAAGCTGTTTTGCCATAACAGATCATTATCAACAGTGATACAGTTGCAGACTCCATCCTGCAGAAGGTGAAAAACTGCAGAGGCCTGAAAAGGAGATCGAAAAAGGAGTCAGATGACCCTTTTGAGAATTCCTGTTCCTTGATCAAAAGGAGAAAGAACATGGGAAATACTGGTATTAGCCAAGTGCAGGGTTTGGATTTTGTGGAACACTGGGGTAAAGTCTGAATAAAATTGGGTGTCTGTACGCTTCATCTCATTAATATGGGGGACAATTTCTTGGATGATGGAAGGGCAAAGGCAGCTGAGAGAACAAAATAATATCCTCATTCCACGTTCTAAAGGACAATCCTAAAGCATTACAAAGTAAATCCAAACGTTACATTGTTTGTAACGGGTACATCTTTCTACATCAGTCTATCATAGAATACTTTGGGTTGGAAGGGACCTTTGAAGGTCATGTACTCCAACACCTCTGCAATGAGCAGGGACATCTTCAACTACATCAGGTAGCTCAGAGCCACATCCAACCTGACCTGGAATGTTTCCAGGGATGGGGCATCTACGACCTCTCTGGGCAACCTGAGGCTTTACCACCCTCATTGTGAAAAATGTCTTCCTTATATCTAGTCTAAATCTGCGTCTTTTTAGTTTAAAACCATCACCCCTTGTCCTCTTTCTACAGACCCTGCTAAAAAGTCTGTCCCTATCTTTCTTAGAAGCCCCCTTTAAGTACTGAAAGGCTGCAATAAGGTCTCCCTGGAGCCTTCTCTTCTCCAGGTTGACAATCCTAACTCTCCCAGCCTGTCCTCACAGGAGCGGTGTTCCATCCCTTGGATCATTTCTGTGGTCCTCCTCTGGACATGCTCCAACAGGTCCATGTCTTCCTTGTGCTGAGGGCTCCAGAGCTGGATGCAGGACTCCAGGTGGGGTCTCACCAGATCGGAGTAGCGGGGCAGAATTGCCTCCCTTGACCTGCTGGTGACTCTTCTTTGTATGCAGCCCAGGAGATGGTTGGCCTTCTGGGCTGTGAGCACACATTGCCGGCTCATGTTCAGCTTTTCATCCACCAGTACCACCAGGTCCTTCTCAGCAGGACTGCTCTCAATCCCTTCATCCCCCAGCCTGTACTGATACCGGGGGCTGCCCTGACGCAGGTGCAGGACCCTGCACTTGGCCTTGTTGAACCTCATGAGGTTCACCTGGGCTCATTCCTCGAGCTTGCCCAGGTCCCCCTGGATGGCATCCTGTCCCTCAGGCGTGTCAACTGCACCACTCAGTGTGGTGTCATCTGCAAACTTGCTGAGGGTGCCCTCAATCCCACCGTCTATGTCATTGATGAAGATTTTAAACAATACCGGTCCCAGCACAGACCCCTGAGGGACACCGCTCATCACCAATCCCCATCTGGACATTGAGCCATCGTCCACTACTATCTGGATGCGACCATCCAACCAATTCTTCGTCCACCCATCAAATCCTTATCTCTTCAATATAGAGAGAAGGATGTAGGGGACTGTGTCAAAGGCCTTACAGAAGTCCAGGTAGATCACATTGGTAGCTCTTCCCTTGTCCACTGATGTGGTCACTCCATCATAGAAGGCCGCTATGTGGGTCAGGCAAGACTTGCCCTTGGTGAAGCCATGCTGGCTGTCTCGAATCCCCTCCCTGCCCTCCCTGTGCCTTAGCATAGCTTCTAGGAGGATCTGTTCCATGATCTTCCCAGGCACAGAGGTGAGACTGACAGGTCGGTAGTTCCCAGGATCCTCCTTTTTACCCTTTTTAAAAAATGTGTGCAATGTTTCCCTTTTTCCAGTCTCTGGGGACTTCACCTGACTGCCAGGACTTTTCAAATATCACGGAGAGTGGCTTGGCACCTACATCAGCCAATTCCCTTAGGACTCTGGGATGCATCTCGTCACGTCCCATAGACTTGTGCATGTGCAGGTTCCTCAGGTGGTCTCGAATCTGATCTTCTCTTACAGTGGGAGAGACTTTGCTCCTCCAGTCCCTGTCTTGCAGTCCATCCAATTGAGAGGTGTGGCAGTCTTCGCTGCCAATGAAGACTGAGGCAAAGAAGTCCTTGCATACCTCAGCCTTCTCCTCATCTGTTGTTACCAGTCTGCCAGTCTTGCTCATCAAGGGGTTATGCTTTCTTTGACCTTCCTCCTCACACTCTTCCCCTGGCTGCAGTGTTGGGTCCTTCCCACTGGAGACGGTCCTCCATGAACTTCTCCAATGTGAGTCCTTCCCACAGGCTGCAGTTCTTCAAAAACTATTCCAGCCTGGGTCCCTTCCACAGGGTGCAGTCCTTCAGGAGCAGACTGCTCCAGCCTGGGTCTCCCACGGGGTCACAAGTCCTGCCAGCAAACCTGCTCCAGCGTGGGCTTCCCACCGGGTCACAGCCTCCTTCGGGCATCCACCTGCTCTGGCGTGGGGTCCTCCCCGGGCTGCAGGTGGAGATCTGCTCCAGTGTGGAGCTCCATGAGTTGCAGGGGGACAGTCGGCCTCACCATGGTCTTCACCAGCGGCTGCTGGGGAATCTCTGCTCCGGTGCCTGGAGCACCTCCTGCCCCTCCTTCTTCACTGACCTGGGTGTCTGCAGAGTTCTTTCTCTCACATATTCTCACTCCTCCCTCCAGCTGCAGTTGTGCAGGTTTTTTTTTCCCCCTTCTTAACTCTGTTACCCCAGAGGTGCTGCCACTGTCACTGATGGGTTTGGCCTTGGCCAGCAGCAGGTCTGTCTTGGAGCCGGCTGACACTAGCTCTATCAGACACAGGGGAAGCTTCTAGCAGCTTCTCACAGAAGCCACCCCTGTAGCCACTCCCTAAAACCTTGTAACGCAAACCCAACACACATCCTTTGCCAAGTTCAGCTCCAGCCATGCCTTGGCCTTCCTGACTTCATCCCTACACAATTGGGCAGCGTCTCTGTACTTTTCCCAGGATACCTGTCCCTGCTTCTACTGCCTCTGCATTTCCTTCTTGCCCTTTAGTTTGACCAGCAGGTCTTGACTTTTACTGCATATTAATGTTAAGAAACTCAAATATGTAAGACGATTTGGAGCTTGAGAAAGTTGATATGATTAGTATAACAAGTTAGTGGGTAGAGTCTTGTATGATGTTGAAGTCGATGGTTAGACCTTGTTCTTCAGGATGGAAAAGGTAAAAAGGCAGCTGTATTATGCCAAAGTGGCCATTAGTTGTTTCAAAATCAGAGAAGTTTCAGAAGAATAAGAACTTAATTATTTCTAAATAAAGTTTCTAATTCATTAAATGAGATATGGTCTGCCATGGTTCACCTAATATTGCTAGGGAATAAGTTTAACTTCTTGATGGTCTGTTCCTAATGTGTGGGAAGAATAAAGTTTTTATTGTTACTTCAAACTGAAGGAAGTATGGTGGAGGAGTTATATATCCAGTGATAACTCTTTGGTAACATTTTAAAAATACATTTTCTTAATGTCCAGCACAGTGAACTTCATCCCAGTTATGATGGACAACGAAAAGCTGATCATTGACTGGAAAATCACAGGTGTCAAGATACATCTAAGTCGGTCATGGTTAGTGGTGTGAATGCAGTCAACTTCTAGCCAAAGGATCTTGTTATGCTGTAGAGTTCATCCACATCTGTCTTTCATGAGTATTTGTACACAATAATTAGTGCTGTCATATGCAGTAAAGCAAAATATTGCCAATATCTGTAGAATTTTTCAAAGCTATCATTCTAAATGCCCTAACAGGACTGTTGCGTGGAAATGAAGGAAAATTATATTGGACGAGAAGTTGTTACAGTCAAATGGATACGTGGAAATTACAATGGCACCAAAACTCAATATATGAACAAAGGATGAAAATGAAAATAAGTCAAAATAATGAATGTACAAGTTGGACAACGTGACCAATTCAGAAAAATTGAAGAGAGATTTAAAATACCTGTAGCCATGGAGGATAAAGATAATGGACAGGTGTTTATTCATGTCAGGAATAACATAAAGGATAATCAAACATGATGTTTGATAAGGCAGATGCAGATGTAGAGTGGTGAAGTGTAGAGCAGAAAAAGTACAGCTAAAGGATGTTTGGTTTTGAAACATCTCACATATATTATTTGGACTCAGTAATAAAAGTTAATGGTCTGTAGCAGGGGAAGGCATTGTGCAACCTTCACTTTCACGCAACAGGACTTCATACCTTCCACCCAGGAGTCTTAAGAGCTGAGGAGGTCTGTGAAATGCTTCTGTTAATTTTTAACACACCTTGGGATTTGCCAGCTAGGGGGTGTTGCCAAGGATGTTGCTTTATTTAATACGTATTAAGAGGATAGCTCAAAAAGGTAGATCTTACCAGACAAACATGAATAGTTTTGTCATAAGTTAATATGGCTATCTGTTGGGTGTCCCATGTTTACACCAGGGTTTTTTCTGGAAGTTTGCTGAAATTAGCATGATGAAGTGAGTGGTTCAGAGGAGGACTGTGTAGTCATCATGGATACTTAATGGGAACCTTCTGCATAGTACCTTGGCAGGTGCTTTACTTAGGACTTGTGACCTTAGGACTTAATGGGAAATGAATAATTATGCAAAAATAAGTACCATTGCCTTGTGACTCAGTGTTTTGGAGTGCTTCTGTGTCTTTTCAGGAAGAATATGGAAATTTCAGAGGGAATTTAAAGGAGAACTAAAAATAATCCTGAAGATGCAGGACAAATTTCAGCATGTGAGGCTTAGGGATGTCAAGATTAAGAAGTGACTTAGGAAACAGCAGTGATACCTGAGTTAGTTTGGAATTTATATGCATCTTATCTGAAGTCATACATCTTTGCTTGCTGTTTTAAATTGAATACAGCCAATTTACAGCCAGTAAATCCTCTCATGCTATAAAATTCACCCACATGAGCGATCTTTTTTCATGTGCCAGTGTTTCTACACATTGATCAAAGGTTAATTTGCACTACAGTCACATACAGAACAGCAAAACATCCTACTGCTAACTAGCTAGCTCATGTCTTAGTAGATACCTAGTCCCACTACATGAAGCTCACTGTGGGCTAGCAGGGCTATCTGATGAACAGTGTGTGGTTTACTGATGCAATGAGAGAAAAACAAATTAATAATAATTAAAAAAAGCAGCTATTGAGTTCTATTTAATCAAATTGGAGATGATAGAGCTACCAATCAAGTACTTTGCTATTTTGCTGTATTGCTTCTGTCTTTTCTTTGTTTTAACTCTTTAGGGCCAGACCCCTGGCCCTTGACTAGCATTGGGAGGGAGGGCACAGCAATCCTTCCTGTAAAGTCTCCCTGCAGGGCTGTCAAAATGGCTTGAGAGAAGTGCAGTTTCTGTGCTAGACCCAACCTGAAGACTGGCAAGGAGTCAATGGGACACAGGGGTTAGCACAGCATGCTTCCTCTGTTATTCTGCACTGGCCCCAAAGATTGAGATGAACAATGCTGAAGAAAATAAATCCCATTTTCATTCCTCTTATTCAAGACAGGTGATTGACATTTGACCTACTGCATTTGTTCAGAGGACAAATTGATGAGAGGTATATTTGGTGCCTACTTGTTTGATCTGGAGGATGTACTACACTCTGTTTCCTAGGACAAAGATGGACACTGGCCAAGCTCTGAGCCCCGTTCAGAAGGTGCTTCTGGCAGTGAGACAGGAGGAGTGCCCAGAAAGGTGTGGCGGGCTGCATCCCTGCTGCATGCTCCTTTCCATGGGAAGCGACTCCCTGCATCCTGATACCTGTTGGTATAAATCCTCATATTCCTGTGGGCTGGTGGGAGGCATAGTGCAGTTCCTGAGATTCCTAAATACGTATCGGATCTTAGGGCCGTGTGAATTGCCTGCCAATTTGTGTCCATATTTTGGAGGAGTTGGCATTTGCAAACCTCGCAGTTTGCTCTTTGTATCTAATAGAGCCTTAGCGGCAAAAGCAAACAGTTTTGTTCTAGAGAAGTTGAATGTTAAATCCTTACAACAGTCTTGCGACAAGGAGAAAATGATAATAAAGTGCAACTGCAGAGCAAACCTGAGACTGAGCTTCCTTCTTAGATAACACTTAGGATCCTTTAGGCCACAACAGACATTCAAGATAATGACTCGCTAGCCCTTCGCCTACTGTGGAGGTCCCATTTAGAGTCACAGAGCTGCCCAGGTTGGAAGGGACCTTGAAAGATCATTTGGTCCAACCTTTTGTGGGAAAGGGAGCACAGGTGAGATTTTCTGGCGCCCTGTCCAACTGCATCTTGAAAACCTCCAGTGATGGGGACTCTACCACTTTCCCGGGAAGGTTGTTCCAGTTAATGATTGTTCTCATTGTAAAAAATGTCTTTCTTATATCAAGACTTTTGTTGATATCTTGGAATTTACTGTCCTTTGGTTTGTTTGCTCATCAGGTTCATGGTCTTGCTTATTGTGGCATTTTTAATATTGTCACAACGTTCTTTATGCTTCACAACCATAATATTTTTACAAGTTTTATTAATTTTTCATCATATTCTATGTTTTTTGTGGAGACTATGCATGTCATAAATATTTAGATGACAAACATGATATTTAGAGTGTATTTTTTTGCTCAGTTTTAGGGGCCTTTATTACCACATTTACCCTAGAAACTCTTTTTAGATTCCTCTTAGGATTGCATTCAGGTCTTCTCCGGGCTTGCTCTGTGACTTCCTACTCTGTTTCTATTCTTGGCAGTTTTCTCAGCATATTTCTCCACCCCATCTCCTCCAAAAATAGTCAGCTGTATGTCTTGCCTTATGTAATTCAAATTGAAAGTATTGCATTTGCCTTTCTTTTGAGATGTACCTATGTTTTAGGAATTAGATACCCATGTTGTTTCTTAAATGTACCTTAAAATGCAGGCCAGTAGTTTACTTCACTGGTTACAACAAGATTTAGTTCTCCCATAAATTGAGACGCTTTGAAACAGATACACTCTTTCAAGAACTGAGAGTGGAATTATTTATTTGTGATACAGAATTTTTATTCAGGGATGGGAATGGGCAAAAGTAGGGTGAAAAAGAGAAAGTGTTGAACATTTTAGAGGAAGGAAGCAAAGAAAGGAAATACACCTAAATCTTGTTGGCTGCTACTCCTGGTTAAGCAGAGATAAGGATGTTGCAGGTCTTTGAAGGCAACAGGCAATAGTGCAGAAGCATCTGCAAAGAGCTGAAGGCAACAAGAAGATGATAAGAATGAAGTGCTGCATACTAAAACATCTACTTTTGATTCTAGTCAGTCCCAAGCTGTCTTTTGGAAGGAGCAAAGCTTGTATAATCTAATTATGTACAGATTTTCAGAGGTGCCAAAAAATTTCATGTTCTACTGATTCTGAAGCCTGTAATCTTCATACATGGAGTTGTTGGTAGGTTTCTCCTAACATGTTTCCTTTGCTCTCTTAGTATGTTAACTATTTAAAAGCCACAGTGTTAGCTTTTAGAATGTTGTCTCTGCCTGCCAACTTCTGTTCTTCACCTGCCCTTTGACTTCTTGAGTGTATTGTTTGATAAAGTTGTTAGAATTGCAAAAGTGCTTCATCCAAAATTCTCTAATGAAAGAATCCTGATTTCCTTATGAAATGTAAAATGAAGTACTGTCAAGCAAAGAACATTGGTGACCGCTTATAAAACATCTTTCCTTACAGAATATCTTCTCTCAATGCTAATTTATTTAATTCTGATGCAATGTAAAGAACAACAGCATAGTAAAAGTGCATTCTAAAAGGATTCTTGATGTTAACAGTGCATGATGGATTGCCAGTACTGAGCAATTTTAAGGGTTTAAATTACAGCACCGGAGTTTTCAGGAAAAGTAGGACAACTAGAAAAGTTTTCTCTAGCAATGTTTACAGTATCTGTGGAAAAGTTGCTAACTTAAACATTAGTCTGTGCTACAGTGATAAATGTTTTATTACTAAATTATATCATAGCCATGTGCTGTGACAATGCTTTGGAAAGAAGAGTATTAGCATGTCTATTTTACAACCCATTTTTCAAAGATAAATAAATTAGCTATAGATAGGTATAGGTAGAGGGTTTCAAGGAGAACATTTATGAACTGCAAACGGTTCAAAGAATAATCAGGGACTGGAAAATTTGAGCAATCCAATTTGGTTAATTTGTCAGCAAAAGTCTTAAAGACTGGGAGATCAGAAAGTTGTTAATAGAATGTTTTGATGTATTAGGATATTACAGGATTCATGGCCAGAAGTTAAAACAGGACAAATTCAGGCTAAAAGTAAACTTAGTGTGAATAAATAAACTTAGTATTAATTGTCAGAGTAGTTGACTACTGGAACAATTTAACCAAGGCAACACTGACAATAGCAATTTTACAGTAAAGACTGACCATTTTTCTAAACGATGTATTCTACAGTTCATCAAGGACTTAAGGAGTCTTGTGGCCTGTGTTGCAGAAAAAGGTAGCAAGGAAGATCCCGAAGCAATCCTTTCTGTCCTTGATTCTCCAAGTCCTTTTCCCGTTCAGCAGCTGATGGAGAGAAACTCAAGTGAGGGTGGAAGTGGCTCCATGGAAGAGCCAAAGAAGAGAGAGTATCGTTGGAGCGTAATAAACTGGATCCAGCGAGGATGGAGTACAGAAGGGGATCTGGCTTTTGAAAGGGAGTGAAGAAAAAGTACCAGGGAAATTACCGAGGTTAGAGTGGGTATTAATGAAACAGGGAAGACCAGGGTCAAATAGAAGGTCCGTAAAAAGGTTTAGTAGAGTATTTGAAATGGGATTATTTGGGGAGTATTTTTAATACTTAACTTGTAAATACCCGAGTCTGAGCTGGTGATCCTTGGCTTCCATTACATCAACAGGGAGAAATAAGCACTCCAAGGGTGAGATTCATCTGACCTAGTTAAGACCTCTGTTTTAGGGTAAGATTATTGGCTGTAATGAGGTAGCTAGTTCAGACTCAGCTGTCTAAATATTAGATGCCTGTGTTGTGACAGCCAACTCCCCTTTTAGTGTTAGAAGATCAAAGGGCAAGAAGATGATGGACCAAGGAAGGGGGCCAAGGGCTAAGAAAAAAACACAAAGGACAGCTGAAGTTACAAGGCTAAGGGAAGGGAAAAAGGACTACACTTGTAACTCAGCATTGCTCTGTGCTCCTCAGGGAACCTGTACTCAGGGAGGTAAATTACACACTTACCCACAAAGGACTTTGCACCGAGGGCTCTATCTCTGTACTGCTTTTACTGTAGCTCCTACTCGGACATCAGGAATGCTGTGTCAGTAGCTATTGATAATACAGAGACAGAGCAGGATTAGGATTAACAAAGGGAGAGGACAGGCTGGGGATTAGGAAGCGGGCAAGAATCAAAGTGTAAGGATTGTGCACCCCATAATGGCTGAAGAGGGTCTTTAAGATAACTGTGTGCCTTACAATGGCTCTGAGACTTCTCCAGCCTGAACCAGTCTAGCTCTCCTTTGGTGTACATAATTGGTTTGCCTTTGCTCTGTACCAGGATATGTTGGAAGGGAAAAGAGGACCAGAAGAAAGCAGCAATGGTGCTAAGAGAAAGCAAATAAAACTGAGGAAAGCAAAGGAGCTGGAGCACTGCCCTCCCCAGCCATTGACTTGTTACAGGAATAGAGCATTAGCTCATAGGAATAGAGCAGCCACCTGATTTTGAAAAGCTCCATGAGAAAACACAAAAATTCCTTTCCTTCCCTCTCACTGAGCCTGGTTCCTGTTTATATTTTTAGTTATTCCTTTCTGAAAAAGGAAAGTGTAGTCCTCTAGCTGGATTTATTTACTTTCATTTTAAAGGAGACATTGTTTGGCAATTTTATTTTTCAACAGGAAATGGCAAATGTGCTGATTTGTTTAATGAAGTTGAGATTTCACTGGAGGAGTCCAAATTCCTTTTTCTTTTACTCTCTGTAGAACTGAATGTCTTAGGAAGATAAAATCTCAATAAATGTAAACCATGCCAGCAGATGTGACTGAAGGGCTGAGAATTTCTCTGCCTGTGTAGGGAAAAATGCCTCAGAGACAGTGGTACTCCATGCTGCTTAACAGTGGTGTGGGTCCTTAATTTTTGATCTTGTGTCACATATTAGAAGAAATAGTAGGAAGAGGAGTTAGGATTTTGAAGTAAAGCAATGTAATTTTATTTTTGATTGTTTGGATCCTGAATGATGTACAAAATTAGTGCTTGAGTACACTTGCTTCTGACCTCAGTAAAAGTCCTGAATGCTAAATACTTGTGAAAATTAGGACAGTGTCTGAATGTTGATGTAGGAACATAACTTCAGTCATCTGCTTTTGAAACAGTTGCCATGTTGTGTTATTGATAAAATCACACTAATCTATTAAAAGAGCTGTTTGTTTTTTTAAATTCTGTGCTGTTTAATGGAAGACTGGTGCAGACGGTGGGGCTATTTGCCTATAGCAGTCATGTAAACCCTGTCCGGCAGAACTCACCTGTGGCCTTGGAGCCCAAGATCTGCTTCCTTGGGAGATCTGTCATTTCTTATCTCTGCACAGGGATGCAGTGAGACCACCTTAGATGTAAAAGAAACTGAGGTATTTATCTTACCATTCTCCTTTAGCAAAAGTAGTCCTAAATATGACTGTAATAATTACATTGTTCTCAATTTTTTGTTAGTCTAGAAATTAGTAGGTCTCTGTCTGACTACAAGAGAGCCAGGGTTTCACCCACCTGGATTCTGGAGTTGATGATGACCATGGGCCTTTTCAGATAAGATTAAATGATTGGGAATCAAGGGAGGAGGTTACGGACAAATGGGCAGTGGGTCTGTGGGAGGGAATACCAAGTTTTGCATGTCTATGCATTGTCTCAAGATAGCATTTATCTTGTTTGACTTCAAAAAAAAAGCATTTTCTCATTTTGAGGCCTCCATTTTACACTTAATTGGGTTATATAATGGTACAGAGGTCTGTTGCAAAGAGCAAAATTAATATCAGAAGCATAACAAACCTCAATGCAGTATCCATCATTGTATTTCACGCTGGTTTTGTACTCGGCTGTGATCAGCTTCATAGACTTCATATTGACACCCCTTTGCTCAGTGTTTTACAAGGAAGGATTCCCACCCCCTCCGTCAAGCGTTTCCACTATTGATTATCTCTCTGGGAATGGGATTATGATTAGGTTAATAATTTTGTCTATTCCTGAGAAGTTTGTAAAAAGAGGAAAAAGATGGCTTTATTTGTTGCAGTAAATTGGGATATAGAGATAGTTGGTCAAATTCTCCCTCAACTGGCATGAAAGACAACTGACAAAAGTCCAATGCAGAACCAGAGGAAATAGATCCCACCATAATGCCCCCCCCCAAGTAGTAACAACAACTCAGAACAAAAGAAACCCCCGAGAAGTAATCTTTTGGTTAAGAAGAACAACTCAGAACAAAAGTAACACAAAGATTAAAGGTCAGATTATACTGCTTTCATTTCTCCATGTTCTGAGAAATACACAGAGGAGTAAAACATTATGCTTACTCTGAAAGGAATGTTGCCATTTTCCTCTTTGTGGCCCTTTAGCAAGCATTTTGTGTGAACTAATTGGGAGTGGAAAATATTAAAACCAGAACTGTATTTTGATAGTAATTAATAACTCACTAAAGAATTTAAATATCTAGATGAACTATTTTGAACCCAAGAGAATGCTTTTGATCCTGGAAAGGGAACAAAGTTTTATTCCACATGTGCTTTAACCAGTTCTCTAATATTTAGAGAACTGCATTTGCTATGTATCTGTGCCTGTTTTAACCCCTGTTGCTGCTGTATAATGATATCCCTGACTGATAGGGATCATTAGTCTGTCAGAAAGCCTCGTGTAATTTCTTTGCAGATGGTAAGCTCAGGCTTTTGCAATCTGTGGAAAGTTAGTACAAACACTGTGCTCCACTTCCTTCCTGACCAGAAAATTTTGAACTTCTGGTTTTAGTCTCTCATGTTGGAGGAGGATATCCTGCAAAAACAGGAGTGTCATCCCTGTTGTGATGAGTAGGACGAGATGACGAAGAGATACAAACAGAAGTGGGATACGATAAGGTAACACCGTCTACCATGATGGAGAGGGGTCTCTATTCTCACTAGTCTTTTTCAAATTTTTGTGACCCTCAAGCCAAAACTAATTTTTAGGGAAAGAGGAAAAGGAGAGCAGCAAGGAGCCTTTATAGATGTTTCTAGTGCAACACAGGAGAAGACAAAGAGTTTTCTTGAAAATTTAATGGTGGCAGGATGTGCGACTTTGGTAACCTATGAAAGACCTAGAAGGAACAATAATAGGCAGGAGGTGGTGAGACTTAGGTGGACCACTGTTTTCGTGTGCTGCTTGCTGACATGATGACGTGAAAAACTGTTTCTAAGCCTAGTTGAGCTTATTTGCAGACCTGGTGTAACTGAGTCCAGCTTCCTCAAGTGACCTATGTCCTCGCACAGAGCTGTATGTTTATTTTCTGGCCATTCCCTTGTGTAGCATGTGATGGTTGGACCTGTATGTGTTAATTTCTAGTAGATTTCCGCTCTTCATTGCTACTTGTTTCTGGGTTTGGCCTTACATTCCTTTTAGTCACAGTCTTGTCTTTGCTCTGAGTCACATCAGGTTGCTGCTGCCACCATTGCTCCCTGCCTTGTGTGCTGGGGCTTCTCCTGCGAGTCAGGGAAGAAAGAGAAGACCTAGGAAAGGAATGGGAAAATGGGAGGGTGGTGAGGAGAGGGAAGCAGATCTCATGTCATGTGTTTTCCTAACAGCATATTGCCCTTCACAGTTTCTGTGCAGTACAGTCTGCCTCTTGTCATGGGCTGTATTCCAGGGAAGGATTTTTCAAATGGGCTGTTAATAAACCCTCCATCTAGTCATAAAAGTCTGTTGCAGCCCTCTAAACTTGGCAAAGTTGGGGTTTTGTTTTGTGTGTGGTGGAGGACCTGGTGGGTCCAGCCCTGCAAATGGCCAAGGCTGGGAGGGATGGTGGCGAGGGCCTGCTCCTGCCCATGGCCGAAGGTGGAGGGGAGCAGGCTAAAACGGGCCAGGTCTATGTCAGCCTGAGGGTCTTGCTTCATGTTTTAACATTTACAGGAATTTCTGTTAGCCAAACAAAACAAAACAAAACAAAAGGGAAACCAAAACAAATAGTGAAGCGGTTTCAGTGGGCGTTGATGGACTAGTTCCCCTGAAGTCAGGGGAGGAGCTGATGAAGACAGAGAGGAATTTCAGTCTTGTCTAAGCTGCAAAATCTGAAGGATGCATGCTTGTCTTCTGTGCATGCTGCACACATCTGTGTGCCCAATGTCATCTGAGACGTGCCTGACACTATTTTGTATGGATTAAAGATTAGTGATACCAGGCTATGGGTGCAAAAAACCCCGTGAAATATGAGTCCTTGGGGTAGAAAGGAATCTGAGGCAATTGGCACAGAGATCGTAATCTTTCTTTTCCTGCTGCAGGATATACAGCCTTTATTTTAGGCTCCCTTTTGTAGTCTAAGGCTATCTATGTTAAGAGCTAACAATGAATGTACATTTAATCTAGTGTAGAGGACCAAGTATGATGCTAAATGCAGTGGGGGGACTCTACAGGATTTTGGGAAGGGAAGTCAAGTCAGTATTCAGTGTTCCTGAAAGGGAACATTTAGTAATAGGGGACATTAAAGCAGCCAGAGAGAAGCATAAAACTGGGTGGCCACAAAATAGGAGAGCAAGTTTGTGGAATTGTACTTCTGTGAGAGTTCCTCACGTTGGGTTGCACCCTGGCTCTTCCAGGGAAGAGGGCTTAGAAGCAAGACCTACATGCTTTGTCAGTGACATACGGACAAAAAAAAGTTAATGGCTTATATTTTTCTGCTAAAAATAATCAGTGTCCATTAGCAAGGGGTATATTTAGCAAATCCTAAACAGATAGTACACTACCAAAAAAAAAAATTGTCCTTTTTTCTTTCCATTTTTGCTCACTGGTGTGTATACATATACATCTAATAAAAGTCCATGAAAGATACTCTTATCTATCTTAGAGATTCTTACTTAATGTATTTTAATGCATATTATAAAGATACCATCTAAAGATAACAGCAATGTTACAGTGTAGCTCTTTTGAAAGAAATTTAGAATTGGTTTAGAAACCTGAGAATTACTGTCAACGTAGAACTTTTATTTATTTCAGTTAATTCACAGCTAGTTGTTAAATCTACTAATCAAGCAGATTTGTCTTTGTGGTTTTATTAATTATACAGATGTAAATATGATGTAACACTTTCTTCGTATGGAAGTCGTGTATTCCTCGGTGGTTACGACTTAGGACTTCAGGTGTCTGGAGTGTGATAGTAATTTATCAGTCCTTTTTCATCAGCATTAGGAAATGGTTGAAATAAAGAATGATGCGTGCGATTCTGTATGGTGCTCTTTGAACGCGGTGTTGCACTAGATGGCACTGTTGGTTTTAGTTTTACTGCTGTCTTCCATGTCTAGGGAACTTGACTTAATTAGCTTCCTTTTGAAAACAAACATGCTGTTTCAACAGAGGGTCAGTGTACATTGTTCTGGGCTGCTGCTTTTATGTTTATAGTCATGTAATCAATATGTTGGAAGGGTAATTAATTTTTAACTTCAAGCCAATTGTAGATCAAATGCCAGTAGAGTTACTGGGTGGAGAGAGTTTAATTTCTTTTGAAGCAATGATACTGATTAGCTGTAAAGGGTTTGCAGTGAGTTGCTAGAGATCCAGAAGACCTTCTGCTTTGAAATACTGGTGTTAACTTTAAAGCAACATTATTACTGTGATACAGATTAATGAGTCGTGTCATAATTCTGATAAAGTTCCTCTCATGTATTTGCTGTATTTTGTCCTGTTTCAAAGCAGCTTTATTTGCTTTGACTATTCCATTCCTATCAAAGGGATGGTACAAAGTCAACATCAAATTGATCAAACTCACTTTCTGCTTTTTATCCCTTTTCTCTCATTATCTGTCTTCAGGGACTCTAGAGGGCCCACAGCTAAGGATGAGATGTAAACCTCTATACAGTAGCGTATAGGATACTGTAAGAAGCTGGGGGATTTTGAAATCTCTCCAACCCATGCTTGTGGGGCACACTGGTGTCCTGGCAGGCCTTCCCTTTCTCCTGCTGCCTAGGGCAGCTCTGGCCATCTCTCAGGTTCCTCCCTTGGAGATACTTGCTAGCTCAATACTTCCAGTGCTTTCAGCCCACCTGCAGGATGCTTCCTTGTCCCCTGAGCTGACCTTTCTTAATCATATTTTCATCCCTTCTCTCTCTTTCATCTTTGTCCTTGCCTCTGTTCTTCAACATTCAAACAAATTAGTATCTCAACACTCAGCTCTCCATCCTTGTCTTACAACTTTAACATCTTCTTCCTGCTCCTTTTTTACAATCAATAGGTGGGACATTTTCATGGATAGGCTATTGATTACTTCTCCAGGTGTCTGGATTCTTTCTGATCTAGCCTGTGCTTTCCGTTACATTAAAATTTCACTGGAAGCTCTGTCTATCCATTCTTGGGCAAGTATCAGAGCCTCTCTGCTCTCCTCATCTTCCTTGATCTTTTGGCTGAGTTTTGATACTTTGATCATTTAATTGGATTTCATGCCAAGTACAACCATGAGCACTGGTTTAATTTGAAATTAAACTTTTGTTTAGTCTAACATTAAAAAAAATAAGATCAATTTCAAAACAAAAAAATATTTCCCTTTCGCTGAAAAAAGCCAACCTCTTGTATTTTTGGGCTTAAAATATTAGTTGAATTCAGTCTGGACTGAACAACAATTTCTGTACTTTTGAGTCATATTTTTGAGTAAATCTTATCAGTTAATGGGACTGTTACTGAGCTGTGCTGCAAACGTCTCTGATTTCTGCTGGAACTAAGAATAGCCCTCAGTATGGATGGGCACAGCCATCAGCTATTGAGACTTGTCAGAATTTTAACCTTTTCAGGAAGACAAAACATTGTAAGTAGGATAATGATCAGCAGAGGTTAGGGTCCACGCCATTACATTTTCTCTCAGAAATTAATATTGTGACTAATAAAGGCAAGACTGCAGTTACTGCAGCAGACTGCTCTGTAGACTGTAGTCTACAGTTGTTTGTAGGATATTAGATTAAGATCATGAAATTTATTCTAGTTTTGAGACAAACTAGAGATGGATATTTGCAGCATACAAGAAGATTGAAAACCCAATTATCATAACCACAAGAACTGAAAAGAAAAATCCATGCTGTCTTTCTGTCTGTCGGTTCTGTAGGATGCGTTTTTCCAGTGATCTTAATCTCAGTGCTTCAGAGTAGTACTTTTATCAAGACTGACCATTTTGGGAGATGATGGGGTGGCAGACTAACATATACCGATGTATTTACAGTAGAGGGAGCTGATGTTCAATGAGTGCATGGATGAGTTTTTACTGCCATTCCAGTCTTTGTACAGTATAAGCCGTTACCAGTGCACGTGTAAGCACTGACAAAGAAATTTCTTCTTCTCTCACCAGTCTGAGGGGGATATGCCTGCATCCCTCGCCCACCGGCTGCAGTCATGGTGGAGCTCTGGCAGGGCAAGCGACCTCAGAGAGCACTTGTTAGAAAGAGGCACCTCCCGGGCTGGCCCCGGGGCACTTTTCCATGTGAGGGGTTTGACACGAGGGAGAGATTGGCAATAGTCTTAGTATAACATTGCAAGCACGGAGCCTCGGTGCACATCCTCCCTTACCTACCGACGTCTGATGTTTCCATCTTTCCAAATATCATAACTTCCTATTACACCACAAACAATGTCTCTTTTGTGCTCTTAGCTTTTGCTCTGCTCCCGGAGTTTGGCCTGGTTTCTGCCTGACCCATCTCATGAATAAGTGCTCAAGAAATTCTTTGATTCACAGCGCTGTTTTTAGAAGCCAGAGATCTCTATTTCTCTGGCACTGCCTGGCTGGATTATGCAAGTTATTCAAAGTTCATTGATCAAAGTTAGTTAAAATAGAGAGAAAGTAAGTGTGAAACAACAGAATACATATGCATTCAAAAATAGGAAGAGTTATCATTCTTTTCACTGGGTGACACAGACTAAGGGATTGAAGGCTTAGGGTTCCCACTGACTTGAGTTCCTGCTCCTGGCGTTGCCGTAGCTCTTTGAGCGAAAGCTGTCCTCCTGGTGAAGCAGCTTCCCTGACTGCAGTGGTTCAGCTAAGGTAATCACAAAAGAATTAGTTAGGGAAGGGGCATTGTCCCGAGACAAATGTAGGTTATATACTTAAAAAAGAGAGGACTCAGAGAATTGCAGACCCATCTAACTTGTATAACAAGAAAGATCTTCAAGCAAGTTATTAATATTCCTTGCTAGCACCTACAGCCCTAGTCCTCAATCTACATCTGTTTGTGGATAAAACCTCTAAGCACATAATGTGCTGTAGTACCTTTCTTTTCCAGACAACTTGGATTATATCACTGGTGGCTTTCTTTAGCCATGAGCAACAGAGCTGCTGACCTAATTGCTCTATAAAGTAGAATATTTTGAGAGTACCGAGTTCATCATTGGCACCACACTTAAGAAATGTGGATAGACTGGGAAGAACCAGCAAGAAGAAAGTTGTTTAGAAAATAAAGGATATGACTCAGGGTTGAAAAAAAACCTTTTAGCTTAGAAAAGATGAGGTTAAGATGGGACATCTTTGCTTAAAAACTTTCTATAAATAACATGACATTCATTTGTTGACTATATAGCCAGTGTTGGGGTAAAAAGAAAGGGGGTGGGTCTCAAGTTGCAGCAAGGAAGATTTAGAAAAGAAATCCAGGAGAACTTTAGCACTGTACAAATAATGAAGCCTTGAAATCCTTGTAGCTTGTACAGGTGTCTTTTTTAAAGAAAATGTTAGACAAATGTTTGCCAAGGCAGCCTAGGTGCGTTCACCCTATCTTAGTGACATGGGATGGATGAAATGGTCTCCTGACATTTCTTCCATCCCTATATTTCTGTGCAAATGCTTTGAAATTTATTGATGAAAAGCACTGTCTCCAAACTGGGTAGTACTATTTATTCTACTTCTTCTTAGCATAGTTACAAAGGAAAACTTATTTCCAAAACTGGTTCTTTCTGCTCATTCTCTGGTCAGCTTTCCTCCTTAGGCCTTGGCGCTAGGTATTACCATAGCAGGCTGAAATTGTCACTAGCTGTTTAAATAAAGGAGTGTTTGATTAGAAGCATCAAGAAAGGAAACAAGGAGGCTTTTACGATGACATTTCTATTAGGCAATTCTCCCAATGTTTCAGTATTTCCTAATCAGGAGTAATTTTGATATACATTTCCTTAACCAGTCCTCTCCAGAGTGATTGATTTTTGAGCTGTATGCTGTGGTCCCTGTTACTGGATAATACCTTCATGTTGGACAATGTACTGATGTTATCTCAGCTGATCACAGAGGTAGGATGGATTTGCCTCTTTTTCAACAGCATTTTATCAGTTTTCCCTTGTCTTGAAGTATAAATTATTGTAGGCTAAGGAACATCTCTCATATTCTCTAAATGTAGCTTGGCTCTGTGGGAGGAGGTATTATATATGCAGTTGGTATCTAAAGAAAACCCACTCCACAACGTAAGCATCTGAAGTTGTGGATACGTTTCACGTACATGAAAAATACAATACTGGCATTGCAAAACATAGATAAGCCAAAGCCTCCTCCTTCAGATCCCCTATATCTGACTGACACAGCTTACCTCTCAGTTGTGCTTTACCACTAAATAGAAGTTCCCTTGCAACTGTGCAAGTCTGTCACTTTAGGCTTAGATATTTGGAACCTGAATACATCTGGGAAGTGAAAAAAAACACTGGGAAGCATTTCAGATCTTGAAGGAGCCGAACACTTCAAACAGATGGCTTCTTTCCAGAGAAAGCTCTTCCAGCTTTGAGAAATGCTCCTCATAAAACTTGACCTAGCTGTTAGGGGTAGTACATAACTAAGTAAGGAGGTGGAGAGGAGCGATATTAAACTTGTAGAAAATAGTGTCGGGTACCTTGAGCAGTAAAATCCTTTGATCTCATTGCAGTCTCTAATTTCCTGATTGTGGCTGAATTTATGAGCGATGGACACAGTTTCGCTGTTCTCATTCAGGTGGTAAAGAAAGTTTTTTTGATTTTTATTTTCTGTTTTCACTGAAATAAGACCTTGCTAATCTGAATTCAAGTTGAAAATACCAGACTGTTGCTCCTGTATGTTGTGCTTTATGAATGAGTCTGTTTTATAATACCTGCTTGGCAGACCGGTGCATAAGTACAGTATGACAAATATCATCTAAACCAAGCATTTCATTAAGGAACGACATTTGTTACTGGCTTTCAGTATGAGCCGTTAACCTTCGAGGACACCAATTTCCCTGACACGAAGTTACTATTTTCACACCATTCAAGGTTTTATGCACTAAAATATAGGACTACATAAATTTTAATACAGTCGTGGTAAGTACTATAGGGATTTTGGAAGGGGGTGCATGGGAAAAGTGCTGTGTTGATAATGATTTGTTCAGTGCAGCGATAAGGTTTTGTTTATATTGATCATCACTATCCAGGCATTATCTTCCTCTTCAGGATTGTCTGCAGAAAATAATATTGGGTAGATATTTGCACACAGAACCTCCATAATCGCGATACCTTCTGGTAGTGTGAAGATACAAGAGACAAGAAAAAGGATGAAGTATTTGGTAAATCAGTTCAGGTGGACAGGAGAACCCTCAAGTACTGCAGAGAACTCTAGTTTCTGCCAAATAATCCAAAATCAGTTTCCCCGGACTCCTCCCCAACCAACTCAGCTTTGAGCAGAAACAAAGCCTGTGTCAAGATGCCCAGAAAGGCTGACAGAAGAGAATTTCCTCTGTTTATCCAAATAGGCTGGCAGATATATTTTGAAGGCGTTTATTCTCCTAGACATATGACATAGACTTAAACAACTTAAAATAATTTACTTTGTATTTTTTGTAATGGTCTTAGGAAAACCCTGCTGCTACAAATTCATGTCAGGATACCTAGCAAATATATTTTATTGTTGTCGTTGGAGATGTACAAGCATTTTTCCAGAGTATTTTTGAGTAAACTTAATGTTCACAAAAAGAAGTAGAAATAGTCCTGACACGGATGCCCTTTATTTACCTGCATTTCATACAGCAGCCCAGGTTTACACTTGTCAACAAGGTGAGTTTGTTTTCATCATTTTAGTGACGTGATTCAATGTTCATGGGGACTGCGTGGGCCTGCCAAACTTTTACCCTTTTCTCATCTGCCTGAGAGCTGCTGGTCAAACGTTCTGCTGGTAACTGCATCAGTATGGTGCTCAGAGGTGTACGGAGCATGCAAGCAACGCTGGAGCCGTTTTACAACTATTGAGCTGTTGACCTTTGAGGGAAATCCTTCAAATCCTGTTATAGCTCTTGTGGCCAGGTGGCAGGTATTTTACTTAGGCATGGCTAGTAGTTTAATAGACAAGCTAATTGCAATAGATCCGTTTCCAGTAACTGAAGATGAATGAAGAAGCTATTCAGATAATTACATTTCTCTACAAAAAGTTATACAGTGAGAGTGTTTTTGACTTCTGAAGATGGTTGCCCTTCCTGTAGCAGTAACTTCTTCTAAGAAAGCTTTTCTTAAGAAAACCATTAGCATACTATTCGAGTTGGATGTGACTCACTCCATGTTACGTCCCACTTGCTGACTAGGGTGTCTTTTGTTGTCACATCATCGCACGTGTTTGCCATGAATTCCGCACCATGATCTCCAACAGGCTGCGGTTCCGCTGTCTGTCTTAAAGTGCCTTTATTTTTTTCTGAGCTGTAGAAAAGATAGACCGCTGTTGTCTGAAGGTCTTTCTTCCTTCCTCATGAAAACTCAAACTGTATTTTTAGCATTTGTGTTCAGTTTTGTCGCACTTGCAAAGCACGCCAAGTGCCCCAGTGAGCTGCAACCTCATGGCAGCTGAGGTGCCCATGTTTGGTCACGCACTCTAAAGGTTTTGGCAATAACACTTTTCACATCCTAAAGGAGGATATTCAGCTTGTACCAGAGAGGGGCTGGGCGTGCGCTGGGTGGTTAGAACTCTGGCAAGTGTTAATACAGAGCGTTTGTAGAAACGCAGAGAGCCTCAGAGGCCTGAGTGAGGGTGACTTCCTTGTTGAATTGTTGTAATGAATGTGGGAAGACGTCGGGCAGGTGCTAATGAGCCTCCTAATGGCACTAGGCTGTGGCAAAGTACTTACTGCTGAAAGAGAAAAGCGCGTGGAAACCCGGTGAAATAAATTGCCCTTCTTTGGTGTTCTGCCTTGGGTTGTGCAAACAAAATCCTGTCAAGCCTGACCTACAATTTCTGCCTATATTCACTTACATCCCTAACTACAACCGTGCTCCTTTGTTGGACTCTGGAGCCTGGTAAGGCTGCAGACCCAGAAGGTCAGTCTGCTGCCCCGAGGCTTTCTGTGCCAACTCCAGACCCCGGGGAGGAAGAGATGAGGTGACAGCAGGGAAAGAAAGAAATCCAAACGTGCCTCCTCCTCCCGCTAGCCCCAAATAAGCTATGAACTGAAAAACTGAACGCCCGGCGTGGTCTGCATGCCGGAGTCTCCCGTTTAAGCCTGATTCGGCTGGACTGCACCTGATTGCCGTTCAGCCGGGAGGGTCCCCTGGGCTGACCCCGTCCAGCGGGGGTTTACCCTGGGCTGAGGGTCTCTCCCAGGCGTGGTGTGCCGCGAGGCGGCTGCCGGCTCTGGGGAGGAAAGCACCAAAGCTAATAACAGCGCCAGCCAGGGAAGCAGTGTTCCTCACCAAACAGAAACCTTTGCTCCCTGTCCTTCCAGGAGGTCGTGGGGTGGCTCCAAGTGCTTGACCTTAATCAGAAAAAAAAAAGAGTCTTTTGGCATCCTCGCTGGAAGCGATTGCACCTTGCGCCTTGGCAGGTGGGTGGGGACTTCAAAAGGTGAATTCAGGTTTGATGTCAGAGCACATAGTTCCAGTTCCAGGGCGAGAGACTGAGTTCCTCCGGGCTGGTGTCTGCTGAGTCAATCAAGTTGCTCTGAATTCTCCCTGCTGTCCATGAGATCACAATTTCTTGTAAATGTTTTTACTAATCGGTCTGGCAAAATCCTTAGATTTCCTGTGTCTGTCTTCGATGCTCGGAATATTCAGTTCATGACCTATTTGTTAAAAATAATGGAAATTGGAATTTCTCAGGAATAGATGTTTTGTTTAGTGAGTAAAAAACCTGTTAGGATTTGTATTTCATTTATCTGCTCTGACCTTTTCCTGTGATATAGTATTGCGGCTGAATTCCAGAAATGAAATATCTGAAGGGAAAGTTTCATGTTTAGGTTTAAAATAATTTTGATGCCTTTTTACAGTCGCTCACCTGTACTGCTTCTGCCACTGTAACAGAAAATGCAATGTACCTTTCCTCTTAATTTATTTACATAAGGCATGGAGGTCCATTCTTCATGATTGAATTTAACACCAGAGACAGGAAATTAGCAATATGCAAAACCTTAGCAACCCAAAGGTACTGGGTACCTCTTGCCTTGATTTTAGAAACCTTTAATATTGTTGGATGTATTAAAAATCTTCCTTAATATAGGCAAATTATTTAAAATGCTTGACTTAATAGTGCACCAAAAAAAGTCAGTGTGAAATCAACAGGAAAATTTTTGTGGGGTGAGGATAACCCTCCCTAATTTTTTGATCTCTTGGCTTTTGTGTAGCGTATCTCTTATGCAACGTTTTGACCAGGGGCCACGTCCACTGTTAATATTGACGCGGGGGGAAAGCTGCCAGCGTAAGTCAGCTGAAGATCTGCTGTGGGGTGTACCTGCTATAAACAAAGTCACTAGGATGAAAAACCGAGCATGGGAAGCTTGTGATTCTGTTGACCCTTTCAAAAATGCAATATATAGCATCCCTTAGAAATCATGAGAAGTAACCAGAGGAATGTGTTACAAATCTGGTATTTAAGTTCAGACCATCATTTGGCTGTGTGTTAGGCTTAGGTTTAGATTGAAGACCCTGGCATTAATAATAGTGGACTGTGGTAAAACCTTGGAGATATTTTACTGACTTTTCCGGGAAATCCTGAAAATGTATTGGAAAATAAATTAGATGTAAATAATTAGAATAAAGAATGTCAGACTTTTGAGTTGGATCGGGCTTGTGACACAACAGCAGAATGTTTTCATCCTCAGCTGCTATTTTCAATGTTTTTTTCCCCAAAATACACTTTGAGTTGAAACTGAGCATATACATTTTCTGTTAAGAAGAAAATGTGTGTGGAAAAAGTGTGTTTTGTTGGTGGTCTGCGTGATATCTTGAAATTACAAGAGCATATAAATGCTGGTTTTAATCATCTGAGACTTTGTGCATTAAAATATTTCTGTGTGAGTTAAGTATAAAATGACCCCCTGAGGTGAGCTGCTGGAGAAACCAGCTTGTCGTGTCATCTGGCCCAAGAGTGGCACAGGACAGTGCATGCTGCAGTGTTTGTGGGGTACCCGCTTAAAAGATGCTTCACAGCAATGAACTTGTGAATCCAGTGGGCAGCATCTAACGTAACTGGGAGGAAATGCCTGGGAGAAGAGCAGGGCTGGCTCCTGTTCCCCCAGAAGAACCAAGACCCCCAGGGACTGCAATGCCTTCTCTCTTCAGGCGTCACAGATACCAAACACCTCGCAGAGATGAAAGGCATGATGGACAACCATGAGGGACATAGATAGGTTCAGGTGCCTGAAGTTTCTTCTGGATGATGACTGATTAGGGAGCTGGGATGCTAAACGCAAGCGCTGGCATCCTTGTTGGGCCAAGCGGGTACTCTTTACGACGCCTGAGTTCCGAGCTTCGGATGTCACCCCCAAATCGAAGCGCATGAAGAATTTTAGGGCTCTGCATGGATGCAGCCTGTCGTTAGGCAAGAGACTTCCTGTTCAAACAGACTGTGCCATAGTTGTTCCCGACAAATATTCTGCACCTTTCTCTGATGTATGAATGGGTAGGAGCTGATGAACGGTGTGTTTGGTTTATTGGTGCACTCTCCATATTTTTATGTTTCTGAGTTGTTTCCTCTCTCTTGCACAGTTCCACAGGTTGATCTTCTCATGTTAGTCAGAAAAAGCATACAGACTTATCAGCTTAACAGTCAAGTGTTAACGGTAATTACAGCACTCGGAGCATAAAGTATTACAATAATTCATTTTAATAACATGTTTATTAGGTCATAACAACAACTATAAACATAAGTACCATTCAGCTCTTTGCAGATACATGAACTTACTAACATCAAATCTTTACCAGAATCACGTATTCTTACAGGTGTCCCAGACACAACATTAATTTTATTAAGCAAAAGTTCATAAATAGTAAAAATGTCCTCTGTTTCACATTGCAGCGTTCCTCAAGCATGTATGTACAAGTTTGGAGTATCTTCTCCAAATCTATGTGTCATAAACTTCCTTAGCTGTTTTAACAACCATAGAGATGATTTTTTTTTTTTGCCTGCAGCAAAGCCTTTTGTCCTTGAGCAATCTACAATTAGTATTGCTCTCAGCAGACATGAAAGTTCGTTTCTGAAATGAAAGTGGTGATGAAACACAATAGAATATTATCTGCTCGTAGTTTGCCTACACACTCTGCCCTCATTATAAATCTTTCAGGTATAACACTGTCTCCCAAGAACAATATATCTCCCCTATATCAGTTCTTTATCTCCACTACCCCTCTTTGAAGATCTTAAAATGGTTGGCTTGCAGCAACGGAGATATTATACTTAGGGTGGAGTGTGTTTACAGTCAGTTCTTTTCCTTTTTAATATTTACATGGTATTTTTTTAAGGTTGCTACAATTTATGAATCATGTACGTTGACATACATTTTCTGAAATGTTCACAGTGCAGTATTTTGTGGCCTAACCAAACTTTGTAAATGTCATTAAAAATAAACTTTTTTTTTAATATAAAAATAGAATACTTTATGTGTTTACACCGACAAACCCAGTTCTATCCTATACTAAACAAGCTATACAGTAGTATGCACAGAATTCCACAGGAACAGAAATGACATGTGATGCTTGCCCTAAAGCTGTAGTACTCTTCCCTAATGAATGAAAGTTTTATTTACTATATCTTTTCAAAATTGTTCTCTGGTCATAATTTAGAAATAAAAGTAGGTATCATAATTCACCGGGCTGCGTGATCCAAGAAGAGGCTAGGGGGGCCTAAAGCTGTTCTTCTTTTGATCGGTCTTCTCCGCCCCTTAGGGCTGGCACAAAGACGTTACCAACATTCCTGCCATGGCAGTGTCTTTCTAGGTCAAGGGGGGCTGCAACGCCTCCGCTCTTTACTCACCTTCATTGGCAGCTCCACCCAAGGGTAGGTGGCAGAGCTTCAGCTGCTCACTGTGTGACTCACCAGACAGCAGCTCCATAAGGCTGCCAGCCTGCCTGTCTCCTCTTCCTCTCTAGAATAATGTTGCCCATATTACTACATCCCAGGGGTTAGCCTGGCATTTCATATGGATGCCTTCAAGTTTTTATTCTCCAAGAGAGATTAATTCTTTATTGAAAGAGATGGAGGCTTTGCATTTTTCAGCAAGGGGTCTGTCGATATAGGCTGTTTGACTCAAAGAAGTGGTTGAATGTTGGAATAAAGTTGACACTAGGAATGGTTTAAGCTAGATGATTTTCCCTTCCTTTTGGGTACTGTCTGACTACACCAGAGGGCTGGCAAGGCTGACATACTTATTTTACTGCACACCATTTTTTGATGTTGATTTCTGTTAAGACGTTTCATGAGGCTGGCTGTCTTGGCTGCCTGTGTTCTAAGAACCCTTGTTGATGTAGTGCAAAAATTGAAAGTTTGGACTGTGCGGGAGGTAAACACATTTTAAATGCTTATAACTCTCATTATTTGTCTTAGCCTTTTGTGTGAAAACCATTTCTGCACTGCTCATTATCCTAAAGTATGTGCAACAGTAATAGTCCTCCCAGCCGTACAGATTGGTATTCTACTTTCTCCTTCATGGCATTAATGATGAATCTTTGTTCTTGTGTCTGAGCACATGTTAATGAGAGCTAGTGGGAATGAGCTCTGGATGGGAGTACACAACGTTTCCATTTGGTAAATTGATGCAGTTGTCCAAATACTCAGAAATTACTGTGATGGTTTATAGAATCCCATAGCCTTAAACAATATGATTTCATGTCCTTGTACTAGTGCAACTTGGGCAACAACATAAACATGTGCAACAGTGTTCTCACAAAGACCGGGCAGTAAAAACTAGTGGACAAAATGTTTTGCTTTTTGTTCATACAACTGAGAACGGATTTTCCTCTATTTCAGACATACCCGTCATGTGTCAACGTCCATGTCTGTGTTGTCTTGTGATGATAAAAGAGAAGGGTACGGAGCAATGCACTTCACGTTGACATAAGTAGCATTGACATGAACGTAGTGTTCCCCAATAAAAGTGGAGAAGATTGTTGATATTTTTGAAACAAGTTCAGAAAATGCTGGGCGCATCTCAGGTTTTGGATGCCAGCACTTCAGCATCACTTCATACCTGCCATTCAAATAAAAGAAATGTTCAATTATGAAATCATGTAGAAAGGAAAAAAACCAGCCCTCTTTTCTCCCACAGCCTCACTTACTATAATACCAGAATCAGCAGCATTTGCAAAAGGCGTTGCAAACTATTTACTTACAGTGGATCAGGGCAATATTCAGGTTGTAGCAGCCTTCTTCCTTGTAGTAAGTAAACAGTTATATCAAAAGAATTTACATCAGGATAAGGTGGTGCCCCTCTTGTCATAAGTTCCCATAACAACACTCCAAAGGACCACTAAGAAAACAAAGAAATAAATAATAAGTTATAGGGTTGGAGGCCTTTACATTCCAGTTTTAGAAGATGGTTTGACAGATTTAAGCATTCAGATGCATGGATTTTCCCTTTGAAAAGTTATTTTACTGCATTCAGCTTTCTTTTAAGTGGGCTAATAAATGCTGTAGGGACTTGAGGAGCCACTTAAATTAGAGCCAGAGAAACTCAACTAAGTAAATGAAAGAAAATAAAAGCCTATAGGCCTGCTACTTAGCTGGTAAAAATTGGCAGACCTCTTTTGAGGTTAATGGAGCTCTGCCAATTTTTACATGAGCTGATGATCTGACTAACCCTGTATAAATACATACTGAAGAGAATATACGTGGTGAAAATTCTATGCATCACAGGCTAATTTGAAACTGGATTGAAAGAAGAGCTAAAATACAAAATGATCCAGCCAACTAATGACTTCATCTTATAATTTTTTTCTTCATAAATGGACAGCTAATGCTTGAGATTGCTGTAGGCAGTCAGTAAGTATTTATAAAGCAAGTAAAGTCTTTTTGAGAACTATTAAATTTTACGAGTCTCAAAGTTAACCTGTTTTGTCAAGCTTTCCAGAACCCCTCCTATAGCAGGCTTCAGCTCCAACTTGGCTTCTTGGAATGTCCTTAGTTTCCCTTGGAGTGGGATGAAACTCCTAATTCTTTCCTGAGCAGTAACAGATAATCAGGTTAACAACTTGTTGCTTTGTGATTGGGACAAATACCCTTTCTGGATGTAGAAACAGTCTCTTCTTCTTACGTGAACTAAAGTTAGATTCAAATATAAGTTTGGGTTTGGAGTTACTCCATTCATTAAATACTAGAGAGATGCCTCAGGCAACATAAGAGAAATTAATAGGTGATACAAGTATGTTTGTACATTACCACATCTGACTTTGTTGTGAACTTCTGAGTTTGTAAACTTTCTAAAGCCATCCATTTCACTGGCAGTTTAGCTCCTGTTTTATTGTGCACACTGTAGTATTCTTTATCATAGACATCTCTAGCAAGACCAAAATCAGCAACCTTGACAGTGAATTTTTCATCCAACCTAGAGAAATGACAAAAAGTATTATCTGCAACTGAGCAGGCGAGATTTACAGTGATGGTGGATTATAATGAGTGACTTGCATTTTTGAGACTGTGACTTTGGAAGGCAGTACTTTATCTTGGATCTATTAACTAATACAACAGTGAAACAAAAAGTGCATCAAAGTATATTTGACACCCATTTAACACAGTGAAGGAACTCAGGAAATTACTGATATTGTTTTGATAATATAATTTGAATTACAGTTCTTTTAAAGCAATTGCTCTGTATAAAAAGATTTTTGCTAATAGCCTGTACGTCCTGATTGAGTGCTACATCATTTCTTCCACAGCTGCTTCTTCTTCCGTATCCTTAGAAACCTCTCATTTTTCTTTCCAAGTGAAGGCATCATCTTCCCTATTTGCTCTCAGTTTTGATAAGGAAGGACCCATCATTACCTCGATTTCTGCCTGTATATAATAATGTAGTCCTGTAACTAAGGATGTGTTTGGTGTCTCTACTGGGAAAGAATGGTGGCATAAGGAAAGTTCTGCTGAGGCTACAGCTCAGTCACACCAGAAGATCTCCCTAGCTTTGCTCCTCCTAAGCTTGGTGTTTGTCAGAAAACAGATAGAGCGTGGGTGTTGGCATGCTTAAGCCTATTCTTCATTGTATGTGCAGACCTAGCCACAGCAAACACCTGCTTTTGGGTTTCTCTACAGAATCACACAATCACAAAATAGATGAGGTTGGAATGGACCTCTGAAGATCATCTAGTTCACTACCACCGCCCCGCTCAAAGCGGGCTCAGCTACTGCAGGTTCTCCAGGATCATGACCAGTTGGATTTTGAATATCTGCAAGCATGGAGGCTCCACAACCTCTCTGGGCAACCTGTGCCAGTGTTCAGTAATCCTTGCAATAAAAGCATGTCGTCCTATGTTTAAATGCAATCTTCTCTATTTCAGTTTGTGCCCACTGCCTCTTGGCCTGTCCCGGGGCACCACTAAGAAGAATCCAGCTTCACCTTCTTTACTCTACCATATAAGGTATTTATACACATGGATAAGACCCCCTGAGTCTTATCTGGGCTAAACAATCCTGTCTCTCTCAATGTCTACACATGGCATTTTCCTGCCTTGAATTTATGAGGTTTCTGTCTGGACAAGTCTTTGGTCTGTTGAAGTCCCTCTGAATAGCACATAACCATCTGCTGGATTTAGTGATGTAATAACTAAACCAATACCAATGAAGGGCGTAGGAGGGAACTTCGATGAGTCAACAGGGGTCAGTTTATGCCATAGCAGCTTCCTGCATGCCTTCCAGGATAGTGGAATAGAGTCAAGAGTCCACAGGGACTGCATTTACATCCTGGCTTCCTTTCTGATGGAAATCACCTTTGTGGCAGGGGCTGTGCTACTGAGTGCTGGATTGCATATTGCCACTGGGGAATGCAGGTCTTCAACCCTACATCCTTCTCTCATGGGCAGCAGCTCTTCAGGCTCTGAAGTGCTCAGCCATATAGAAGTACAAAAGCAGCCACTCAGCAATGTGAGACCTCCTGATAGCTGTTCCCTCCTCACCCAAGGAAAAGACAGTAGGCCAGAGGGAATGTCCTCTTGCCACTATTTGGACTTTGATTAGATCAACCAGGACTTTTATCTAGTAACCCAATTCCTGTCTTCTTAGGAAACCTGAAAATCATGTTGCTTGTGGCTTTTTTTCTCCCTTAAAAAACAGCATCTGGAAGAAAACATTCTTTTTCAGAGGCTGTTCGGCAGCATGTGTGCACCCTTTGAAAAAAGAATAAGAAATCCAATGTCACAGGTGAATAACCATTTTGCAGCCAGAGTTCCAGATTATGACATACTAAAAATAAACTCTAACATTTAATCCTGTATCTCATTAATTCACAACATAGGTGATGAATCAGCATAATAGTATCGGCAACTCCTGTATCAGTCTTTGTGTGAACTGAACCGTCTGACTACCCAGGCACTAGTAAGATTCTTCGCATGCTCTGATGTTTGAATGTTAATTGGTGTGTGCAGCTGAGCCAAAGTAAGCTCATACTCATGTAATGAAAGGTTACTGTCAAGAGGTCTCACTGGTGTTTCTTTGTGTTCCTGTTTTTCTCACAAAGTTCCCCTGTGTTCCTCTCCCTCCTGCTAGGTGCGGCAGCAGAGACGTGCTGCTTCTGAAGAGGTTGGGTGGAAGCACAGCAAGTTGAGACAACAGCAGTTTAACTTCCCTTAGGAGATGCCTTTTAAACTCTCTAACCAATGATTTTGAGAGGCTACACTTTCACCTCAGCTTTTCTTAATTTCCCACACTCAAAAAAAGCTTGTGTCTAAGAAGTAAGCCCTTAGCAAGCTGAGTAGCTCATCAGTATGCAAGACAAACATCAGTACAATTATGGAACAATGAAAAAAACATCCTCTTTTGACTAAAAAAGCAGAATCCTGGAAACTTTCATTTATCTCATCTCACTGTCTTCCACAGAAGAGTGTGATAACGTGGTTGGAATTAGATGTTTGTACTTACATACAGTTTCTTGCTGCCAAGTCTCTATGGACAAACTTTTTGCTTGCGAGGTATTTCATCCCTTTTGCAACCTGAAGGCCAAATCCAATTAAATCTTTTACTGTTGGGTTCTGTAAAATACAAACATTTGTGATACAATGAATGCAGAAGCCCAAGGATCAGACTCTTTTTTGCTGTGAGTCTCAGTTTTTGACACACCTATCTTGCCACCAGAATGATCAAGACATTGGTTACTACAAGTACCATACTACAAGTTGGTGCTTGTAGTAAAACTGGCGTTAAGTTTAGGTCAAGTTCGTACCTCCAGTGAGGAAACACACTTTAAGAACTCAAAAAAGCTGAAAGACTCCAGAAAAGTGGCGTTTGCAGCAGAAGCAGCATGACCTGGTCTGGGAAGTGGAATGGTATGCTGAAACCTCAGCATCACAGCTGATACACAAAATTCACATTTGTGAACTTAGAGTAATAGCATGTAACTCACTAGAAGGTGCTAACTAGAGCTCATCAGCTGGAAATGACCAAGAAAGGAGAGAGTCCTGTTTGGGGCAAAATAAGTGCAAGCTATCATCAGCATGATGCCATGGAAAAGGCAAACAAGTCCTTAGCAGTTGCCAGAGGATTTTTCACAAAGATTGGTAACTCTTTCTGCTGGTCTGCAAGATGAGACCTTACTGAAAATGTTAACTATCAAAATAAGTATAAACATAAACCTGTTTCTGTAATTCTTTTCTCCAAAAACATGACTTGTTATGTAATATTAAGGTCCCACAGATTTTTGTGTCGTTGACATTGTTCCATATAATATTTTTTCCATGGAACAATCTTGTTCAACTGTGCTCATTATTGTATTTATTTCAGGAAGGACCACAGCACTATTTAGAGACAAGGTCTCTGGTGCTTATAGAATGAAAGAAGCTCAAAAGGGAAGAGGTCCCTACCTCAGAAAGCTTAACTCCCCCAATGATTTGTTGAAATGCGTTTTTTTTTTTTTTTAAATTGTAGTGGCTATTGTTGGTTGCCATAGAGGCAGGGGCAAAATCCTATTGGCTCAGAAGTCACTTTATATTGTCCTAGCACTGTGAAACAGGTGAAATATTGCAGTAGAAAGTGGGCTTACACCACCTGAGGCAAGACGTGTGGTCTCATACTTGAGAGAAAGCAATGAGGGACATTTGAGAAACCTGCAGTCTTTCAATGGAAACGGGGAAAATCACTGATAATAGGGGACTCATAGTTTGTATAACAATTGCTGTTTTTCTTTCTTAAGATATGGAGAAAAAATATTGATAATAACAGGATGTGACACTAGCTGGACATGAAGATTCCTTACCTAGGAGTTGGGAGAGCAGATGGTGAGGACTGGCACAGCTGTGCTGAAGTCAACAGAGATACGCCAGTTTAAACCAGCAGATGGTTGGGCCCCTTGACTTAAATCTCATAAACACATTTGTTTATAAAGAGGCTTATGGATGGGAAATGAGAAATACTTATTGCTGATAATTTCTGGGAAACATTCTAGTGAGGAATTTGAGGGGGAAGGGAAGGAGTGGCAGCACTGTGGTCGGGCTCGGTGCCAGCCTGAGCAAGTGCTAAAGGTTAAGGTGCAGTAACAGCAGCAAGTTATAGACATAATGTAATTATCAGAGCTGGTAACCTGTGGTGTTGGAGCAAGGCGTGGCTAGACTTGCATTACCGTTTGGTAGACCTCACCATGTACTTACATGAGTCTCATTCCTAATGAAGTTTCGAAGATCTCCGTGTTTCATATATGGAAGAATGACTAAGGGAGATCCTTCATTGGGCAAACAGATTCCCAGGAGTGACAGAACATTGGGATGAGTGAAATCTTTCATGATGATTCCTTCTTTCAGAAACTGAGCTACTTCTTCCAGGTCTGTAATCCCTGATAAATCCAGTAATAAAATGAATTAATTAAAAGAAACCCAAACAAACTACAGTTCATTTCTGTACAGTATGTCATTGCACAACAAAGTGATAATGAGAAGCTTCCCACCTCCCACGTTACAACTTGGTTCTGTGCATTGGTTTTCTTACAATAAACAAATGTAGTTTGTTGGTGATTTTAATTCCGTTTCTCCTTTTCTTATTATGAATTATTTAGAATTTAATAACCACACTTGAGTAGAGCCTTTAATAAATGTTGTTATAGTCTCTTCCTGTTTTTCCAGCAGCTTTGCCCACTCTTTAGCAATTTAACTTCTAAAACCAAATCTTCAGTAGTCAGTAGATTAAAAAATGACACTGCTCTTCCCTTATTTTCCTGAGTCCTTTTCTTTGTAGAGGAAATATGTAGGCATTTCATTTGAGGTACAAATATATACCAATGCCTCGTGGTATAGTATCTGAAGTCTTTGGAATTGCTCCAGAGATAAATCTGATCCAGATGCAACTAAGAATCTTTATTTGTGAAAGTACACTTCACTGTAATTAATTAATTCACCCTGATTATCTTTGGAATTATAGTAATGTCTCACTACTAAACATGAAACTCACTGTTCAGTGACTTCACAGCACAATGAATTTTCCTGCCATCGTTATCCAGCAATGTCCCATGGTACACACACCCAAAATGTCCTGTGTAAAAAATAAGCAAGATTAGCTTTAATAAGTAAAATTAGCTTTCTAGTATTTTCCACGGGGTAGCAATTATGCTTTAAGAAAGTGATCACACTCTGTTTCTGTCCAATTCCCAACACTTGTAATGTATACTTCATAACTAACACATAAAACTACCATTACATGAAACCATCATTACATAAAATGAAAACTCTATTTGCAGCATAATTGATATTTCTTGACCTAGATGGAGAGTATAATAATGACAAGGCTGGCGCCACAACTGCTTCATGTTCTTGTAATGACTATGCTCACAAAAACCATGTCAGCCCATTCCCACCAGACTCTCCTGTGAGATATACGTCAAAGGAGGGTGCTGGAAGGCACAAGGGAGCAGTTAGCAGCTGACATGACCACTGGATCAATGGTTCCCAGTGGTCTGCAAGCCCATGCTAAGTGGTCCACTGGATTGCACAGCCTTGATGCACCTTCAGTGGAAAGTTGCATAAGAAGAGTCACTGTGGGTTTACAGTCTCTCAGGTCTTGATATTCCATGGAAAATGTTGAGTGTTAAAAGTGGTGTGTTGGCCATGAACAGTTTGGGAGTTGCTCTACTGATCACAGATTGACCACATCACTAGGCAGTAGTCTATGGTCTCTGCTATGGGCTAGTTCTGAGTGCAAAATGTCACTAAAAGATGATGAGCAAAATTTGCTGCCTTTCTCATAGTTTAAGCAGTGAAATAAACTGCCAGGGACACAGAAATCCTTCCTGATCCTGTGCTTTCCTGCCAAGCAAATGGGGTGGTCTACAGAAACCTACTATGGGGAAACCTACAATGAGAAGTCAGGTTGACCTGTTTGGGAAACAGAGAGTGACCACATCAGTGGGCAAGGGAGGAGCTACCAATGTTATCTATCTGGCCTTTGACATGGTCCCCCACAACATCCTTCTCTCTAAATTGGAGAGAGATGGATTTGATGGGGGACTGCTGGGTGGATGAGGAAATTGTTAGATGGTCACATCCAGAAGTTAGTGGTCAATGGCTCAATGTCCAGTTGAAGATCAGTGATGAGTGGTGTCCCTCAGGGGTCCGTACCGGGACCAGTACTGTTTAATAACTTCGTCAATGACATAGTGTGATCAAGCACACCCTCAGCAAGTTTGCAGATGACACCAAGCTAAGTGGTGCAATTGACACGCCTGAGGACGGGATGCCATCCAGAGGGACCTGGACAAGCTCGAGGAATGGGCCGAGGTGAACCTCATGAGGTTCAACAAGGCCAAGTGCAGGGTCCTGCACCTGCATCAGGGCAGCCCCTGGTATCAGTACAAGCTGGGAGATGAAGGGATTGAGAGCAGTCCTGCTGAGAAGGACTTGGGGGTACTGGTGGATGAAAAGCTGGACATGAGCCAGCAATGTGTGCTCACAGCCCAGAAGGCCAACCATCTCTTGGGCTGCATCCAAAGCAGCGTGGCCAGCAGGTCAAGGGAGGCAATTCTGTCCCTCTACTCCGATCTGGTGAGACCCCACCTGGAGTCCTGCATCCAGCTCTGGAGCCCTCAGCACAGGGAAGACATGGACCTGTTGCAGAGGGTCCAGAGGAGAACCACAGAAATGATCCGAGGGATGGAACACCTCTCCTATGAGGACAGGCTGGGAGAGTTGGGGTTGTTCAGCCTGGAGAAGAGAAGGCTCCAGGGAGACCTTATTGCAGCCTTTCAGCACTTAAAGGGGGCTTCTAAGAAAGATGTGGACAGACTTTTTAGCAGGGCCTGTTGCGACAGGACAAAGGGTAATGGTTTTAAAGAGGGCAGATGTAGACTAGATCTAAGGAAGAAATTTTTCACAATGAGCGTGGTGAAGCACTGGCACAGGTTGCCCAGGGAGGTGGTAGATGCCTCATGCCTGGAAACATTCCAAGTCAGGTTGGACGTGGCTCTGAGCTACCTGATCTAGTTGAAGATGTCCCTTCTCATTGCAGGGGTGTTGGACTAGATGACCCTTAAAGGTCCCTTCCAACCCAAACATTCTGTGATTCTATGAACTTTCAGCTCCAGGCACATGCATTAGTTTATCCAAATCAAGTTATGTACATATAATGGTGTCTTTCCTTCACAGATGTACTATTTAGTGGACACTTTTAAAATAATAATATTTGCTGTTAGAAAGCAAAATAGTTTTTTGTCAAGTGTGAGTTCTGCAGAGAACAAGACAATCTGATTAATTCTACTAGGTTCCAGTCATAAGCGCTGGTCAGAGCCCAGTTGGCTTTGCTTTTGGCTTGGGTTGAAATTAATACAAAGTTTGTTTTATAAAAGCAACTAAAATCCCACAAGACCACAGATTGTTTGGAGCCTGGGCACAAATCCTAATGCTTGCATTGGGTGTGTCTAAAATATTTTTGGGTTTGGCCCATTTCTAGTTATAGAGGAGAAAATTAAAAAAGGTTAATTATGTCGGTGTCATTCCTGATATTTTTCAACATTTAAAAATGGGAAAATACTTGGACCTTTCTGAAACAAGAAAGAAGAGAAAAATTTGGGATGATGAGGTGTAATACATGGAAGGGAAACACACTGACGGATTTGTGGCTATTTGCCTGCAAAAGAGGCATTATGAATATCATTTATAGCCAAATTCTTGTCAGTATTCTGATACTCAACAAGAGACCTCTCATGTATGATCTGCAGAAGTACTGAAAATCCAGTTTCTACTTGTGTTACTAATAGGTACTCAATAGTACAGAGTTTAATATAGGCCCCTGACAGAAATACTGGCTTGGGCTATGAAAGAAGGAGGGAACCTGCTTATGGAGATGTAGAGGACTAGGAGTGATGGGAGAAATTCAGAAAAATAGGGGACTTGCTATATCAGGGACAAAAATGAGAGGAAGTGAATCATTACTGCAGCTGGGATGAGAGACGAATGAGGGAGAACAGCAAGCCTTTGGCGGGAGGAAACAAACAGTGAATTCCTCAGAGCTGGAGTGAAAAGGGGTGTGTGCATTTCACCTGGCCCATGGGGACTTCTACTGAATGCACTAAAGACTGCAGGAGTCATCTGTGTCATGTAGCAATCTTGCCAGCTCTCTGAGTTTAAGGCCGCTGGTGCCCCTACCTCAGCATCCCCTACCATTTAGGTGTGTGCCTTATGTTTGCGCAATATTCTGCGGCAGCCTTACTCCTGCACCACAGCCTCATGGCTCAGAAGCCCTGACTGAGCTCTTCTGTAGCCTGGAAAAGGGTGAGGGTGAGTCAGCTGAGGGGGAACCAGCAAGTCTCCGAATTCAAAGGAGCCCTATTTATTGGCAGACTCCTTCCTCCCTCTAGTGTCTTCTCCAACTGATCAAATGCACAACCTTCCATTTGACTTCAAAGGAGAGCCCCTTGGTTCCCTCTTGATTCGATGCATGGGATGCAGTGTTGTGAGAGGTAAAAAGCTTGAAAAGCCTCTGTGTAGACATCTTATTCAGAATGGTTTATAATGAATGGGTGTGCAAAAAGAATAGCAGTTTGCAAGGTTAAGAGTTGCAGTACCCACCTCTTCCTATTACTTCGCTGAAGTGCACAATCAGGCTGTCAGCACCAATAACCACGTGCTGCACTTCTTTGACTAGGTCGGGATTTAAGGCGCTGATGTCAATGTGGACATTAGTTTGGAGAAGTGGACTGGCTAAATCTGAGTCTCCGCTAGACAGAATTGGGGAGAGGTCAGAGTGAGGATACTGGGCAGGTCTGCACGATCCATTCTGAGACATGCTTGGAAATTGATCTGCAACATGAACAGAAACTGTTATAATCCTTTCAGACTTCTCCTTGGAAAATGAAGAGTTTTATTTCATCGGTAAGTGAGGTTTGAGTTTATCAGTTTGGAAGTTGCTTGGCTTTGCAGAAGTTTTGGTCACAAAGGGAAAATTAAAATATGCATTGCTGATCTGCCAAACTCCAGGAAAACCCTGTCACTAGAAATTTATGCTTGTCTCGGCGCTACTTTTATGAAAGTAAATGGCAGAACTTCCACTTTTCTGAGGGGATGGAATGAAGCCTTGTCATTTCTTGCCAAGTGTAGGTTACAGCATTTCTAGTAATTGAGAGTAACAAGAGTAAAATGAAAAAATGACAGCGATATGGGAGGAGGAAGTAGTGAACAATTAAAGACATAAAACCTCTTATTATTGTCGTGTTCTAATTTGGTAGGGAACTTTACATTTCATGAAGGTTTCCAAACTGCTGGTGACTAGCTATATTTATCCAATGGTAAATATTCAACCAGGGAAATGCCTAGAGGTGATTCATATCCTGTAACTGCTGAAGATAATACAGTTGGTGCTACTCATGAAAATAACATGAGCCAGCTGATTTAAAATAGCAGAAATTAAAATGTTTCTGTCAAGCAAGGAGTATTTATCTGAGAAAATTATTTTTGTCAACAGCATATTGTTCAGTTATTTTAAACTGCTTTTGTTGAAAAGATTATTTTTCTAGTATTTTGTGTAATAGAATCAAAGACTAAATTTAATTTACACCAGTTTCAGTCTGGAATGATTCCAGTGGAGTCAACGAGCAGAATTTAGCCCAAGGTCAAAAAGAAAAAAAGGGAATAAATTTAACAACAGAAATTATCAGATATTTTATCACAATGAGTAAAAGATGTTGTACAGACATGCTTTATTATATTTATGTATAAAACTTTGGAAATTTTCATATAGCGCTGTTATCACTCTAGGTGCTGAGAAAAACTCGGTGCTGCCCTATCTAGAAGCAAAAATACAAACTCTTACATTTACAAAGCCACGTTTATTTCACCAAGGGCAAATATTTATTTAATAATCATGGTAAAATACTCTAGCCATGGCTGCAAAATAATTTTTACAGCTACTACAAGTAAATCTTTCTAATGTCTTTCTAATGTTCCTGTCATTTTATTCTTTGACAGTAATTGACGTAAACATCCCAAAGGAACATTAAGAGAACGCACCTCCTTCTTGAGTGTGCTCTTTCTTTGCTGTGCTTTGCCAGCACTCAGTGGCCTCAGGACCACTGCAGATTTACCTTCCACCAAGGATCTTTGCATAGTTTGGTCTCATGTACCACTTTCCCTTCTAACCAGTGGCACAGGCTTTCCTTTTCCTTTGGGAATCTTTCAATCAAGAAACTTCCTGTGTGAGCTGGCGGCAGCAATTAAAGAATCATAAAGGAAGCTGGGAATGGGGCTGGCTCTCAAACAGCTCCATGACTCGGGATTACAAAGGTGGAATAAGGCTTTGGAGTGATTTCTATTGAGTTGTATATGGCAGCACCTGAAATAGTACAAGACTATGTCTATACCAAGACTAACGAATATCTGTGATATCTCAAATATCATAATATGGTAACTCCTAATAGTTAAAGACTCCTTAATGGTAATCACAGAACATGGTCTCCACGTGTATTAAAGTTCATGTTCAGACTAAAGTGGTATGATAAATGCAGCAGAGTGCTCTTCTGGAGAATACTCACTCTGAAATGGTATTCTGGGGCACAAAAATTTATTCAGCACAGGGTTATTCTTCCCTCATGCCCACAGGCCTGAATATGAACAGCATGTTTTCTGAGGTTGACATCTCAGCACACAACTCGTCCACTCAACTTTCACAGTTTTCACATTCCTTTAGCTTGATTTTTAAAATCAACATTTTTGCGTCATATGATATGTCATGTTATAGGAGAGGCACAAACAGACAAAAGAATATCAGTTTACAAAACTCCATGTCCCATGTTGGGCTGGCAGAACTGCTTTATAATGACTGTATGAAGTCACTGAGACACACTAAAACTACAGCCACTCGATGCTATCCTTAAAATCACTTTTTTCAGAGTTGATTTGCGCATGGTGTGGTGAACCTCATGATAACACAAAATCATTATATCCACTAGGTCCTAATAAATTGAGGAGCATACTTACAGAGAGTTTTTCCTAATAGTATTTTATATATTCCTCTAACCTGAGTAAAAGTAAAAATCCTTTGCACCTTAATTTTGGGAAGCACCTGAGAAGCTCTGTTAGAAAGCCTGTGAACACAAGAAAGTCCCAAACAATGCAGACACAGACAAACCAGGTGAGAAACTGAAATTAAGATATTGATCAAAATAGCTATCATCTGAAGACATATGAAAAGTAAGATGTATAAAACGTCATCTGTACAGATTCATAATAGAGGTGTACCTTCTAGGAAAGTTGATCTGTAGTCTACAGATTCGCTTGAAACCATTTCTGTCGTTGGACTGACACTCCTTGCACTCACCAGCCTGTCCAGGTGAGGAGTGTGCACTCTGCCATCATAGCGCACTAGGTCGCTTCCCAGATCTGAAGTGGGAGGAGAAAGAAATATTAGAAAACCCTTATGTTTACTGTCTGCCAACATCCATGTAGGTACTTATTTAAGTTTAGATGTTCAGCTCTGCTGGGAAGAGGGTTAGGTTGTTGCTGAAGCAGATATGTGCAGGACCTGAACTTGAGCTATTCGTACAGCACAAGATTTGCTGTAACTTGTGTTAAAGCACCACTCTTGGCCACAGTGGAAGATCCAAGACAGCTTCGAAGTTTCTGGGACCAGTTTCAAGATCTGATTGTGATCCTGCATCAGAACAAGACCTGGTTATACACCAGCTCCCCTCCTCCTCCCCTCTTGCATAGTGCGGCAGTTCCCACTGGAAGGAAGTCCAGACGTGAGGGCCTGAGAGGAGGCACTCTCTGACCAAGTTCCTGATTTGGGTGAACAGGACACAGGGACAGAGCAGCACTCTGTGTCTTGCACAACTTAGGCACAGCCTGGAGAACTACAAGGCAACTGGATGAAGCTGAAGTACTCGTGACTCCACACATGTCATTTACTCGTCCCCACTTCCAAGGCTGACTGGGGAAGAGAATTTACTAAGTTTTCTTAAATAGCTCAGAGTTCCTCCGAAATCCTTCTCCTTTAGGCATAGTGTGGCCCTTCACCCAGTTCAGGCAAGAGCCAGGGCCAAAATGCAACTCAACATTGGACTAGATTGTGAAACCTCTGCTGACAGGTTACAACAGGACATTGCACGGCAGTTAAGAAAAGCATAAACTGATGTCAGTTTTTAAAACCTGAGATATAATAACAGAATTATTTGATGGACCTTTAATTTGTTTCTTCTTCCTTCTCCAGAGGAAAAACACCAAAAAGATAAAAATTAAAGCTGATGTTGAAACAACTCCAGCAATTAGTCCTGTGAAATTCTGATCTTGCTGGATCAGCACTTTTCCGATAACTGTTGACAAAACTTCTTGTTTCCACTGAAAAAAAACCAAAGAAAAAAAATAGTGTGATGATCTCAAAAGACAAGAAGTACATTATTAGTACTAAAGTATAAGCTGATCTGTCCCATATGTATTAAATCTTGATTTTGTGATGCTGTACTGTGATAAGACACTGGGAGTGGATCAACTGTTATATTGGTGTATGTGAAAGCAGATCTACATTTTTATGATTCATTACATGCCTTCAAGAGCTCTGGTAGTGACACAGCTATGTATGTGCTACATCACACACATGGCACGCACTTACACACACATTCTGGATAACACAGTCCTGCTGCTACCAGATGTTAATTCAAAATGCTAAATTCAAACTTTTACTCAAATGGTGCATGGAAATGTATGGGCCTGTGGATATATGAGCTGAGATGTACTTTAAAAAAATAGTTCAAATGTCTTTAATATGTGTCCTTTTGGCATAAATATCTTGTAACATCAAACTCTCTCTCTGTTGACAGCGTGCCTGCATTTTAGTTCCCAAGGTCACGTGAGCCTGTCCCTTGCCAGCTTCTAGCTTGTCGACAGCTTAAAGAAACAAAACAAAACAACCCCCAAAATCAACAACCAAACAAACACCAAGCAGCTAACAGAGAAAAACTGTTTTAGGTCACACGGCACTAGCTCAGTCAGTTGGAATGCATTTGGCGATCTTTTCTCTTCCTCCTGTGGAATTCATTCCTCTGGGTACTGTAATGATGGATTTGCCCGTCAAAAGAGCAAATTTTCTTCTTTGCTGGGCAGACTGCAATTTCTGAGCCTCCTTGCCAGTAAACAAGCAGAAACCTCATTTAACCCCTTTATGTTGTGTTCTTTTCTACATATGAAATGCATGTCACGCATACCTATTTCTTAGAGGTTAAGGAAATATCACATAGTAGAACTGTTTGAATATAGTGCCAGTCCCAGCTGCATATGTAAAAATATGAACAGGTACAGAATACAACATGTACACAAGTATTATATGAAACTAGGCATTTACAGGTCCAGGAAACAGATACACAAAAAGGAGAGCTGCATCTAATCTTATAGTTTGCCTGATACATCTAAGAAATTTAATTTGTACTTTTTAAAATAAATGAATATTAAAATAAATTAGTATATACTGTATTAATAAAGCAAATTAGTTAATGCTAATCCCTGGAAACAATGAAGGTCAGGTTGGACGGGGCTCTGAGCAACCCAATCTAGTTGAAGATGTCCCTGCTCATTGCAGGGGGGTTGGACTAGATGACCTTTAAAGGGCCCTTCCAACCCAAAGATTCTATGATTCTATGATTCCTATTTACTTAGATCACAGTAGCACGTAGGAATATCATTCACAGCCCAGGATCCTCCTGAGATGAATGCCATAAAGCCACAGAAAAAATACATCATCCCTGCTCCAAAGAGCTTACATAGACTTTGATCTTAATCATGCTTACATGACTGGCAATGTCTCCACTGTTTTCAGTGAATCAGAGTCCATGATCAGCAAATTTCATAGTTTAAAGGTAAACCCATTCCGCTGTGATTTTCCTTTTTTATATTTAAAAAATATAAAAGGATACTGAAAAATTTATGTCTTATTCTATGAATCAGTAGGTCAAAACTGTCTACAATTTAAATTTGCAGTAGCAGTCTGAATGACTCCAGTGAGTCCACCTTTAGAGCAATAGTAGAACTCAAACATTTGTCCTAAGTGTCCGCATCTTACAAAATAAATTTAAATGCAATTATAAAAAGCAGACAAAAAATTGTTTCAAAAAGGAACTGATCCTTTCGATTGCAGCAGAATTTTTTGATGAAAAAGGGGCTTGTGATCTCCAAAGTAAACCTACTCCATTTTAGCTTCCTGTTCTTCCCCATGTGTTTCCTCTTGTATTTGGATTAATAACTATCATTTTATTTCTGTGTTTAGTTGAGGTCCTACTTTGCGCCTAAGAAAGTACAGAAAGTCTTAGTACAAACAGGTAGTAACAACAATGATGATAATATTTCTTTTGAAATAGTCAATATTATTTGAATTTCCATCACAAACAAACATGGATAGAGATATCTCTGTAAACACAGGCTTAGGCTTAAATTTAAAATTTATAGGTTCAATAGTGATGTTGGGAATGATAATAAAAATGGCATTAATATCTCATGTGTGATGTAGCTGCCTCACCTCTATATTTAGCTCGCTGTTGGATTTCAGGAGATCGCTGGGAACTGTACACAGAATTGATTCCGACTGCAGAAGGAGATTTTCACAGCTTTTATTTCCAACTTTTAGCACCTCTCCTTTAACAGCTTCTGAATCAATATAATTTCCCTTGGAAAAAAAAATCAATTTCATATTACATAACCATCTGATAAAAGTTAAGGAGAAGTCCTTTTATTACCTTGGAAAATGTTTTAATGGAAAAACAATTGTGAAATAAAAGACTAATCCAAATTTACAGTGCCGTGTCAATATGCATGTGTCAGTTTTTTTATGTACATGGCAGTTTGACAGACAGGCCAGAGGGGGATGGTAAAGTTTATGGATAAAATCTGCTGTCACTAATACTCACACAGCACACAGACTTCTAAAAATGTAAATGTCCAAGGGATAAATCCTGTTGGTCCTGTTTAGAATTTTGCATAATTTGCACAAGAAAGGAGTGAACCTGTTGTTTATACAGAATGGGCATTATATTATCCACAAACTAAAGGCATCTCAAACATTTTGTTTTGCAAGTGGTTATGGTAGCAGGAATGAAGCTTTCAAAAAGAACTAATTAATTATCATCATAAAAATGCACAAATCTGTTAAAATCATGTTCCATGGACCAAAAAGGAACAAACCCTGGTAAAGATGACAGCATGAAAAGTACATTCCCAACTCAGAAAACCTGCTTTCACACCCCAGACTTGGATGAAATATTATTCCTTCTGGTATTGTGATGGTAGTGTCCAAAGGCCAAGTTCAGGATCTTTTGTGCTCAGGAGTGCATCAGTATTTAAGAAGCTGCCCTGCCCTGTGTATAGCCCAGCTTGAGATGAAAGAACAGGCATATTAAGCGGGAGTAAAAGGGGAGAAGGGAGGATGGGGAGTAACGCTAATACAGGCTGTTTATGTGGGCTGGATCTGGGAGTTTTTCACAAGGGAGGAAGGTATCATGGCTGACACTGCTATGGGGCCTCATATACTGTAAAGAAAACAAGAATCTCATTCTGAGGGGCAAAAAAAATCTTACTTTGGATTATGTTTTGGGTCTGCTGCAGTATCAGACTGAACCCTGGGAAAATGCTAATAAAAATATAGGAGAGCCAGTTTAACATCCTATTTTGACTGGCCAAGGCACATCCCAGGTGAGTGCTTTTTAATTGCTAGCCAAAAAAAGTTTGTTTTGCACTCTATCTTCTGCTTGGAGCCATTTGGTTTGGTGTTAATTAAGTAAATATTCAATGGGCCAGGGAGCATGTGATTGCTTATTCCTTATTAGTATGGAGACTTGCTGCAGATTGTGAGCCATTCATGTTCAAGTCTTTGCTTTGACTGATGTACCTCAAAAGACTTGAATTTGAGTCTTCCATCTTCAGGATAAATATATTATCTTGGAGACAGTGGGTGAGTAGTCTCTTTTTCTTCTATACCAAATCTTAGGATTTTTCTCCACCAAAACTAATGCTTAACCAAAGGAAAAAAAAATCATACTGACATTTCCTAAGGTGGTCCTTAGCTAGTTACAATGAAGATAGTATTTTTTATTTACTACCGTTAGCATTACATTGCCATTAATATATTACAGTTTCAAATATATTTACTACCTCAATATATAAAGAGTTTCAGAACTCTTTCAGCAGTAGTTTTGCTCTTCTAAGGACCACAAAGTTTGCCTGTGATTTTAAGAAAAGGAGGAATCTGACTCCTGTGAGAACTGGGAAACAATATTTCCTATTTAAAATGTGTATTACCCGCTCCTTGCTGAGCAATGCCCTTGCACACAAGCTGGATAAGCTCACTACTGGACTCAATAGCTGTTGCAAACCAATCTGACTGATAGACCAACTATCTCACAACTTTAGAGAGTTAGGAGTAATGTGGGTGAAAGTCTAGAAGCAGGAGAAGGACCACAAACCAAGATGTGGAAATTTTGAGATCAGTCTCAGAAGAATTTTTGAGGTTCCTAAGCTGAGCAGGTTGACTTGGGAAGAATAAAGATTCCACTTCAGCTTACTCAGAAATACCAGGGTTTCCATATTGCACTCTTTTGGACCAGATATTGAAAGAAACATAATTGTCTATGCAATGTAGAAGAAGATTGAAAATAGAGTGACCTATAAATAGACAAGAAGAGTTGCTTAGGATTGCCTCATAAAGACTGTGTTGCACTGGCTTAGGAATAGAAAAGGCAATAATAAATCTTGTCCTACTCTGAGTTTTAGGACAGATGTGCCAGAGAACAGCCAAGATGTGATGTGTAACATGAAATGACAACTGTGCTACTTATTTCTCTAGTGGAAGATTTATATTTATAAATACTCTTTAGTCACTTAGCGGCCCATTCCTAGGCCTCCTCTGGAAGCATGCAGAGAGTCCCCATATTGGCTCGGTGCTGAAGAACAACCCCAGACCGGGCCAGGCCTCTGGGCGGACTGAGGTGGGAAGCCGTTTCTTTCCTTATTTATTTGTTGTTCTTTTTTTTTTTTCACAGCTAGGACACACTGGGCTGTCAGCAGGCCAGCTTGCAGGTCTGGGTCGGTGGCTCCTGTGGGAGGTAGCAAGTAGACTGTTCTCTTCAGTAGACTCTGGTCTTCAGTCATCCCCAACAGCAAAACACCAGAATTTCTCCTGCCCCGAGAGCTTCCCATGTTGGCAGGAAATGGGAACACTTCTGAAGTGGTATCTTCATGGTGTTGAAGCACAGAAGTGCCTCAAGCCACTCTGCTATGGCCTCTCTGACTGGGGCATGGTGGGCACTGAGAGACTTCAAAGAGCCACATACTTGGCAGAGAAAGACAGTGATGATGTGGGACCTTGTGAGGCTCAGTAGTGTGGAAGACGAAAGGGCTGGCACTGAAGACAAGAAGGGCTGGCATTCACGGCACACAGCACCCTGACTGTGTTTTAGATAGAAGACTTAATGTTTTCTTGTGTGTAACATTTTCTTACAAAAACATCTTATGGTCATCAGGGGAGACCAAACAGAACCTTTCAATTGGTACCCACTGTCATTTGATGAAAGCCAAATATGTCACACTAGATTAGTTTGATTGAAAAACTTGTGATAAAAGCCCCCTCCACCCCTCTGAAACTAATTAAGAAAAAGATAAAAGAACTTTGGTTTAGTGGAACAGACTGTTCACTGAAGCAAGCTGCCATTTAATTTCATGCTGAGCTTGCTTAATTACTACACAAAATATGACCATGAGGCACGTAAACTTGTGTGTGTGTATTTTTGAATGCGGGTACAGGGCGAGGGAAAAGTGTTGCCAATATGGCTTGTAATGATCTTTTGGCTCCTGACTATAATTTCTGAAAGTCGCCTCACTGTTTTGATAGAAGCATCCCGCTATAACTAATTCTATTTAGGGGAAGATGTTAAATTGGTGCTTGTTCATGCTTTGTTCTAGGAAACCAACTTTCACTAATGTTATTCTCCAGCTTGTTGCCAGGAAATAGCCAGGGCTTTAGGCTTAGGTAGACATCTGCCTTGGGTGCCATGACTACAACTGACATCAATACTACAAAATTGTGACTTTGGTTAGTTGTCACTGGGGCAGTCCTCAGCCATCCTTTCTCATCTGAATGGCTTCTTCACAGCAACAAACAGCACTAGAGACTTCTCCTTCAGGGAGAATAAAAGGTTCAAGAGTAAAAGAAAGAGAAGAGTTAAAAAAACAACTAATTTTTAACCATCAATCTCTGGAAAGATTACAGAAGATTAAGTCCTCAGGGAAGCATTTCCAGGCAGAGGAAGGACAAGAACGTGACTGGGAACAGCCAGCACAGGTTTCCCAATGGCGGATTTTGCCTGAGCAGCCTGATTGCCTTCTATGCAGAGATGACTGGCTCTGTAGATGAAGAGAGAGCACTGGACAATGTATACCTTGATTTTAGCAAGGTTTGCAACACAATCTCTCCCAGCAATGAAAACAAATTGGGATGATATGGAATGGATGAATGGACTATAAGGTGAGTGAAAAACTGACTGACCATCAGCTCAAATCTTAGAAGTCAAGTGGCATTCATCAATGGCTGATACTGGGACCAATACTGGACTTAGGGATTGACAACTTTATTGACAAACTGGACAAAGGGACAGGATGCACTGTCCTTGCACTTTCAGATGACATCAAGTTTAGGAAAATGACTGATATACTAGACCACAAGGTGAAATGAGGCAGCAGTGTGCCATTGTAGTGATGAAGGCCTAGCATATACGTTAGCAGCAGAAAAGCCAGTAGATTGAAGCGATTGTTCTCCTCTGCTCAGCACTTGTGAGGTCACACCTGGAGAATTGTGTCGAGTTTTGAACGACACAGAACAAAAGAGATACCAACAAACTGGATGAAGTACAGCAGAGGGCCGCTGAGCTAGGAAGGGAGCTGAAGTGCAGGATGCACAATACAAGGCTAGTGGAGCTGGGTTTTTTAAAGCTGTAAAACTCATCTAGACAAGGCCACAGGCAACCTGACCTAATTTGTAACTTAACCCTGTTTTAAGCAAGGGGGTTAGACCTCCAGAGGTTCCTTCTAATCTAAGTTAGTCTATGATTCTTCTCATATTAGTCTCCTTTCCAATTGGTTGATATGCATGACCTGGAAATTACTGGAAAACACTGCTGTCACTGCACAGAGGCACTGAGGCATGCAGCAGCTATGTATTCCCAGCTCTCCGTTGACCCGCACACCAGAACTCTTTCTAGCGTTTCTCTGTAACTGAACAAAAGAATTGCTCTGTATTGAGGAAGGAGTGATTGTACAGCCAGGAGTTCCAAGTAGAAAAACAAACCAAAACAATAAAAATCAGACCAATTATTCTTTGGAATTTGCCCCCAAAACACTTTGTGGAGACAGGTCAATATTCAGAAAGTTTGACTAGAACTCAGCGTGGCTGACAGAAGCTCTGAAATAACCCCCTCTGATTCCCTGCAGCTCAGAAGCTGGCCCACTGGACCATCTTGGAGTCAAAAGCCTCAGGGCTTCAAGATTTCATGACTGTCATAGGGGAAAAGAGTTTTGGCTTACAGAGCTATGGAGGAGCTGCCAAAAGACATGACCCCCTGATTCTTTTCCATAAAGCATTTTGAATAGATTAAATTCTATATGAATTATAGATATTCTGTATAAATTACATGTACATAATAATAAATTTTCATAAACATTCATTGTAAATTAGAAATACATGTATTTATACTGCTTCTATTTGATACTCTAACTTAGAAAAGCACTAGATTTCAAGAAATCAGACTCTCACAAAATGGGTATAACTTCCTCCGCAGCACTGTAGTAGAGAGCAGCCTGCAACTGTGAGGACCCCGAATTCCTAAGAGATGTTTCTCAGTGCCGTGTAGGCTATTCTCAATGCTCTTTTAAGAGGCACTCAGCATCAACTTTGCATTTTTCATGGATCCATAAATATTTAGGCTACAGCGGTGACTGATCCTCATGAGTGACTTTGTGCACAGGCCAGAGTTTCCCTCAGCTCTAGAGAGCCAAAGCCACTAGGCCACTTTCTAAAGGCAACTCCAGGTCTTTCGTGCAGAAAGACAGAAAACCATGTGACAGTTAGAGCCGGGACTTGCGCACAAACCACACACTTCAGGTTCTGGGCTACTGGCCATGTGTAATCCTGAACTGATGACGCAGCTCATTGCAATCAGAAGTTGATGCAGCATGGCCCTCCCACAAGAACAAGCAAAGCCCCTTTCCCACCCCACCTGATGCCAACAGCCACCCTGGTATATATCTTTTTCAGCTCTGCATCTTTTAAGTTGTGACAGCTGGGGGCTCAGGTGAATGATGTGTGCTTGCAAATAATTGAAAAACTTATTTCTACATTTCTTACCTTAATTTCCAGAATGTTTTGGTTGCCTCTTGAGATGAACACTGGCTTTTCAAAATGCTTAAATACAGGATTATTTACATAATCAAAATCAAAGTACAAAGAGCTGACACCATCAAAAATAAAGAACACTTTGGTTATAAAGGGTGGTTGGAGATTGAAGGCTTTCAGTGAAGGAGTTGTACAGCAGATTATCTCTGAGCTTGAGCGGTGGCTACATGCCTATAAGAAAGAAAGAAAGAGGTAATTGCAGTAAGTATGTGCATAGGAAGTCACTGATGAACGTAACTGTTCTTTAACAATACACATACATTGAAAAAATAAACACCAGGGATCTTGTTCTTCCTTAACCAAAGCAAAATCGCCATCAGTGCTACACAGCGTTTATTTAGAACTGGGAGAAAAGTATAAAAACTTTGTGTCAATGGTGTTTGCACTCTTGTTGAGGAAATGTTCAAGTAAACAAGCTTCCTGGCCTGATTGTTCACAGCACTTTTAAAGTAAATATTTTGCAGATAATTAATGGAAAATTATTTCCAAAGCCAAGGACCATCAGGAGGCTAGCCCGATGTACTGAAGCAGCCATAATTCAGCTTACCAGCCTATGTCAGAGTGACTGTCACATGGATTTTTCTTCCTTTTCACTACTAAAGCAATAGCAAGGGACCAGAGGAGAAGGTAAAAACAGGGCCAATGAATCTGAATGAAATAGCAGAAGACAGAAGTAAAGCACCGTTTACCCACAGTGTAGCTAAATTACTATGTTTCCAGAAAGGCATTATGGACTCTGTGAGGAAGCGCTTTAAAGCCAAAGCCACCGTGGGATTCTGGGCCATGAAAGCTCAGCAAAGTGTGTCTTCTGTCTAAAAATGTATGTGTAATGCCCCTGATGTGCAGCATTTGGTGCTTAGGTGCACAGTGTCATGCAAGTCCCTGCTGGGACTGTTGACTGTGGGGTGTGCTTCACCCTGTATCTCAGATCAGCGAGGATGAGATGTTCGCCCCTCACTGCAGTGCAGGAGCTGCCTGACAACAAGCATGACACCACGATTGCCCCTCACTCTGCCGTTATTCCTTGTGAGGGCCTGCTCTAGAGGTGCCTTCTGGTGCACTCCACACTCCAGAAGACCTACCAGAGCATGCGTTGTGCTGTAGGGGTGTGATCCAGGCTGAAATGTCTGGCCAGGGTGCTTCGCTCTATCCCATCTGCCTTGACACAGAACTCGTGAGGCAGACAAGACAGACCCAAGTCCTTCCTAAAAGGATGGCTGTGTTGCAAGCAAGGACTGAGGGGATTTGGAGGCAGCTGTGTTTAGGCAGTTTGTAGGGATAAGATGGATCCTTGCAGATGGGATTTATTCAGCCTGCATCCAGTCACCTGTGTTGGAGTTAGCTGTCTAAACTGCCTTTATAGTCAACAGAGGGCAACAGGCTCACCTAGAGTCGGATTCATCTGATCCATTTTAAACAACAGCTTTAATGAGATTAACGGTGCTCTTAAAGGGTCAACTTCTCTCTCTTGACTGTGAAGGTTTCTACATGACTAATTCGATTATAATGTCAACAGCACATCTACAAGCATCGATGGGAGGCACGGTGGGTGCTGGGCAGCATCATGCAAACTGCAGAGTGGCTTGTTTGTGATTGTATCGTATAGTCCCTTCTCTGTGCCTCCCTTTCATGCTGCCTACCGTGGATATGGTTGAAGGACTTCTGGCACAGAGTTGCTTCAGCTCCACAGAAGTATTTCTCTTCCAACTGTATAAACCTTCTATAAGTAGTTCCCTGCACACTGTGCCCTGACAGCAAAGATTACACTTTTTTTTATTTAATATAAATAGAGTGGCTGACATGTGCCCCGGTAAGAATGGGGCTTAACTCTAGTCATCATAAATCTTACATTTCTTCTACAAGAAACTTCCCTGGAAAACCGGAAAACCAACAATGCCGTTGAATACCTTTGCACTTCTAGAGAAGGCCAAAAAATACTTTTTTTTCTGTTTTGTTTTTCAAATTAATTTAGTCCTCATTATAAAATGCTGCCTGAAGGAGCTGTGAAATTAGTTTACATTTCTCTCTAATATGCTAAATTAATGCAATATAATTTTGCTGTTTCAAATCAGTGACATAACTTTTCAAGCTATATCAGTTATATACTCACATTAGCTTGAAAAGTGGGATTAAATTAGCTATCTACAAATCAGCACTCTTTTTATCACTGCAGCAATTCAGGTTTCTGTGCATAATACTGTGAAATCTTGAATCTGCCAAGGGAAACATTTTCAAGGCCGAGCCCTAGAATTTTTAGAGCTCTACTACAAGGGTAACATGTCTGTGAGCTGTGAGTTCAGCACTCAGTTAAATAACTTGGTGAAGCTTTCAGCGATGCGAATGGGACGTTGCACCCATATAACTAACAGCCCATTTAGATTCTTAGCACAAATTCAGAAATATTTGTGCATCCCCCATGACAACAAGGTAAACTGTGGGACACAAGACAAGGTAGAATTTCCCTCCATTTGCTTACGGTGTTAGATTGTTCTCCCTCTTGTTATACACCATTGACTATATCTCAGGCTTTGTTATATCACATGGATCTAGAAATTAATTTGAATCAGTGTGGTAATAATAATATGCATCATTAGTATAATGGATGATCAAGCCATACTTTTCCATGATACATGAATATTCGTAAAGCTATCTATCATATTGTGTCAATTCTAAAAAGGGATTACTAAAATATATATAATTATAAAACCAAATATGTCCCAGGTAATCATTATATTTTTTATTAATGTAAATTCATTAGGCTTTTTATCTACTGTAGAGTAGTGATGTCCCTTAAATGAATAGCAGTGGTATTCATAACTTTGTTTGTGGCTATCTATTAGAATCAGATACTTTACTTTATCAGGCTGGTCTCTGAAGAGGAAGCTTTCAGAAAATGATAAAAATCTAATAATACTCTTTGGAGGGGATGCAATGTGACTGATTGGTAAGGTCAAGAAAAATCTTATTTGCAGTGCCCTTATTGGTACACGATTTGACATGACATTTTTACCTTGAAATTGGTTTTAGCAATTGAAGAATATGAAGGTTTAGTTTTCAAGAAATATTGGATTGAGGATCTATAAGAAAAAACCCTAATTCAATCTATTGCCTTCTCAATTAAGATACTGCCTATCACCCAGCACCTTTAACTTTTATTTAATTAGACTTTAAAGTACATTCACTTTAAAAGCTAAGCCTACATTCTTCTTGTGACTATAATCTACATCTGAAGACAATAAGGAAGAAAAGATGTAAAAATTATGGAGCATTTCACAAGCATAAGTAAATACTATACCCCAAAGGGAATAATAATCCATTGCACAATGCATATGACTCATCACTTAAAGGTATGTATTCTTGCTTCATTTGTAAAATATGACCAATGAGGCAATTAATTCAAACCTGACCTACAGAATCTGAACTTTGGTGCCCAATTCAATTTTTTTTCATCTGATAGAACAACAGGAAACGTATGAGGGAGGTTCTCTGAACTCCAGAGGTCTCCCAGCAGCTGACCCAGATAAGAGGGGCAGTTGGATGTGTATTACAGGATCTGTAGCAGTCAGAAGGGAGAAAAAGGCCAATTTGTCCTTTCACAAAAAGTAAACTTTTGGAGTTCCAGAGAGGAATGAAAGACGAATGAGGTTAAAGACAGACTGGGAGACTCTCCAACTGTCTTTGCCAAAGGATCATTTCTCAATAGAAAGGGATGAGAATTCAGGTCCAACTTGAGGAAAGCCCACTCAGAAGACTTTTCTGAGTAGGTGAGAAACTGAGCAATGACACTCAAGCAGGGTATCTTGAAGATTTTTCAGAGAATTCATTGCCTTTTGCTATCATTTCAGGTAGTACAATGAATGACCCTAATGGATTGGTAGCATTTTTATTTCAGTTGTCTTCTTGGATGAAGGCGTGGGAGATGATATTTCCATTCTATCAATCAGATCATTGGACAAGAAGGTAGAGTAAAACCTCTCTTGCTTCTGGGTCTGAGCGCCACCCCTTTGCAAAACACGACCAATACTGACTGGGAGTCTAAATTCCTCCCTGGGCTCAATGTACCTGTTAGCACCACATCCCTGGCACCCCAATGATTTCACAGCGTGGGCTTTTCCCTGACACCCCCTGTTGCACTCTTTCCTTGGCAGGAGATGTGCATGAGATGTAGATTTGGCACAGAAAGAAAGGCCAGTGGTTCCCCTCATGCAGGAAACTCTTTGCTAGGCTTTTGTGGCAGCTTTATGCCACAGAGTCAACACAGACAGAGGATCCAACCCTGAGTGTTTTTGGATAGATAGTCAGGAATATCTTCAATAATTATATGCTCACCATCCACAGTTTCCAGGGAATTCCTTCATTGTTTAGTAAATCTAAGGTAGACACTTGCAGGTGAATTCTAGGCATTTTCATGAGTATTATGAGTATGGATTGTTCACAGACTTGTAAACATTAAAGGAACTTCAGAGTATTTTAAAATTCTCATGTAATACAGCAGGAAATGGCATCTAGCAGGGAGCAATTAAGAAATGCTAAAGATCATTCAAGAGACTACTTACTGAAGAGATAATTAAAAGTCTGTGGAAAGAGATGATCTTGCATAGCTACAGGGTCAGCTGTTGAAGGTCATGCATTAAAAGGTGCTTCTCCCTAATTCTGCAACATTGCATATCTTGGGACATTCATGGTTAGAAGAGATTAAGCAGTGGAAATATATACCCAAATTAGTTAACTGATGGAATATTAAAAATGCTACAGCAAAGGATCCCCAAATAACCACTTGTTCACTATTGGGTATCAATGCAAAGTACAGGCTTCCAAAGAGAAAATATTGGCCTCAAGTGCTTCAGAAACAGAAGAATCATCTAGCACATCTTACAGCAGAGGTTAGAAGACACTTATTTTGTAAACAGGCTGCTGATCAAACACCGTTCCAAACTGTGCAAAGCTTTTTTACAGGCACAATGCAAAGTGAAAGGGAAGGAATGAGCTGCTTCCCTCCTTGTTTACCTCACACAGGAACTGGATGTGGGAGCAGAAGTGAGAGGGTTTGTGTATCCTTATGCATTATCTAGAGCTGTCAGGAATTTATGCAGCACTGCCTAAATTCATGTTTTATTCCTGGTCAGAACAAATAGTCAAAAGAACTCATGAAATAGAAATTAAAAAGAAACACATTGCAAGTATTGAAACATATGGTTCAATAACTCAAGAATATTTTTTTCACTTGTTGAAATATCAAATTCGAAGAAGGCAGAATGTATTATTTTGATAGCGTTAACATAGAATGTAATATAAACACAACTAGTGTGAATGCAATATTCAATAATTTTAAGGAAATTTAAATAAATATGAAATGAAAATTATAAGGTTGAAGCAAGGCATTTTTGCCTTACAGAAGAAAAAGTTTCAGAAATACTGATCTTCCAACATGAAAGCTGAAAATCTCAACTTAAGTGTTTCTTCTTCAGGGGGCCGGCATATTGCCCCCAAAACTTTTCAGTCTCAGTGAAACTGCATTTCTTGTGGGGATTTGTTCCAGAAAAAACTCTTTTAACAGTTGTACCGCTCATCTCTTCCACTGGGATGGAAAGAAACAAGCAGAAAAGAGCAAACGCCCAGGGTGTGTCAGCTGGCTCTGTTCCCTGAGGCTGTGGGATGCAGAGAGCATCCTCAATATCTTCTGCTGCTTACAAAAGTGACTCTTCACTCACACCGTGACTCCATCAGAGCTCTAGGCCACTATTAAACCTGAGGGAGTGAATTAAGGGTCTGGGGACAGGTAGCTGACAGGAAAAGGTGAGACCTCTTTTAAATTGGGCACCACCAGTTTTAGGCAAATGGGAGAGATTCTGGAAGGTGGCAGAAAGAATGATCAGAGCTCTAGGAAACAACACTTATCAGGAGAATTTGGAGCAGTTTGGTTTGTTTTAACTGGAAAAGAGAAAGGATGAATCATAATGTGGTGCAAATATGTAAAATTAGCAGGAGAGACTGGTAATCTGTTGTTTGTGTCCACTGAGGGTTAAACACGAAGATAGCTAATTAGCAGCTAGGATTTGGGTTAATTATTAGAAAGAAGTCTTTCCAAACCACTAGGTAAGCAGGTAGAGCAGCTCTCTCCAAAGCTTGTTTAAGCAAGGTTGTGAAATTTCTTTCACAAGGAGCTTTAATAAAAGCCTAGACAAATATCCATAAGGCAGTGGTCTGGGTATATTTGCTCCTGCCGCAGGGAAGCAGGCCAGGCTAGGTCTTTGCGGTCCCTCCCAGCTGTACTTTCCTTTGATGCTTTGGGATGTGTTTCAGTGCTGGCTTTGGTTTTCCCAAGAGCCAGAGTTTCTGAATGCTGACAAAAGCAGCTTCTTGGAGGAGGTTGGTGAGAGAAAACTGAAAAGAAAAAGGGCTTAAATAACAATTTTAAAAAATGACTCAGCTAGCTCTCCTCTCCCAGACTAAGGCAGCAATAAGATATATAACCTCAGCTACAAGACTTCTTTATCATTTAGGTTTGTATTGTACTGTTTGTCTGCGTTTGGTCTATTCAGGACCACAAACTGTCTTCTCCTTTATAAATAGGATAGCTGGTCATTGCAGTGCTCTGGATCCCTCCTGGAAATAGTTCCTCCACGTGGTTTATTTTTGTAATGACTGGATGAATGGTTGTTTTTTTGGCATACTGCTCATGCATAGGGCCCAGAATTTTCAGCGCAGGATGGGGCAAGCTGCAGCCATAAGCATCCTCTGACAGCAATTTCCTCAGCTGCACAGTGCAATCTTGTTTTCATAGAATCATAGAATAGTTTGAGTTGGAAGGGACATTTAAAGGTCATCTAGTCCAACACCCCTGCAATGAGAAGGGACATCTCCAACTAGATCAGGTTGCTCAGAGCCACGTCCCACCTGACCTTGAATGCTCCCAGCAATGGGGCACCTACCACCTCACTGGGAAACCTGTGCCAGTGTTTAACCACCCTCACTGTGAATCATTTCTTCCTTAGATCTAGTCTAAATCTGCCCTCTTTTAGTTTAAAACCATCACTCCTTGTCCCATCACTACAGGCCCTGCTAAAAAGTCTGCCCCCATCTTTCCTAGAAGCCCCCTTTAAGTACTGGAAGGCTGCAATAAGGTGTCCCCAGAGCATCCTCTTCTCCAGGCTGAGCAACCCCAACTCTCTCAGCCTGTCCTCATAGGAGAAACTTTCTTACATAATTTTGCCACTTATAAGTGTTCCCCTTCTCCCTGAGAACTAATATCCTTCCTTGAGAAATAAGCTCGAGGTAAAGACTAGTAGCAGAACAAATGGCAAGCAGACTTGGACTCCACATAGGCAGGAAAAGCCACTGAGTGCCAGAAGCCTTTAATTTTAATAGAGCAAAATATATTGCTTGGGCAGTGACAAAGTATAAAACACTCTGGATTATAATCTGTTTGAGGTTATGTTCCACCCTTTGTGCAGGGAGAATGAACTTGTGTATAGCTGCTTTTACACTGGGGCAGATTCTTAGAGATCAGCAGTGGCAGGGGACAGATATTATGGAAAAGGAGGGTCAGACCTGCCTCTTCTTGTGTGTTGGCAAACATCACACATACTGCAAGGTATGAAAAGAGAAAGAATAAGGGAGATGATTTCTGACTATGTCCATGTCTTTTTTCAATATCAGGTTAAAAGGCAGGATGGCAGCAAACCACTGCTCAAAGGAAAGGTTGATCCCCAGTATTTGGGGGAGAGAGTAAACTCTACAATGTTCATTGCCTAGAGTTGCCAGTCAGTCTTGGACAGTGGATTTAGATCTCTAAAACTTCAGATCCTTTCAAATTTGTTCAAATTCTGAGGAAGTCCTAAATATTTGACAACAAGGTATGCAGAATCAGGGCCCGAAGAGAAGCAATATTGCATATTCTCACAGGGGAACAAAGAAAGCAAATGACTGATCTTTACTTCAAAAGAAAGACTGCTCAAATCCCCACAAAACAAAATGAGCTGATTTCAGCAATGATCTTTTCTTTGGAAATCTTTTGTACTTAGTAATAATCATACCCACATTACTCAAAACCTACTAAATTTTTAGTGTGGTTGATTTCACTGAAATATTTTGCTTTCTGACTCATGGGTAAAGTGTCTTTTTGATAACATCAAACACCGTGTTTCATTGCAGGGGCACTGATTTTCAGCTTAAAATTTGAATACATTAAATTACAAGCCACGATTACATCCAGCTGAAATTCAGGTCCCAACACTCATAATATTATACAAATTAGGATCATGAAGAATATTATGACCTTGAAGCTACAAAAGACTGCAAATTTGTAGACATACTTTTTAAAATTCTTTGAGCAAACCTAGGTCTAATACTTAGAATTCAGTACAGGAAATAGTGTATGATGATCATTAGGAAAAAGCTGAGAATATGAGCAGTAATGTAGCATGTCATAGAGAGTGTAGGTCAATTTAGCTTCAGTTAGGTCAAACAGACCTTACAGGATCAGAAAATGCTGGAGGTGCAAGACTAATGTGTAGGCAAAAGCTTACAGGAAACAGTTCCAGTACAACTTGCCAATAAATGTCATCTTTGCCTTACAAAAATTAAAGTAGATCAGATGGTCATATCTGAACACCTTATTTAGATTTAGACACTGTATCATCAATTCAGGTAACAAAAGAAGGCTCAGATCCCTGACTGACCCACTGTTCATGCAGAGGTACCCAACTGCAGAAGCCCAAACGTCTCTTAAAACTTACTTGCTGAACTTTGATACGTTAGGAAAGATTTGCCCCAATAGGTAATTTGTCAATCAGAAATTCTTAAAAATAATACTTACTTTTGATCTTACATATTTACTTTTCCTCTTTCTTTGATGCTTGTTCCATTTTCCTTGTATATCCAGTTACCATTTGAATATATTTCCTACCTATCACAGTAGCACTTGAACTTGCCATGTAATCTGACCTGTTTTGCATTGTTCTATGTTTAGTCACTGAATTTGCATTGTTAAATTGCAATATAACAGTCTCGTTACCAGATACTGTAAAAGCCTTATTTCTTTGGAAGAGGTTCCTTAGAAACTGTTGTTCAACCTCCAGCTTAATTTCAAATTTGTTGTTGAGTTTTGCCTATGCAGTGGAAAGAGTCTGTGCAGAAAACACCAAAATGCCAGTGGAAGCCCAAAAGTTTCAAGGCAAAAATCAAAGTATTTTGACCGAAAATTCTGTGCCATTCACCACATGAAGGTGACAAGATAACATTGTCTTCTCCAAGACTGACTCACCACAGAGAAGTTCATTCCCAGTTTAGGTACAGTAATCACCATCTGAGGAAAGCACACTGAGTTCAAGTTGATTCCCTGAGCTGTGATTGTACTTCCACCACTAGGAAAAAGAAAATAAAAAAAAAGATGAGTAGGATAATGATACATCTGCTATGATAATCTTAATTACAAATTATATTTTAGAGTAAATGACAACATAAAACCAGAATTAGGGATATATGAGGTGAATGCAAATAAATAGCTCTGAGCAGTAAGATTAATTTTCTGGGAAACACATTTTACACTTGCTATAACAACTAATCAAATACAAGAAAAGAAAAATAATTTTTAAAATTGTGGTATGCCAGGATGTAAAATAAAACAAATGTATACATTTTAAAGGAGGGTACATACTTGTAATTAGTATTTGCTAACTCACTTAACTTACTGCTTTCACTGGTGATGAAAAAGGTGTCTTTTTTACAGCTGACATTTTTTTGGCAAAGGCAGATGGCTTGGATTAGAGCTACTGAGACCATAAATATGTCACTTAAAAACACACACATACTACCACACATATATATTCATAATATTTATGTAGCGCTGCATTTAGACTATTTTAAAATCCATTTGCTCTCCTGAGCACTGCTGACTTGTCACATTAAATGATTTTCCTCACTAATCAGTGTAAGGTCCAGATGCAGTATAGGAGACACACTTAGCTGTACAGTAGGTATCTCAGCAGGACATCACAGGTACGCTCAGCAGCAGCTAGGAGTTAAATCACATAAAGAAAAGAGGTGCCCTTCCCCCTTCTCCTCCACCTCTGAAAGGAAATGATCTGCCCTCTGCAACTGCACCATAATAGAAGCAATTGGCATGGCAGATAGAGATAAAAATGCAATTTCTTTTGATAGATTGCTGCGCAGCGTAGCCATTCTTCTTTCACTCATTACTTTTCTTATTCCTATAAGAAACTTTTACTCACCTAAGGAAAGATTTGGATGGATGAATTTTTAAAACAACGGGGTCTTCTCTGTATGTGAAATGACCGCTCGCATCTCGAATAGCTTCGTCGATTCCCATTCTCACGTGATATTCCTGGGGAATTAGTTGTGCCGGAGTGTAGCACTCCACAGTGCTCACCGATACACTGGAAGGACAGCAAAAGGCTTGCTTGTCAGCATTATAAAAAAAAGTGAGCTCCAATCCTACTTAAAGATCTGCTTGTAGAAAAATGTCATTGATTTCCACATTGGATGATCATATTGCAACAAATAAGCATGGCATGAGGTAGAAACAACACCACCACTGCTTAGGCTCAAGATTCATCTTAATTTGGTTGACTTGCACCTTGCTTGCTGGAAGGTGTTTCCCAGTGCTGGTGACATCCACGTCAGCCCCTGCAACCCTGCAAAGGCAGCTTCCAGCCTGGAAAACAACAGCATGCTCCATGTTTAAGGAGAATGACTTGTTCTGCTGTAACCAAGGGATAACATCTTTCTATTTCCAATCCAGGATTTACCCTGTGTTAAAAACCTCAACAAAAGTTGCTGATGAGGGATGTACCAGCATGTCAGAGATGTTCTGCCCTGGGGACACCTGCTGACTCCTGGTGCTGCTGAGGGGCAGGCAGTGGGCAAGGAGAAGGGAGGAGAAGCTGAGAAGTTAGGAAGAGCTGGCTGAATTCAGCACAGCAGCAGAGTCTCTGGGATATTCACCTTTCCCTTGCTCTGTCCTGCTTGAACCTGGAAGTCCTCCTCCTACACTGAGCTCAGTGGGTGGGTGGGCAGCAGAGGGGTGAAGGATCCTGAAGTCTGAAGCACATGAAGTGTGGCCACAGGGACCAGGGCACACCAGAGGCAAGGGTAACAACTGATTGAGGAAGCAAATGTAACTCTACCAGCTGGTTTCAGGAACTTGGGCCCAACCACATCCAGGAGGCCTCCAAATGAGGCCACTCTCAAAGGATGTGGGAGATTGTTTCCAAATCAGACAAAAGGACCATTTGCTGCCACTTACAGAATCACAGAATCATTAAGGTTGGAAAAAACCTTTAGGATCATCAAGTCCAACCATCAACCCAACACTATCATGCCCATAAACCATGTCCTGAAGTGCCACATCCACACGTTTTTTGAACACTTCCAGTGATGGTGACTCCACCACCTCTGGGCAGCCTGTTCCAATGCTTGACCACTCTCTCAGTAAAGAAATGTTTCCTAATATTCAATCTAAACCTCCCCTGGCGCAACTTGAGGCCACTTCCTCTCGTCCTATCACTAGTTACTTAGGAGAAGAGACCAACACCCATGTCGCCACAACCTCCTTTCAGGTAGTTGTAGAGAGTGATGAGGTCTCCTCTCAGCCTCCTTTCCTCCAGACTAAACAACACCAGTTCCCTCAACCGCTCCTCATAAGACTTGTTCTCCAGACCCCTCACCAGCTTCGTTGCCCTTCTCTGGACACGTTCCAGCACCTCAATATCCTTCTCATAGTGAGGGGCCCAACACGGAACACAGTATTTGAGGTGCAGCCTCACCAGTGCCGAGTACAGGGGCACAATCACTTCCCTACTCCTGCTGGACACACTATTTCTGATAGAGGCCAGGATGCTGTTGGCCTTCTTGGCCACCTGGCCACACTGCTGGCTTATGTTCAGCCAGCTGCCAACCAGCACCCGAGGGCCTTTTCCGCCGGGCAGCTCTCCAGCCACTCCTCCCCAAGACTGTAGCATCGCATGGGGTTGTGGGGTTGTTGCGACTGAAGTGCAGGACCCGGCACTTGGCCTTGTTAAACCTCACACAGTTGACCTCAGCCTATCAATCCAGCCTGTCCAGATCCCTCTGCAGAGCCCTCCTATCCTCCAGCAGATCAACACTCCCGCCCAACTTGGTGTCATCTGCAAACTTACTGAGGGAGCACTCAACCCCCTCATCCAGATCATCGATAAAGATATTAAACAAGACCAGCCCCAAAACTGAGCCCTGGGGAACACCACTTGCGACTGGCCACCAGCTGGATTTAACTCCATTCACCACAACTCTCTGGGCTCGGCCATTCAGCCAGTTCTTTATCCAACGAAGAGTGCACCTGTCTAAGCCACGAGCCACCAGCTTCTCCAGGAGAATGCTGTGGGAGACGCTGTCAAAGGCTTTACTAAAGTCCAGGTAGACAACATCCACAGCCTTTCCCTCATCCCCTAGGCGGGTCACCTGGTCATAGAAGGAGATCAGGTTGGTCAAAAACAGGACTTGCCTTTCATGAACCCATGCTGGCTGGGCCTGATCCCTTGGTTGAAGCTTTCCAGGAAGGTGGGGTTCCCTGTGTGCTCTAGGGGTTAGTGCTTTGTTCATATGTATTTGGAAACTTTTTACCATCTTTTAAAGGAAAAAAAAAAAGCAACCTTGATCTAGCTGTCCTCAGATCTCAGGAAAGCTGACAGTTTAGGTAGAGAAATACTTGCCCTGGGAAACTGGCTAAGACCCTTGTAGAAGTCTCCAGACAGCTAGGCTGGTAAGAGAGAGGGGTGAGGGGGATGCTTACTGGATAAGCCCCAACTACAGTTCAATACCTAGAGGTCCAGGTGACCAAAGCAGATGCCTGCCTCTGATTTGGCTGTCATCTCACCCCCACAATAGATGTCTTGGATCAGATGAATCATTCCCAAAAGGTTTATATATTTGTCCATTAGCTGACCAGCTGAGATGATATCAATAAATGCCACCCTGAACTATTAAGTAGCCACTGAACAGAAGTACTGAAGATCTTGGTAGTGATTAAATATCAGGCCTGAATACCTAAATCCCTTTCTTGATTTAGTCAGACTTAACTGGTTTGATCAAAAGCATGCAATAAATCATTTAGCAGCAAAGAATAAAATTTAGCTCTCCTGACTTCGAGTCTGACATTAACTAATAGTCTATTGCTTCCCCACGTTCTCCGCAAGTGTGATGTTTTGCCATTATAACTTTCCATAATCATTTGGAGAGACTCAAATTTTAGGGGAATTGCTGAACAACATGTTCCTGGAACACAGTGGGCCAGATTCTGCCCTTGGCTGCATAGGTGACAATTCTGGAGCCACCCTGCTATACCTGAAAACAGGACCAAGCAGGATTTGTGCCATGGTAGAATGGCTGCCAGATTCAGAATGCTTGTCTGCCCGTAGCGGAGAATCTGTGCTTGGTATTTAACATTTATATTCAGCTGGGATTGAAGGCATTTCTACACAAAGCATGTCAAAGATTCTTGACTGAGCTCCTACTGGATCCAGTACAGAGCCACAAGAAATTCTGGCTTAATCCTCAAAACAATTTTATATATACCAGAAGTCGTCCCAAACTGATGCTGCCTCTGGTTTGGAGGCTGTTCACTGGTAGTACCGCAGAAATAGCTGCTTCTCTGCATGGGATACACATTCCCACATGGGTCAGGTTTCCACCGAAGAAACCAGTAGGAAATGGTAACCTGCACCCACCGGACGCTCACTGGGAGCTGCTCCATGAACAGCAGCTCTTGCTAATATGAGATAGCAGGCTGAGCGCGTGGGAGTTGGGGCAACAAAAAATGATATGAAACGGGCAGTTTCTTGTCCATTAGAAGCTGGTTTGCTACTTCTCTCTGCAATGTTTTAATGAGGTTAATGAAGGCATTACCGAATAAACCAGTCTTCTAGGGAACTGTAGTCCCTTCTAGGAACGTTTCAGACATCCTAAACTCAGGATGTAATCCTGAACTGAATGCTTATTGCAGTATCAATTCTCCGATATGTAACACAACGAGAGGAGAGCAATGCACAGTTGCATTTTTTTTTACTCCAAGACATTTCAATCAAGCCATTTCAATATTAAAGGCATTGCTTTTTAGTAAGTACATTACCTTTTCAAGGTGCATGGTTTCTCACCAACAAAAATCCTTCTGGATTTTCCACTGTTTAGGTATTTTCCAGCTATAGTTAGCAATGTTCCTCCAGATTTGGGGCCATAGGTGGGAGAGATACTCGTTATTACAGGATCCTGGGGGGGGGGGGGGGGGGGGCGTGTAAAAATAAGAACAGTGGATTGTTATATTATTTTCAAAATGCGAAGAGGAAGAATCATTTATAGCATGTCCATGAAGTAATAATAAAGCAAATAGGAAAACAGAATTACCATACTGGACTGGACTCAAGAGAAGTCGCCTTCCAGTTAATATTGAAGCTAATTTTGACAATAAAGTTTTAATCATAGTGCTTACCACGTATGAAAATGTATTGAATAGTGTTTTGCCATGTCCAACAGAAACGCTACTGGATATATTAATACTTGGATTTTTTGCAGGGGGAACTGTGCATTCCAGCCTTTGGAAAACAAGGAAAAGATGGGATTATGTTTTTTTTCTGACTTGATTTTTTGTATTAAAATAAAACCACTTCAAACTCATAATAATGGAGGATCTATACTAAACAAGTCCTCAATCTATGTGTGTCAGGGACATTTCAGAAATAACAGCTAAAAGAACTGTGGTCATTTTCTTCAATACTATATACAAACAGTGTATACAAACAAACTCTACTTGGTCAGAGAAAATAATTTCAGTATATCAAATAAATTTCAGAAAAAAAAAGAAGCATGCTAGAGAAAACAAATTTCTCCCATTAAATGGCTGAGTTATTTTTTGGAATTTTCCTTTAGTGCCAGATTTTGGCAGAAAACAGGATTAGAAAAAATGCATCATATACACAAGTTTGTTGTATGACTTTAAATATTACCAAAAATTAAACTTGAACTTCTGTGTCAGCATGTGTCAATGTGTTACATTACATTTACACAGTCTCATATATGAGCTAGTGTCCTTAAATCATTTTGTTTGCATTAAGACTGTTAACAATAGCAGTTAGGGAAGTGCTCAATACTTCTGGAGTGTGATCTTTTTGCTGCTATATATATGAATAGGGAAGCCATGCCATGATTTGGACATTGCTTTGGTAGTGGATGATAGTCATATGCTTTGAACTGAGAGAAGATATTCATTGAACTTCCTATTTCTTCAAGATAACAACTGGAATAACCTCTGTCTTAAACTTAAGCCATTATCCCACTGTCTCAAATACTTATGTCTGAGGAGGAGGAGGAGACATGCAGCTGAGGGTCATAAGCCTCTGGATGACGAAATACCTGCATCTTCTCACATTTCTCTCTGGCAGCTTCACAGATCAGGAAGACAGAGGTGACATAACTGAGCCCAGCAGGATCCCGGCCAAAGGAACCTGCCCCTTTTTCAAAATTTTGAATAGTTTCATTCTTGCCAGCTCCCACAGATGTTGAACAGCACTTTGCAGACAAACCAGAAAAAGCTGCTGCAGGAGATATCGGCATTAACTAGATTTATTTGATCTCCATTTTGAGCACTTTTTTCTTGTGGAGCTTATCAAACCAAGGGATTGTTTCCTGTTTGAAATTTCAGAATCAGAGATGACACTTACAGACTGAATGTTTATATTGTAAAAAAATCCATACCACATGAAGAACATCTGTATAAAAGGAAATTAATATTTTAGGTTTCTTACTTGTTTTTGTTGCTAAATTTTGCTTCCAGAGCACAAATTTGTCCTCCGATATGGACTACTGTATTTTTTAATTCAAATCTATTATTTTTGCTGAATCCAAAGTCCCATCCACACAGTGTCAGTTTTGTCCCTCCTTCTAAGGGAGCACTGCTTGGGAGAATCTGTTGAAAAAATACTCTGTTAGTTACATCAGTTTTTCTTGAGCTTCAAATGGAGTTAAAGAATGTGCAAAGGAATAGTTTTAGAAAAGCATTTCTTCTGGTAGACTATGTCCTACCATTCATCTTAATTGTTCTTCACCTTTCATTTGTCACATTATGAGCTTTCTCTGACAGTAGCAATAAATAACAAAACCTACACTAGAAAGCTTTGAAGGATAGTGTTTAGGGGCATTGAACAAGCTGTGCATTGTAATAGTCTTTTAAATCCTGCCGTTCTTGTCTTTCACATTTTATTTCTGGCATGTTAAACATACAATGTACTTATTTTGTAGAAGCTGAATGCTGAACACAAAAGAGCCCCCAAATGACCATTTTTTTGTCAGCTTGATGAAAGTCAGGTTCAGAGCGAAGAAGCTTCAAAGATACCATAATCCGATATCGCGTTGGCTGTGATAAAGTTAACGTGACTTCTGCTATTCTTTCCTTAAACCTTTTACATTTGGTCACCTCTAATTCCAAGTTAAAAATAAACTACCCCTCAGAAACACAGAGACAATCTACAAAGGAAATACTTTTTTTCTGTATATTGTAAATTGTCCTGTAAAATATAACAATGGTGGGAAAAATGTAGGAACACTATAGAAGTCTTACAAAACTCAGTAAAAGTACTGGTCAGTACTGCTAGTAAAAAAAAAAATCAAAATGGCATTGGTTCAGAGTTTATGGGGACTTTTAACAATACTGCGTAATTTTGCAAACATACCAGTGCCTCTGGACAAACAACAGAGAATGAAAGACTGAATTTATACTTGTGGTAATAGTGCCTAAATGTCTTAGACTTAATGCTTTAGTGATAGTAATTTTGCCCCTTAAATGCAACACAGCTGTGCCTTTCAAAGGACACGGCTTCATTTTCAAGCTGAAGAGAAAGTGTTTGAGAGATACTTGGCTATTATTTCATCTGGAAATCCAGTAAGACAGCACATTTTTTTTTTCATCTGGAAATCCAGTAAGACAGCACATTTCTTTTCAACTCTCTTGTAGCTATACTTCAAGACTCTCACAAATGAACTATTGCAGATGGAAAGGCAGCTGAAGAATACTTCAAAAGAATTATACCATACATCCTATACGGGGAAATTTACTGCCCCCATTAGAAACCAAAGGGTCTGATCTAAAATACATTGAAGCCAGTAGGGATCTTTCCTATTTTAATGAGCTTTGAATCAGCTCTCAGTGAGCAAAGAGGAGGGAACCTATGCAGGAGCAGTACTTTTGCACAAATCCCATAAAAAAGGAGTGATGCTCACACAGCCCCCTCACACACAACACTGCAGCTAAGGGCCTGGAGCAGTACTGTACCCTGTGGAGTCTATGCTATTCCCAAGTTTAACTTTCACTTATTTCTTTGGGGTTTTTTTCTTCGAAATCTGGATTGACTTCAGATTCTAGTTTTCCACTCTACTTAGTATCTCAGCACACTATCTATTTTTGGAGTAACAAAACCCTAGCAGAAACTGAAATGGCTCTGCGGGGGCACAGGATGTCTTGATGTTTTGTACAGTAATGCATTGATGTGTGGCATTTGAAGAGGTTGAAATGTAATCCATAAGTTAGCAAAATAAGGGCATTAAAATCAGGCTTCACAAAGCTGTACAGAATAAAAACTGAAGACACTTAACTGGTTTTGGGTGATCTCATCTGCCAAAAGAGACTTGTGACAGCAGCCCATGTGCCTTAATTGAGGGAGAGTAAAAGTATTTACTACATTCTGCCAGCAAATTTAGGAGACAAGACCTCCAAGTAGATAGCAAAAAATAAACCAAATCTTAAACTTTTGTATTTAAGTTCTGCAGAAATTCCCCCTGAATGTTTTTATTCATGTCTTTATTTTTTCCCATTTGTTCTGTACGATGAAACCTCTGAAAGTCAAATGTGGTTTCCCAGACTTGTTCTTGGGAGAATGGACAGGAACAAATAGTGAACCTCCTGGACTTTGAACTGAGGTATTGTGGGCGTCTTCTGTGTGCTTACATCACGCAGGTAGTAACAGAAAGTAAGCAAAATCCAAATCAGTTATAAACTCTATGAAATTCAGGGTTCAAAAGTTCTCTATAGCAAGGAAGATCCACTGATAACATGGAGCAAGTCCTGCTGCAAGGCCTGCCATTCTGCTTGTCCCTGCTGCTCTCTGGACTTTGGGTTAAGGGAGAGAAAGTTAACGTTTCTTTTCCTTTTCGGCAAAATTTAAAATGTTGTGTTTTCCTTGTGTTTATGTTGATAACTATGATGCTAATATCCACTCACATACTTTATAAATAGTTGGAAGAAAGAATCTATTTATGAAAGTTTCAGCGGCCCATTCATTTTAATTAAGAGGCAAGAACATGCACAGGCCACATGTGAAACTTCCAGCAAAACCTCCAACCTAAACAGGCAGCAGAAGGCCTGATGCTCTTGATAGTCTGAGAAAAAAACTGGTTAAAATGACTCACTTTAAAAACAACAACAAACCATGTCAGGTTTTTAACCACAACAAAGAATAAAAAGGGAGACCAATTTATTTCTTCTTTTACGCTGTTCACCTTTCAGCGTGACCTGAACGCCGCACGCAGATGCTTGCAATTTGTTCCAGCACTAAGCGATCTCCAAGGAGAGTCCCTCGAGTCCCCCGGCTTTCCTCTAACACTGCTTGTCCAGGCTGACAAAACACGCCTTGGTGTTGGCAGTGGTGGTGGCCGGGAGCGGGTACAGTACTGAGGTGAGGCAGGAGCCGGGCTGTGGTGGGGACGTGTGCCGGTGCCAGCCCTGCTGCGCTTGTCTGTAGCAGGGGGGATGCCCGGGCAGAACTGGAGCTCTGTGCTCCCCGCAGGACTGGGGTGCGGCGCTGCTCCCCGCCACCCACAGCTCCAAGGAAAAGTGATTAAAGCAGGGCAGAGAGAAAAAGGATCCGCAGGACTCCATGGGGAAACACCGGGTTTCTTCTTTGCCATCCCTTCCTGAGAGGAAAATCTCATATTTTGTATTCCGTTACATACCACTCTGTGTAATAACCTGGGAAAACTTTGTCAAGGACTTAGCTAGCTAACGTCCGCTGGACCAGACCCTCGGGGAAGCTCTGTGTTCCCCTCAGGTTAAAGCGATCGTATGACATATCTCAAGCAATCTGTCCCTCTGAAAGCTGCAAAATCTGAAGGTGGGGGGGAGGGTTGGACTGAATTTCAGATACTGTGCAAAGCAGGTCATCCTCTGTTTGTTAGGAACAAAACAAGCTTGTTTCTCATATTTTATGCATATGGCTTTAAAGACAGATCAGAAGATGATGAATAATCTGTTTTATACTTTTTTCAGTAATAATGTTAAATGTCATGGTCCAGTAGAGCATGAAATCTGTCTTAACAGCTAGCAATCCAAAGGGATTTCAGTACTCAGTTGTATTTTTTTCCTTACAAGCCTTCTAGAAGCAACTTCTACCAATGTGGGCACACTGAAATTCGAGATTCACTTTAAGATCCATCAGTGCCACAGATCCATATTCATTGCAGGGGTAGACTGGGCTTGTGCTGAGCTGGCAGGGCTGAGCCACGTGGGGAGGAGGAGCAGGCAGCCAGCCCCATGCCTGTTCTCACCGCCCGATGTCCACGGTGTGCTCCTCTGGATGAGTCCTCCCAGCGACTTCACAGGGACTGCAGAGATGGGGATGGCCTTGGGGATGCACCCCTCGGTCTAAGCGTCTCTGCATGGGCTTCGGGCACTTGGTTCTTAAAACTGCCGAGTGCACACGCTCATAATCGAAATTAAAGAGGGCTATATGAGCTCAGCACCTCCAGAAATCAGAAACCAAGCATTTCAGAGCCTTAGAAATCTTTTTGGAGACATGGCAATATACAGCCACTGCTGGAAAGTTTTGCCAAGAAAGAAACATTGAGGGATGCTACTTGTGCTTGAGCTCTAGGAAAGGCAAAACAAGCTGTGCAGGATAGGTGAGTAGCGTGGGCCTGCAGGGGTATGCAAAGATGTATCAGGACTAATTCTCAGCATATCCCTTTGAATTGGTGATTCATAGTCTCATACAAACTAAGGCCAGAAAGGACTATTTGATCATCTAATACAGCCTTTTTGAAATAAATGTATTCTTGTATAAAGGGAAAGTAAACTATTCACATTCTGCATTAGCAATTTTTTTACATCTCCTTTGCGCAAAGGTAAATGGCAATAGAAAGCCAGGCAAACACAGGCACACACCCCTTTCCATCTATTTTGGGTTTGACTCCTATAATGCTTCATTGTTTGTTCATCGAATTTTCCTTGTGTTAGTCCTTAATTTTGTATCTGAAAGGTGAACATGGAAAAGAAAAAAACCCCTGTAAACACGTGTTTCTAGATTTGCTTCTAGATTATTAACAGTTTTGCCTGTCTGCTCTTTGAAAAGGTGCTGTACATGAAATCATCTGCCTGGTTGAAAGAAATACAATACTTACTTTAAAAAACCTTTTGTCTCCCTTTCTCTCTGAGAGTGTAGGATGTCAAATTTTCATCTCTGTTTGTAAGCTGTATGCCCATAAAGGAAAAGGCATTTTTAACTACACAGTGTAGTTTAAACGCACTAATGAAAATAAATGGGTATAAGTGCTACCAGAAAGTTTTACGCTCGTTCTTCTCTCGGTTTTCTAGTCTGTTAACTGCCCTACAAACCTCCGCCTTCACAGCTCTGTCACACTTCACACGGGATGGTTGGGTTACACGTACAGCCGGCCAGTACGAGTCCCGCGCTAACCATAGCTAAATAAAAACAGGAGCACGCCAGTGCGGCGCTCTGCTCGTCCATGGGGGTTCGTTCTCACACACGCTTGGTGGGTTTTGGCCGGCTGGCAGCAGCCTCCGGCTGTCCCCTGTCCCAGGGAGGGGTGCAGCTCCAGCCTCATCCCCCTCGGTGGCAAGTGGACCCATGGGAACAAGGAGCCAGGGAGGGGCGTTAGGAAAACACATCTCCCCCAGGGTGGTGGTTTGGCTGACAGCTCGGTCGCAGAGCTTAGGTAGGGGAGAGAGGGACTTTTCCCCACAGGGAAACACCACCCTTTCCTCCAATGCTGGAGCAAGCATGGGGACCGATGAGGAGAGGGGGCCAGAGACCTCTTGCCTTGGGCCAGGCTGTGGCAGCTGTGGGTGGGAGGTGCCTTCCTCCACCTCCTCCCTTTGAGGGGAGTCTGAGAGGAGGGGTCCCGTGTGTGACTGGCCTTTCCTGTCAGACCCCGGCCAGGCTGGCTCAGGCCCAGCTCGCTTCCCCACCACAAGTGCTCTACAGGGCTGAGGCTCTCCCGTGGCAAGCCAGGGTGACCCAGGCAGACCTGTCCACCCTGAGCGCCTGAGCCCGCAGCACCCCGGCCTTTATGGGCATTGAGCCCAAGGGGAAGTTGAGGCGAGCAGATGCTTAATTTATCATAATCGCACAAAAATAAACAGAAGATGGCTGCAGAGCGCAGACCGCGTTCTTCCCCCGGAGATAAATAGGAGAAATCCGCCTTTTTACCTCATAAACCCGAGGCAAGCAGGTCTCCTGGGTCCAGGTGCCGCCGGGGCACTCGGGAGACCTGAGGCACTGCCGGCTGCACCAGCCGCACTGCATGAAGCGCGGCGCCAGCAGGCACTGGCTGCAGGACCTGAGGTGATGGCAGCCCGGCCCCTTCAGCGGGATCTTCGTTATCTGTCAGTGGGAAGACATGATGCACAGATCCTTTTAATACGTACGCCGAGCGGCGAGGAGAGTCTCTATTTATGCCATGCGCTGTGGTGCTACTCAAGATTTCAGATGTGCAAGCTGCGGCTTAACGTCTCTTTAGCTCAGTAATTATAAGATCTTATAAGTAATTTAACTGACATGATTTTAAATTCGCTTGGGAGAAACCCTAAAGGCATCTTAATGTTACATACAGTTACTACCAGCATCTGGTGTTTACAGCGAGATACCATTTTTTGCTGATGGAAAAGAAAACAGCAGCGTGCTCCTCCCAGTTCTGCACTAGTTCTTGGAAAAAACAGTGTATCTCAGTATGCCTTAGTTCATACATTTGTAAAAATAGGCATGATGGCTATTTCAGCTTTGGCGAGGCTGTACTAAAATCTGTGACACACTTAGAGCGTGTGACTGCCCATGTACTTGTTTTGTAACACCTACCGTCAAGAAACATATACTATACCTAAAATATGAATTAAAATTTATGTTATTGAAAATATCAGGATATTTATAAGAATAGTTACTCTAAACATATAAGAAATATTTTTAGTCAAAATATTAAAATTATTATGCAAGTGCTATATATATAGTGTATATATATATGCTATATAAATACATCATACTTCCTTACACTTCAGTACTTTCCTTAAACTTCTTGTGGACATTTTCTTGAAGATTACTCCTACAAATATCTAATACGTTTCTAGTAAATGATTAATAACCATCTTTACTAATAGCTGATGTATTTCTGTAAATTCTTATAGAACTCAAGGCATCAAATTATTGCTTACGATTATGGTTTAGGATTATCTGTAATATTATCTGCTGATGTCTTAAAGCCATCCTAGAATGCATATCTACTTATGATAACAGCATATTTATGCCAGCTCTTCATCTTTTATTAACCCTTTGTAGACTATATGCTAAAGCAATCTTCAAACCTTGCTATGAACACTGACTCCCAATTTTAAACACACCCACGTAATTCTTGCACACACACCCCTCCTTCAAAAATTATAATATTGCGACATAAACCAACAAAAGCCAGGAAACTGTGAGCACCCTTCTTTCCTTAAGCCATTGTGTGTTGTTTCTTTGCAAGCACTTGAATTAAGGACAGGGATTCAGCCCTAAAATTTGCATTTCCTGGCTTTTGTTGGTTTATATCACAGCTCTTACGTTATTTAAACATTTTTCAATATTAGGCTGTCGGTTTGTTTAGTAGGGAAAAAAAAATCTCGAAGGAAACTTGCCTCTCTAACGTTCCCAAGGGAATGGCAAGGCTGGGAGGATGCGGAGCATAAAGCAGCAGTGTGAGTAGTTGCTCTTACTGAAAGTTGCTGCTCTGACGGCAGGTTTACACAGCGCCCAGAAGGATTAGATTATGAACCACTCACCTTTTTCCCAGTCACTACCAGGGTATAGCCATCATCTGCTAATGAATTCTCGACAACAACTTGGGGAGAGACGGGGTGGGAGTCTAGCTGAAAGCTGACATGTGGAGCTGTGGGTTCTGAACGGGAAACCACTATCTAAGAAAGAAAGAAATCAGGAAAAATCAGCTGGCAGTGTGTGACACAAATGCATGCTGCTCGGCGGTCTCATGTTCCTACCACTTCTCTGCTTGCATTAATTACTTTGCGTTACGTTGCATAATATTTTGCATAATGTTCCATCATGATCTGATTAAAGCGCTATAAAATCTACTTTATTTAACACAGCAAAATCATGGCTGTTGGAGGATCCTCAAAATACATCGTATTTATTAAAATATGAAGGAGTCATTGCATGTTTTCTAGTCCTTTAACTTCAAGTATTTATAAATCAACCGTAAAAAATGAAGATGGGTCATTTACTCAGCCCTGTACATTTAAGAAAGAAGAATTTTATCTACAACACCTATTTAAAAGAATCTTAAAACTCCAGGCCTTCAACAGTCAAAGGTATTTCCATTTATTTTCACTTTGGTCCTTCAGTTTGAAAAGTAAACTTTACCTTGTGTCAACAGTATCTGGTCTTGATGCAGTATCTTGAGTATCTGGGTACAAAGCTATCGCAGGCGCAGGTTGCGCCGTCAGCAGCTGTACAGAGCTGGAGGTACACTCATGGACCCCGATTCCCAGAGCTGGCGAGGTAGCTATTGCTACAGACAGGCTCTTACAAGACGTGGCAGGGCACCTCGAGATCTGGCTCCCGCTGATTTCAGGAGCCGTGTGTCCAGGACAGAACACTCAAAGCACATCTTATAAATGACAGGCAGAGCTGGAGGCTTCTCTGGAAGATGTTCCAAAACGGGAGCCTAATTTAGTTGTCCTGAAGTCCTTTTGCAAGAGCCCTCTCTCCCTCTCTCTCTCTTGATTTCAGGAGATCTTAGGGAGATTAGTCACACCAGTATGAAATTCCCCCACTAGTCATCTCTCTGCAGCTTGAGTTACCTAAATACTTCTGAGAATTTGGGCCTATTCCTGCAAGCACACGCTTAACTTTACTACTGTAACTTTGTTGACTTCAGTGGGATGAGTCATGGCTGTTAAGCACAGGCATAAAGCATCTGCAGATTGGGGTGGATATTCGATAGCGAGATTTTATAGACTTGGGCCTGCAATCCAGAAGGATGTGCGCCCAAAATGTGATAGCATCAGGCAACAGAGGCAGGGGATTGTTTACATGAGGGTAGATCATGTTCATGTTTCAAAAGCTGCATCACATGTAGTTTACTTAAGGAATTCAGATAATAAAGATTTGCTGAGAAGTTGAGATTCAATGGGGTTCGTTATTTAAAAAAACTGAAGCCATTCTGGAAATCACTTGTATGTCAAATGTTTAATTTTTCACTATAATGAGGCTTTTCTTCTGACTCCGAAGGCAGCATCAGAACAGCTAGGACATTGACTTACACAGTTTCACTGGCTTTTCGCACTGCCAAGGTCTTTCAACAAGATGGCTGACTCCAAAACTAGACTTAGAGATGCTATAATTACAGCTGATGTTTGGTTGTAATTCAAGACTTAAATAAAATATACGAGCAGTTAATTCACGGCAATAAGTGCTTCACAACCCAGAGGTATTTACAGTTTGGGGTTACAAGAGGCTTTTTTTTCTTCAAAATGAAACTGGCTTTGTTAAAGACTTTGCCATGGGTTTGTTTCACAGTACAGAAAGTGCAGCTTTTAGAAATCAATAAGGTCTGATCATTTTTGGTGACACAGAAGTACGGTCTCTGACTCAGTGTATTAGGGCATGAGCTCTGTTTTTACATTCAGGACAATGAAAAATAGAATGGACTGTAAAGCTGCATGAAAAAGCTTGATTAATGTTGGCATTATGGGGAGAGGTAGCACCACAGCTGCAAATACCTTTTTAGTTGATCATTAGCCATGTCTCATCTCGAATACCCACTGCTATAAAATGCTAAGAATTCTTTTCTATCATTAATCCAGGCTTCCTCTTATTGCCAAGCATTCTTTCTGATTGAGCCACAATGTTAACCCTTTAAACACATCTGCATTACAACCTCAGACCGATCATGAAAATTTGGATCCCATCTCTACAATCTTGGAAAAATTATTCGGTACCTTAAACACTGACCGACCTTTATTTTACTGAGGCTGATAGTCAAATCACCTGCTCAAAGCCCAAGTGAACAGACTTTGACCTCATGACATACAGGGAGCTCAAATTACACTTCCTAACTCATTTGGGACTATGCAATAAAAGTTTGGAGTTTGCTTAGAACTAATCTACCAGCCTACAGTGTTGCCGTAACAGATACAAGATGCAAAAATGCTCTTTTTGGTCTATATAACTGTGTGGTTTTTGCACGCATCAGTCCAGTCCTTGAAATTCTATCTTACCCTTATCCAACATAATCCTGAAGAAAAAGGCAATATGAAGACAGCTTCTACAGCAGGAAGAAGAGGCTACTTAGGACTCCAGTGTCGTTCTCAAAACCTCTGATTTTTATTGCTTGGGACTGGGGTGGTATGCATACTGTGTGGCTTTAATCTACCATGGACACACCACCATACAGGGGCTGCTTCTACCGTGGAAATGGTTGAGTACCACAGAAGGATTTCTCTTTACAAAGACTATAAAGTGCTGGTTTAGTGGGTTTTTTGGTTTTTTTAGGGGGGGAGTGGGAGTGGTGTTTTTTTTTTTTTTTTACATTTTAATAATTAATTTAATAACCAAGCATTTCTCCAGATTATAAGAGAAATTAAAGTATATCTTTGTGCCTGCACTCAAGCAGTTAGGAGAGAGGGAAGGTCTTGCACAGATAAATAATTGACTAAAAGAAAACAAACAGACGTTATCAGTAAGTGGTCAGTCCTTGCAATAGTGAGAAGTCACCACAGGTGTTCTGCAAGGTGTCTGTGCTGGGATTCATACTGTTCAACATACTCATAAATAAGTTGGAAAGGTGGTTGAGCAGTCCAGTGACAAAGTTTTCTGATGATCTGAAGGTATTCAAGGTGATAAAGATGAGGACAGACTATGAAGGATGGCAGAAGGGCTTTACAAGACAGCATGTCAAGGCAATAAAATGGCAGGTGAAATACAACAAAGATGATGAATTTAAAATGGTATGTGATAGATAGTTCCACGAAAACATCATCTCACTGCTCAGTAGCGGTAAAAAAACCCCACAAATAAAAACTTGGGAATTATTAGAAAAAAATTAGAGAACAAATTGGAAAACATCCTGATGTCATACAAATTTCATGGCTTGCCTGAACCTTGAATTCTCTGTGCAGTTCTGGTTGCCTCATGACAAAAAGAGTATGTTAAAATGTGAAAAGGTTCAGAGAAGGGTAACAAAGATGATTAAAAGGCTGTAATGAACAACAACTGAGTAGCGTAGGTGTGGAAACGCTAGGAAAAAGACATACAGAATCGTGAGCGGGTAGAGACCGACCATTCACTCTCTTCTAATGAAAGTACTAAACACCATCAAAAGACAGAAGTGAGAGTCAGGTTCCAAGCAAACAAAAGAGTAAGACTTCATAGGAATATGTGATGACCTATGGGACTCCTTGCCGAAGGATGTGAATGCAAGGTGTATACACATGCAAAGGGAAACTCCGTATGTACATGGAAAGAGCTAAACAGACAAAACTCAATAGCTCAGGAAATCCCCAGAATGGAAATAGTTGGAGGCTTGAAGCAGAAGGTATTATGTATGTTGCCTGGGTCCCTAGGCATCCACTTGTCACCGCTGCTGGAGACAGGGCACTGAGCTACATGGACTCTTCATTTAAACCCATGTGGCTCTTCTGATGTTCTTACAAATAACCTTTCTGAGAATCACATTCATTATCAGTAACTACAACCCTAGACATCCTTCTCAAAGCAAATACAATATTTATGTCCCTCTATTTAAGAGAAAAACAAAAAAATTACGTGGTCTTTCAGCATACCTCAAAGTACTTCCGTGAAGATAACAGCCAACAGTTAATTGATTAATGGTTATATTAATTAATATATCCTTTATACTGGAAGTCAGTGATCACTTAGGTCCATGAACATTAAAATAATTCATTTAAATATTCTTTCATTGCCATTAGCTAGTATTAATATTAAGTTAGTAGACTTGACTCTAGCTTTGTATATGCATAATATGGCAAATTAAGACTGTAATAACTTGAGTTGAAAACCAGAATGCAACAGCTTCTTTTAAAAATAATTCTGATGCTCAGTTCTTCTAGTCAGCAGGATTGAATTACAAATGTTACTGTCTGCATGTTGAAATATCTTCTGCAAAAATGAGAGGCCTTCTAAAAGCAATCCCATCTAAGTATCATATTGTTATTTTTTCCCTAGATGTCTGGCAGGTGTAGGCCATTACCCAGCAGAGATAGGCTGAGGGTTAACTTTATTGTGTAATGCCTCAAATGCCCTGGGATATGCAGCGTAGCCTTGCAAAGGGCACATATGTAGCTCTCTAAATGCTGTATATCATTCTAATCCATGGAGAGTATAATGGATCTCCTCTAAAGGGTGTAAGCTTTTCTACTCAAACTGAATATTAAAACATGTGTGCTCTCAAAACAGTTATTTGGCACCAGGTGTTAACTTTAATTTGACTATACGAATTTTGCATTATGCAATATTTGATATTTTTTCTGGGAACATCAAGATACATTCTTTACCACAGAAAGAAATACTATTATAAAACTGTTAAAAGTTGAGCCTGAAGATATGAAAACGTTACTTATCTAGAGTTTGCTACAGTTTTCTGTAGGTTTAAAAATGATAAAGTGGGAAACATTGCAACTATTCGCATTCCTACAAATGTACGTGTGCATTGTCTGCATTTAGCTTTAAATAGGTCAGACGGCCAGTACGGAAAAGCCAGGTGAATTGCTGGACCACAGAGGCAGGACAGCAGCAGGCACTGAGGACAGCCTTTGCAACGACTCTGTGGGCATCCCAACACTCTTTCCTCCTCCTGGCTCTGGAAGGTTTAAGGTCCATGCTTATGTATTTCTTGATCTCCTTGCACTTGCTTCCAACATGGCTTGCCACTTGCACTAGTGGGTTTTGTTACGACTGTATTTGTCTAGTGGGACAGGGACTGGATCAAAAGGTGTTTGATCAGTTCGAAAGTGGAAATGGCTTCCAGTATGCTGTGGTATAAACTGGATTTGAATGATCATGCTGAAAGATGCAAAGCTCTGTGTTTCCTTGCTCTGCGTCAAGTCATTTTGCTGACAGGCACCGTGGCATTGAGCCTCGATTCCTGGAGAGACGAGGCCTTGCCACTTTGCTGTTTGCAAGAGGAGAGCAATGTTGAAGGCTTGGCTCTCTTCTTGCTGTATTCTGGGACAAATTTTTCCAAGCCTTGACTGCAGTTACAAATAAAAAGCAGATGTGATTATTTTTGTCTATACTAATTTCTGAAACATGCATTATGTACCCTGGCATGTAATCTATGAAAGCAGCTATGACACATGCTAATTTCTCTCTTTTCAGGGAAATGAGAAGTGTGTGTGTGTTAAAGTTTGGTGGTGGTGCTGTTTGTTTTTAATCATAAGTATTCCTGGGAAAGGAGTGTGACTATCAATTGTTTTGTCTACTTGGATGTGAAAGACAACAGGTTTGTGCTCAGTGTGTGAAAATTTCCCAGACCATTGATCTGTGCCAGCCCACTCCCTATTCCTCATCAGACAGAATCAGGGGCACCAAATGAAACGATAAGACAGCAGGTTAAGGAGACGCCAAAGGAAGCTCTTCATCATTCAAAGCAGAATGAAATTATGGAAGTCATTGTCACAGCGTACTGTAGAGAATAAAAATAAAAAACAATTTCAAAAAAATAGTTTCAAAAAACAAGAAGAAAATTGATGGAAAAGAAGTCCATCAAGGACTATTAAACACCACATATGGGTGCAATTTCCAGCTCAGGGAATCTCTGGGCCGCTGAGTGCCAGAAGCAGGAGAGTACTGGGAGAAGTATCGCTGTGTGCTTTTACTTGCCTTATACCTCTCCCTTATCCATCTTAGCCCCTGTCAGATGCAGGAGACTGTGCTCCCTGAACCTTTATTCTGACCCCACACATCCTTTCTGAGCTAAAAATATGGTTAAAAATACTGGGATATATTGGGTCCCTACAATAAGGCTTATTATTATTCTATGGTTTTTAGTGTCTAGCAAGTGCAGAGAGGCCCTGAGGAGGGTGAGCGGCCTGTTGTGTGATGTGCTGTACTCCAACGAGGCCTATCGGTGCCATCATGCTTTGGTTCTCGTGCCCTAAGCCATTTTTAGTCCAGAATCTATTCAGACATGACAGTGCGTGACCATGTTTTGCTAAGGCTTGGCTTCTCAGCTAGAGCTGGCTCATGCCCAGCTACATTGGACAGGACTGCAGCCAGCATGTGGCTGACTGCATCTCAGGGTCTATGTATACCCAGGGGAAGACCCTTTCCTTACCTCTGGGAGCAACAGGATGGATGTCCTACTACCCCGTGAAGATGAGAGGGCGTATGGGGGAGCTCCTCACTCCGCACGCAGCTGGGTGCTGCCCCACTGTGCACTGAGTTTCCTTGGTATAGAAAGAAGGATGAGATGGCTCTGCTGCCAAAATTTCATCTGAAGAGAGTGGTTGTCCATAGTAGTTGTAAAACATACAGCAAAAACTTCTCTATCCCTCAAGAAGGTCACTAACAAGCAGTGCATTAGCTTGGGCTTTACCTCAGTGAGGCCAGCTTCAAGCGTAGGGAGCACATGCAGCATTCTGCTTCCAAACATAGCATTATGCTGAAAACCAGCCTCTGCATACGTTAAGGGCATCAGTCTCTTGTTCATTGTTAAGGCGAGACCAAATGTGAGCTTTGCAGAATAAATCTTGTAAAACTTTCCCATATCCCACTCTCCCCAGAGCTATCAGAAAGATTTCCCCTTCCTGAAGAACTTCGCTCTTTTCTTCATCACTCAAAAGTCATTCTCTGAAATAATACCAAGCTCCAGGGGAAAAAAAAAAAAAAATCACCTTGGAACTGAGCAAAACTAGAAGATATTTTATCTCAATATATCATGGTTTGTGTTTTCTTTTTTGACAAACTATAATTTCCCAAAATACTGGCTGGTAATGAAAGTGTCTTTTCCAGTTGTGAGCTGTATTCTCAGTGTAGCTTCTTTGGCTTGAGCAGAGTAAGGCTGCTTTACACCAGCTGAAAATCTGATTCCCCAGCTACAGCAGTGTGACTGGGTGCTGTTTTCTAATCAAATAACCACTGTGAAATACCTGATTCACTTTGCACCCAACAGCTGTACTTTCAGCCTGTGTTCCCAGTCACACTCTGAAAACAAGCACAATAAGAAAGGCCGAAACAGCTGCAACTTCTCAACAGAAAAAAAAAAGAAGGGGGAAAAAAACCCTTGTTGTCAGGCTCCAGCTTAGGAAGGAAGTAAAACCATTTTTCTTTTCCGTCTCATGCATGTCAGCTGTCTTAGAAAAATTATTACTGCTCTGTTTTGTAACAGAAACTCCACAATATTTGCTAAACTACAAACTCCAATCTATTCATGGCCAAATACAGATTTAACATTTCTGATGTAGCCAAAACATGCTTAGTATGTCAATGGACTGCAATTACTCTCCAGGAGAGCTTTGGAATTCACCTCCTGGCCCCAATTATCCTCCTTAAAAGAACTCATGAATCTTCTGTATTTGGACCATCCAGATCGATTTGATTTTAGTTTTAGATTTTGGCTGAAAACAATAAACATTTAGTGAAGGAGGCTGTATTCCCTTTCCAGTGTTAGTGCTTTCCAGAGCTGTTTAAGTGAATAATTCTATCTAATTGAACTAAAAGCAAAAGCAGAAAAGAACAGGTGACTATTCCTTGGTTGGATAAAACATACCTGCTTTTGTATTTGGAATATTACTGGCTCCTTAGATGACTTTTTTTTTAAATAAGCAAAATACAGGCTATATTCTGAGTCGGGTCATTAGCACAGTTTTCATGGCTAATGCCATAAGTTTCAGTGGAATCACTTGTAAAGATAGGAACTATTCATTGTGATACATCTCTAAATACATCAAAACTCCAGAATCAGGTAGCCATCATCTACAGTCTCAGAAACTACATGTTAAATCTTCTGTTGACTTTTGCAGCAATGCTGTCCTATAGCTGTGCGGTAAAGAGGGAAAAATGGATGGACATGGAAACAGTCAGAGATGAGGCATCAGCAGGAAGGCAGAAAGTGATGAGCAGAAGAAAGTGCAAAAGGAGATGAAAGACAGCAAGAAAAAGAAAGAAAAGAAGGTGAATCAAGTGGTTGGCTGCTGATCAAGTATAAGCAAGTATAAGAGGAGGATATGAAAAACATTTTCAAATAAATTTCTCTCAGGTTGAGCATCAGTAGCTTGCTGCTGCACCTACTGGCTTCCACAGCGCAGGCTTGGAGCTTCAATTCCATTTAGGTGGGATGATCACTATGTTTTAAACATCTTTTTTTCCCCACAAGATGTTTTGTAACAGTTAAAGGAAACCCTAAATTAATACAGCAAAAATGTGAATTAAATGTTCATTACTTTCACCAAGCTGTTTCATATTGGAGCACAGGGTGTGCTTGTCAGAAACACAGGTACTGGACTACTATTTCTTTTAATCTCATGGATGACTGCTAGTGCTGAAATTTATGTCACAAACTAAATTGTCTAAATATGGTAAGGTTTGGTATTTCAAAGAGGTTAGAAGATGAACTGGATTCACTGGAAGGGCTGAGCTGATTTTCTAATTTTAGAAACCTATATATGCATATTTTTTCTTTTTTTTTTAAATAATTGGCATGGAGATATGTTCACAAGATATTAATACAATATAAACAGTTTTAAAACAGGTTCCCTGATAGGTAGAATTTTGCAACTAATTTCTTCTGAAAGAATACCTACCTCTGAAGGGATATAGTCAACTCTGAATAGGTGCAAGTTACAAGGGGATTGCATAGGAAAATTCAATATTTGCATGTATAAAGAGATAAAAATATGAGTGCAAATGACTGTGCAAAAGTGAGGTGCATAATAAGTAAAAACCGGAGGATTCTTTGCAATATGTTCCAGCAGATTTGTGAATGAAACAAAAAAAGAACATCATTACATTTCTTCGCTAAAAAATGTGGGGAAGTGTTTGGGGATATCTTTTTGATAAATTAAGTCATTGTTAGATTATCCTGATTTTTTTTTAACCCATTTCACTTCAGTAATGGTCATTTAATAGCTCAATCTTTAATGATCTCCATCTCATTGCAGTTAATAGGTATATTTCCATAGAAACACTGAAAATCTGCTTTAGTTGGGCAATTGCTAATGAACATGTTTGAAAGCACTTCCTAGATAACTATTAGTGAAAAAAAAAACCCTAATGTAAGTGAACATTAAATTCTGCAGAAAGCTATGTCTTCTGTATCTTACAGACCTAGTCCTTTCAAGATCATTTAAAGGCAAAACAAATACTAACCTTTTTATTTGGAGATAGTGTCATTAAAAGTAGTCAGTATGCTTATGCTCCTGCTGGTTGCACCAAACCCTCAAAGAAAGAGCTCCTACCTATTACAATACGAGCCCAATGCTGACTTCCCCCTGTAGCTCAAACCAATCTAATTCAATGATGAGAATATTTCTGCTAATGGCAATGTGCAGCTTACACAATAGCCTTTCTTTTGATCCATAACTGAACCTGGAATGGGAAAAGTATTCTGGAATTATTTTAATTGTTCCTTGATTTGGGCAAATGTCTGAATGAAGTGTGTGCTGCAGGACTTGAATGAATAATTTAAGGAATGTTACAAATAAAAATAATGCTGTCTGGCACTTTCCCTAAAAAGCTTTGTGACAGCCCAGAAGAAATGCAGCAGGCAAGACAGTAGTTGTTATTAACTGTATTTTGTAGATAAGGAAATGGCTTCAGAAAGGTTAAACAAATTGCTCATGTTCGCTGTGTGAACCAGTATCTACATTTAAGAATAGCAATGGGTTGCTTCTGTGCTCAGTGCGTAGCTCTTAGCATTTGCCTTTCCTGCGCTGAAGACAAACTGCAGCTTAAAGTTACCAAGGTCATCATGGGAAGTTCAGGTAAAACTGGCAGGGTTTTCATTGAACATTTTGTTAAATTCCTATCTTTTAGGGGGAAAGCAAAACATTATTTTCTCCAGTTTTTCATCCGTCCTTTGTAGCAAATCACTTTGACCTCCCTCCCTGCAGGAGCATTATGGATTTTTCATTATGGGGCAGGTTCTGTGTCCAGTCTGTGCAGAAGACAGAAGTGGAGGTATAGGATTCCCTTTGTCCCAAAAGGGTGCCAATAGTGGGTTAACAAACACTGGGGAACAATATGTAACCCTACGTACTATATGTGGCAAGGACAGAGAACAAGGAGAAGGCAGAGAAGAAAGGGAAGGCTTGTTAGTTAATCTATCTGATGACTTACACCACACAAAGCTTTTTATGAAAAGGTGCAAGTGCCCAAGCGTTTTCTAATGGAAGGTTTTGGGAAATGGGAAAGCTGGAAGGACACAGCAACTCATGATGGCAAATCTCATCAGGTTTCAGTTAATGATGGTTGGGGAACAATGCTACTAACTTTGATGACTCTGCAGCCTACAGAGCAAGAAGGGCCAAAGACTGGCAACGCTTCAGGAAGCCCAGTAGAAGACAATAATTCTGGCAGACTAAAAGAACACAGGTCCTTGGGTGCAAGAGGGATCCTGGCTGACATGCACACCCAGGCTGGACCCTGTGGCAGCTGGAGAAGCCAATCTCTCAAAGGTGGTCACTGCAGGATGACAGTGCTAGAAGTAAGATGGGTGAATAAAGGAAGTCCTTGGTGCTTTCAAAGTATTTTATCTTCTGATGTTTGATTTTGACTGCCAAGTTTTTAGAAAATTTTTGGCCCTATGGGTTAGATTTATTTTGTTAATCACTTACAAAGAAGTCATGTAGTGTAATCTACCTGTCTAGATTAGTTGTATAGTCGGTGGAAGGAGGCAGACTTCTCAGGAGCGTGATTGACCACTTATGGAAAACCTGCTTTAGGACAGGGACGAATTACTGTCCAAAAGAACAGAGTGAAAAGAGAATGAGCAAGAGCCTGATAATCTAAAATGCACTCAGAGAGGCTTGAAGTAGGTGGAGGAGGAGCTAATCTCAATTCTAGAGCTGTGAGTCATAGGCTATGGGTACATTAGCAAGTAATTTGGTGCCAGAGGACTGCATCAGTATATAGAAACAACTAAGGCCAAGGCTCCTGCTTTTACACTATAAACTGCCTCGGCATTTTACTTTGAACTAGGTTTTAATCTGACCAAATGACCATATGAAGCATTTATCTGAAACTGTTTGAAGACTCAGTCACTGTTTTGGACCTTTCTGCCCCAGCTGGGGTTGGACCGTATTTGATGTCTATCCAAGACAGAGTTTCAGTTTAGTTTCCTTTGAAAGAAATCTAGTTTTATGGACCAAAACTGCTCTGTGAACTGAATCAGCTGGACTAAGTGGAGATCATGGTGGAATTTGCTCCAAAATCATTGCTCCAAACCACAAAGCCCATGTACACACTTAAACTGCTGAATGCTCTATTAGGCACTTTGTTTATATTCCAGAGGCTCTATTTTACTCAACAATTTCAATTTTCTAACGCCCTGTTAAACTCGGATAATACTGTTCCTCACTTTTCACTATCCTGCTAAACTCCAATAGTTGTGGGGTTTTTTTTATTGTGAAGGTGTCATAGTAATATTTACCTGCATGAAGCGGCCCTCTGAAGTTCCCAGATTAGCAACGGTAAGGTTCTCTTTGGTGAAGACAGATATCGAAGTTAACAGGACACTGTTGAACTGGCCCATGAACAAGTCAACCCTCTGCAAAGGAGTCGTAACTTCTAAGCGATATTCATCATCTTGTGCTCTGCAGTATGAAGCATTTCTTGAAAAAGCCTGTTAGAAAATGAAGTACAGATGAGTACTGTCTTTACGAGTAGGAATAGATCTTTGTCAGAGTGAAGTCATTTAGCACAAATGCATTTGACCAAAAGTATTTTAAAATGTTTCAAACTTAATTGCTTCATCAGTTATGATGTTCCACGAGGAAGGTGACGACTTCTTAATGTTATGGGAACGTTTCTTTTAACATTTTTTTATCCTGTCTGTTGGGAATAAGACATAGGATCTTTAATCAGATGATATGTGTATAAACACATATATCAAGGTATCCTTTCTCTTAGTGACTGCCGTAATACTGCTTCTCCGAGGGTCTCAGAATTCCTTGACTGCAGAATCTGCCCAGCGACACACCTGCTTCTAAAACAGTGATCCCTAGAAAATGATTGTCTAAATACGGTGCAATTTTTTAACCTTTTTTGAATTAAAATAACAATTTACAGTATTCTTCTCTTTCTAGTTTCTTTTCAAGATGTTTTTCAGTGATAAGACAGAAAAGGGGAGAAAAAGATGGAGAAAGAGGAAAGGGAGATAAGCAAGGAAAAGTATGTTTCTGATTGCATATTTAAATGAAACTATGGGGAAGCCAGATTTTTATAACTAACAAGGCTATTGTATTGATCATCTACGGCTCATGCACTATTTTGTCCAATCTCTAGATGTCTTGGGTATACTATAATAGTTGCTGCATTTGCAGGATTTTCTCTTTCAGTTTGGGAATAGAGATTACATGTTTTTAATTTTCATTGGAAAAATTTTTGAACAATGCACTTAAAGTTATCTCCGGAAAAGAATATAACCTGCTGTCCTGACAATTCAATAGTAATCTATTAACTGATAATTCTGTTACTATTGATACTACATCATCTGTTTTGGTGAGATCGTACAGATAATAACCAGGAACCCTCTAAAGAATGTCTAACCAGTTTAAATTTGGAAGTCATCTAGCATGTTCCTACTGTGACATACTTTATGAATAAATATATAGGGATATTATACAGGATCTTATGGTGATTCCCTCTGTTGAAATCAATAGAGCGCTTCATTTTTCCTAATTTTTTAATTGATTTGTTGTTGTTACAAATGCATTTTAAATTTTTTTTTAAGAAGCTTGAACTAAACCTTTTAAAGACAATCAGAGATTTTCCACTAAATTAAATAGATCTGGACCATACCCTTAAAGAGTAAGTAAGAGTAAAAATTTATTTTCTTATTTTCTTGATTCAGATGGTTTTCCTTCTACTACCTATAATCAAAGTACTATGAGAAAGCAAGGAATGAACCAAGAATTTTTTGCTGGCTCAACTCTGGTGAATTCTGGAGAAAAAACAAGGCATTGAAAGTACTATTAACAAAATGTTCAACCTCACAGCTCAGTCCTTTGCTGTTGAATGGTAACGTTTCTGAACTGTGCACAGCAACAGCACTGGCAGGTGAAGTTTTCTATGATCCCTGGGAGTTGCAGCCAGCTGTGGTGCCAGCTTTTCTCCGGGTGCATTGTCAATTTACTGTATCATTTAGGTAAAAACCTGCGTAAGACCAAACAAGAGCAACTGAAATCTCTGTGCACTGCCTAATGATACAGAAAGCAGGCTTCCAGATTAGATCTGATACAACAGTGACTTAACAGTTTGGTTATCCACATGCTAAAGTGTTTGCTGTATTAGTTTTGGTATTAACCGTTGAAGTATGGTGTGTTTTGCTCAGCAGGAACTGAACGAAGACTTTGCACTAGGCACACATTCATTGAATACAGTTTAAATATTTTTGACTGATCAACAAGGGACAAATTCAGCTTTTCTTTGCTTTGGCCACCAGACAAGCTAAAAGCTTTATTCTTTTGCACTCATATCCTATCCAGTCTGAAAGTATTTCTGAAACATCTGTGCAAAGATTACTCATACAATGAGTATGAATAGTTCAAGTGCAGAAAGAGGTATAGTCTTCATGCTTTTTGAAATAAGGCAGATTTCTGAATTTACCCTTCCCCCAACTTGGGATCTCTGCTCTTTGCTGCAATTCCTTTTTTTCCATGAGCAAATGACTTCGGGGAGAGATGTTTCTGTGCTAACATTCTCCTGTGTAGTCATCTTAACACAATTGGAACATGCTGACACGTCTCACGAAACCCTGTTCAAGCTCCTCTTAACAAGTGTCTAGATCTTCCTGCCTGCCCCAACACCTTTCCTAGCTTCCCCGAAGTCAGTTCAGTCACAAAGTCAGCTCAGCCTTCCTCAGAGATGTTGTAATTTTGGATATCTGCCCAATAACCTGTAGACTGTTCCACATATGGCGCTCTCAAAACCTGGCGCTTCATGGATTAACCATAATGTAAGGTTAGCTGTTTAAGAAATCGGAAGGCTTTGATCTTTGAGTAGAAATGCAGAGATTAAAAGGCTGCTTAGAAAACTAAAGGAAGATTGATAACATGGAAAACTTCGGCAAAGAAGCTGCTTTAAATTAACTCTTTGAAGCCTGAATCTCTCCCTCCCTCTTTCTCAGTATACACATAAGTATCCATTTGGCTGTCAATGTGGAAAAATAACTGATGTCAGATGATGCACTCTGGATGTTACGCCAAGTTCCAGTGACAAATCAAACAACTATTGAAATGGGCGATTAGAAAGCGAGAGCGGGTAAGTGCTTGGGTTGGGCTATATTGCTTCTCTTATAGGACGAGAGGTGCCAATTGCGCGTGTGATTCATAGCCAGGGCTTTGTGAAGATGGTGTTAGGTGTGACGCTGGAATGCAATGAGGTGTGGGCAAGCCCTGCCTTTTGGCCATGTCCAGAAGGATAGGAAATAACCAAAGCTATCTTGTTTGTTCATGGGGGAAGTTGCAGTGTTTCAGAATTTACCCTGGATTTGGTCCACAGAAGACAAACGCGCCAAAAAAGTCTCTAGACATTGTTGAGCTGGGCTATCAGGAGCTGTTGCTGTTTGGCAGTTAACTGATGATTTATATATCATATTCAGTGAGCATAAAAACAATATTTTGGACAGAGTTGCACATTTGAAGCCAAAAGTGCAAAGCAGGGAGGAAATTTTAAAGCCACTAATGAAAATCTCAAAAAAATACTCAGTTAGGTCAGTGTCAGAACCAATCATAGAGTCTGGTCTCTAATCTGAAGAGCTAGACTTAGGGGAAAAAAAAAATCAAAATTTTTATCAAAGACTTTTTGGGAGCTTTTCTATTATTTGCAACAACTGCAGTTTGGAGAAACACTCCTTGAGGACCGTCCTTCTAGAGCTGGCCAAAACCTGTTCTCTTAGTTAAGTGCAGTGCTCAATTAGAAAGTGATATTATGTGTAATGTCTTGATACTATGTTTAATGTCTTGAATAAACTAGATATTAATGACTTAATCACTGCAGAACATCTAATACTGTCTTGTGAGCGACTTGGAGGAAGTCATTAAAATTAATATTTAATTTGACAAATTGGAGAAACGGTCTGAAAGTAACTAGGTAAAATTTCCTAGTGTCAATTGTAAAACACTACAGTTGTGAAGGAGAATTCAGGTGAAAGTAGAAATAAGCAGGACTCTTATTTCCTGCTGGTTTGCTTACATGACTTTTAACTTGGCTGTCAGGAATCAAATTCCTAAGTATCAACTTTTGTTTTCTGTTATGGATCCTGGGACTCTTCCTCTCTTCCTTAAGAGAAGTGGGCACCCACAAGTGCTAACAGCGTTAGTCCTTTGAGCATTTCTATGGCATAACATGGAGCAGGGGTAAATGAGCTACTGCTAAATGAGCTGGATCCTGTTATCTGCAAATGGCAAAAGTCCTCTTTCAAAGAAAATGTTGTAGAGTGAATGAATAGATGATTCTACATAACAAATTGATTCCCAAGCCAATTAAAAATGGAGACAGTGTATGAGTTGCTTATCTCTTCTGTTGTGGAGGTCAGTGAATTAAGATTAATAATAAAATTAAGGTTTTCAGGAGTGTGTCCTACTGGAATCAAGCACATAACGGTGAAGAATTTATGTGAACAGCAGACTCTGAACAGGAAGAATAACTGTGAAGAACACAAAAGAACCTTATCAGATTTTACTCTCTAAATTTTCTTGTGTATTTTTAGTCAACACAGTTTTGCTGTTCTGTAATACATTTGAATTTTCTGGCTAGTTTGCAGTATTCTTCTTCAGGTGAGAAGTGCATTTGATCATTGCTTCTCTCTACGTGAAGTGCAAGAGGTGAAATTCTGTCCTCAATAACTCAGTGAAGCCAGGGTATTGCCTGAAGAGGATTGAGTGACTTGATCAGCATCATGTTGGAGGTCTGTTAGAGGGCTGGAGTTAGAACCTGTATTGTCCCTTTCCCAGTTGCATGTAAATAAAAGTGAGGGACGTTATAAATTTGGCCTGTCCATCATGTTATCTTTGAAACTAATTACTCCTGAAATTTCATAAACATCGTAAATCTTCCCAGCTGTCACATACCACTCTTTTTAATTCTGGACTCAGTTAGACACAACTATTAAGATCCTTGTGCTTAGAACTCTTTGAGAAAATGAAGAGAGGAGAAAAATAACCAGGACAAACTTCCTGGCTTCTGGCACGCTTACAGACTCTGCTCACTTCATGCCTTCTTCTGTCAGTTCTCTTGGCAAAGGGACTATCTCACTTCTCCTTTCCCACGTGGTTTCATGCCATAGCTGGTCAGAGTCAAAAAAGCGTAGCAGAGAGGAGGAGACATATATAAATAGTCTTCTACTATGCTATCAAAAAGGAATATTTTTACCTCTGCAATTTGCAAGACAGAAAGTTTGTGAAACGGACAAAACCTTACTACTAGCAATTCTAAAAAATCATAGTCACATTTATTGTTCTCACTATACATAACTATGACGGGGTGTCCGAATTCTTTATGGTTATGAGCACATTCAATGATGATACATGGAAAAAATATGGACACATTTATTTTTTGGAAGTAATTGACCAGAAAAGAATCTCTTGTGAACAAACTCCAGCACCGTACAACAGGCAGAAGAGAAGCCAGCCAGAATTGAGGAACATGAGAAACAGAAATTCTTTGGATGTAGCATGTTGGCTTTTGCCAACATAATCAACTTCGAGGCCACAGCGAGACTCCTCACCTGCTGGTTCAGTGTAACTGCAGTGTGAGTTCCCAAAACTTGCTGCTGCATTTCCAAGAGAAGCGATTGTGGGAAATAACAGGGATGGCCATACATCAGTACTAGTCATAGGTACTGTTCAATAGCAGGCAAATGCACGTGAAAAGTGTTCCTTATTGGCACCAAGACTGCATTACATTCATATTCTCCCATTTAACTTCCTTTATCAAATATTACCAATTAAGAGATTGGTTGTTTCATATTGAACTATTGCACTTATTTGTATTGACGGGGTCAGTAAGTCCTCGGAAAGAGGTATCCCAAATGGATAAGTCAGCTATTATTGGCCGTAGAGACTACACAGAAGCTAGACTACAGCAGTCTGCTGGGGATATGCTGTGTGTACCCCACCTGCTGCTCTCACAGCACAGAGAGACAGCTAAATTCCATGTTAATGTGGCCATGATAGGTAGTAGATATGCTGAATTTCTCTTTCTTCTTCAAGCCCTATTTTGTCAAACAACTAACTTGTTCTTCCCAAGAACTCCCATGTCACAGAAGTCACATCACAAGAGAAAAGTATTTGAAAACACAGTATTCAAAATGCTATGATGTGCTTTGTAAAACACAGTAGCACCAGACACTACTACCAAGTACTTCTTGTAATCCTAAGGAGGGGGACAAAAAAAAAGAGTAATAAATGGAACAGCTCAATTTTGTCAGAGGACACAAATTTATGTGCTAAACAATTCCCATAGAATCAGGTCCACCATGCTTCTGGTTTCTTCTTGACCAGTGAAAGACACCCTGAGGTTGTAAGTCCAGCGTTCACAGGGAACTGAACACGCCTGGGACAGGGGACTGGATTCTCCTGTTTCTAAGAACTTCTGATGAGGCACTGAAGCTTTACTCTAAAAGGTAAAAGAGTTTTTTCCTCTCTTTGTTTTAAACAAAGAGTTGTTTCCCTCTTCTTCCTTCCTCCTCTTCCCAATATTTTTCATGTATTTGAAAGTAATTCTGAGATTCTTTTTATAAAATACAGGAGAAGTATGTTCCCTTTCTGAGAATAAACTTTTCAAATATCTGCTGTGAAGTAGGAGACTTGGAAAAAGCAAGCAACTGGAAACAGTCCTTTAAGATGGAAACACTCAAGCAATCCTAACTACGCAGTGGCCACTACTATGTGTTGCTACTGCCTGGAGATGGTCCGAGTTACACAGGAAACCAACCCTTCAAAATACTACTTGTTGCAAAATAAGGAACAATTGAGAGGGAATTACTGAAGGATTAATTAACTTTAAGCTACACTTTCAACTTCAAGGACTTGATCTAGAACTCGCTGAGGTCAATGGAAAGATTACGAAAATTTTTATGACCCCTAGAGAAAGAGGATTCTTTTAAAGAACTCCATTAATGTAAAATTTTACGTAGTATCATCCCACTAACTCTTAATACTTGTTGCTTTGATCTACTTCACTGTTAAAATGGGGGAGGGCGGGGAAGAAAGTTGCTGTACTGATGCTCCACTTAAGGTAATAGGTAAAGAGACATCCATGTTAAATGTAATTAGTTAATATAAATTAAGATGATTACATGTTCTATTGTCAAGATCATTCAAAGAGTTATTTGCTTTTGTCATTGAACAGTGCTGCATTAGTTCTCGTAATCTGTTTAGTGCATTAGCACTAAGTAAGTCCTATTGATTCAGCAGATAAAATGGACCTAAGTAATCTTTGTATTTTGCTGATTTCCCTTATATTAATTTAACATTTAACTCAGTATACAGATTATCAAAGGAGAGGTGTTGACTAATTGCACATTTTGAAGAAATAAAATAATGCACCGGAGATGTTGTGTTGATAAAAGCAGTTTTGCTGTACGTTTGTAGTGTACATCAGTTGCATTTTTCATAGAAGTCCTTATTTACATGGAAGCTGTGATAAAATAGAAAAGCTGTGAAATCCAAGTAAACCAGTTATCCTGAGATAAAGCTGAGTGTGGAGACTCTTATTCCAAGATAACATTGCACAACAACTGCATGTCTAGCCAAAACAGTGGTGCAAGAGATGTGTGGGATAGAAAGGAGTCCTGAAAGTAAGAGAAAATCACACAATTTGTCCTAATTTCCACAGGCTGTTTAGAAAAGCAGGGTAACATCAGGAAAATGAAGCTCTCATTATCACTTTTCCCAAGATCATTTCTCTAACATTTGTTTTTACCCACTTTGTAGGCAGTGCAAGTAATATTTCTTTCTGACCTACACGTACTTTCTGAACAATTTATGCCATGGATCTTCTTCCTTAGCAGTATTTTTTTTAATTTACTGTGGGATTTGACTCTGGTTTTCCTTGTATGTTTGGAAACGAGGAGTAATTCCACTCTGATGCAAAAGCTGTCTGAGATCAGAAACCCACATGCCACCTAGAAAGTTCGAGTAACACAACACTCTCCTGGATAATACTTACCTACTGTTGCTTTAGTGAGCAATAATGACGGTAATATGTGGTCCTGAGTCAGATCAAGTAAAGTAAGTAGAGAAACTGCTGAGGTAAGGTTGGTGCTGAGTGAGCTGAAAGGCATATGTCTGCTTTGTCAGGATTTATGTGTGTTTCCATCGTTTGGCAGCAGAACCTCAGGAAAATTCATTGCTTACTTAGACGTCTCAACGACCTGCCAATGCCAGGTGGGATGAATCCAGGACTTAGATCTGCATACAGTGCACTGCAGCATCAGATTCTCTTTCTCTAGAACATGGAACTGTTTATAAAGAAATCCAGGCAGCTCTTTCAGGAGGGGCTGACACAGTCCCATTGCAGAATAGCCATCAGCAGACTAGACAGGAACTTAATCAGGGGCAAAGGAGCCTTACAATTTGGTCTGAACCCAGGAAAAGATCTGAATATTACACATCTCTAGTGAGTGTCCTTAACGGTGCATACCTGCTAGTCCACATTTTAGACATCTCTTCCTGTTGGACTGTAAAGGTTTTTGAATTTGCAAAGTTAGATAGGATAAGAAAATTATTCTGCATCCAGTTCTAGTCTTTAGTGTCATTTAAGGGCCTTCTGAAACTCTGAGACATAAAAAACACATGACCATATAATCTACATATCCATGTTAAAAAAAAATACTTTCTGCCTGAAATTATTTCTGTCCAATTCCAGAGAAAAGCAGCGGCTACTCTTCCACACTGATAACCAATAGGAAACCCTGCCTTCAGTAAAAAAATTTGATTAAAGTCTGGAAGGGGAACATTATTAGTAACTCTGGCTGATAAAGCAGTGCCCTTTGCAGAAAATGGTAGTTTAACGGCTACCACTTTTTCCCAGAGAAATCCAGCTTTCATCAAGGAGGTGATAAAACACCAGGCAGCAGCACTGGGAGGCAGAGACAGGCCTCTAACAGGACATCAGGAGAAGGAAACTCTCTGCAGGTTTTGCAGCAGCCAGGGACTAACAGGCCCGCCGCCAGACCCCATGGCTCCCAGGGCTCCGAAGTGCCTGCAAGGATACCTACCACTCAGGGCGGTGCGGTACTTCCCAAAGAAACTCCCTGACCTGCTTTTTTCCCTGCCTTGCCTTTTTCTCGCCTTATGACGTGTCCACGTGGCCAGTCCCAGGCACAGGACAGCCCTTACCCCTGTAGTTACACCTCCGCTGAATCTGGCCCAGCCTGAGACAACCATACCCATACCTATGCTCGTACCAGAGCCCCTACACACTGTACCCACACCCATGCCTCCCTCATACGTAGCTGAACTGGAGTTCAGACTCTTCCTGCAATCCCTTAGGCCACGCTATTTGCCCCAGTTGGATCTCGTGTGCCCGGGTGGGTAGATGGCCACGTGCCTAATGGTGGAGGGGAGCTGGTGGCGAGCACACCTGCCTTGCACCGCATCCCACAGGGCACAACGGGGACCCTCGGGGTACCAGCGGGGCTTTCAGCCGACAGTAAGCGCAGAACAGGAACGTGGACGCAGCCTGTCACCTTACTACTACGATTTAAGCCTGTTTTAAAGGGCGTCAGTGCACACCGCCCATCACCCAGTTTATTCTTCTGAGGCGTCAGAACCCGGAGAGAAGCTCGCACAAAATCCGTACGGACGGCAGCAGGCTTTGTGCCAGGCAGGGTGCTGTATGCCATTTGATATAGCATTTCCAGAGGAAAAAATGACTGAACCAGTCCGACAGATTCTGGTGCCTGACTTTTAGGGAAAATATTCAGGCACATTTTACTTGCAATATAAAAAACATTTCCTCCATGCTGTGAGATTATCCAAATAAGCCACATCAACCCTTCGTAATCAGAGAGATGTGGTGTTATTTTTAAACTTGCCAAAAAATTTCAAGCCAAATGGTGTGGGATATTACAGTTACAGGGCCTCAAAAGAGTTATTTGTCTCTGTTTATTTTATTAAATATTCCTAGACATACCCTTCGGATGACAGATCAATAAGTGCCTTTGCGGTTTCCTGATAGAAGGCAGCAATTATTTTCTTCCATTACAATGTAAGCATAACCCAATTTTACTCATCTGTCATGTGTGTAATGGTAATAAAGAAGCATCACTATGTGTTTATTTTACTGTCACTTTATCTTTTGTTTTGGTCATCTTCTGTTTCCATTTCACATTCTTCCAGTTGTTTGTGCCTTTCATTTGACAGGAGTGGTGACCAGTTTGTCTTGCTTTAGGACACTTGTTGGAAACTTGGTGGCAAAAGCCTGTTTGCGTTTTCTCTGTTCCTGTAAGGTGAATGGGGTACTCTAGATTTTCACCTGAATTTATTTGTAGAAGAAACAAAACCACAGGAACTTTACAGACCTGAATTTGGATTTCATTTTTAGAGGTGTTTTTCCATGAGAGTTGATAGCAATGGAAGTTGAGTATCAAGAGAACTGAGCTCACAATTGTTTAGCACATAAGAGATGCAGAAAGGCTAAACAAAGCCCATAAGATCATGATCTAACTAATGAAAATTGAAATGTATAGTTGAAATTCTCAAAGCTAAACTCAACCCCTCTTCCTCACTTGGAGAATCACATTTAACCCATGATAGAGATGCATATTAGTGGACCATGTCTGCAAATGAAGTAAGCAGCATTTGTCTCCTCGTCTAAGTACTCCTCTGCTTTGAGGAGTACCACACCAGGGCTGATAGTGACTAACTGTGACCAAATAAACTCTCCTAAAAGCCTACATCCATTTTTTTCTTCATTGTGGGTGAGGAGATTGCTGAACAGTGACTCAAAACCCTCCACAGCAGCTACCTCTCAGATATCCTTGTCCTGACTTGGGCAATAAAACCTCTTTACTATAACTCTCAATTTTTCTTTTAATTCAAAGCCAGTTCTGTTTCCTCCTTGCTGTCATTGAAGTGACAGCCAGCTCTTCACTGAAGGAAATTATTGGGAAGTGCTAACTGGTCACAGCTCTGCTGAGGTACATCTAGTATCAGTCAGATGCACCATCGGATTCGCTATTCCTAAACCTGACTTCAGTGAGTCCAGGCTTTGGCTTATTATGTATTTCACTTAAACACAACTGGAAATGTTTTATTTTGATTTATAAACTTTTCCATGAGCATTGGAATAAGTGAAGCACAGTTGTGTCTGGATTTATATCTTGTGGTTGGTTGGCTTTTCTGCCCAACTGAGCTCTGACGGAGACTTTTCCCATGGGTGAGCAATACCTGCTTTGGTCCCTGTGAGTCCTTCTGATGTTTATAAAGGGGCTCCGTACACTTCATCAGTTTCCACAGCTTGAGCGTATATTGGATCTGTCTCTGGATTCACATCTTTAAGTTTTCTTATTGTTGAGGTTGTCAGGACGACTAACGGCAAGACAGGCATACAATAGCATGACCATGTAAACTTAATTCCTCTAGGAAACAAGGCTAAAAACTAACAAATTTTGTCAACAACATCAAGATCAGTTCAAGTATTTTTTTTTTTTTAATGTTTAAAATCTGTGAAGAACGGGTTGAGAAAGTGTTTTGGATGTTTTATTCTGGTTTATTTTGGTCTAATTCTACCTTTAGCAGCCTCAGACTAAACAGTCCTGGGGGACAGCCACTTAAAAAGATGGACTACCCAAAGTCCAACAAAATTATGTACAGTTGTCTTGTGTGACTCTTTTGATAACATGAAATGGCCTTCATCAATCAGACTCTGACTGTAAATTATCAGATAGTGCTCCCTTGCAAACATTGCTAAAGGCTCATTTTTCTTGTTAATGTTGAAGTTAGTGGTACACCATATTCACTGCTGTACTGTTTTCACTGTCCTATGACTTAATCTCACAGCGGTCAGTGCCTTTCACTTGCATCAGTGGTCTGTGGTTTCATTCTTTCAACATGAAAGAGAAAGATCATCTTGGCTACATTACAAAAAGCAAGTTTTGAATTTTGCCAAAATAAACTATGACAAACTCTCACAGTTTATAAAGAGCTTTCTTTTAAGTTGAAGGTGAGTTACAAAGGGGAAAAAATGGGTTATGCCCTCATGTATGTTCTTATAACGTACAAAAAAGGGCCTAAGAAGAGTTGAGGAGTTTGGGATTTTTTTTTTTTTTCATTTTATCACCAGCAAAATCAAGGAAGACCAGAGCTGACATTCCTGGCACAAGCATAAACATAAGATATAATGGGCTTTCCTTCTTTTGCCTGCTCCTTCCCTTTCCTCACCTTCCAACCTTGCAGGTCTATTTTACACACCTGAGAAAAACAAGTGTATAAAGGATGCCTGGCAAATTCTTGCCAATCTTTTTGGCCAATTAAAACCTGAAAAAACTCACAGGACACTTTTCATTAGAGCCTTAATGAGTCCTCTGGAATAAAGCAAAGGAAATGGAATGGCAAAGCTTGACAGTCTTGAGATTTCAGTGTTAAGCAAACAATCAGGACAGGAATTTCTGACTGCCATTATGCCATTTAAAGGAAACACAAGAAATCACAGAAACATTTTTTCCCTTTATCAATTTAATGTAGTAGGAATCAGAGTTCCGATGACATTTCTTGAAAATGGGCAACTATAATAAACCGTCTGCAGTATAAGACATTTAGTTCTGATATGCAAAGCAGCAGCAGACTCTAGAAAAGCTTTTGAAACAGTAAAGTACTTCCCAGCATGTGAAAAGTGGCAAATTATTCTGTCAATATTTTAATGGTATACTTTACTATGAAAAGATCACCTTACGAAACGGGTGTATAGGCAAGAACAGAATGAGATAAGTTAAAGGCCACACACTTTAAGGACAGTCACTCACAAATAAAATGCTCCAGGAATAAGGAAAAAAGTACTTTCGGAGGACAGCAATGTTTATCATTAAAAGTGAACTGAAAAATGAAAGAAAAAAGACCTGAAATGAAAAATTAGGAGAGCAATAACACAGTGAAGAAAGATAAGAAGTTATCTTGAATGTTTGCTAACTTCCTTTTAGTTCCTGAAAACTGCTTCCCCCCAGAAAAAAAGGGAATAGAACGCTAAGTCTGTTGTGGTTGCCGTATCAGCAGCCGCTGGCAAAATGCCCCCATCCGTGTGGAACACCTGGAGCCGGCGAGAAGCAGCTGTGCCCCCATTGCCGAGGCTGTGGCCACGATGCTCAGGCGGGGTCGGAGCCCACCTCTGAGCACGTTCCCGCTACCGGGGCGAAGCCACAGCAGCTCTGCGACGGGCGCTTCGCCCCAGACCCCCTGTCTCAGCCCCGGCAGTGAGGAACAGCCCTTCTCTTTCACGCAAGAGGCTCCCACCTCCAACCCGGGCATGTGCCACCGCCCCATCCTGATGCCCTCTGCTGGGCAGCTGGGCTGAGGAGGACTCTGGTGGTACAGGGGTGATGAAGGCCTGCGGTTCCCACTCTCACCAGGAGCCGTCCCAGCAACGGGGCATGATAGATCCCATCCAGCCTCAAATGCAGTTGAGCTGTTGCTCCATCCTGACACAGGCCCCATGCCGGCTCGTGAGGCTGAGCCTCTGGTAGAGGACAGCGTGCCACCTGTGAGCTCCAGCCTTCTTGTATTCGAGAAAAGAAAGCTCCCCAGAGGGGACATTTAAGGCCCGTATGCATAAGCAGGTACAATTCAAAACTCTAAAGTTTTATGTTTCAAAATTAAAAGTACCTGATTCCCAGATTCTGTATTTCCTTTACGAGAGCTGCCACCGGCACAGACGCTGGCCAGAAGGAAGAAGTAACTTCTGTGCTTCCTTCGCTCTCAATAGTTCAGAGGGTTGGAGAGCAGCAACCACCTGAACGCGTGGTGTAGAGGCAACCCTCCCATTCGAGACAACCAGTATCCTCATTCGGAGACACTTTCCACAGACACTTCTTTCATTAAGAAAACTGATTTCAGTGGGACCGTTTATGTATCGAGCATGAGTAATTGTACTACAATCTGGCTCTTCACGGCATGTTCCAAACCAGCTCTTCCATTTTTTTTCTAAAGAGGGCAGTGATTCAGCATTAACACAGTTTAAAATATGAGTGATATTTTCAGGGACTCCTCAGTGCACATGGATACGGAAGTTAATGAATACGTTTTTAAGATATTGAAAGAAGTAACTGCCTAAATGTTCCATTTATCTGCATCACAGTCTCTCAAGAACACAGAAAAATAATTACTTGCAAATAAATTTTTTTTTTCCACCAGTCCCGCTAATACTTTCTTAGCACCGTAAGGACCTCAGTGATTTTCACAGTCAATTTACAGGAACTAATCCTTACAGAGATGAATCAGCAATGCTAAATAATCTGAAATGATCAGCGACCTACATTTTGTAACTGAAACTGAGGGGATGGCTACCTGGCAATGGAGTAGGCAAAGGGAATGAGAGTCCCAAAATGTAACAAATTAATTGCCACTTACCCTGTTCAAGCAGTATTTGCTCTCTTTCCCGTAAAAGTGCTGGAGACATTTCATGTTCTGCTTGTCGACGATCTTGTTGAAGAACTCGTTGATGGTTCGCACAGAGACGGCGCAGACAGCAGATCTGTTGGTTGGCTCGGAAGAGTCTGGTTTGCTTTGTGCAAAAACGCCGTAGAGAATATCATCGTTTAACCCAAGGCCCATTTCGTGGGCTAGAGCTGCACCTGGCTTGCTTACGTAGGCAGCTTGCAAAATGTTGAATACCTCCTTTCGGATGGACCTCTTCCTCCGCTTTTCGGTAAAAATACACTCAAGAGGCATTTCCATGTAAGAACGCATCTCTGAGTCTAAAGTGCAGAAGCGGATAATTCTAGTGTGAAAAGCCTGGGAGTCGAGAGATTCTCTCTGGACAGTTAGAAAATAGACAAAATGATCATTTTCAAAGGCGTGGACATACCTAACGGGATACGAGTCACGGAACTGAGGGAGGATATCTATATAAGACTGATCTGTCAGAAATTCAAACCCATCCTGTGTTTCTTTTAACCGTCTAACCGATATTGAATGCAGCACATGAGGAGGCTGAAATGTAGATGCCACCGTATTTCCAACAAAGAAGTTGACAAACCTGTCCTTTTCGGTCACCAAAACTTTGGTTCCTAAAGTGCTCACAACACAGTCAGGACAATTTTCTGCTTCTCCGTCCACCCGGGGTGAATACATGCAGTGCACCTCGCTTTCGATGTCAGCAGGGTTGTCCGGGTGAATGATGTGACGGTGGCAGATGCCTCCGGACACACTACCACAGCTGATGAGCTGATCATCATAATAAGTTTCTAAGAGCAGTGCCATGTTGACATTATCCTTCCAGATGCTGTTAGATAAATTGGCTTTATCTTTGCAGTCTTCACATGGCACGCAGTCAGGGTTCTCGAAAATGGGCCCAGTCTTGTACACAGAAATGTTCTGGAGAGTTTCGTTCAGTACATATATCTTGTTGACTGCTCCAATATAAACATGATGCTTGTATAAAACTACATTCTGAATCGCTCTTTCTGCAATGAAGTTAGGAAGATCATATTTTACATTCAAATTCATCTCTGATTTTTTAGCTGCTTCTTTGCATTGTCCATGGCTCCTCTGCAGTAAGGCAAACAGGAATACAATAAACCCAGAAGGATATGCAGTAAAAGGCTTCATTGTCAGAGATTTAATCTGTCAAAATATATTTAAAGGAAAGAGTGGTTATATTCCACATAGTAAAACATCAGTTTATCAGTCAACAGAAATCCGTTTCTAGGCTGCATGTATTAGCCGAACTATTTCAGTTTAAGAAGTGCCGTAATCTTGCTTAGTGTCATTAATAGTCTTGTGCTAGAAACTGCTACTATTATCGTTCTTTGCGGTACCCATTTCACTGCTTTCAGAACAATTCACAGAAGGATCTTCCTAAGGTGAATTTTGCAAGACCCCTCGGTGCATTGTACCACAGCAGAAGAGAGGTGACTACTTCCACATTGGCATTAAACCAGCTGACTGATACGGTTTAGAACAAGATGGTGCACAGGTAGCTGAAAGCAAATCTGCTCAGGACACTGAGGACACAACCACACGCAAAGCAGTTGTAGCACTTCAGTGTGTGGATATAAGATATTTGGCAAGTTCCTCAAGGGGATGAGCTGGTTCTTAGCACAGCTGCTCAAAAACGAGAAATAGGAACGACATGAAATAATGTGAAGATTTGAGCTGGAAGTGGGCTTCTCTCTTATTCTGTTGACTTTTTTGATTAACCAAGGAAGAGACTTTTCTCCACCAGACCAAAGGAAGAAACCCCTCTCTCCCCTCCCGCCAGCTCTCCAAATCACTGTCTTTCATAAGGGCCTGGTTTGGAAAAAAAGAATGGCATTTTCAGCCAACTCCACTTCTTGGAATAGTCATTTTCCCCAGTGTTGACAAGGTTTTGTAATATATTGTTAGAATATTTTATGCATCATGTGGTGCCTGGCATGTGCAAGTTTTATTTTAGGCCTTGTACCACAGCAGTAAGTCACTCTGGTGAACCTTTACAAGATACAGGCGTATCACTGTATTGTAAACAAAAGGGGTATCAAGTGACCTACAGCCATTAACTGATGAAATCAAAAAACCTAGCACTTTCCTTTTTTTTTTTTACTTCTCCACACAATTGTTTGATGTGGCTTGAAAAACCAAAGGCAGATGACTAGTGTGATATTTCACCCCCTCGGAAGATCCATTAAATGAACTGTGGTCATGAGCGTTTCGGTGCAGCGTCCACGCTATGCCCTGTCACACCAGCCATTTTCTGTTAATGTCATGACACAGTTGTTAAGCTAAATTTAGCTTCTTCATGGAGAAAACAATTATGCATTCTAACAGCAATATGATAACATACTTTGGGAAAATACTTTAGTTTAGCAATTGTTGCTAGCAGAGAAATGCTTATGACCACTGAAAGGATTTAAAATAGACAATCTTGGAAATTATAAACTAATAACAGAAACCTCTACTGACTTTTTCTCTCATTAAGACTTTAAGCAAAATGAAAAGATGACTGTAGACCAGAGCTGTTTCAGCTGTGTATAAATTCAGTGTTTTCACTAGATTGGTTAAAACAATCCATCAATAACCTCCTGCGTTCCTTGTGACGTTTTATTTCAGCATCCACTGAACTCTTTCTGTGGCTTACCTCATTAATTACACAAAATAATAGGCTTTGGAAAAAAAGAATTATTCTTCCTCCCTGTTATCTGATAAGAATCATAATCGAGAGCTGGGGATAAAAATCAGAAACACAGGCTATTTGCAAGTATTAGCTGGTAAGAACAAGTCACACTTCAGGTATTGAGAATTGAAGAACTTCCTTCAACTCAACAACATTTTCTGATATTAATTAGTGATAACAGAATCCGGGAAACAAACCAAACATGGATTTAAGTTTAAAAGAAAAAGGGAAGAAAAAAGAGCAGGGGTATTGCTATAATTAGAAAATAGCCCCAGTACAGAGAGTGCTGACTTCTGTATTGTACAAGGCAGGACACAGGTTTCTCATCCTCCGAAATTTCTTGCTATTCCAGAATTTTTCCTGCTCTGTGCTGGGACGAATCCAAGAGCTTTCAAAGTTTGTGTGAAACACCCAGAAGTCACAGCCAATCTAAGAACAACCATGTCCAGGTCCCTGCCTCGCCAGCCCCAAGCGAAGGTCCGGCAAGGGGAGGAACGGGAGCCCGCCCTGACTGTCTGCCTCCTTCCAGCCAGTGCTTCCACCCAAGAACCTGCTAAAACTGATGCATTCCTGCAGATTCACTTCTGACGAGTCAACATGTTCTGACAAATACTAGATTAGGCAGAAAATTCCAGAAGTGCTCTATTTCCGACACAACGCAGAGGCAGGTATATTGTTTAGCGCAACGAGTTTAAACCCACGTAACAGAGGTGGCACTGCAGAGGAGAGAGAAAACAATAGGTGGGACAACGGGTAGATGAGGATGAGGATGATCGACCACTACAGGAAAAAAGATGCAAGATTACTGGACAGGCACCTATTGTTCTATGCTCTCATTTTAATATGTTCCCCAATAGATTTCCCACCCAGTATGCCCCTCAGTCTTCAGTTTACAATCCTCCCCGTTCTTCCAGTGTCTGAGAAAGAGGATCCCTAGCTGTCCGACAGTAAATACCAGCGTGCACTGCAGAAGGATTTAGAGCCATAAATACTGTCTGACTTATTCTTTCCCTCAAACCACATCTTGGGATGCGAGGCCAGTATCCTCAGAGAGGCTACTCTGCCTACACCCAGCTGGGGAAACAGCAGGGGTTTGAATCTGCTCTGGAGACAGAAAATTCCTCCTTAGAGTCCTTTAGCAAATGAGATCCAAAGCAAAGAGGTTAACAAAAAGAGCAAGGGCGGGATTCAGTGCAATGCAAAGGATGCCAGGAATAATAGGTACTGTATTTCCACTACTACGGGAAGGAAAATAAAAGCACTAAATGAAAACCGAGTCATCTTTGCTCTCATATCTGAGCTCCATCGTTGTGTCTTCCTTTGTACGCTTTTGAGGTGTTTCAAGCATCTTCCCAGACAGAAATCTGCTGATTCCCACCTATGGGAAGCTTGGGCTCAGATCTATGGGCCGCTCGAGGGAAGATGGGTGCCCACAATGCATGCCTCCAGCACACTGTGTATCTTTCCTTAAGGTGCCTGAAATCAGAAGATATGTGCTCTGCTGTGAGACGTTTATAGCTTAGGGAGGACACAGGAGTTATTTGAAGGGTACAGTGTGCAACTCCTTTTTTTAGACATTTGTTTTTTCACAGTCCTCACATCATATAAACTCTGCCATTCCTCAGTGAGACTCCCGTGATGTTTGGTGCCTCTTTTTATCTGTGTTTGACCCGGGGTCTTTCTCTATTCCACTGCTCCAGCCTGCAGCGCAGAGCTGCTTTTTTGCTCTTGCCTCCAGAGCAGGTCATTGTAAACACACTTCACTTGAATACATCCTGAAGAAGCAGGCAAACTTTGGAGAATTAAAAATTCAGTCCCACCTCTCTTCAAAGGTTCAAAGGTCCATCCTTAGCACATACTCGAATGTAATTTCAGTTGAACTTTAGAACTTAAAGAGTTTTGCTGAATTAGAACCAAAATACTTAGGCTATAGATACACTTTTTGAATACAGGTCAAAGAAATAGCTGCTGCCTATCAGTTGCAAAAGGAAAACAAGTAATCCCTTTGTTTCTCTACTTGGTTTGAATGATGGGTGCTGTTCATTCTTTTGTGACCTTCCTGTGACTTGTGTGTCAGTGTGTCTTTCATGTGTCTACAGAAGACTTGTAAGCTTTGGCCTGTGATAACTATCATCAAGCAATAGCTGTGGATGGATTATTTCTTTTGTAAGAGGTATTTTCAAAGCCTGTGTCATGATGTGCTCATTTTTCCATCCCTCAGCAGACACTAGCTTGTATAACTGATGAGAAAATGGATTTTGGTCAACTGTTGCAAGTGGCTAGTAATGATGTGTCATATTAATGTGCCTGGCAACCTCAAACGTTATGGCTGATGCTTCCCACCAGGCTTGGTGTTGAGTGTTTGCGTACAATTAATGGCTTCTCAATGGCAATCTTTTTCCTACAGGTTTCGTTCTCCCAAATTATGGCCTGCGTGATAATTTGTAAACATTGAACATCATGTCTCTTCTTCACACTGTTTGCCACCGTACTGACAAGTTAGGCCTGGCCTTATTGTGGAATAATGTTCAAGCTGTCATGTGCAAGGAAGCCAGAAAACAGAGTCATGCTTGTTTTCCTAGCCCTCATTTCAACAACCCAGGTCCCATTTAACTCTGATCACAAAGCACTCCACAGGTCTGCACAAGCTAAGACAACACACTGACACAAAAGAGTTTTGTAGGTTGTTTGGTGCATCTCATTTTTCCTCGCTTTATTACAGAAAAAGAAGTGACAGGGTCGTGTGTATCCCATATAGAGCGTGTTTGTACAAGAATACACTTATTCCTCAGATAGGTCATTTCAGGTTAGGTAACAGCAAAGCCATGTTAATCCATATTCCAAAAACTCTGTTGTCAGCAAATGGTAGCCTTTTCCTCCCTTTAAGGAAATATTTGATAGTGCACTTTTATTTTGTTTCCAGTGGGATAGTACATCTTGTTACTTCGGGCTCTGACAGACTTGTGGTGGTAAATTTATATAGGATAACCATGGTGATTACTGTGCCTGAGAGTTCAGTTTGCTTTGCTATCCTGGACTAAAATCCGTGCCAGTTCAGGACCTGACTCCCTGTGGATCAGACACCCTGCCATGGAGACCACAGCACCATTTAACAGGACAGGGCAAACGAGAGGGGGAGATGATAACAGCTCCATCCATCCAACTTTAACCTGTTGTTGCAAATCTGTCACAGCACTGGCATCAGCTTCAACAGACTAAGCCCACAGCAGACGTGTCTTCATCAGCCTTTTCAATTAACCGATTGCATCTGTAGGCAAGATTGGTTATATGTAAAACACTTATGGAGGTTAACCTATTTTCTATGTCCACTGATTAAAAATGTTCTTAAGTCAGAATTGCTAGCCTGAATTAGCTACCTTGAGTTAAAATAACAGAGAGAACAAGGAAATTTGAGAGAGTGAGTCAGCAACAAACATACAAATGAACCCTGAGCTGAATTCAATGGCTAATCTGAGTTAAAATTCATCTTTCTTCACCTTCAGCACTATTTTAACTCTAGTTTAGGTTACTCATCCTGACTAGGATGGGAACATAACTTTCTTACAGTCTGATATGTACACTAACATGCTGCATTTTCCTACTGCCCAGAGTCACAGGACTTAGTAGCGGTGATTTAGGTCATAAATTCATTCATAACAGAGCTGGGAGGTTTCTGTGGTACTCCTAGAGGTGTGCGTGCATGCAGGCGGCTGATGGTGAAGAACTGGTGGGCAGGGTACAGCATAGGCAATTGCTGGAGGATCTACCATTAGCTAAACCCTCTACATATCCAGTGCAGTCATGTGTGTCAGAAGAAATTGCTTTCATTAGCATGTTCAACTGATCTGTTAGCCTTTTCTTACAATATTCTAACACAAAAAAAGAATCTAAATTCTCCCTGCATAAAATATACTCTTTAATATACATGGTCCATTACTGCATCCAATACACCATTGTAATTCACAGCAGCTATCAATAGAAGCATTTTCATTGTCTGCCAGATTTTTAACAGGCATTAAAACACATGAACACTAATCTATCCTTTGCAGTGGAGAAAATGTTATTCTTACATTCATTTAGCATTATTTTTTTGTAGGTGTCCTGCAGTGCAATGAAGGGTAGAGTGTTTTCTTTGAAACTTGTTTCAGATCTTAGCATCCTAAAGCCAACTCATGTCTTGGGTCTGTAGCACAACTGGATTTATTTAATCATTTTTTATTGTGATGGTCTACAATGGCACTACAGGTTCTTTCGTTACAAACCTCAGCAAACACTCACTGATATATTACAAATGAGTGGAGCAGATCAAGAGCTTTACATTGCTCAAAGAGACTAATTTAAAAGGTGGTATACAGCATTTGCTGGGATTCAGGGAAATTTCTCATGTGAGGAAGTGGTACTCATTCTAAGGGCTGAGGAATCAATTCCACAAAGAACAGGAACTAGAAGAGTTCAAAATATACAAAGAATAATTGAAAAACAAGGAGGAAATACCCACAATAAGGTAGGTCCTTCGTTGTTTGTTCATGCTGATATTTCCAGATGGATTTGGATCTTTAAATACAGGAGGACAGCTTTCCACATCTGGATGCATAAGGATGGGAAGATTTTTTAAAAATTATTATATTGTTTAGCCATAGCTGGAAAATAGAAAGTAAACTTTGAACAACACAACACTATCGATTCCTCTGAAATGCAAGTCAGCAATCGTGGAGCCTCAGTAAGAAAATACCTGTGATGCTATTGTGGCTTTTCACCACTACACTGGTAGTAAAATAAATCCAGTTCTAGCACAGACTTAAGCTTTGTATCTGCAGCAAATAATTCAGCCTGACAACTGACATGTTAACATCTTGTTCAGTCCAAGTAGAAAAGGAGCTGGGGGGGGTAGAATAACATGTTATGCTTGTTATTGTACATGTCATGACCAATAACACAGGGTAAGGTTGGTCTTCTGTTTCATATGAATGAATATGGAGATATTTGGGATTCACTCCCAGTTTTTCACGTTTGGACAGACTAATTCATCTCAATGTATTTTCACTGCATATGCAAAGCGAAGACCTTTATTGACTTGCCAGTTAATATAAATGCAGACATGTGCCCTGGTTCACCAAGGAAGTCATACAAGCTTAGGTGAAGATGCAAGTCTCTTTTGGTGTGACAAAAACACTGTGTAGTAGGAGAAAGCAGTTTTCTTGTATTTCTGAGTCGATCTTGTTGATCGACTTTTTGCATGAGTCCGAGCATTTTGTGGTTGTCTCTACAGAATGGGGACAGTGTAATTTCCTTGGAATGCAGTTCCTCCTTTTGTAAAGAGCCAAGTTGGCAAACCTGGCTGCAAGCATAGTTTTAGCTCGATCCCCTTAACTACTTTCAGCACTTACTTAGATTTTCTATGTTATGCTTTATGGTTATAACATCTATCTACCTGAATTCTTGTATTGAAATGCAGAGTAGATTTTGGAAGCCTTTCCTTTTGTAAAGCTAACAGCTTTCTATACTGTGATAATTAAAGGAATGGCATGGGTCATAAAATGAAAAAGATTAAAAGGCTGATAGCCATGAGTAACCAAGACAGCATACAGATTTGATCTAAATGTTCTAACAGCAATTATGAATGATCTTGATGCAAGGCATTTCCTGCAGTTTAATTGTCATTTGGTGCTAATGGTTCTTAGGAGTCCCTGAGACAATAACTCTTCATAGACAAACATTAATCTCTTTAAAAAAAAAAAGTTCTGTACATCAACAGATAGTGATGATAAAGTATACTGTATGAAAACTGTACTAAAGGATCTACATGCACACCAAATTATTCAGTTTCCTTTTGATGTCATAGTAAATATAATAAGTAGAATAATAACAGCAACTAAAACACAAGTCCCTGAATTCCTCCAAGGTGTGGTAAAAATACCTAGGATACCAAGCAAAAGAAACTGTGCTGGCTCTGTTCTTTTCTCTGAAAGAGCTGGCAGGATGGTGTCAGGCAGCGGCTTTTCTGCTCCGTGGGCGCACATAAAGCATGCCGCTGGGTGCCATGACTTCACCCTTCCCAGTCAATGTGTTTTCGAGAGCCACAAGGCAAATTAGTGACAAAAACCTAGGGTCAAGGATTTCCAGTAGGTTGCTGACGTCTTGCTTGATACATAGCTTGTTGAGCTGAGATGTCACGGTCAAACTTCATGCAGGGTCCCAGCAAGATCAGCACATCTGTAAGAGCGAGCTGGGCCCCCGGATTCGGAGAGCTTGCCCAAAGGCTGGAATGAGACTGCTGGGGGCTGCTTTATCCAGGCAAAGGAGAGACTGGGAGAGAGCTCTGCTTGTGGACCTGTGCCGGCACCGCACAGAGGCCTTTAGGTTGCCTCCAAGCCCACTTCTTGCATCTAAGTGCCTTGTGAGGCTGCTGAACAGGTCTGGCCCAGCACAGCCCATTGGACTGATACTATGATTTGTCCACATGTATGATATTTAGTGCTGGAAAGTAGACTGCACTCCTTGCGTGCCCAGGCTGGCTCCACAAGCAGTATAACCACGATCATCTAATGTTGTATCTAACTAGCCCTGTCAAACACAAATGGCCTCTATGCAAAACTAACTCGGTGGTCTTTGCCCCATGAAAGAACGTGGTACAGACCCTCGGAATGGCTACGAAGAAAAATGAATTTTCTGTGTTTGTAAACTGGCTAGTGAAAGTAATGAAGCCTATATTCATGCCTTAGCTTAGCAGAACACATCCTTTATCTGATACAAAGTTAATAACCTGATGGTCTACTTAGCTTCATGGCAGCTTTTTGATAATCAAACAGGAGCAATGTCAAGGATAGTGTTCATTTCCCATCTGTGTTTGGTTAGGAGGTTATGACCTTTTCTTTTTAATGCTGACCTCGCTTTTGTCACTGCAAGTTTATGTTATTGCAATGCACTTTAACTGATGCCCTACTTTCACTCAGTTTAGAAACTGAGTTAATGATGGCTCATTGGCATGACTGCTGCCTTGCTGTGAACTTGTGATTCATGATCTGCTTCCAAGGACTTTACAGTACTGGTGTTCATAAATCCCGAAATGGCCTGGGACCAGCCTATCTGACATCCCGGCTCTCACCAGAGGCAACAGTGTCACAGCTGCAATCAGTAGACTGGCTGATCTGGAGCAGCCTCAGCTCCTGTTTGTTGGCAGATCTCCCTCAGCGAGGGTCCATCAGCCACAGCTTTTATTCTGAAATATTGTGCTGACCTTCAGAAGATGCTGAAAAGCTCAATAGTTTGAAGGTGTTCGGGGATGGCTGAGCAGCCTGAGTTTTTTCATGCTAATGGGGTCTTTATTTTTATTTTTTCCTGAATGGATTTTTCAGCTGCTTCATTTACTTTCTTTCAGCCTGTCCCCTCCCCTCATTTTGGGGAGCTTGAATGTGCAGCCGCTGGTTTCAGGGGTTCTTGTTTACACAGGGCCCAGTACCAAGTTTTGGACTTGTTCAGACCCCGGAGTGTCTCCTTTGGAAATCTGGAGCCAAATTCAAGGAGTTTGTGAGATAAGCAAAGAGGCTGTTTCCAAACTTCAGAGAGTATTTACCTTTCTCATAGCAGTGACACGAGGATAAATTATCTCATTCTTACAAAACACCTCCAAAACATGAAGGGCTTAGTGCCGGTGTTTACAACAGGCACAGTACAGCAAGGCTGAGCTGTAAGACGGTGCCATAAAGGGTCTGATTTAAAACCGTGGTCTTCATCCCCGCATGAAGAGGTTGGCCAAAGGTCTAAACCTGGGACTAAGGCTTGGCTCTGCCCCTCTCTGCCACCCGCCCTCCCTCAGGCGCAGGCAGCGCCTGTGCTCTCTTCCCCTTCTGCCGTGAGAGACCCAGCATCCCACCCCGATGGCTGTTCCTCACTCTCCCCATCCCGTCCCAGCGGGAAGATGCAGACAGTGGAAATCATGGATGTGAACCCTCCCAGGCAAAGCTGTCCCCACGCTTTGGAGCTGAGCGGGCTGGGAGGAAGAGCAGGGATTTCATCTCTGGAAGTGTTCAAAAAACTTGTGGGTATGGCACTTTGGGACATGGTTTAGTGGGCATGGTGGTGTTGGGTTGATGGTTGGACCTGATGATCTTAAAGGTCTTTTCCAACCTTAATGATTCTGTGATTTAGCGTGGGACTGGAGGCCTCCTGTCAGCAGCAGGACCTGTCTGCAGCCCCCGGCTCCATCTTGTCTGGGGACTGCAAATGGGCTTAGCTGGGAGCTGTAACCTGGCCAGGACCGAGGGCCTCTTATGGCTCCACGTGACGACTTCTCCTGCAGAGCTGAAGCTCAGGTGAGATCCAGGGAATATTCAGCACAAAGCGCAGACACCGGTTAATCTAAGCACCTGAGAGCTTTGTGGCCAGCGAGTGTTAGCTTTCTGGATCTCTTTCTTGGACTTATGCCCTGAACTCACTCTAAACCCCATTTTAGTTGCCAAAGTAGCCTCTCTGGATCTTACCCATAATTTTAAGCTTGGTCTGCTTATCAAAAAGGAAAATAAAATGGCAGTGGTAAAATTGGAAATGTCAGTTAACGTACCTTTTTAATTTAGGACTTTATATTACAACAATTACTCCTGAGCATGAGGTTTTGTTAAGTAGTTGATACCGTTGAATTCAACACTTCAGGTGCTGAAGAAAGGTCACTGTCACTTAGCAAGAACATTTTCTTTTACGTGCCTGCTCCTACTTAAAATATTCAAATTATATTATATTGCTTATTAGCACCACGTATGTCTCATTCAGATGAAAAACTGGACTACGCGTGTGATTAATAACTACTCACTCGAGCAATTTAAATTTGAACAAGATACAGCTGTTGAGGGTGATGATGGGACAGATCTAAACTCTTACGCACCTGGACTTTAACATGAAAGCCTGGTTTCGGACCTAAGGTTTGTCAGGGTAAGTTCCATTCCTTCACTGTGAAGCTGCCACCTTTTCCAAGACTCGACTCCACAGCCTTTATGCAAACAATATTCTCATCGATTCTCATGATAGTTGAGCTGACTAAGGACTAGAAAACAGGGTGCTTAAAACAGCCTGAAAGGCAGAAGATCTGTTGACATGACAGAATCTCAATATTACCTAATTTAAAATGAGCAATACATGATACAGGGTAAATACTGAGATGCAGAAGGCATAACTTAACAGGGATGATAGGTGCAGAAGAGTAAATCTTTAAAAATCTTATATATTGTTAATGAAGATAATCATTACTCTTTAAAGAAAGACTGAATTAACCTACATTGCATTTCCAAGTAACTAGCTAATGGACACACAGGCATTATCTTTTCATATGTCTTTGAAATCCCTATAAACCATGCCTAGTCAAATCCCCGACTGATGGGCTTTTACCCCTATTAATAACATGCAAGGGAGGTCTTGGTAAATAACCTACCTTCAGATTTGCCTTTTCCAGAAGGGAAAGGAGTACCTTCTTATCCTTTAGCCACCTCTTATTGCTCCTTGCTGCTTCCTGAAAGGCTTTTTGTACTGTGAAAACAATTCACTGGTTGTTACCTTATTTTTGTGCCCTGCAGGCATTTTGGGCGCATACTCTCCTCTGATAAGCAGGAAGCCCTCCCGCTGCAGTCGGGGAACTTTGGAAGCCACGCGTGCTTATCTGCAGGCAGAGGTTGGCCCAGCTTGTGCTCAGTTTACAAAAGAAGTGTGGTATTATTTGCATAAAAAGAGCTCTTTCAAAGCATGTGATGTGAAAACCTCTCCATTTGAAAACAAACAAACAAACAAAAAAAAGACGCAGCAATTTTCAGGAAGCAGCAAAGATGTCTCTGAGCTCTCCCCCAGCTGATTTTATCATGGCAGCTTACATCTGAAGAAGAACAAACGCATACTTATTTTTGTAAATGTGTTTTCAGAAGGAAAGAAAACTCCAGAGAACTGGCAAACAGTCCTTCTGACTGATAATGACCATGCACGGTGTTTTCCCTTTTTAGCCCTGCAGGAAAAACACAGGATTCGGTTCTGCAATTAGAAGGTCATTAATGATTTTTGTGATTTCATGCACTCTGTTCTGACTTTACATACCTCCTGGCTGGCTCTTCTCTCTCCCAAGTTCTGTTTGCACGCCCTGCATTCAGAGCTCCTTCTCTCATGTAGCCTGCCATAGTTATCCAGGAAAAAAATGATAGCTGTTGTTGGTCAGGTCTTTCTGAATATAACCAGGAGAGGGAGGGAGTCATCCCTTTCTCACGAATGGATGTGCCTTGCAATCCATCTCTTGTATACATAAAGTCAGGCTAATAAGGACAAAAATCCAATGGAATTTGATAAAATAAGAGTAATTGAATTCTATGGGATTTAACGGAAGATAAAATGTAATGGGGTTTTAACATATTACAGTTTTGAAGCAAGAACAGAATCAATGTCAAATTTTATAGGATAGTTCAAAAATTTATAGTACGTTTCCTATGTTGGGTAGATTCAACAGGATTTTCCCACTGTGGAAATCTGACTGATGAGGCAAGGCGGAGACCTGCCAGGATCTGGAGAACATCCCAGGAGAGGACATCCCCAGACAAGGAGCTACTTAATCCTCTAGGAAGGCAAAAGGGCACAGTGAAATGTTGCCACGGGGCCATGTTCTCTGGCATTTCATATGTAAGGCCAGTGTTCGCAATACCAGGAAAAACAGACGTTTGGGAATTTTAGATTCTGACTACAACATACTTAATAAACACTAAATACTAGGAAATGGGGAAAACAAAGCAAAGCATAGAAATAAAGCTGCAGTACAAGCGTGGGTCCTCTGCCTGTTGTCAGCACTTGCATAGTTTCCACTGAAGGTGATGGAATTTACTTGTATCCAGACACCCCGAGTTTAACTGAAGGCACCTACACCCCCATTTACTATTTGGAAGCGCTGCAAACACGTACAAGGATAAAACTCATTATCATGCAGCACTCCATCCTTGAACACCTGGGGGAAGCCAACAGCAAAGGGGATGCCAAAGTTTTCCTTCATCAGAAGGGTTAAACACCAGTTAAGATAAAGTTTTCAATCAGCTACTGCAGGCTAAATTACATCCTCAAATACACGCATTTTCCACTGATTTGAATGGATGGTAAACACATTCTTCAGGGTGAAATTTGGATTATATTCTCTGATGCAGAAGTGCTTAATCGCACAGGCAGCTTCACATCGGCTCACTGATTCACTGGAGTCCAATACTGTTTGCATTCTACGTACTTTTTAAAGCATTCTTAATATTGCAATTGTGGTTTTTTTAATGCAGCTTTGGGCATTGGTAAGAATGATATCAAAGACCGAGTATTAACAAGAAACATTTTTCCCCAGGAAAAATATTGGCCTCTAATCCAAAGAGCAAAAGCAATAAACCTAAAGAGTTTAAGCAAAGGTTTTGCAGGACAGTAATAGATAGCATTTAAAATTAGTACCTGCTTTCCAGAAGTAGACAGGAAAACTGAATACAACTCCAGTAATGCATTTAACATTTTCTATGACATTAGGAAAGAGGAATTAATCAACTGTTGACATGAATTCAACTACCAACACCTTTCATTGTCTTCAGTAAAGCTGCCTCTCTCTGCTTTATCCTGCTTTCTCTGGCCTAACCAATAGAACCTGGTATTTTTGGAAGAGAAGACACATGAAAATGATATAATACCCATAACAGATACGGGGATACATAATAACAGATAAAAGGATATAAAATTCCCATAACAGAAATCCTAACACAATTTTGGCTGTATAACAGTCTTAAAGATAGAGGGAAATCCAAGCCTCAGCTACCCCAGCACATATCTGAAGACAGATGAAGCTTGTGAAGTTATTTCAGTTTTACAGAGCAAAACATGTTCTTTTCTAGTCATGCATTTGGGACAACCCACAGATGTTGGAATTTTCTCAAAGGCTGGGGGTTACTCGGAAACCTGCTGCCTTTATCCTCATAGGATCATCCATGGGGTGGGTATGAGGGTGGGAGAAGCAAACCCCAATGTCTTAATAAATATCTCTAATAGTCCTGAAACGTAGTGATGTAGTTTGGGCCAACCAATCCAAAAAGCATTCTCATTTATGATAAAGCTAAAGACAAAACAATAAAAAAACCCATGTATGTCTTCTAGGCATTCACATGACTTGATAGACCTCTACCAAGCTTGACCATGCTAGCTAGAACATTTTCAATATGGAAAAAAACAACAGAAATGAAAGGTGAGGCTGAGCATCCAGCTCAAAAAACCTAAAAACTAAATGAAGGAACAAAAGAAATAATATCTCCTAAAATAAGGGGGAAAAAAGTAAGTTTGGAATCCTAACTGTAACTGCTAATTGTTTTCATCTGCTCATTAGACATGCTCAGAAAGGATTTCTGTTTCCACAAAATTTAGACAAAAAAAAAAAAAGTTCTTGCAGGAATTATCAATCTGTACAAATACTAATGAGAAAAATTTCACGTGGAAAAAGATACCTCAATCTTCTGTTTAAACTGACAGAAAGGAAATCCATTTTGCAAATACTGTGCAAACACACACAAAGGCAGAGCAAAACCCAGCGTCCCTAAAGAGTCAGCGGCAAAACTCCCAGGGACAGCCATGAGGCCACAGTCTTGCTGACGGTTCCTACCAGGCAAGTAGCACAACCACAAAAGGAGGTATAAAAAGCAAGTCGCATGTGTTGGAGGACCGAGCCCCTGTGGTGGGCGATAGAGGGACTGGAATTCAGCCGAGGGCAACGTTCTGCCAGATGTGGGCAGGGGCAGCAGCCGGCACAGCTGGGGCTGGGGCACGGGCACCCCGCACCGGCGCCGTGTGGTGCTCAGCCCCACCAAACGCTCGGCGTAATCAGTCCATTCGTCCAGGTTTCTCCCAGTCCCAGACAGTTGTTTAAAATGAGCATCACTTGAAACAAACCAGAAACCTTAACACTGTATTTAATAAATAACTATAACTTTACTGCCTAAATTCAGGGTGGTCCAGCCTTGTTACGGTTATAGGCAAAATGCCCTTCTGAGTCTCGTAGCAACAGCTCTCCCCTCCGAAGGGGGTTCAGCTATGGCACCTGGGGTACAGAGGCACACTACAAGGTCACAAACCTAGGTACTCCAGATATATGCCTTATTTTTTGGTCGCCTGCCCACGTCTACACAGCTGAAAGCCTTTCAGGTACCACATGCAATCCTCCTGCAGTTAGGCTCTCGCCTGGAGGCCACCTCTTGGGCTACTCTTCGCTCTATAAAGAGCATCGGAAGATTTTATGGGACTCTCTTCAGTCACAACCAGAGCTATGATTCTAGCCGTTTTATAAAATAAATTATACATTTGGCAAATTTCATATCCTTATGCTGAAAGAACATCTGCCTGAAGCCAAAAACTTCCTGTGTGGGAAGTGAAAAACTCACATTGTATAAAATTGTCAATAAAAGTTAATTACTTATTGCCTAAATCTAGCTGTCTTTATAACTGCGCCACCTCAATTAACTGAGTCTGCTTGTAGAAATGTAACTGAGAGGCCCCTATGCTTCATCATCAACTCCAGAGTCATGCTATTTTGAAAATAAAAGACCTGTATCCTGTCCAAAAAATAAACTCTGGAGGTGACTTGCCATGTTGCCATTTTGGATTTAAGGAAAAAAAAAAAAGCAAAACTACTCAGCCAACACACAGGGGAAGGCTTAATTCCAGCAAACACACACATAAACAGGAAATCTCTCTCCAGTCAGAAGGTATTTTTCCTTCGTACAATGGGGTTCAAAGATGTGTCATCATATAGTTTAAAACAATTGCTAAGGAACCTTACCATTTCCAATAGCTTAGGAATAGAGTCAGCTTCCACGGTCAAAAGCCTGTCCGAACTTGCATGGGAAGCACACAAACACTAACAAATATATGCTGGCTTAGGCCAGCGCAGAGTTTTTAATCAATAAGCATGTCAAGCTGGGGGAGCGGGAGGGGAGGGAATCAATTTTCAGAAGGCAAATGGTAACAACTGTAGGTTTAATCAAATTGCAGCTGCAATCCCTTACTATTCTCAATATTTTTGAAAGAAAGTAGCTCTATGGCAAAGAATGAATTTCAATAAATGTCACATATTTAGTTATATTGCTGATTTTTTAAATTTATCAAGCTAGGTCACTGATCCTTCGCAGAAATAATACCTGTACAAGTCAAAAAAGATTCTGATACTGTTTTGTTGGATAAACATCAAAATGAAGGAGCTACGGTAGAAGAAAGCAACTTACATAGAAATTATTATTTCTCTGTGACTACATGAAAAAAGATATGCTAGTGTGACCCTCCAAAGAGAGGTTAAAGCTGCAACGTACACAACAAAATGCATAGCTATCAAATACCATGGTGATGGCCACGGTGTGAACACTTGAGCAAAATGAAAATCTTCTGAAAGCATTCGGCAATTTTCCTTTCGCATGCATTTGCAACCAAATTTATCATGAATTCAAACGAGATCCCTTCCACTGCCTTCCATACAAAGGGACGACTGCATGTTCATTTCCTTGGGACAAGCAGAAGAGACTATCATAGAGCTGTAGGATGCACAAAAAAAGCATTTTGTTTAAGTATTTTGAGCTTATTAAACTCCTCAGCATTACAGAAACTCTTCTGTTATTGACACCTGCTTGAAAAATGAAATGCTCAGAGGCATTTGCTTCCCTGGAGAGTGGTGTGCACGGGGGGAGAGGTGGAGAAGAGGGGTTCCAGGGCATCCACCGCCTCCTGCTTTGCACCACATGCACCCTGTGCCTGAGTTATGCACACAGCTTCTCCTTAAAATATGAAGATTACAAAACCCTTAAAATTTGAGTGTTATAAACCCCTCAAATTCCTTATCTCCACTTCTATTTTCCGTTCTCATATTTGGTGTACTCAGCTGCAACTAATTCAAGGAAGGTCCATCTGAGCCAAGGGGACTTGCTCACCATCCAGCCACATCAAGTGACTGAAAAAGATCACAGTGTGACAAAAAACTCTCAGAACGAGTCAAAAAGAAAATGGCAATCTACTTGGGAACACTGTTTCCTTCAAAGGAGCTATATCCTAGACCAATTTGGTCTGATAAATTTACCACTCCTTTATTTTTCTAATGTTTAAAATTGGAGGAAAAAAAAAACTTTATCTTCTTGTACAACATCATAGTTTTCCTGAAGGCAAATAGCTTGGCAATTTGCTAGATTTGTTAATGCTAGAGGAAACAAGTTAGCACACATACCATGTGTTTGAATGCCTTTGGAAATTAGATTGGAACACTGATTTGATTTCCTAAAAGGTATCTTAAACACGGCAAGGTTGGAGATTTGGAGAGTAATGAGAATTTGTGTGACTTCAAACAGCTCTACATAAAACAGACCTGATATTCTGGGGGGAAAAAGGTCACCTAATTATTCGTTTCCTGAAGGCCCTGTCTATACTACATTTCCCCTGGGTAGGGAAACTGATTTAAAAATGGCTTCTGCTAACGTGCTCGCATCGGTCTCTATGTACGAGATACACGTTTGTTAAAACCATTGCCAAGAAAAATGCAACATTTTTACACGGAGAGAACAACAGAAGCCTTCCTGGCTTGGCTGCGCGGGGAGGGACAGGCAAAGAGGTGCCATCCGCGAAGTCCTCCGCGGACCTGTGGTCCTGCCTCCTCAGCGATGACGTGCTGCTTGGGACTGGGCAGCAGCCGCCGTGGCGTGACCGTGGGTTTAATTACTGGCTACAAACTTTGCCTGGGAGGCAACCATAGGCTGTGGCCATGGCAAACAAGATGCACAGGTTGATGGCTTGGCTGATGGTAACAGCCTAACGAAACATGAAATCGTGCCACTGGCTCGAAGGCCAGCCAGCGAGGCAGCAACGGGGAGGTGGGGGTAGGAAGCCTGGACGCAAGGGTTGCACAGCAACTGGCCACGAAGGTGTGGCTGCCACCCAAAATCTTAGGAAGGTTTGTTTGAAGTATCACGCTGCAACCTGTTCCTTCTCTTTTGCACCAAACAGATCCTGTAACTCCCTTCTGGGTTTCGTGTTCCCATCGTTTCAGAGAACACCATTCAGCTACTTCATCGCTTTCTCGTTCAAGAAATGATTTGTGTTCCTGCAGTGCCAAGAGAGCCTAAGCAGGATGTCCCTTACACTGGATGTTCCACAAACACGCGTGGAGATGCAGAACCTCTCCTTGCTTTCTGGCTGAAGTAAATAAAGTCTAGACACATCACCACCACAAAGCAATCGTGGCACAAAGCAGATCGTCCAGAGCTCTGGGTCTCCCACTGCCGCAGCTCAGGCTCTCTGGATACCCCAGCTCAGCGTGTTGTTGGCATCAGGCTGTGAAGGCAAGGCTGCTGTTCTTGCACTGCAGCCAGCTGTGCCAGTTACTCTCTGGAGTCCTGGAAGCCAGATTTGGGGGGCAGCAGGCTTTGAATTTCTCCTCCGATTTGAAAAATCAGAGCAGTCACTTGCAGATCATAGCAGAATGAGAGTAGGTGGGTTGGCCTCTTCAGTTGCATCGGACCAGCAGGAGGAAGGTTACAGGTCATCAGCTAAGGTACCAGAAAACTATAAATGCAGGAAAACCAGGATGGGAAAGGCGGTCCTTGGAGGACAACGTTTGCCACTCGGTTTTGCATTCATGAGCTGTTCATTGAACCTCCGCTGAGTTCTGGCTTTCTGGCTGGCTCGCCCTGACTCAGTGTGCTCCTGTCCAGCTACAGGCTGCACTGCCCTCTCCCCTCAGCGAACGACACCTCCACGAACCACTCTCCAGCCACCATATGTGTGATTTAGTTTACCAGTAAAGAACTGCTGTGTAGCAGTTATGGGGGGGGGGGGGGGTGTGGGGAGGAGAAAAAAAAAGTACCCTATAGGATATTAAAGACAGATAATTCATTCCCTCCCCACCAAAAAGGCAAAGAAGCTGACTCTCTTTTCTGTAAATAGAGAGATGAATGTTTTAGAAAATATTCCTTTGCCTAAATGATTCAGTTTGTATTAGAAGATAGTCAGAAAAAGAATCATACAGCGCTGAAGAAGGATTAGGGCACACAAAGAACAAGCGATACAGTCATTCTCTAACTTACTTTGTTTTCAACATGCAGCTCCTGCCAAAGGCTAGCTTTTTGCTCTTGCAGTGTATGATCTGTAAACATTTCGCCAGCTCTTAGAGAAACATGTGAGACACTTTATCGTGCCTGATTATGACTCCAAACCTCTCAGATCTCCAAAAAAAAAAAAAAAGAAAGAAAAAAAAAAAGAAAAAAAGAAGAAGAAATAAAAGACACCATCCTCTTTTTGCTGGTGGACAATGCAAAAAGCACCTGTAGGATGAAAGCAAATGAACAACCACGCATGGCATCGGTTCGTTGGAAAAAGCATGCATTGCAGCTTGAAAAACCTCCTACAGGTTACAAACGCACAGTTTGTTAAACATCACTGTTACTCGATTATTAATCCCTATTTTAAGATGCATGTGTGAAACTTCCAATTCCTAAGGAGTGCATTTAGTATTCATAAAGCCAAAGACCACCTAATTTAATGCTGACATGGAAACAGCGGTGGAATGCCATTATATGGTGCGAATTATTTAATTCTGCTTTTAAAAATGGGGGTGTGTGGGGTGTTTGAGAAAGAGCCCGAACCGCAATATGAGCGCAAGGAAGAGAGTAAACGCCGTAGCAGCCGCGAAGTACAAACGCCCAGCGCGGGGAGCCCCACAGGCTCACCCCGAGACCTTCGCCTCGCGGGAGGCGGCCGGCGTGGCCACCACAAACCCACTCCTCGGAGCCACTGGTTCCGTGTGGGAACTTCCCCGCCGCGCTTGCGGACGGCCACGGCGCGAGCAGCCGCCAGCTCCGCTCCGCGCTCCTACCGCGCCCGCCGAGCGGGAAGGGGCGGGGGCGCGGACCAGCGCGCTCAGCCTGCGCGGCCGCTACGGAGCGCGGCCCGGGGCGCGGCAGCGACTCCGCGGGCGTCCTCTGGCGCGGGCGCTCTGCGCAGCGCGGCCGGGCCGCGGCTCACCTGCCCCCGCCCGGCGCGGAGGCGGCCTGCCCCGGGGAGGGAAGCGGCGGCCGCCGGAGCCGCGCTCCCGCGAAGTTCCCGAGCCGCTCCCCGTCCTTCCCCCCGCTCCCGGCTCATCCCGCCTCCCCCCGCTCGCCCCGTCCTCCCCGCGGTAGCCCGGTCCTTACCGGAGCGGAGCGGGCTGTGCGCCGGCACCGCCGCCGGAGGGGCGAGCGCTGCGCGCCGGCGGGCTGGCTCCGCGGTCCGCGCCCAGGCAGCCGGCCCAGCCCGGGCGGGGCGGGGCGCAGCCCGGCGCACCTCTGCCGCCCTGCCCGCCGCCCCGCAGCCCCCCTCCGCCCCCGTGGGCTCAGCCTCCGCGGCGGCGGGAAGCGCCGTCCCCCGCCCCGCGCTGCCCTCCCTACCTGGGGGCGGCGGCGGGCAGGGGCCTCCCGCCCGGCACCTGGGCTGCGGGGCGGCTCCGCGCGCCCGTCCCTCCCGCGCTCCACCGCGCCGGTGGCGGCTCCCAGCGGTAAATCAGCCGGTCCCCTCGGCTCCCTCCGCCCCTCCGGCGCGGTCCTGACCTGCCTGTGACTCACCACATCGCAGGAGCCCGGGTGCGCGGCGGGGGGAAGGAGGGAGGGGGCGCCTGCCTCCCTCCCTCTCCCCTCTCCCTCTCCCTCTCCCCTCCTTCCGTCCCTCCTTCCTCCGCATCGCTGCCGGCCAGGCTCGCCCCAGCCGGGGGCAGGAGGGATGGTTGTCGCTCCCCAGACGGCCCCCTCGGTGGCCGGCATCCTGCAGCCAGGCGTTTTCAGGCCAGGCGGGTGCGGGTGGCGTGCGGGCACGGCCGCCCGCTGCGCCCTCCGCCGCCGGGCACCGTCAGGTGTCTGCGCCTGAGGGATGCTAAAGCCTTACCCCGGGCGGACAGGACTTCGGCACCTCTAGGCTTCTCCCCGGACCCCCCAGGCTGCGTAGTGGAGCACAAATTCAGCCGGTACCGCCCCTGTCACAGAGCCAGTGCTGGCTGCGCTCCGAATTATCTGTCCACGTGTAATTCGGAGCGCATGACCTCACTTCATCTAGACCATCAAATAGCCGCCTCCTTCTGTACGGGCATCCTGTAGGATACAAACCAACAAGGGTTGGGATCTCTCCCTTGCCACATTCGTAAGGCAGACAGTGGCTTCATCTTTCGGAGGTGCTGGGAAACTGGGGCCCCGAGCAATGCCACATACACTTGTGGAGCTGCCGAGAGCCTGAATCAGGGCTCAACACTGGGTCCTGCACCAGAGGACCCATCTTTTTGTGGTAATGAGTTTCAGAAGCTACTGATTTAAACCAGGTTTTAAGTGAAAGGCTCCATATTCCAGTAGAAATTATTGGAGACATCTATTTTCCCTTTGCATGCTTCCTTTTTTGGCCCCAAGTCTGCTCCCCTTAATCATACCGTTTAAACCGACAAATGTTTTGCATGAGTAAAGTACAAGGAACTGTAAGAAACATTGCCCAGTTTCATGATTAACCACAGGAAAAATGTCAGACCTTACATCAAAACATTTTGAAAGGAAAACGAAAGAAAGTATTGTATGTATTTGGTTGAGGCCTGGGATGTCACCATGCTGCATATGTAGACAAAGCTGTACATCAGAAGAAAATGCTTTTAAAAAGCAGCTAGTCAGCAGCAGCAGCACCCTCACAATTCATCTGTCTCCTCTTTCCTATGGGCTTGTTGGCACTAGGGATAAAGACACCTAGCCTAGCTATAAACCAGTTCTCTGCAAAAACTGTGTGATCGAGGCAGCATTTAACCTTTTATGTGTTTAACTTGTGAGATTCTTACTCTGCAGTATCTTTAACTGACAACAGCAAAGAAGACAGCCCGTTTCAGTAAGTGTAAGATGGCTACAGGTGAGGTTCTACTTAGTGCCTCCTTGTTTCGTGTGTTAGCCACACACTAAAAATTACACCAGGTGAAAATAAAGCCAGCCCCTTCTCCTCGTTCCTGAAAGGTGAAATTGCTTAAAACTAACCAGCAATACAGATGTTCTGACTGATCCGATCTCATTTGTCTGAAGTCCCTGCAAATCTGTCCATTTACCTCAATGACCTTTATTTCAACTAATACTCAGCAGTAGTTAGAAAAGGAAGATTGAGAAGCACACACGCAGTGCCAGCCCCTGGAGGGAAAGGTATGGTTACAGTTAGGTCCTACTGCTCCCTGAGCTTCAGCTAGTGATCAGTTCATCAGCCTGCATCCGTACGGTTACGGCTTTGGGAGAATCCTCCTCCTTAGTTTTGAAACAAAGTCGTAAAGAAAAAGATTCCTGTCCGATGTTCATGCTCTTAAGGATAGCCCCATGTGCTATCTGTTCTTAGTCCGCTCCTCAGTTCCCCGTGCACCTGCCTGCGCTGAGCAGCCAGCGCCCGAGCTGTTATCAGTGGGACAGCCTGTGCTATTCTAAAGCTAACAAATGGATTGTCACTAACATAAAAAGGAGAAACAGATGTTTCCTTTCCATTTTGACCATGTCGATGCCATGTTATTTTAGGTTAGCTGTATGAGACAACTACACTGCAGCGGGGCTTTGATAATCCTCAGATACTCCCTTCACTGTGTTTGCAAGGGTGCGTATGCCCCATGAACACCTTCTCAGAGGCTTGAAGCACCTTTAAGGTGCAGGAACTGGTGAAAAAGAAAGTACAGCCTTCTTATATTTTATATTTATTCTTATATCCTGTTTTTCGTATAACTTTTCCCCTCTTCTCTCTCCTGTCCAAAAGGAGTTGGTCCTCTGCACTCTGTTAAGGCGTCTGGCCTCAGTATGATAGTGTGGCACATTTTAGAAAGTTGACGGCACTGGAAAAAACAGTTCAAAAGTGTAAAGGAGAGTTTGTCAGGGTGATCTATTCGGCAAGAGAACTGGAAGGCACTGGGGAGAGTACTGACATGTGCTTCCCAGCCCTGACGTGTTTCAAGATAGGGAGCTGATGAGAAAACACTATCACTTGTCCAGGAATACAAACATACAATTGGAAAAATGAGTTGCAAGGCTATGTTTTAGTTCAATTTTCAAATGTAAAGATGAGGAATGAAAACAGAGGATGATTTATATTTCTGTGTATTGGCAGTAGTGCACCCACAACATGCTAAGGGGCTCAGTTCAGTCCTATTGCTTGATTGTGACTTCTCTTCAGAGCCTAAGAAATGGCTTATCATAACTACAGGTAGCAAGATGGAACCCAAATACCAGATTCACCTAGGTACCCAACACCTATTTAATTTCAATAAGGAGAAGATATTTAAGTATCTCTGTGAATCTGGATCTAGCCCCCTTTTTTAAACCTGCAGAATCAAAAATGGGTCTACTACGCATTTCTGTAGGACCACGCTATACTATATAGCACCAGAGCTATATGGTGCCATCAGTGGATTTGCTCTTTTTCCTCTGCTGCAGTCGTTCACACCTGTGGGAGCAGGTATAAAATGTAAATGTCATTGTGAGACTCCAGAGACTTCTGACTTAGCGAGGCTTACCCATAAGTAAATGATTTCACAAGGAGAAAGACAGTGGAAAAGGAATTAATTTAATGCTTAAGAACATGGGAGGCAAAGATTCAGCCTGGAGGGTGATGTACAAAAAAAGAGCCTTGGATGACTCCACCCAACCCAACTGCCTTACGGACCAGTGATCCAAAGGTAAAATATCAGTGCAACAGCCTGCTGGGGTAATGTGTAACTGGGATTCCTGTAGACCTCTGGTTACTGGAAGGCAGCCTGGCTGCAAATGCCAGGGGCAGCTCAGGGAAGGGGTTGTGCCTGAGGCACAGTTCCCTGTGACTACTTTGTCCCTTCAAGTCATCTGACAAAATCTGTCTTTCGCTTCTATCTTCCCTGGACTCAAAAAGCACATGGCGGGCAGGGACAGACGGTGTCGATTGAGGGATTGGGCTCTGGAGAAAACACACCCGTGGTGGTTTTTCTGCCTCGCTGGAAACCAGGCTAAATATCACAACTGTAGGCTCCAAAGATTTGATCATCACTGCACTTTATGGCTATTTATTAATTACCTGGGCATTTATTAACTGAGCAAGCTAAATAAGTACTTTCTGTTAGTTTGTAAGAGGGTCAACAATGGCACAGGAAGAAGAAATTTCAGCCTGTGGACGAAGGTTGCAAAAGTCCCCTGCAAAGCCAGAAACAGAAGTCCCCAGCAAGGAATCCCAATGTTTAACCACTGAGCTACCCTGAGCAGTTCTCCGTTTGTATGGAAACACAGATCGTAACCGAAGACGTTTCAGTTACTCCTTGTGCTGTGGATTACAGGTGATTTCTTTTCTCTATTTATTGACCGAGCAAAGGGAAGTCCTTTGTTTAACTTGATGGAGTTTTTCTCCTTATTTGTCTTTCTGGATGTAACTGAACACCACAGCTGAACGATTCCAAAATCTGAACGCTGCAGGCATCAGCTAACTGGGTTGCTTGAGAACAGAGGAAAATATGGATGGGGTTCGTGTATCTGAGGTCTGGATTGCCGTGGGCCTGTACCCCCGTTATGCCAGCCCCAGCGCCTTGGTGACCATGCAGGAAGCTGGTACCCGAAATTCAGGAATCCAGGAAAAATTAATCACTCAAAAGAACAAAGATTAGTTTACAGACAGATCAGCGCTTCAAATCCATCCGCTCTGCAGTAACATGAGTGCTAGTGCCTGTGAAAGGACAAGGTCAGAGACCAAGGAGGAGGGTGGGCTTGCAGCAGCTGAGATTTACGTTAGTTTAAACCGAGGAGGCACCTCACCCTCTGGAAAGCAGCAGGGGAACTGGGAGGAGGTGGTGTGGATTGCAGCGCTGCTCCCCACCTTAGCCTCGCCTCCCTTCCTAATGGTGTTGAAATATGTTAAATCCCTGAATGAATATCTCTGAACGTACAAAGCCAAGAAATCATTTCAGGGATGGAAAGCTGAATGGCCTTTATGATTTTATGCTCACGTCCCTGAAATGGATACGAGCGCGGTAGCCCTGGGTGCATTCACTGAGCTGACACAACAGAAGCAAAGGCTTTCCAGCGCACGCCGTAGAGGACTTTCCCAGCATAGCTCATCGTGGGCTGCTTCAGGCAAAGCACAGTGGCAAAAACCAACCCCAATATCGTAGACGTGCCACTTTGGCACAGTAGATTTTTTTGTATAACTGCAAACGAACCTGGTGATATTCAAAAGATATTTACAAAGTGACGAATTTGCTGTGTATTATATCCATACGTTCACTGGTATTGCACATTTAGTTGTCTTAAAACGGTGTGGTAACTGTTTCTTGACGTTACTTTCAGTACATTTTAAATACATTTCCCTCCTTTATTTTGACTGCAAACATGTTGCATTTGTCTTGTAAAATCACTCTGAATATGTTATTTCCAGTGTTGTAAGATTATCTGTGGACCAACTGTTAGGAAGTTTCCAGAAGTCTCTTTTCAGTCCGGTTGCTGTGACTCAGGTGCAGCAATTTTTTTTTCCCTTCAGTTTGCTGGTTGTGTTCACAAAGGTCATAGCAGCCAGATCATTTGGAATAAAAAATCTGCCTATTTAAAAGCACAGGGACAAATCCTGCCTCCAGCTACGTGTGCACCTGGTGAGCAGGGGAAGGGTGTGACTGTAGGAACACACGTGTGGGCACACGTGAACGCACACAGCCCTGATTCAGCCTCCTTTTGAAGGACCAGCTCGCGGGGGAGAATCGGATGCCTAAAGCACGTACCTAAGCCTGGTGATGCCGAGTGCCACGGGCATTTGCAGCCTGGTTTCTGCCGCTGTGCTCGTCATTGTAGGTCACGCCGGAGTGTGCCATTTGCACAAGTATTACCATTTGCACAAGCTCCTGCAAGGTGAAAGAGAACTGTCACCTTCAGATTTCTCCTCTGAAAGCGTCTTAGAATGCTACTGCCTCAGGTAATGCTGCTGTAAGCACTGTCTCAGAGGGAAACTGAGAGAGGTTTGAGGAAAAAGTCCCTTTATTTTCTGCTTGCTTCTTGCATTTATAGCCCTTTGTTATCAGATTAACTCAAAGATTTTTCCTCAATAATTTTTTCAACATGTGAGAGGGAGGAAAACACTTTAAAACCAGAAATTATCATTGTAAAACTTCCATAAAAGATCAGGGAAACAGGAGAAAATAGATCCTTGATGGACCTGTATTCCCTTGGCATAATTTTGAGCAGACATCAGGTGAAAAGAAAGGGGAGGCATTACAGAACGTGTTTGGTAATGAAATCAGTTGCATACGTGTTTGCAGACTTGGGAGCTTGCGCCTTAGCTCTCTGTAACTACCGAAGTGGAGGTCTTTGGCAAAACCTCAGACTGATGTAGTTTATGGTAGGAATTTGCCTGCTGCAATGATTAGTTTTGGAGAACTCTGTCTAGGTTTCATCATCGTCTTTTCACCACCTCTAGTGGCTTATACACAGAACTATTTGTTGATTTAGAAAACCTGGTCCTTTATGCACATACGAGTATATCAGATTTGTCTTCTACAGGGCCATGAAGAACACAGTTCTAAAAACTAGCAGTGGCTTTTTACTAAAAGTCATTAAATATGAGCTATTTCCCAGATGTCGTTTAGAATGTGTTGCATTTCAGGTACAATACCTATTCTGATACGTTTTTAAAGATAAAGAAATGTATTCTGTGACTAAGCCAATTTATTGCAAGTCAGGCCTGGATTTGGTTCATTATCATTAAAGAATCTGCATTTTTAAGTTGACTTTAGAATAACATTGTTGATTCTGTAATGATGTAAGTATATGGTATTTGCCAAAAGCTGTATTTCATAAGGCTGGTTTAGGATACAGCCCAACTCATACAAATCTTGATAGTAGATTATTCCTTTCAATAACTTTCATAATTTAATTAGACACATGTGCTGATTATGAATCTAATACTACGAGGAATGAAGTCAATGTTAAAATCCCATTATTTTAAATTAGGCAGGAGCACACCCATAATGTGTAGCCAGGAAATATTTGTGCCCTTTACAATACATCTATACTGATAGCAGTACGTTTCTTCACACATGCAAAAAAAGTAAAAATCAGAGTGTCCTTGTACTATTACTAAAATTTTACCATTTGTATTCCTTTGGGAGCTAGTAACACTGCTGTGTAACATCCAGAGGGAAAGCACATTTAACATGCCAGCAAGGACTCAGGTGAGTTTAAAGTTTAACTTTTGAGTTTGGGAACATTTTCAAACCAAAGGAAACGAGTTTCTAGGTAATACTGAGCCAAACCAAAAGTGATTACTTTAGCATTGTAATTTTATGTTTCACTTTCCTCTATCTGCTATCTGAGAGTTTTTTAACAAAGGTGAAATTCAAAGTTAAAATGTGGGTTTTGTAAGAACATCTTCCTGATTTTGGTCACTTTCATAAGTTTAGTTTTATCTCTAAGAAGGAACAAAAGCACCCCACCAAGAACTGGGCAGCAGGAAAGAGGGGAACAGTAGGGCAAAACCGATCCAGCTCAGGAGATTTAGCCTATAATGAGTACATCAGAAGTGAGGAACTGGAACGTGATGTTTTTTCCAAATTAAATCACAGTACTTGCCCAGCCTACCTGCCCGGCCCGCTTGCGGAGGGCTGGGGAAGGCTCAGGCGTCGAGCGCTGCTCTTTACCCAGCTTGGTGGTAGCTGCACATCTGTGCCAGTCCCTCATAAGATATGGTGGCTGTGTCTGCCCTCAGTTTGGCAGGGGTGTTTTTAATAGCATGCTCATTATACAGAAATATTTTCATTTGACAGACAATTTAAATGATCCTATAAAAGCTGCAATTACCATCAGGACAAATCCAGCTCTGATTGACTCCCACATTAGCTCCCAAAGTTTGACTCCCAACTAAGAGATAAGAAAGATGTTACCCTTTCTTTCTTCTTTCTTACATATGCTCTTCCCCCTTAGAGCTCTCTCCCATGTCAATATACTGAAGAACACCTCAAACACCTGCTGTTTTAATCCTCCCCAAAAATCACTGCTGAGAAGTGCTATTAGCTTCATTTTACTGACAAGGGACTAAGGAACAGAGAAAACCACTGTCTTGTCTAAGGTAAGACAGGAAGGGAACCCTCTAGAGAAGCAGAGGGAGGAAAGTAGGTCTAATATAGAATTACCTTTCTGAGGGTCCAAAAATCCTAAAGGATACATAATTTTTTTTTTATGCCTAAATAGGTCAGGGAGGTAAGCTTCATGTGAAAATAAGATTTAAAAGACAGCTTTGAAATTGGGACCTTGAGTTATGAAGCTAATTCTGAAAATATTCCTTTTGCCAGTGTGGTGGTGTTACTCTATACGTTAGTAACTTACTTGCATAGCCAGCTGCTCACACAACTGCTTGTTTGTGAAATCCAGGACTTTTTGTATGCAACCATTTCTTGAGAAACAGGGAAGAAATCAGAGTTATTTGGATCATCTGCCCTGAGCATCTTGTACCAGATGAAGGAGTTCACCTCGGTCACCTTGGTCAAGTCTGCTTGTGAGGTCAGTTGGCCACTTTGAAGCATCCAGGTCAATTCAGCCTGTCCTCTCAGTCCCCTGAGAAATAAAGGATCAGTTCTGTGAAACTCTCAGAAGTTACGCTGAAGGCGATGCGGGAAAATTGGCCATTCATTGGGGGTTTTCAATTTCCTCCGAATGTGCAAGCCTAGAGAGACCTTTTACATCTTAAAGTAGTTTTTAATGCTTTTCTCAGAGCTAAAATGTATTGCGAACATTTTGCTGGTATGTGTTAGAGCTCTTCAATGACAATAATGATGTAATAACTGTTAACATTATCTTAGAAGGCTGCGATGTGTCTCGTTGCACACATCCTATTGACATTAATCAGGGAAGAGGCCTAATCTCAACCCAAACATGTCAGGGGAGTGGCTGGGGTGAAGGTGTTGCTGGAGATAAAAAGGAAAGGCTGCTCCTTTTTAGGAAGGAAAGGAAGGTCTCCAGCCCCATCACCCCGCCATGGGGTGATCTCTACGTTAGGGGTGGGTTTGCCCCCGGTCCCAGCTTCTCCCCTCACCTGGGCAAGACCCAGCTCACTTCATGTGCCTTTTGAGATGCCCAAGCTGGGGATCTTGTCAGTCTTTTCTCCTTTTGTAGTAAACAACAGCACAGAGAAAAACGTCTGAGAATGTATTTCAGTGCGTCTAAAATGTAAATTGCTTTATTTTTCTTCATATACTACATATGAGATGCAGGACATCTAACGCTTCTTATCTGGGTCTCAGTTAAAGACCAGCAGTCAGGCAAGAAGAACGCAGCCTTTTTGTCTGCATGCTACCACGGACGCACGGAGGCAAATGCAAGAGATGGAAGTTTCAAAACAAATTAATTTAGATCAAGTCTCAATGGAAATATTCCAGCTAAGTTTTGCTATGTCCAGTGTTGTTTAAGTGATTTTGAAGCAGGCCATTTTTGTTTTGAGGGAGAAATCAGAAAAAATCCACAGATGAAAACATAAAAACCCAACAGGTCCTAAATTTCTCCTGAATTTCTCGGCTCAAGGCTGCTGATGTTTTTTCTCATTATGAAAGGTAACATTAGACCTCACGGTAGAGTTTTCTTTTTTTTTTTTTAAGATTAAAAATGCAGCAAAGTATACAGGGATAATTTCACTAGTTATGATAATTAACAGTTTCATTGAAGTTTCACTAAAATCGTGGCTAATAAGATACACCTGGACTACTGGTCTACTTCTGCCACAGTAGTTCTGGAGATAGTTCTCAAACGGACACCAAGAGACGGCAGAGATTTTGGCCCATGGACCACCTTGTTTCTCTTCTGCTGTTCGAATCCTGGCAGTTCCAATAGTCTGATCAACATTTACTTTATGGGGAGCAGGTTGCCATTTTTAAATTTGAAAGTTTCCAGTAAGGGGTTTTCTAATAAAACTTTGACGTTTTTTCACTGGCTTGAGCGTAAACCTCACATGCCTCCTTCCTGGACGGAAAGCAGCCTCCCTGCCTTCTGCAGGGATTCGGAACGGGTTCTACCGTTCTTGACACGCCTGCCCGCTCTTAGAGCTGAGCACCACTGCTCTGGGTGCCCGCAGGTGTTGGGAAGGCTGCAGAGATCTCACAGACTGAACCTGTGATTTAGAGACAGGCCAGGTGTGAGCACCTGGAGGCAGATCCGAGGTGAGGCTGACCCCGGGCAGGGCTCGTGGTGGTGGCGTGCCTTGGGCTCGCAGCAGGACACAGGCGACGGAGAAAGGCTGAAAGCTGTGGCTTAACCATGTTTAACCTAAGCTGCTGGAGATGGGAGATGTCCACCGAGAAGCTGGAAGGCTGACGCGGACAGAGGGATGAAGTATGTCTTGCAGATGATGAGACTCGTTTTAGACGTGTGAACGTTCCCTGAACCGCCTGACACCTCCACGCGGCGTGGCCTGAGCACCCAGCTCGCACGCAAACACCTGCAAGTGGGCACCCCCGGGCAGGTGCCTTCACCGAGCTGAGGTGTCGTCTGGGCCGGTGACAGAGCCGGACGGTGGCTGAGGTGGTACGTCAGGGCGAGGTTACCCTGGGAGAGGCACCAGAGAGGGGGATTAAGAGGGAAAGCCGTGAGGAGAGCTGGAAAAGGACGGAGGAAAAGATTATACTGAGGAGTGGTCAGGAAAGAAGGAAGAGGTGCAATCACCGACGTGAGTTTTCAGGAAGAGGACCGTAGCTGCCATGGAGCCTAGCTGGTTGTTTTGGAAGGAGCTGCCAGGTCGAGCTAGCCGACAGCGCGGCTCGTGCTCCGAGAGGTGGCTGGGAAATCCCAGCACGGGCTCTGCTTTGCCTCTTCAGGGCTTCCCGTCCCCAGCGTTCATCGGAGGACTTGCTGCAGTAAGGGAGGAAAGCTCACGCTGGATGTAGGAAGATTTGGAACTGGTATGCTGCGTGTGAATAAGATTATGTTAATTAATCATCCTCCCGGGAATGCGACAGATCCCGACGGATGCCATCTACTCAACTGCGTTAATCTTCTCCGTGTGACGGCAGCTCTGCGTGGGCCACCCGGCTGCGCCTCGGCGCAGAGCCAGAAGCCAGGGTGATGGCCACAACCCCAGCCCTCGGGACAGGGCGAAACAGCCTGCGAGCAGCCCCACAGCGGGTGGACGGCGGCAGCAGCCAGGGAATTCAAGTGAAGCCACTTGTTGAATGACCTTTTCCTTCATTTGCAACAGGGATGTTGTGTTTCCTGGGGAAGACTAGAATAGGACAAGGGTATCTCTCCCTTTAGATATTCTTAGTGCGGCTTTTCATTAAAGAGAGCGGATAGAAGCTGACGTAGGCCTAGCATTCAGTATTTTTGCTAAATAACGAAGCCAAGGCTTTCTAAATAAATGTGAAATAGGGAAAAACTGCCATTATATTTTATTTTACTTTTATGACTGTAAATGAAAGTAGTTTTTGAGGACTGGCTGATTTCAGGGTGCGATGTTCTGATTTCTCTGCAGGATGTGATCACGTCTGAATTCAGCATCCTTCACAAGCCTCCGTAGGCACCCCAGCACTGAACACCCGGGAACACGACACATGCCTCACGGGAAGCTGGCTCCTCATCTTTACACAACAGCTTCTGCCTTTTCCTAGGAAAACAATTATTCACTGTGGAAAACAATCATTCATTCGTTTGGAAATGAAGGAGGTGTCTCAAATACTTCCCCAAATATTTCAAATCTGCCGTGATAAATATCACAATGACATTTAGATATTTTAAAAGACAATTAATGTTCCAGGGCCAGACACTAAGCAAACTATGACACTGCCACCTCGTGGATTCTGAGATAATATCTAGATCATATTTTACCACCATTTACATAGTGGCATAAAAGTGTGTCGCACTTCATAGCCAAATATTAGCTAATTTCTTACCCACAGAATTTTGCAATATAGAATTCATATTTTTATAAATATTTAAGCTTCTAATGCTATAGAGAAGCACCATGCTACGATTTATGTAAGCAACTGCTTAAGTGAAGTTCCTAAAACTTGATTCTCTTGGAAAGTTAGGAGGCATATTCTCACCTAAGCAGTGCTTTAAAAGTAATATTAGCCTAAACTTGCCACTTAGTTTGTCTGTAGCACCCATAGCTTTTGTGGATGCTATGGAGATGTAGTGATTCTTGTAAATTGTGCCTGGGATTTAATTCTTTTAAAATTGTTGAAGGCTGCTAATATAAGGAATAAAAGACTTGTCCATGTGTAATTGTTCATTGTAATATAAACTGAATTTCATAATTCACCTCTGAGAAAGTCTGGTGTATGTGAATCTGAGGATTCCTTTCACTTCTGGTATTCTGGTGTATGAATAATGTGGATTGAGAAGTGCTCTATTCTATTGGACCTAATGAATCATGAAAAGGGGAAAAAAGCAAAGGAATCTCTTTTTTTTCTGAAGGGTCTGAACCATTTCTTCAGCACGTCATCAGTGACTGCCTAATGAATCAAAGCATGAGGGAAAGAAACCATAGTGTGGCAACTCGAATGCGGTTTTGCTTTTTGAGTTTACCAAGAACAGCACCAGGAGGCCCAAATCCCGTATGTGTGGAAGCCAATATCTGAAGCAGAGCTTCTTGTAAAACATTGCTGTGGCTTGATGTGCAGCATGAATCCGTTCTGAGACCAAACTATTGGCAGCTGTAATAAACCAGTGATATCAATATTTGTATCAAGACAGCTCTTCCCTTTAGGGGAATGAAAAACAGCAGTCCTGCATATTTAAAAGTCAGCTCTGAAGACATCTGTGAAAAGAAGAGCTGTTGTGCTGTACAAAGAGAAGCAGAAGCTAGGGGAAGGGCATTAAACCCCTTAAATAAACAATGCCTGAAGTCTGCTTTAGTACAAAAATGGGACAACAGACACCATCACTGAAATAAACTCCATTATGGTTCATATTTAAGGCTAGACAGTGATTCATATTGTTCCACTAGACTCAGCATGCTGCAAAAGGCACTTGAAATAATTAACACTTAGAATTAAACTACTTAGACAGATTTCACATCATCAAACATTTAACTTTCTGTAACTCCCTCTGCAGCTGTGATTTATTTGCATTTATTATTTTTTCTATTTACCAGTTCTCAGTTGCTTTTTAAGTTGCTCATACTTCCTTCTTCTGTAAGTCTGAACACTGGCTTATTGTTTTGGTTTTAGCTCTTGCTTCTTACTCATGCTCACACTTCTGCTGGCTAGTTAAAAAAATGCATTGCATCAAATATGGTCCTCAAATTGCTGAAAGGAGTTTTCTGTTTATTTATTTTAATCATTGCTTTCGCCTTACTTGGTATTCATAACATGCTTACTCATTAATGCAGTTTGATTGTTTAATATTGGCAAGAATATCACTAAATATATTTTTGCTATTTCTCTCACCAAAAAATACTAATTTTGTTTTGATTAGGTTTAAGAAAGAACACATGGGAAGAGGAAGTCTTATTATATCCCAAAGCTTGTATCAAGAAATATATATCAGAGATCTCAACATGACAATGTTAGTGAATTTGTGGAGATAAAGGCCAAGATAGATAACCTGAGAAGAATGAACCTGGGAAATATTAGAAAATTCACCAGCTTTGACAAAATGCACTTTGGGAAACTTCAGAAAATATTTATAACCATAGCAATGAATGAGAGGTCCAGGGAGAGACACTGACTACTTAAGTATATAAAAATTGCTATATTGGATCAGAACAAAGGTCCAAAAAACCCACCAAACTCCTGACAGTCACCCACAGCACATGTGTGGGGAAGAAGCATAAGACAAGGCAAACGTACAGGGACGTTTTCTCTGGTTTTCCTGCCCAGTTTCCAACACTCTGTGGCTGGAGGACTTCCTGAGCCAGCTGCCTATTCCTCAGGCTCTTGTTTCGTTGTTCTTGATGGACATTTTTTCCATCCGTTTTTCCTATTATGGTTTGTACTTGTATATACTTCTGGCCTTCAGTGTCCTCTGCCAATGAGTTCCACCATTTAACTAGAATCTGTGTGGAAAAAAAATATCCAGCACTTCCTCCTGTTTGTTTTAACCCCTCTGCCTTGTCATTTTGTTTTATTTCTTTCGATTCCTGTATTTTTAGAAATACGGAATAACTTTTCCATACTTCTTTTCCTCTGTGATGCTTATACTTCCCTGTACCTCTTACATTTTCCCCTCGTTGTCCCTTTTCCAGGCTGGCAAATCCCAGTCAATTTAGTCTCTTTTTTGAACATCATCCTTGCCACTGTATTCAAACCTTTTCTAGTTCTACCGTGTTTTAATGACTGTCCCAGAAGCCTATGAAAACAAATCTTTCCAGAACCAATAAATTTTCCTTAATAATAATATAACATTTCAGATTTTGAGAATATACAAGTTTCTTTCACAGTATGTTTTCATTCTAAGTCAGATGGAGAGTTCATCACTCAAGTCTCAGAAGCCAAATCAATGCAAGCTGGGTGTGAACAGCACACCCACATGTGTACAATTGTTTCTTCATTGTTTTTACAATTTATTGCATGTATCTGGCTGCATAATTCCTAGCCCTTGTACTTTCTCAGTCAATTTGGGGAGAATCTGTTTATCCCTCAAGGGAAATTATGGAAAAGTACTGGCAGGTTATCAGCTTTTGACTGAGTCAGTCAGCATCCTCGCTGCAAAATATCAGGTTAAAAAAAATATGGGTCTAACTAGTCTGCAATGGGATAATTTACTTGCTCTCCAGGTACATCCAAAGGAGAGTAAAATTTTTTGTTTGTGTGTGTAGGTGGACTTTAGTGTTAAAATTTGAATAAGAGCTTTGGTTTATACTGCTGTGTCTTCACCGGCTATTTTGGTGAAGATTTTTACTAACCATTTGAAAATGCTGTTATTATTATCCTCTCTGTGCTTGATACTTGAAATAGTTACAGTGGGAAGATTGCCCAGAGCACACCTGGATTAAAACCTGGAGTAAAGACAGACGGTGCTGGTCAATACCTCTGAACAGAGCGGGGGGCTTGGAAGAAAGTGAGTGTTTGGGTCTGCCTCCTGCTGATACCCCCCAGAACTGTTAAGCTGACATAGGCCCCTGGATTTTGTTCATGAGCTGCTTTTCACAGAGCTCATCACCTCAGAATTCAAAACATAAAGCTCAAGCTCCTGTAATTGCTGAAAATGAGATTCACCGCACCTAATTTTGAGAGTGCGAAAGCCTGGTATGTAATGTAAACTAGTCGAATCCTGTTTGTAGTCAATGAAGAGAGATGGATGCGCCTGGAGAGCAACCATCCTGCCTACTTCAGACTTCAGTTTTAACCTGCCCTCAGCCCAGACAGCAACTGCAGAGCTGACCTCAGGAAGTTCATGCTGATGCTAGGTGAGTCCCATCCTGAGAACCATTGTGGACTAACACTCAAATGGAAAACAAACTTATTTGTAAAGGGACAAGACTACAGCAAATGAGAAGCCTAAGGGGAAGCTTGAGACATAACCTAGCCGGTCACATTATTCTCCTCAGTGGAGCTGGAGACAGCTCATAACTGCACTCCTCACTCTAAGTGTAAAGTCTAGGAGTGGAAGGATGGTCATAACTCAAAATCTTAAAAAAAGGTACAAGGCAGAAAGATGTAATTTGAAAAGATAAGTCAGCAACGATTCTTGGAGAGCAAATACCAGACATCGTACATAGCTGTCTTGCAGCTTTAGCTTTCCTTTGGCTTTTTTCAGAACGTGTATGTATCTGCTTCCTAGCAGCTCTGCGAGTGGACGTGTGGACATCTGCTCTGGCGTGGCTGACTTCAGAGACAGGATGAAGTGAGGTGCCACCAGCAACATTCTCAGAAGGCTCCAACTCTTCGTCTTCATTACATTCCCCCAGGGGCACACCTTACCTGTCAAGGAGCAGGTTTGGTGCAGGGTGCGTAGAGGCTGCGGGGCTGAGCTGCAAGGCGAGGCTTCAGGAGAAATAAAACAGTCATTGTGGGGCCAGCTTCTCTCCGGGGCAGTGGCTCTTGTCTCAAGGCTGGCTCCCAGCATTGCAGGATAGAAACACTGGTTAATGCCACCCTCCACATAAACTGAAGAAACTACCATAATACTTCAGAGAGTGGAAAGATACTATAAAAGTTTGTTCGGAGGCAGGATGACACCATAAATTCCAGAAAGAACCTTACGGGGCAAAAATACAGAGAGAAACTAAGAAAATAAATAAAACACTGCAGGCAAAAGTGAAAGCCAAACCCAACTGTAATAAGTGCAAGAGTACTTTGAATCTCACAGCTGTAATCAACTATTTGAAGAGGCACAATGTTTCTGATGAAAGCAGTGAGGACTTATATGATGAGGCAACCATAAAACTAGTTTGTTGCAGACTTTGATAACAAATAAAATTTTTTGATAACTGGGTTTTAAACAGTATTTTGGAGAAATCTGAGAGTTCGAAATAATTTTGGAAGTGCATTAGAGATTTCATCATCTTGCTTCATGGAGGTCAGCTGCATGCGTTTTGTTATACATTGCAATACTTATTTTAGAAAGGAAGGTTTGTAAATTTGAATAAACAGAATATTTTCAAAAGTGAGTTTTGAGGAGTGATTTAGCACTTATTTCTGATTTACCTTTTCATATAGAAATAACTATTTTCCAGAGGAAAATATACTGTCTCCTGAGTAAACTTTCCTGATTTCCTAAAAAGAGTATTGTTTTTTGCAAGGGTGATGCAAATGTTAGAAAGATGGATACCTTGAGATTGTCACTGCTCATTTTTTAATTATCCTAAATTTTAGTTGATTTTTTATTACTTGAAATAAAAATTAGAGTATGAGAATGCGAGCGATTACTGTCATCTCAAGTCTGATCTTGCCATTTTGATGTCCTGGTTTAGAAAGAAGTTCCAGGTAATAATTATGCATTTATAACGACACCTTCCATGATACATTCTAACTTGTCCTCCAGAAAACACAGGAAAACACACGCAGAATAAAATTATGAGTTGGACCTGGTCTATACAGTCAGACAGAACTACCTGCAGGTCTTTTCTTTCAAGGCACCTGCATGACGAGTGACCATTATACTCACCACTGAATCCAATCTTTTCTTTATCACAGGAAAGGCTTCCCACTTTAAAAAGAATCTCTTTTTTATTTTCTGAGTTCCTCTGAAAGAGTACCAAGAGACTTGTACACAGATATTCCATGAAAAGGTTCACAGAGGGTGTTGTAAGAAACAGTTTGGGACTAGAGGGATTGTCATCTGCATGTTTACATTTATTGTAATGAATAATTGAAATTTTATTTGAAATTATCTTTATGCTTAGTTTTCCAAATACACCCACATATATACATATATATAATACACTTTTTTTTTCCCATTGAAGGGAATGAATTTCACTAGGTGGCTGCTTAAGTAATCTGGCTTTCTTTGAATGTGAAGACTAGAGACCCTTATGTTATATAGGTACATAATCTAACCCTGCCATTATTATTTGTTGGCTTTTTGTATAGCTAAAGTTCTGATTACGTTTCAGCTGTAAGGGTGAAATTAAGTTCATGGCTAAGACTTTGCTACTGGCTATCCTGTATTGCTTTTCACAGAAGTATTGCTTTTGTTAGTTTAAGAAATATGGGAGATGAACATGTATTATTTCAGGCAGTCATAGCACAAAAAGTTGAGAGATTTCAGTTATTTATAGTCTTGAAATAGGGAGAGGTTGTTTAAAATTTTACTCCCTGAAGCAATGTCACCGTAAGTCTGAATTTTTCTTGCTGAAGAACATAATTACATTCTCCCTAATGCTGTTGCAGCAATGAACTGCAGTGCTCGGACAGGGGAACTATTTCCCAGAGCAAAAGGGTGGCCCGCCTGGGACTGCCCAAGGGAGATGTGAGAAGGTGCAAGGTGTGACAGCGTTCACTTGAATCCGAGCTAAGACTCTTGAAATGGTTTCAGAACACAGCAGTTGATGGATGGTTATACCCAGGGCTGAACCTCTTCAGGTTTTACACAGCACAACTTAATGATCAGTGTTCTCAGCAATAAGGAACTGCCCTTCTTGTAATGAGCTTCGTTAGGAACTGTAAAATTGCCAGGAACCTTAAGTATTTTGACCTGTTAGAGTCCATGCTTCCTTAGCTCTGTTGTTGTCAGTACTCAGCATAACTAAGCTAAAACTAGCGTGGAAACATCTCTCAGGACTGGAAACACTCACTGTGGAGTGGAGTATCCTGTGAGTGGAGATAAGCTATACCCTGTACGGGAGACGTACGCTGTGGTTATATGTCCCGAGACATTCAGAATTCAAATCTTCTCCTTCCTCAGAATGTTTTTTTTTAGCTCAATCACGTGCATATCCAAGGAGTTTTAGGAGGACAGCACAGTTTGGGGTTTTTTTGCTGTGGCAGTATTTTTTTTTTTTTTTTTGGTAGGTTGTGCATTATATTCAAGAGGTGTTAGCTTGATTTCAAACAGAAATGGAAATGCAAACTGCACTGCTATAGAACTTACTATTTGTGTGATAAAAACATCCCAAATGTACTGAAATGAAATCAAATGGAAGAGTGCAGCTGTTCAACAGTATGTAGGAAAACTATAGTGTACTTAGAGTTTACATCCTGAAGCTGGGAGTTGGCTTGAAAATGGATAAAATAATACCATGACATATTCCTGTTGATTCCAGTCAAGACAATTTCTTCTGCCTATCCATAGTCTATTTTAAAAAGTACCTTTATTTTTTTCTCTATTACCAGCTTTATTCACGTGTAAATCTATTGACTTTAGCAGAGTTCTGCTATTTATCACATTTTTTCTGTGTATTTTCCAGTTTTAGGCATGAATTTTCTCTCCTGAAAAACCCAAGGAAGAAAAACCCACCAGGGTCTACTATATGCAAACTGAAGTTCAGCAGCTGCAAATTGTTGGAGGTTGAGGGGGTATTACTGGGTGCTGACCCTGTTTTAATACCCTTTCACAGGCCTCCGAGGTTAGCCTGCTGTCAGAGTACTGGGCTGGGTGGACCCAACCATCTGACATGGTACAGCCTTTATTATATTCTTCTGATTTCGACTCTACTGTTAAGTTATTTGAATCCTCTCTTAGGGAGACTACTCTAGTGACCTAGTTTTAGAGTCTGAAAGTACTAACATGAATAAAAAACCCCAACATAATTAAGAATTATGGGGGGTTTTTCCCAGTAAAAGACCAATGACCAAAATAGAAAAAAACCTCACCCAACTCCTTTCCTCTTTATTCTGTAATGTTATACGGCTAAACACAAGAAAGAGAAACGGTTGGTCTTATTACATGTGACAAGAGAGTTCCTACTGGATTTATCACAGCAATACTCCTTTGATGAGCCAAAAATCATGGAGGCATCCTAGGGAAGAATTTTTGTTTCTAGAGAGAATGGTTAAGGTCACTGGGAAAGCAAAGAAGAAAGCTTATATTCATCCTGCTGCTACTGGGGCCTTGGATTAACATTTAGGGTTTTAATTTGAGCAGTGTCAAATACCATAGTGCTTAGAAGCAGAAGTACAAATATTTGCAGTTAGAATTAAAGCTTTTATTCTTTTACCAAAGCGTATGCGCTTGTACGTTTTTAAATATAGAATCACGTGTGAGATAAACCTGGCAGCCTAGGATGCTAAAAGATAGGAAGGTACCGCTGCCAGGGTACTACCCTGTGGGCTGGGAGCCTGGACACCTTGGCTAAGGTAGGGGCTGGGGTCCCCCATCTCATTTCTCCTAACCGGTCTGCAGAGCTTTCCTTCTCTTTTTTTCAGTAGCTTGGCAGCCTGGGGACTCACCTGAGGTGAGGGGGGTCAGCACTCGGAGCCTTCCACTGCCTGGTGGGATGGGATTCCACATTTCCCATCTCCAACGTGTGCCTGGCTGTTCTCTCTCTTGTGCTTTTGCTTCTGTTCAGCTTTGCATAAATATTTAGCATTGCAAGAGCAGCAGTTAGGGCTTTCGCACAGGCAGTAGGAGAGGCAGTCTCTGCCTCCTCTGATTATTTTACACATGCGATCAGAAGCATCTCAGATGGGAAGAATACGGAGAGCCTTTATTCCGATGACACAGCAGTCCAGTTAGAGTTGGAAGGTCAGAGGCTGCCACTGATGGGGAGGATACCAGTGGCACTGGACAGTTGATCTGGCTGCATATGGCTTTCTTGCAGTTTTAGTTCAGTTGGCAGGAAAGCACTTCTGTCATCCCAACCAGGTGCAAATAGGTACTTAATCAAAACGTTAACTGGGATGCCAGCGTCATCATCACAACATGGTTTCTATCAGATGAAATGCATTCCTAGTTATTAAGTCAGTTCTCAAAGGATGGGCGAAGACCACAATATTGTGGTAGTAGGTATGGAGCAGTGCTACTAGAACTTAAGTGAAAGATGTGTGCTCAAACAGTTCAATGTTGCTGAAATTTAGGTGGTTCTGGTATCCTCATCTGCAGGAATGTAGAAAGGCAGGGGGGTTTTATTGTGCATCGTCTCTGGTGTTAAGGTGGTTTGAAGGACATTAATTTGGGACTTCAGTTAGGGAACTCAGTCCCCGCTGTGAAGATAGCAATCGGAGGCAAAGAGCTTTCCTACACAGCATAAGTCAGATTAGGCACTCAGTTACTTGGACTGTGTGCACGCTGTTTTCACATAATGCAAAGTGTCCTCGCAATTGTACCTCTTCGGTTGTGGGCACCAAATGATAACGAATAGCTGTCTCACAGCCTGTTTGGCCTTTAGCTATTTTTCTAATTCTACAAAGCAAATTTGGCCAGCACGGTGAGAGAGCAGCTACACCCAAGTAAACAGTCTGATTCAGAGTTTCTTTCCTTTGCCTGAATGAAGTGCACAGAGGAGGGACTCGGCAGCCCCGGTTTGGAGAGCACAGGCTTCACAAACAGCAGCTTACTGCAGAAATATCCCGTGCTGGTGAGGAAGGGTTTTTTTTTCCCCTCCCCATCCCAAATACAATGATGTCTCCCAAAGCATGACGTTTGTTCACCCTTTCTGGGCTGGCAGTGCTGGCACTCCTGGTTTCCAAAGCTGTTCCAAGGAACAGCTCTCTCATCGCCCTGAGGGCTGTGGCCTCTCCCAAACCCCACGGGGCTACACAGCACAGCAGGGTCTCCCGGGGAACCCAGGACAACGTCCTGCAAACTGCTCGCCATGGCCACTGGCCCGGCCCGAGGTTGCTTCTGCAGAACGACAGGCCAAGCCGTATCTCACTGTCAGCGCGGTGACGAATGGTGGCCCGCTGAGACCCCGAGACGTATGTAACTTGGCTGGCAATCAACGGCAAAGGTCACGAGTTGTCGTCTTACATCTCAAAGCTCAGTGAGACGGTTTTGTGCCGTGTTAGTCTCTGTGTATTAAGTTTCAGCAAAGAGGGGGCAGGGGAGGAGGAAGGAGATCTTTATCCGGAGTTAGGTGATGCTAAATGTTCTGAATAATTAGATAAGATTGTGTGTGTCAAACTCCGTAAAGAACAGATCATGTTTTCCGATAAATTGTCTCTGATTCCCTCTGCCTCCCTGCCCTCCAGTACATACATGCATGCATGCACACACACGCACTTTTAAAGTGGTTTCAGGGCTCATTAAATAAGTTGGGCTGATAGCTCTAGAGAATGTCATTCTTTCTCAATGGGGCAATGAATCCACGCTCTGCGCATTTTTGGAAGTCTCAAAAAGTAGCCAAAGTAGGTGAAAATTCACTTTCTGTTATTCTCAGCATGGAGCTTTTAAAGCCTGACTAAGCACCCGTTGCCTGGGCAGTGTCCCAGAGCTTACACCACAACGACTGCTGGTGCTTCAGCCCAGTTTATTTTCAAAACTCTTAGTGAATTTCCAAAAAGGTGTGCAAACCTTACCAGGAATAGGCATACAAGCATACCCGCAATGTGCTCCTGGCCCCATTTGAAAGGAGCCTTGGCCAAATTTGAGCCATGTTGGAAAAACCTGATGAGAGGATGTCATTATACTGGATAAGAAGCCAAGAGGAGCACTGGTCTTACTGCTTCTGCCTGAAGTCATGTCCGCCCTCACCCCAGGACTTAGCTCCTTCTAATTGAAAGAAGACATCTTCCTGAGCAAAGCGGCTTTTTGAACATTTCTTTTATTCATACCTTCTCACTTCCTGGCTGCTGTCACATCAGTGTTATTACATTGGGATCTGTGGTAGCTTATCAGGCAGAATGCCTGAAAGCTCTGGGAAGCAAACATATGACAGAGGTAGAAACTCCAGGGAAATCACAAGAAAATCATTAAGATGAAGAATGTTTCAAAGACAGTGCCACCACTCCAGAGGTCTACCATTCTGGCAGGACTGCAACTTAGCTTTTTCAGTTCATTACAACTCAGTAAATCTGGTGTCAGTCGAAAATATATCTAGGGATGGACTTGCTGTCACTCTTTCCAGACAGCTGTCTTCTACAGCTGAATAAGTTTGCCTTCTGGACCTCACTCCATGCAGGGGAAAATCTGGGGATCGTCAGTTCCTGCCTGCGGATTGCAGAGGAGCCGTTGTGTGGAGTGATAACCTGAGCATCCTTCTTCCATCGCATGGATGGTAGGACCAAGCAGGGAGGCTGTATATTCCTTTCCCACTGATGTGTTGGCTGATGGCTCTCACGTGTGATGGGGCTACAGTTTCTCATGTGGTCTTGTTGCAGTTTAATCCTCACACATCTGCTTGGCAATAGTTTTCCTTGCTCCAGGACCTGATTACTGTGGAGAAAGGTGGGGTGTGGGACTTACTTTGGCTCGGCTGTGTGCTGTGGTGGGCTGTGACAGGAGCTTCAGGACACATGGGAACGAGTGCTCCCCACGGTTGGTGCTCCCTCGCAGCAAATTCGGGGCATCCATGGGGCAGCCACACTATGGCTGCTCATGGTACATTATGAGAGCTGAGACCACCATACTCTACCAAAAGCTGATGAACAAGGGAAAAGTGAAAGCAGCCGTCCATATTCCCTTTCACATTTGTTTGTCCAGTGCAAGTACTTTATGAGCACAAACAGATGAATGTTAGGCATGACATTGTTATCCACTCCTTCGAGCTAATACTTGTCTATGAATCACCAAACTATTAGATGAAGAGCCATACATGCTGAACAAATCCAACACCCAATGGATATGAAAGGGTATGCAAGGCTCCAGGTCAGGGCAGGACTCTGCAGGGTGCGTGGAAAAGGATGCGAGACGGTGCTCATCTGTACGTAATTCTTGTAAGAGAATGATGAATAGGAATAATGATGTCAAACTCTGCTTTTTCCTGACAGGAATTTTGCACGTTGTATTGATACACCCCTGAGGAATTAAATATCGTTGGAAAATACCTATACGGACACGCTGAGAGCTGCTCGGGGAGCAGAGGGAGGATGCAGTGGCAAATGGGTGCTCTCCCTTCCCCCAGCCACCGTGCAATGAGACAACACGAATGAACAAAGCTGGTGCTTACAGCCTTACTCAAGGATAGTTTAAAATAAAGAGAAAGATAATACTTTTGAAACCAGGGCCATAATTACTATTTATTTCAACAGCAATTTGCCTTATTATGGTGCATAGCATTTGTTACCTAGGCAACAGGTTTCTGTAGAGGCCTGGCTCAAATTAAAGTAAATCAGGAAAGTTCTAAAGTCAATATCAATATTATATTTTAAAACCAAAAGACTAGGGAGTCAGCAATTTCACCTAAGTGTTGTATTTTTTATTGTTGTCATAGGCAGATACAAGCAGCACAGTCTGCATCCAAGTAATACTTTTCTCTACTGTGCCTGACCTTCTTCATATACATTTGCAAATAAAGTGAATTTTACAGAGTTCTGCTCTTTTCTGAGGAAATAATTGTGGACATCGATGACTAATGTGCAATGCACTGCTGCAGCTGTGTGTAGAAGAAGCACCATCGATGCGTCTAACCTGATATTTTAGTTTCAAGCCCTTGCTCAAGCCCAGCCTCCACGTTGTTTATGAGCAGGTATGTGCTTTGCTGTGGGCTCAGACGGATATTTGGCGTACTCTTGGGGAGGAGAGCTTGGGTCTGGTCACAGCCTTGGTACCCGCGTCCTCCTGGGTGACCCGAACAGATGAGCATGGGGGAGGTCTGGCTCCCTGGACCAGTCTGTGGCCAGAGCTTATTCATGGGTTGCCCTAAGCATGAGCGCTTTGAGTGAAACTAATAGGCAGGGATGTGTATGGAAAGCATCCACTCATGGATGGGGAGCATGACATGAGGCTCAATGTTCTCATGCTTGTCTTAATCTCACGGTGTAAGCAGAGGCCGAACACTAGTTTATGAACCCATAAACAGTGTGCGGTTTGATGTGCTTCTCATCTAGCAGCAAATAATTATATTAAAGGACTGAACGCTTACAAGTGGGATTTAGGGAATAGTGTGCAGATATACTTTCAAATGTAGCTTTTGGGGAAGAAAGGGTTGTATTTTAGGACTTTCTCTTACCTGAAGGAAGACTGGAAATGTAAATCAGCAAAGAAATAACATTTTTAGGAAAAGGGTTTGACTCCAACAGATCTTCTACGGGCCAAGGCAGAATGAATATAGAAAGATAGATCTAAACACCATGAACTATAAATATAGTAATCTCTTTACAAATTCTGCTTAAAAAATGCAACTCGGCAAACACTAGACAGTTTGGAAAGGAACCATCGATCATTCTAACCTTTTGTTCTTGCACCTTTTCTCATTTGATTTTTTGCTTTTTTTGCTTCTGTAAGTACAGAACTTCTGTAAGAAATCTGTCCTGAATGTTTGAATGGGCCAGAAAAAGTAATAGGAAGTATGTAGTGAAAGGAAATGTAGGAAGGCTCAAAAATGCCCCTCTTTTAGACAGCTCTGTAACTCTAATCCTTTCATGGAGGGATTTTCCCTGCAGATTTTTGACCTATTATATAGATTTGACCAGCTATTATAGACTTTCCTCTTCAGATTGGGCTTCTACTCTTGGCAAGCCACCGTCTTTGTTATCTAACCCTTCCTGAATACACCTCAGCCAGCCTTTCTCCATCCCAGGGCTGCTGAAACGTTAGGACTGTTGTAGCAATTACGGACAGACTCTGCGGCTGCCTCGTGGCCGCCTGTCCGCCCCGGTCGCCTGTCCTTCGCACCCCTCTGCTGAAGGCAGCGCTTGGGCAGGGTGCCAGCCTGCGGGGCTGGAGATTGCTCTCGAGACCATCACCCACCTTCTAGTGATGCTCTTCAGGGCTGTGCCGTTTCCTTTTATCCTGCCTCTCACGAACTCTCTGAGAGTGCTGAAAAATTACTGGGAGAAAAGAAAGGTCCTGGCTGTTAGAGCCATTGGGCAGCAAATATTTTGCTGGGAAAACTTCATTAAGATGCTGCAATATGACCCTAAGGTAGTGGCCACTTTCTGAGAGCCTCTACAAGTTCACGGCTGCCAATAGATCCCATAGTGGTAAACAATCCCAGCTGCCTGGTGTTGAGGAAACAAGAGCTTTTTAGTAATCTTAAAGTATTTTGAGTTGCTGTGCCACACTCGGTTGGGTTTTCAAACATGCATTTGTGGAAACTGCTTCAGTTTGTGCTGAAAATGTCGGATGCTTTTCTCGCTAATATGCTTCTTGTCTGTTGATTCAGTATTTCTAATAATACCAGCAATCAAATGTAGGAAAGGCTGTTCCATCTTGATACAGACAGAGAAAGAGGTACACATGTTGAATCGTTTGCTTGTTGGCAAAAGAAATGAGTTTTACTTAGCTTTGGCAAAAATAGGCATTTATTAGTTGCTAAGTTTCCCCTGAATCCTTCCTGATTACCTCCTTCACAGGGTCCTAGGGAGGTGCAGCACTTTGGAGGTAACAGGTTTTGGACGAGGTGTTATCACTGGCATCCGTGACTGTTAATGATTAGCAAAGGTCCCCTGGTTCTTTTTTTCCGAGAATATCCTGGCCATGCCCCAATTTCCTAACATGCAAATTCCCCACTTCGGTTTTAATAAGCCATTGAACTGTGTATGCCACTGGACTGTTGTTTTTGGAGCTGCTCAGAAATTATTTTTCTTAATGAAAATTATGCTTGATGATGAAAAATGAAGCTCATGTTTTCAATTGAAAATGGTTTTGTTTTGATACCTCAAGCATCTCACGGGAGCAGTAGTCTGCATGCTTCATATTCCAAAACCTTCAGCTGTGTGGGCTTCTTAAACAAACTGCCCCTCCCTTGACCGGCCGTATGAGTTCCTGGCTGTAGGACTAGTTACATGATATCTAGTCCAGCTAGAAAACCTGGGCAACCGAGGGGACTGGAGACAGCTACAACTTTCATGAACCACCACAGGGACAATCCTGAAATGTTTTGGGTTTCTAAGAGGGGGGGAAAGATTACTTAGATTTCTGGTAATCTCTTTTAAGGAAAAAATTAAGAAAAAAACCCTAATTTAGATTTCTGGTAATCTGCTTTTTGAAAAACACAAAATGTTGTCTGGTAAATGTCTAGTTTTCACCAAGAAGTTAAGTTAGCTGAAAACATGTCAGAAAACAGTGGAAGAAAAAGAGTTTGCAAACCATTAACTGGTTTTCTTTTTTAAGGAATAATGATAGTTCTGCCAGAGAGCTGGTCTGTGCTGCACCCGAGGAACGTCGGTAAGACTTATGCCTGATGAAATTATAAATGGCTGCACTTGAGATGCACATACGCAAAGGACTGAACACGATGCAAACTGGGAGACAGGAGCTGCCAACCTGCACTTGGGTGATCAAACTCTCCAGCTGCGTGATGAACCTGTAGGATAAGCACTGTAACACCTGAAAATACTGAGCATTTTACATTACTCACAACTCCTTTCAAACAATTTCAGGCTGATTTTCAAGGCATTGGGGCCAGAAAGTCTTGCATGGGAGTTTTTTTTAACTTGCTTGAGTACTAGTTTGTTAAGGCTTGGCATGATTTTCCTGTCCCCATTCTTATTCTTGCTATGTGGTCTTAGATTTTTTAAAAATAAATATATTGTCTCTTTAACTCAGAACCTGGTGTGTTGTTTGGGCTGCTCTACAGCAGCAGCAGGTCCTGATGTTATGTTCTCAGACACCTTCCTCTCCCCGTTTCAGCTGTCTCTGCAGGTCCTTCATGTTGCTCTTTGCACAAGTGGGGCTTTCTCATGCTTTTGTGCACTTTGTCACAGGTCTCTGAATTGCCTGAGTTCACCTCTGAGGATTTTCCTCCTCTTTTTATTGCAAGGGACAGCCTCAGCCAGATTTGCAATGCTAAAAAGAACAAACTGGGGAGAAGTTTCCTTCTATCCACACTGTGAGATTTAAAATACTCCAGTTTATGGTACGCTTCGTTCCAACTTTGCTTCCTTTGTGAGAATCAAAGACTTCCCACCTATAATAAAATGATTTGCTGTGCCTTCTGACTTTGTCTAAAATGCTTTAGGCATTTATGATCTCTGTTAAATTTGTGCTTTTCATGTCAACTGAACTGCTTGGTGAAGTATTTTCATTTCCTAGCTTCCCTGTGTTCGTTTCTTTCTACCCCTATTCCCCCCACACCTTTCAACCACACAGCACCAAAAAAGGAGTTCTTCGGTTAGCGGAAGTCAAGCATAAAATTTTCAGAGTTTCAGGTCAGTTAAGGACTTTTGTACTACTTTGAAAGTAACTAGCAACGAGGAATAGCAAATTCACAGAAAATTGATGGGATTTAGTCATGTTTGTTGATTTTATCCTGAAAACAAACCATTGTGTCTTCCAAGATACCTTATGTTTTTTGTCTCCTTCTTCTGCTCCTGTGAAACTGATGGAGCAGCCATGATTCACCGACTACTCCTTTGATGTCAATGGGATGAAAGTCATGGCCAAATCGGGCTATGGGCTTTCAAGATGACTTGGTGTATTATTTTCTAATTGCCTTAATAAAGCTACTGTAACCAATCTACATCTGCCAGGATAATTTTAGTACAACAATTGTCTTTCTTATAGTGGTATTATGTAATTATATTGTGCCCAAGAAAAATTATCCTGCCATGCCTTCAGGATATTTCTGGAGGCTGCTTTCCTACAATATCCATTTTGATTGCTCATCTGATAGGTAAACCTGTTAGTTTACCTATCACGCAGTCAGTCTGGCTTCCTTTGTTATTCATGACTGTATCGTGTAAGATCTACCTTTGATACAAAGAGCTCAAATTGGCTGAGGGGAGACAACCGAACTGGCAGACCTACTCTGAAATATGAGCATCTGAACTGCAACGTTAGCTCCCATGTTTGCTAACTCTTTGGGATGTGATCAAATCTCAAGTTCAAAGATGCTATTTCTTTTTTTTTTTTTTGCTTTTTTTTAAAGACCTAGAGGTGTTTCACCTGCATGGGCAACTGAAGTTGGGCTCTCCCTGACTCATGTCAGCTGTATGGATTCTGCCTGTGCAGCCTGTCTGGCAGTGCTGCAGCTCCTGCATCACCAGGAGCAGATGCAGATGGGTGTCCCTGTAGGTGCCTATAATGGTTCTGCAGAACCACATGGAGTAAAGAGTAGTAAATGTGCATTGTGGTCAGAAAATAAGCAGGTATCCAGCTACTCTAATGGACCGTGGCGCCTTCTGAATAAAAAATGGAGTTTCTGAGCAGACGCAGTTTAGAGAACAAATGAACTTTTGGGATGGTTTTCATTTATTAGTCTGGTGTGTCCAACATAGATATTAATGTTAATTTTTGCTTCCCAGAGAAGAGGACTGCAGTGATTGCAAACCTCTAGGTATTTTACACGTTTATTTCATCTTCTCCAAACAATTACCTAAAGCTTCTTGAATATTAAAATTAATCAATTTATGTTTAATTAAACTGTATTTTAAAAATGTATCTTCACTCCTAAGGTAGATTTAAAAATAACCAGAAAACATAACTACTGAGACTATAATTGAACAGTATTTATCTTTTTAATTGCTTGCTGGTTGTGTTCTAGGCTTAGTATCTACGACTGAATATTCAACACAGTATCAGCAAAATTTTCTTACTAGACTCCTACTTTAGTGCTCAAAGCACAAATTAATTCTTACTTTCAGCTGCTAGTGATCCATCCAGTGCTCAGTATTTAGCATGCTGGATCTGTGATAGAAACATGTCCCCGCACAGGCAAGTTCCTTTGATTTCAGAACAGTATTAAATAACTAATGTTGTGACAATCTTTCAGAAATATCATCACTCCTGCTTGTCAAACGGCTCTTCAACACATTTACAAACCCGCCGATAGCAATGCGGCTTGTTAGCTCGGCTTAAATAGCGGCTCCGAAGATACAACCTCATATACAGATCAGAGGAGACTTTACGTTTCTGCCAGGGCGGTTTTACACACCGTTAAACGGGCTGCCAGGCACAGGGGTGCTCCCAGAAAAACCAGGAGGGGCAGCGGTGCCGCTCAGCAGAGCACCCCGAGCGGGTCCCCCACCGCAGCCCCTCCGCGTCCCCGCCGCGAGTGGCAGCGCCCTGACGAGCTGCGCCTCGGGGGGGCTTCTCCCAGCTAGATAAATGTGTAGGCATCCGCACACTCTGCCTCTCCCGATTTATTACAAAAATAATAATCTGAAAAGCCTTTCCACCCATATTGTTGTACAACAGCAAAATGGGATGACTGCCCGTGGCTCTGATTTATGATCAGATTCCCGATGCAATAGATCGGGCAGCGGGTTATCACTAACCCGCTCCCATTTAAGCCTGGGTGACAGACTATTCTTTTCCATTAATATGTTGGATTTTTTTTATACAAACAACAAAAGGAGGAATATGGGATGAAATAAGGAGGTGGGCGTGGGACTGAAGTTTCTTTTTATCATCAGCTAACTCAACCTTTCCGCTTTAAAAACTATGTCCCACCGCCAGCGGCTCTGAAAATGGACTTCTTGCAGCATCATGACGCCCGCCTCGTATTTTGCCTGTTTGAATGTGTTCATATTTAATCAGGGTATTATTGTGTATTTTTCCAGATACTACCTTGCCTGCAGCTATGGCAGCAGCCTTTCAGAAGAGTCTTTTAAACTGTAATTAAATAAAATAAATATACACAGAAAGAGTGCGGAAGCTGTTCATTGAGGACAGGGGCATTCAGAATACAAAAAGTGCTATTTTTCTGTGTTGACCTCTAATAATTTGCATAATTTGTCTTAGTTTATCCAACTGTTAAATTCTTATAAGAGCAGGTTTCTTCCCCTCAAGGGGTGTGGATGGAACACATTAATGTTTCATAAACACTTTCAAAATCTTTTGTAAGATCAACCTATTCATAGTGGGTCACACTAATGAGATCGACTGATAAAAACTAAAAAACAGGTATTATTATAATATTCACTTTCAAACAAAAATATTTTGATGGAATATAACAATCACGGCATCTTTATGATAAGGAATTTATCATAATTTTTAATTCAAGCATTATTTCTAATTAAACCAGCATTAATTCTACAGCAATAGCATAAATTTTTCCATTGACAAGCCAATCAAAATTCTGACACTGATAGTCAGAGATTCTGCAATTAAATTCTCTATGGCACATCCCAGCTCTGACTCTGATTTTTATCCATCTCAGTATGCAGCGCTGCCAGCAGCTTTCCACAATAATTTAATAATTCCTGAGAGTGCAGCCATTCATTTATAAGCCACCCTCCCCACCCCCTGATAGAAACCTTTCCTAAGAATAAAGCCTGGATTTTCTTCTCCAGCCTCAGTTAAGAGGGTTATTGCCTATTTCCAGTGACTTCTGAAATGGGCCAGATGCCTCTGTATGAGCCAGGTGTTGACCAGAAGCGTTTAGCATCAGACCTGATTCGCAGCTCCCATAGCAACTCCGGGGGGCTCAGCTGGGACCAGGGGAACATCTGTGTTCCTCCAGCGAAGGCGTGAGGGCAAGGTGCGGCGTGGCAGATGTGCCGTGATACACCACAGCTCCCTCAGAAGGCAATGAAAACTAGTCTAATTACTAACGCACAGACACAGACTGGAGCGAGAGTTTGTCCTCTTCTGAATCATGGGGATTGAAAAGATTTCCCGCATTACTTAAATTTTCCGAGGGACTTTTTACAAGGGCATGTAGTGATAGGACAAGTAAGGCAAGGGGTAATGGCTTTAAACTGAAAGGGTAGATTTAGATTAGATATAAGGAAGAAATTCTTCACTATGAAGTGGTGAGGCACTGGCACAGGTTGCCCAGAGAGGTGGTAGATGCCCCATCCCTGGAAACATTCAAGGCCAGCTTGGATGGAGCTTTGAGCAACCTGGTCTAGTGGAAGGTGTCCCTGCCCATGGCAGGGGGCTTGGAACTAGATGATCTTTAAGATCCCCTCCAAGCCAAACTATTCTATAATTCTATGATTCTATGATTTTCAAAGGTGAGGTCTCTCCCAGACAGGTCCAAGCATTTTTTCTAGGATGCCCTCAACTTCTCTTGAAAATGATCCTTGAGGGTAGTGCTTAGCACCTTGTGGAGGATGCTCAGTTCTCCAAAGCTGGGCATGAGTTACGGACTGTAAACTCTCAGATAAAGTTTAAACCTGCTCTATCCAAAGTTGGTAGAATTATGGCAACCAGGATTTCATAAATACATAAACCATAGTACTATATACTGTCTTCCAGGTCTTTTTTTCTCTGTTTTGTGTCCTGGACTGCCTAATAGATGTTAGCTTTGTTTATACCATGTTCCCCAAAGAAGTGCCTTCTGGAGAGAGGGATGGGTGCAAAGATTTCCTTGCTGTCCTACACATTCTCAGAGCCAGCTCTAAAGCAGGCTGGAAAAGGGAAGACCTGCTCTGCAGTAATTCCTACATTTTTAGTTAACTGATCATAGAGAAACATTTGAGAATGCATGTTATTTGAAGCAGAAAAGCTGAAATGATAACAGTGAATTGTTTCAACACTGCAGAAATTAATTTGCAGCTAGCTTTTTAATTTACAATTCCAATGAAATTAAAAAGCTGCTGGAGAATATTTTGATTTATCTAAAACTCTGCTTCTGATGGGGGGTGCGGGGGGGGGGGAACCCACAGTTGGAATACTGAATCCTGCTGGTGATTCTTGAGGCTGTTTGACTTTGAACCCCTTTCCTTAAAAATACCTTTTTTGAGAAGGTGTTGTTGGGTGCAGGTAATGCACCCAACAGTTCAGAAGGAGAGGTCAGCTGGGGCGTCTTGCTCTGTCCTCCAGTGGAGCCTCTGTCGCCCTGGCAGGGTGCCTAGGAAAGACAGCCTGCAAATACAGCCACCGAATTCAGGAGCTCCGAGGCTCCTGTTTAGGTATAAATAAAACATTTCACTATGGATTTTTCTTAGCTCCACATAATCAGTTTTTGCAGTAGGAAGGAGATGATCAGACAGGTAGCAGAGGATTTGTGTGGCAGAAAGACCATCTCGACTGCTGAGTGATGTTTCCTTCATTAATTGCTTGGGAAAAAAGATATCTTGGCTCATTAAGAAGGCAAGCAGGCCCGGATCTACATGGTTACAGCCACAAGTTATACATGCCTGAAAGATAAAAAAACACTTTTAAACATAGGTGCTTGATATCCACTGGAAGCAGGCTGGTAAAAGATTACCCTGTCCAGAATGAAGACTACATTTGCCAGGGGTCTGTATGTGGAGCACTGCTGAAAACCTGTAGTTTTTCTAACTTAACGTATGAGTCTGTTACCTGTGAACCTGAAATAACTTTCAAGAATTTTGAAGGTAATAAGTAACATTGATGTTGCTACTTTATGAAAAGTACTGAGGTCCTAAGGAGGCCATTTTCTTTGCTATTGACCTACTGAATGCTACAAAATTTAAAAATGTGGGCCAGAGCTGGCCTAGAAATACCTTTTTCCTAGAGAGATAGAAAACTGTGACTCTCTACTGCAATGACCACAAGAGGGTAACTGACCATAAGGAACATCTACAAATTCATAAACTGTAGAGTAGGGGTCAAACAGCCCACTCCTTCCCAATCAACTATGGGGATACAGCTGATAAGTAACTCAGAGAGTGGCTCTTCTTCTCAAAAGTTCTCCAGCTTTTGTCTCTAAAGCACATAAGTGTTTTCCCAGCTATTTTATCCAGCTACTTTCTGGACCTTTGACTTTTAATGAAACACAGAAGCAAAATGTTACTTTGCAAACCTTGTGAACGTGGCAAGAAAGTTTTCTTGCAAGCTTTCCATGTTGCACAACACTTCTGAAGCTCTGCCAACTGTACCAACAGCAAAACAACACTGGATTGTGTCTAACAGCAGTTAAAAATATGATGTGCCTGTCCCAGAAACTATGACCACGTTGTTGACCCTTATAACATAGCCATGGCACAACTGCAGTGAAACATACTCCCTTTGGCTACAGGAAGTCTACAGTCCCCACTGACACCTGGAGGTGGAAGTACCCTTAAAAGTGTGCAAATGTTGATCCAGATGCAGCAAAATCTCCACCAGAGCAGCTGAACCCTGCTCTACTGAAGAGATGGAATGAGACAGCAAAGGGCCTCGACTTCGCCCACGGCACCCGCAGAGGCTGAGCGCTCCCCCGTGAGCTGGAAGGCGCTGACCTGGCAAAGCACTGTCAACCGAAAGTGACAGCCGCTCCTGTCACCTCTTATCTTCTCTGCAGCTCAAGGACCAAAAGTAAAAGGCTCATTGTAGAGAAGATCCAGGGAGGATGTCTTCTGAGTGTCTGACAAAACCTCGCCATTTCAATGGTATTCTCCCTGTACACCATAGAGGATACAAACAACGCCTTTATGCCATTGAGACAAGAATTTAGGGCTCACTCCTTCAGAAAATGGGAGTTGTAGTGTGAATATGTCTGATAGATGCATTCAATGCTGAAGATGCTAGATCTTTTTCATTGGTAAACTCATAAATTGTAGGGATCTTCATTCTTCTCAAACATGGAAAGCCACCAAGTGATACTACTTCTAACAGCTTTCCTGCTGGCAATCTGTAAGCTCATGGAGGACGTTTTTCTGGCTGGTCCTGCCAGCAAGATCAGAACCACCTTGCTGATAGAACAGGCCTGTTCCATACGGGGTTAAAATTGTACAGGCAAGATTTTGTTTTTATTAGACACATTGCACTCCCTTAACAACCAGAATAGCAATGATGGATTAACTTGTGAGGAGAAACACAGAGCTGTGCAGCTTCCAGCATCACCCAACGCTGTCATACACTGCTGGCTTACGCTGGTGAGCCGCCACCTGAATTGCAGTCTTCTGAACAAGCATGCACACCTGGATGTGCTAGAGAGAAAGTTTACTGCAGGTCCATGCCAGCTCCTTCACTCTTCATCATCTACATTTTTGTGTTAAATCCTTCTGTAATGATTATATCTTTATAGCACACTCTCCCATTTTTCTTTATTTGAAAAGAGTCATTACACACCTGATGATTTGGAAACTCCACTGTAACATTTCCAAACCTCACTGCTAACTAATTAACAAAAGAGCAAACCCAGCACAGAGCTACTTACTGTCACTTTTTGCTGCCAGTGAGTACAAAATGAATCTCATCTGAAGTGTACAGGCATGGCTTTGGACTGAAGATTGGCTTTAAATTAATCTGAAAAATACATAAGAAGACATTAAAACTGATCTCTAGCCTCATGTGAGAATACTGATGCTGATTCACACACACCTAGAAATGTGAGCGTTGAGTCTACAGTGTTTGCACTGAACAGATCTCTGGTTGTCTAACTGAATGCAATGATTAAAATAAAAACTTCAGGAAGAGAATCAACATTAGGTCAGGGTTTAACCTCTGTGGCACCCATTCTGCAAGTATTTTTAGGACCACCAGGCTCTTAAAGTACCTGCAGAATCTCCATCAAGTCTTCAGGGCTGCTGGTGTCCCAAGCAGACCTCTTACAGACAACATCAGACAAAAGCGCCTAAGCATGAAGCCATCCTACGATTTGCGTTGAACTGTTACAGGACGTTGCAGAACACCTTATACTTTGGGAAGATGTGGATGATATGAGCAAAAGGGCTGGTCGCAAGGAGTGGACTGCATCATGTATCAGTGCTGATGACAACTATTAATCAAATGTGTTTTAAACTTAACAACAAGTGACTTCCAAAACTGTCTGTTGATAGCTCACTGATCTGAATTCAATTAGCCAAACATTTCTTATAATTTCTTTCAACACGGGAATCATGGCCTTTAGCATGATTCTTATCAAGAGAATCAGGCTCTTCTTCTTCCCAGCATTACATTGTATTAATAGCTCCAAAGTCCAGGCAACGAGGTTACCTAAATCTGGTAAATGCATACTAAACGGCAATGTTAACAATTTAACAATCTATTTACAAGCAGTAAGTTACGAAAAAAAAGTCAAGTTGTCTCTGTCTTTCCTTAGTTTTCCCCTTAATGGTCTCATTATTTTTTGTAGTTGGGCATAGCAGTTAATGGCCTCAGCAATAAATCCAGCAAAGCGAGGTTTTAAATCATCAAGGTAGATCTGTACTACTGGTTTGTCTTGTTACTTTCCATGTTGACCTCTGCTACCTTTATTTAGGTCATGCTCCCTTGACTTTAACTGTTTCGGGGTCTAACAGGTGATACCTAACTCCAAAACATTAAATCTTGACCACATACATGCCAGGTCAGCGACTGCTCCAGGCTCTACAAAATGCTGTATCAAGGCCTCCAGGATTACAGTAGCTTAAAATCAGAAGCATGTGAAAACAGTGACAATAAAACCATGGCTTCTTTTTCTTTGTCTCTTGCAGTTCAGAACTTTATTATTCAGGTTTTGCCAGCAGCCTTATGAGGGCCAGAGTCCCTTTTAAAAAACACCACCACCACAAACCCACCAGTTTTTATTTAATCATATGACTCGAGGACCAGGGAGCTTAAGGAAGAACGGCAAGGAAAACAAAAGTCGGAATCAAATCTCAAGACTGGTAGCGATGTGCCTGACACAAAGATCCTTCACTGTGATTTCAGGATCTGTGTACTACAATAACAGTCAGATTAGTGACAAAGATCATTGCATTTTGTGTTTCCTTTCTCTTGACAGCTTTCATGTCTGATTCACTGTGGTGTTTATTGAGTCCAGGGATGTTCAGCCAGTGTACAACTGGAGTAAAACAGCCATGAATCATGCCTTTGATGTGCTCCTTGCTGTAGCCACTCACACTTTATAACGTTGTCTAGAATTCCAAAAGAATGATTTAGTCAAACCATGGCTTCTATTTAATTTTTATTAAACCTGGCTCTCTGCCTAAATTCTTGGCATTTTGAACAGTGAGCTTAGGCTACAATATATTGCTTTATCCAGAACATTTGCAACATTTATTGATCCGCTCAGGTAAAAGCACAGAGTAAAAGGTCTTTATTATTGATGTGGAAAATATTACTTCTCCATTGTTTTTCAGTCCACAAACATCTGACACTTTTCTTTTTTCTTAAGTCTTCCTTGTGCAGGGTTTAGAAATTCCATCCATGGTTGTTTTGAGGGACCCAGGTGTTTTTCCATGTAGAATCATAGAATAGTTTGGGTTAGAAGGGACCTTTAAAGGTCATCTAGTCCAACCCCCCTGCAATGAGCAGGGACATCTTCAGGTTGATCAGGCTGCTCAGAGCCCAGTCCAACCTGACCAGGGATGGGGCATCTACCACCTCTCTGGCCAACCTGTGCCAGTGTTTCACCACCCTCAAATAGTTGAATTAACACTGGCTCCTTTCTCCTCAAAAAAAAAAGCAGCACTTTCTCCTCATCTAACTTTTGAATACAATAATTTTGCACAAATACAGCTTACAGTGGTAACCCATGTTCTCAGACCAATGTGGTCTTCTCCTGCAGCTTCGGCACCACCCCCTCAGGGACCTTGCTGCGTTCCCTGCGGCAGTATCGCCCCAGGGCGATCATCCTTCTGGAGAACACAGCAGCTCCACCACCTGCTCCTCCCTGCGCATGCATATTTTCCAGGGGAAAGTCAGTTGGCAGCAGAGATTGTTGTGCACAGCTTCACTTTCTGATTTTGTCACCCCTGACTTTATTGCCCCTGCCCCTCTTCTCCCTGGGCTGCGAGAGCCAAGCTCCCCCCAGCAGTGGGGTACCGAACACCTGCCCCAGAAGTTGCGGGTGTAATATCATGGCTAATGATTTTTCAGTTTTGTTTTTCTGCCTGATACTGGATGTCTCTAGTCCCTGTATCTAACAGTTCCAGCAGCCTAAATAACAATTTTGGTACCTGTCGCAAGCCCCGTGACCCGGCCGCCGCTCGGGAAGCTTCCTCGGTGCCTCCACCCTGCCAGGGCTGCCACTCCTGCGCCCTGTTTGCTCTTCTGAGGCAGAAGAAGCCTCCCAAGGTTTTCGGTCAGTGCATGGCTGTCATGTCTCGTTTTGCCTGGTACACATCAAAGTGATACCTTCGACAAGTGCATTTTCCTATGCCATTTGTTGATCTCTCCTTTCTAATTCCACCTGCTGGGACCCAAACTGTAGCCACATCGGTCACTGGGGCACAGAAAATTTCACTGGCTATTTTCCGTGTCCGAGTACAGTTTTTTTAGTTATTAGCATTTGAAAGCATTATAGATCATTGTTTTTCTGTGCGTGTTCTGTTTGTATGAGTATGCATTCAGGCCATTTATATTAATTGTTCATTCTTGTCTGGGCCATATGTAAGTGTGTATTTGTTTGCATATTGAGGGTAGTATCATTTATTCTTGTACAAACAAGGTCTGTGTGTCTGTGTGCATGCAAGCAGGTTAATGTATTGATCTCTTCATGTATGTGCAGCATGCTCCTGTCTGGCTTACACAAAGATGAGCTAATGTTGTGGTTTGTTCTTCTGCACACAGTATGTCTCTACCTGCATGTTAATACTTCTCAGCAGCCTGCCGTTTGAATCATACATCAGGTAAGGAAGGCAGCACTGCTTCCTGAAGGAGAACATTTATTTTAGGTTTCTATTTTCAGAAATGAATTCAAGATGATGTTCCACCATTATGAAAGAAAAAAAAGAAGTGTTTCACCTGACTGAAGTCTTTAGTCTGGTTGGGAGCAATGTCATGCTTCCAATGCACTGAAGAACATCTCTGGATTCAGTGGGTGGGATCCATTTCACCCATTGCTGGCCATCATACAGTCAGGCTAGTCCAAGCTCATAATTTTGGCTCTTTCTGTAGTCGGTGAAAAAAATACAGGTCTAGAGACTCCCTCTGTAGACATTCCACCCTACGATGGCTGCCTAAATCAGTTGGGAGGACAGCTGCCTAGGGAGAGGGGTTTGTAGTAGGCCATTGAAGCTTGCTGGCTTTTGTTTTGCTAACGTAGGAGGAGAGCTTTACTCACCTCTTTATCTGATGAGGTGAGTCTTGGGACTCCAGAAAAGCAAAAATAGCTGAACTGAACCTAGCAGCCTTTCTCTTTATATGTTTCATGACCACAGTTTTCCTTGCAAGCAGGTTTTTCAAGTCTAGACATGGCCACACTGGATGAAAGGCATTAAAGGGAGTGGACTAGAATATGTGAACTATAAACAGCGCAGGCATTTAATAGCACAGATCCTGGAGGGAAGCTTCCACAGAGGAACCGTGGACACAAGACTAACCCCAAAGTCCATGAAATACAATCCCCTTGAATTTATGGGCTTGCATCTGATCCTACAGGTGAATGATGATTATCTTGCTAATGGTGAAATCATTTTTAGTACAGGGGCAAGGCCAACAGTTAATGTTTATATCGTGCTTGAATTGCTGGGCAAACAAACAGGACATCAGTGCTACAGCAGTGGTAAACCTGACATGGAATTTAAAGCAGCTATCCCCAATGAAGTATGAAGATGCTGAGTAAAAACAATGGGGTCCAGAGAATGAAATATTAATGCCAAATTTTTCATTATTTCCCCCACAGTATTTGTGAAAGGAAAGATAGAAATCCAAGGCAAAACCTGGTGCATTTTGGCCATTTTGTAGGTATTAAGACATAAACCAGACACAGATTTGGACTAAGCAAAGCTACAGGAAGTTTATTGTCCAGTGGAACTGGTTTTAGCCTTATCAAAAGGGTCTTGGAAGTCTAGTAGGATACTCAAATTCAAACAAAACAGAAAGAGATGAGCTTTCTATTTTTTGGCTTTGATATGCTTGAGACAATGAGTAGCTTGATGGATCTGGAGAAGCACACTTATGTGTAGAACAGAAAGGTTTTTTATGAGTGTCAAGTTGCTGATATACATAAAAAATTATAGAAATGGACTCTTACTATGATCTAAATCTCTCTAGTTTTTTTACATAATATGAATTTACAGTTTATCCTTGTGCAGAATGATACAATTTGGGGAAAATAACTGCCAATATTTATTTTTAAGGGCTGAGAACTTTTTGTTTTGTTTTGTTTGTGAGAATGTCACTGAACTTTGGGTGTTTTAATAAGAATGTTTTGGATTTGGCTGATTTTACTATTCTAAATATGGAAATGCTTTGGATTAATATTTTTTTTTTTAGGGCAGTAATGCCCAATCTGTCTTAGGCACGCCTCATAGCTGTAGCTTTTCATTATCCTCTCTTTCCTCCTCTCCTCTATTACTCCACGACCCATGAGTCCTCGGTGTCCCTGCCTTCTGAGATCTATAGCACTGTATTTCCTTACCACCAAGCAGCATGTTCTTTTTCTCTGAGATTTGAACCTGGGAGTGAAAAGAGAATGAAGAAACATAATAAACTTAACAGTTCTTTCTCTTCTTCAATCTCAGCCATACCTACCTCTGTTCTCTCTTCTATATCTTATCTTTAATGCTTGTCATGCCCCTAAGAGTTGACTCATGGGTGGGAACTGCTGCTTTTGGTGATGACTTGTTACTTTTTTTTTTCTTCCGTTTATCGCATCTGAGCTAACTCAACAGCTTTCAGTCACTGCCAGGTTGTCAACACTGGACCCAGACGTTCCCTGTGTACAGAACAAATGCAGTCATAGCTTTCCAAGCGCAGCATCTGAAAGCCCACGGCTCCCTGCTTCTCTCCCCTGCACACCAAATATGCCTCAGTCCCCTCCTGGAGGGATGGCATCGACAGCAGGGGGGATTTGGCTCCTTTGCCCACTTGCCCCTCTGCCTTTCAGTGGATATGCCAGCCTGGGAGCCTGCGGTGGTGCTGCTGTTGGGATGTGGCTTAGAGCAGAACTGGAATGGCTGTTTCCCATCTGGTTCAGAGCAGCTGTCAGACGGTAACGAATGCCAGTATCCAACGGCAGGAGCCTGGTTTTGTTTTTGTTGTGTGTATGTGTTTGTGTTGTGCATGTGTAACTTCTGAACCGCCCCTGTTCCAGGAAGCAGCTTTTTTTTCTTTGCTAACAAATGCAGAGAATGGCTCACGTAAAGGTGCCTATTACCATGTGCCGTAGTTGGCAAAGCATAGTTTGCATTGCTCTGGCTCTCTAGCTAAAAGGCCAAGAAAATACATATGTGTCAAAATAATTTAATGAACTGTTAACTAGAAACACATTTTATTTGGGTTTTGCAGAGGGTTCTGGGTGAGCTGCTGGCTTGGCATCTCGACTAAGAATCCGAAATGACTATGATAAGTAAGTCAGTTCATCGTTTAACATACAACATGACCCAATACCTAAAGCATCAGTTCTGATGTTGATATATGGTGTTTACATATGAAGCATGACTACCTGCATGGGAAGCAGACTAGCTGCAGGGTAGTCTTTCTGCAAGGATTCCATGTTTTCAAGAGTTGTAGAAGTACCTGGAAGCCTGTAGCAAACCCACAAAATGGAAACAGGTTCAAAACTTTCCCCAACAGGATGTTTTGAAATAAAAAAGAGTATTTCTTCCCTGCAGCAGGAAAGAAGAACCTTTAGGTCAGGTTAGGTCAGGTTGGAACGCTGCCTAAGGAAAAGTGAGGACTATTTCAAAACTGAGTATGGGGAAGCAGGAGAAACTAAATAAAAGGCAGGTCATGTTAAAAAATATCACTGCTTGTTTGTGATTCTGGACAAGTCTTCTGTGAAGTTTTAGCTACCTCAAGAACCGACTGGGTAATGGGACCAGCTTTCCAGTGCTTGCTCTTGCCCATCTGGCTAAGGGGCTTTGTGTGCTTGGCCAGGACCTGACAACTTTCGGGACTGCTGGTGTGTGGCATTTAACCGAGGAGAGCAGCTGTTGCTTACTGTAGAGCCAAGACCTTGCGCAGTCCCCGACGGTGAGCTTGTCATATAACCTAGCCCCATAATGGAGATAATAACGTTTGCCCTTCTTTAGAAATGACTTTGAGATCTGCCAAAGAAAAGGGCCGATTCAAATGCAAAGCCTGATGCTTTTATTTATTAATAGATATTGTGCCAGAGTCACCAATCTGCTCCTGATGCCTAGTGTGGCTCTGAAAACAGAGGATCTGCCTGCTTGATTTAACCCAGCCGGTGAGTTGAGGCCTAAGGCTGTTTTGTGGTATTAGAAGCAGCACAAACCAGCCAGATGTTAACCAGCAACAACTCAAGCGTGGTGTTATCCTGCCTGTGACTCCTCTAAAACTCGAGCAAACGTGGTGCTGCCTGAGCTCGCCTGCCAGCAGCACCGCTGCTGCCGACGCAGAGGACTGGGCTTCTCAAAACACTCTTGTTCCCTTAGAGGATCACATATTCTTGCAAAAAATAGCAGTTACATGTAAGACTACCATCTCCCTCGAGGAATATGTTTTACATACCCCAGAGGACTCATAAGGGTGACTGCTTTTGGGCAGCACAGGACTTAAGTGGGTTCACCTGGTGCATTGCCGCTACTACAGCACTACCTGGTGTTTCTGGAGCCTCTGGCTCAGAGCAATCCCAGCCAAAATTTCCAGGGAAGGCAGGCAGAAACAAAAAAAATCTCTTTTCAGGCTTGCTCTGGCTTGGTCCCTCTGCTGTCATTGATTAGCAGGTAGGAGGTCTGCTTGATTAATTTTGTGCCTTCCCTGTTCTCTTTTCGACTGCACTTTCCTGGTGCAAAAAGCCCGGTACTGATTTCAGTCAAACCATAATTTGCGTTGCTGGATCCATTTTTGCTGTCCCCGAGGGAGCGTTTTATTCAGTTACTTTCCCCTCCACGCTTACCGTAACAGATGACTTTTTGAAAAACTTCTATTAGAATGAAAGCAGAGGGTACATTTCCACCGGTAAAGTGGGCGACAAACTTTTGTTTTACCAGATGAAATGTAAGCGCGAGTAACTTCACTAACGTGCTGTTTCAAAGTTGGTTCCTGGAGCCGATGTGTTACAGTCTGTTTATTTTGATCTCTCATATTCCGAATTAATTTCTCGTATTGGAATATTGCCTCTAGTCACCAAAGCATTTTTATCGCAGACATCCCATAAGCTGATGCATAACTTTAACCGCACCCCTAACGCCCGCCGTGAGTCGGAGGGAGCACAGCAGAGCCCTGGTGCTAGAGAGCGTTTTGATAAATAAATGATGGGCTTAAGCGGGACCAAATTAATTTCCTTTCCGAGCCCCAAGCCCGCGCTCTGCCGTTACTCCTAGCGCCGAGCGGCGGGGCCGGGGCGGGCCGGCAGGCCGAGCAGCCAGGAGATGGCAGCCTCGGCTTTGCAATGGCGCCCGGCGCCCCGGCCCCGGCGCCGGCTCAGCCCGGCCGGCGGCTTTGCTAGGCTCGGCTTTCAGGGTGTTTTCCGAGTGGAAACTCCCCCCTTTCGTTAGGCATAAAAATAAAATATGGCGTATCCTGCGTTGTGATGGACTTACAGAGTAAGAACCAAAGGGGTATTTTCAGGGGAAGGCTTTGCCTTGCCTCTGAACCGCTGCCCGGGGCTGCTGCTGCCGCCGCTTTCCTGGGCGAAACGTAGCGCCGGGAGAAAGGGAGATGGCAGCAAGGTGAACGCGATGGGAGACGTGTTGGGCTTGGTGCGCACATTGTGGTGGACGGAGGCCTAATTTTCAGCTGGTCTAGATCAGTGTCATTCCTAAACGTTAGAAGAAGAGAGTCGCTGGAGCAAATCGGGAGAGAAAAAAACCATGCATTAAAACAAGTCCTGTTTGCCTTGCTCTGATTACTAATACCCTTTAATGATATTCTCCCTCACTATGGGGTGGGATTGTCCTTGGTTTATTTCAGTTTCCATGGAAGTATCTCGGAAAATTCCAACAGCTTTGGTGGAAACAGATTCCAATAATCTGGGGTTCTCGGAAGTGTCCTTCCTTTCCAAGAAACATCATCATCCTGCAATCGAGAGAGCTCTATCTTTCACAGAAGTTTAATGCTGCTTTACTTTTGATGCTGAAAATGTATTGCATCAGAAATAAAGCCCAATGCAAATGAGATTATACACTGAGCTCCTTACTTAAAGGGATTAAATTGCACGGCATTTTAAATAGCTTGCATCAATATTATTTGGTCCTTCATTTCATTTCTTTGTCTGACATTTGGAATTTATTGAACAGTCCAAGCTACCCTCGGTTTAATTCACTGACTTCAAGCAGTTGTCATATATAGTGGATTTGGCTGGCTGGCTTCAAACAGAGATTTCTACTTCTTACTAGTAAATTTGTGGAGGTGTAAACGTTTCTTTGGTTTTCATACCTCCACAGTGTTGCCACGAACTGACAGAATCACTCAGAAAGCAAAGCTATTTTCGGGTGTCTTCCCGGTCAATAAGGAAAAATGTTCCTCTTGCAAAAAAACCCCAACTGTTTCTCTTCTGCATGAGTCATGACTCTGCTTGTATGCACAGAGCGAAAGATTTCCAGCTTCTCAGGCCTCACTGGCATTCCGGGTAGGTTTCAGCCAGCCAAGATTCACATGTGGAAACTAAATATGGTCATAGGGTTACACTCCCATTTTTTGCCCATTACTCAGGCTCCTGCATGGTGTATTTCTGTGCCTACTCCCTTGCTGCCGCTGTGCATCTCCTTCTGCAGTGATAGTTTACTCTGTGGTTAAAGCTCCTAAGATCTTAGACAGCACCAGTTAAAAACAAGTAGCATGTTTCATCTTCTGCTTAGGAGTACTATATTAATAAAAAAGACCCAGTATTAATCCTGTGAGGGAAGCTAAAGGCTAGATACCTTTATAAAGCTCCATGCTAGAGGGTGTCATCTTAAGTCTTACTCTAGCTTTCAGCTGTAGTAATCGCCACGGTTTTCATGGTAGAACCTGCCAAAAATAGAAAAACAAGAGGGAGAGAACATGTTGTTTTTTTGAAAACAAAACAGCCCGTGTATTTTCAGCAACAAGAAGTCAGAGGGACATTTTTATAATTACATACAACAGCAGAAGGGTTCTGATGTCATGGGAGCCAGAAAAATACATCCTAAATTATACTACATTACACCATGGAGGATAATCAGCAAGCCAGAGGCATTTTTAGGTCCCTGTGAGGGTGTTCAGTCCCTGCTTGGGACTGGTCAACATGTGTGGCTATGGAAGAGCGGTGTTGAACACAAATTATTGGGGTCTATCAGCTACGCACCGCTCTGACATGGCGACACAGCTCTCGGGGAGGTGCTGGCTCCCTTCCCATCAGCTCTCCTGGGGAGACCTCATCCCCTCCTCAGGTGCTTTATAGGGCTGTGTGTGAGTAGCAAGGGGCCTGATCTCATACTTTGGGCTTGGCTTTGACTTCCTCAAGAGCTCTGTGTTCTCCATTCATCTCAAAGCTCTTCCATGCTGCCTGGAGACACAAACCTCAAGGCATTCACCAGCGGAGAGGTGGCATTTGCTCTGGTCCCAGTTTCCACTTTCAGCCTCTGTGCCGAGTTCATTACAGAACGGTAACGGCACCCTGACCAAAGGTTTCTGTGAATCACACCCATCTTCAGCAAGGCTTTTACATAGTATCAAACATGTATGTTTTCCCAGAAAATTATATGAGACCATACTTGATTCAGACTATGCTCAGGCTGTGTTACCATTTTTGTTGGGAGATATTTTGTTAGCTGATTATTTACTCTTGCACTGTACAACCTCCATGTGACTTTGTGGCTTGCTGCAATATTTCTGTTAGAAACCAAACCGAAGATTTTTATACAATAGCTGTGGTGGCTACATGGGTCAGCAGCCTTGATCTTATACAAACTTTTCAGTCAAACTTTTTAGATGACACTTATTCTTTTCTGCATTTTATTGTGTTTAACTTCAAATAAGTTTCCAGTAAAAGAAATACAAAAGAAATCATTCTAACTTTGATTAGTTGAACAGAGCTTATTGCCGTGAGAAGTGGCACATGCTAGAGAGCCACAGAGTACAGAGATTAAAGTCACATTGGATTTACCATGATCATATTGCTACTCTCTGGCTATGGAAGGGTTTGCATGGCAAAATTGGTTCCGGTTTCAGTCACAGAATCATAGAAGAGTTTGGGTTGGAAGCGACCTTTAAAGGTCATTTATTCCAACTCCCCTGCAATGAGCAGGGACATCTTCAACTAGATTGGGTTGCTCAGAGCCCTGTTCAACCTGACCTTGAGTCTCTCAAGGGATGGAGCATCTACCACCTCTCTGGGCAACCTGGGCTAGTGTTTCACCACCCTCATTGTGAAACATTTCTTCCTTAGATCTAGTCTAAATCTACCCTCTTTTAGTTTAAAACCTACCGCTACAGGCCCTGCTACAAAGTCTGTCCCCATCTTTCTTAGAAGCTCCCTTTAAGTACTGGAAGGCTGCAGTCAGGTCTCCCCAGAGCCTTCTCTTCTCCAGGCTCAACAACCCCAGCTCTCTCAGCCTGTCCTCACAGGAGAGGTATTCCATCCCTCTGATCATTTCAGTGGCCCTCCTCTGGACCCGTTCCAACAGATCCATGCCCTTCCTGCACTGAGGGCTCCAGAACTGGATGCAGGACTCCAGGTGGGGTCTCAGCAGAGCTGAGTAGAGGGGCAGAATCGCCTCCCTCGACCTGCTGGCCACGCTGCTTTGGATGCAGCCAAGGAGACGGTTGGCCTTCTGGGCACAGTCCCAGGTCCACACAACATAGAGATTACCAGAGAAATGATATCAGTGTTGGAAGAGGTAAGAATTAAAAAATCCTGCAGCTTATTTCTTTACCACAAGAACCAGCGCTTTGAGGAGACATGGGATAGACATTTCTGCAGGGCAATACGAAAGTGTTTTACTTCTGTTGCGTGTACCAGTATTTATTCTGGAAACAGACAACTTGTTTTGTGAGAACTATTCCATTTCATACCCTTTTCCAAGACTATTGAACTGTCTTTAGAAATATTCACACATGCCTTATGCCAGCTATTTGCACCTGTTACATTCTTTATGCAAAATTAAGTCACGGCTGTAAAGCTCCTAAGGGACTTATGTTCTGCCTCAGAAAATCATTTGGTGTTTATACAGACTGAAATTTGACAGTATGTCCCAGGAAAAGGGATCAACATGTCTGCTTATCTGGACTGCAGCTACTCTCATATCCTTGGTTGAGAAATGAACTGTTTTTTCTTAAAAGTGTCATTTCTTAGCAGACTTTCATCAATAGCAGTGTTTGGTAACCTAACAGGACAGCTTAGTTTTGGGGAGCAATTTAAAATTTGCATTTCACATACTCATTGTTCATGGGACCAAAGCAAGTAGCATCGTATACTGAAGAACCGGATCTAATACGTAGGTATTATCCGATGACATTGGTCATTACCTAATAAGCATTTGGAAACATAGTACTCAACAGAGAGCAATAAAATGGTTAGCTAGTAGTTTTTAGCCACTTTCGATGTGTTTTCCTTAACGGAATAAAGGCTTTTAGCTTCTAGCTGATGTTTGTAAACAGAGACAAACCAGAATGTAAGCTCCCCCATAACATCCTTCTCTAAATTGGAGACATATGGATTTGATGGGTGGACTGCTGACTGGATGAGGAATTGGCTGAATGCTCAATGTCCAGATGGAGATCGGTGATGAGTGGTGTCCCTCAGGGGCCTGTATTGGGACCAGTACTCTTTAATACCTTTATCAGTGACATAGACAGTAGGATTGAGTGCAGCCTCAGCAAGTTTGCAGATGACACCAAGCTGAGTGGTGTGGTTGACACGCCTGAGAGACAGGATGCCATCCAGAGGGACCTGGACAAGCTTCAGGCATGGGCTCATGTGAACCTCATGAGGTTCAACAAGGCCAAGTGCAGGGTCCTGCACATGGGTTGGGGCAACCCCCAGTATCAATACAGGGTGGGGTAGGAAGGGATTGAAAGCAGCCCTCCCGAGAAGGATTGGGGGTACTGGTGGATGAAAAGATGGACATGAGCCAGCAATGTGCGCTTGCAGCCCAGACGGCCAACCGTATCCGGGGCTGCATCCAAAGCAGCATGGCCAGCAGGTCAAGGGAGGTGATTCTGCCCCTCTACTCCAATCTGCTGAGACCCCACATGGAGTACTGTGTCCAGCTCTGGAGCCCTGAGCACAGGAAAGACATGGACATGTTGGAGAGTGTCCAGAGGACGGGCACAAAAATGATCCGAGGGCTGGAACAGCTCTGCTGTGAGGACAGGCTGAGAGAGTTGGGGTTGTTGAGCCTGGAGAAGAGAAGGCTCTGGGGAGACTTGACTGCAGCCTTCCAGTACTTAAAGGGAGCTTCTAAGAAAGATGGGGACAGACTTTTTAGCAGGGCCTGTAGCGATAGGAGAAGGGGTTTTAAAGCAAAAGAGAGCAGATTTAGACTAGATCTAAGGAAGAAATGTTTCACAGTGACGGTGGTGAAACATTGGCCCAGGTTGCCCAGAGAGGTGGTAGATGCTCCAGCCCTGGAGAGATTCAAGGTCAGTTTGGACTGGGCTCTGAGCAACCTGATCTAGTTGATGATAGAATCATTAAGGTTGGAAAAGTCCTTTAAGATCATCCTGTAAGATGACCTAAGATCATCCTTTAAGAACTCTAAGATCTAAGATCATCATTGACATCCAACCATCAAGCCACCACCACCATGCCTACTAAACCATGTCCCGAAATGCCACGTCTACACATTTTTTGAACACCTCCAGTGATGGTGACTCCACCACCTCCCTGGGCAGCCTGTTCCAATGCTTGACCACTCTCTCAGTGAAGAAATTTTTCCTAACATCCAGTTCAAACCTCCCCTGGTGCAACTTGAGGCCATTTCCTTCTGTTCTATCGCTAGTTACTTGGGAGAAGAGACCAATACCCACCTCACCACAACCCCCTTTCAGGTAGTTGTAGAGAGTGACAAGGTCTCCCCTCAGCCTCCTCTTCTCCAGACTGAACAACCCCAGTTCCCTCAGCTGCTCCCCATAAGACTTGTGCTCCAGACCCCTCATCAGCTTCATTGCCCTTCTCTGGACACACTCCAGCACTTCAATGTCCTTCTTGTAGTGAGGGGCCCAAAACTGAACACAGTATTGGAGGTACAACCTCATCAGTGCCGAGTATAGGGGCACAATCACTTCCCTACTCCTGCTGGCCACACTGTTTCTGATACAGGCCAGGATGCTGTTGGTCTTCTTGTCCACCTGGGCACACTGTTGGCTCATGTTCAGCCAGCTGTCAACCAGAACCCCCAGGTCCTTTTCTGCCAGGCAGCTCTCCAGCCACTCCTCCCCAAGCCTGTAGCGTTGCATGGGGTTGTTGTGACCCAAGTGCAGGACCTGGCACTTGGCCTTATTAAACCTCATACAGGTGACCTCTGCCCATCAATCCAGCCTGTCCAGATCCCTCTTCAGAGCCTTCCTACCCTCAAGCAGATCAACACTCCCACCTAACTCGGTGTTATCTGCAAATTTACTGAGGGAACACTCAATCCCCTCATCCAGATCATCGATAAAGATATTAAACAAGACCAGCCCCAAAACAGAGCCCTGGGGAACACCACCGGCCACCAACTAGATTTAACTCTCTTCACCACAACTCTCTGAGATTGACCATCCAGCAGTTCTTTACCCAGCAAAGAGTACACCTGTCTAAGCCATGAGCCGCCAGCTTCTCCAGGAGAATGCTGTGGAAGATGGTGTCAAAGGCTTTACTAAAGTCCAGGTAGACAACATCCACAGCCTTTCCTTCATCCACTAGGTGGGTCACCTGCTCATAGAAGGAGAACAGGTTGGTCAAGCAGGACCTGCCTTTCATGAACCTGTGCTGGCTGGGCCTGATCCCTTTATTGTCCTTCATATACCCTGTGAGCTCCCTCAAGATGAACCTCTCCATAATCTTTCCCAGTACTGAGGTCAGGCTGACAGGCCTGTAGTTCCCAGGATCCTCCTTCTGGCCCTTCTTGTAGATGGGTGTCACATGGGCAAGCCTCCAGTCGTCTGGGGCCTCCCCTGTTAACCAGGACTGCTGATAAATGATGGAGAGTGGCTTGGCAAGTTCCTCCACCAGCTCTCTCAGTATTCTTGGGTGGATCCCATCAGGCCCCATAGACTTGTGGGTGTCCAGGTGACATAGCAGGTCCTTAACTGCTTCCTCCTGGATTATGAGGAGTTTATTCTGCTCTCCATCCCTGTCTTCCACCTCAGGGGGCTCAATTGCCTGAGGATAACCGGTCTGACTATTAAAGACTGTGGCAAAGAAGGCATTAAGTACCTCAGCCTTGGTGACAATGTTCCCCCCCATATCCAGTAAGGGATGGAGATTCTCCTTGCCTCTCTTTTTGTTGTTAATTTATTTGTAAAAACATTTTTTGTTATCTCTTATGCCTGTGGCCAGACTGAGTTCTAGCTGGGTTTTTTCTCTAATCTTCTCTCTGCATGACCTAATGATGTCCTTGTACTCTTCTTGAGTTGCCTGCCCCTTTTTCCAAAGTTGGTAAACTCTCCTTTTTTTCCTGAGTCCCAGCAAAAGCTCCCTGTTCAGCCAGGCCAGTCGTTTTCCCTGCCAGCTTGTCTTGGAGCACATGGGGACCACCTGCTCCTGCGCCTTTAAGATCTCCTTCTTGAAGACTATCCAGCCTTCCTGGACCTCTTTGCCTGTCTCCCAAAGGACTCTCTCAATCAGTGCCCTGGACAGGCTGAAGTCTGCCCTCCGGAACTCCATGGTAGTGATTTTGCTGCCCCCCTTCTTACTTCACCAAAAATCGAGAATTCTATCATTTCATGTTTGCTAAGCCCAAGATGGCCTCCCATCACCACATCTCCCACCAGCCATTCTCTGTTTGTAATGTCATGTCCCTGCTCACTGCAGGGGGGTTGGACTAGATGACCTTTCCAACCCTATTCTGCGATTGATTGATTCTATGATTGGTTCTGTGATTGATTCTCCACCTAGGAGAAGGTTATGAAATACTATTGAACAGGGCAGTTCAATTGAGTGATTTTATTTGCATAAGCCTTCTATCCAGAATCATCTACATAACTGCTGGAAGTTCATGCTGAAATGGAGCCAGAGTAGAAGACAGATCAGAACAGAAACAGAGCAAGGACTTTAAGACTCCTGCAAGTTGTAGACATTCTGCAGACATTGTGATGAGCTAATATGGAGGTGGCTTTGGAAGGAAAGAACTACTTTGGGCTGAAGCTGCTGAGCAGAGCAGCAGGGCTCTGTGAATTCCCTGTAAATCTCTTGAAATAAGTGAGGTAGGGCTGAGCATCCCTATGAGCTAGTGACATGTCTGTGTGAATGAAGGAATTCTTGGATATTGTGGTGACATAACCACTGATGGTGAAACAGGGAGAAGACCTAGCTGAAATGGCAGTAGTGACCAGAAAAGGGCAATAGCTGAAGGAAGTATCACGGTTGTGGCTGTGGAACTGTGTAAAAAGTTTAGTGCAAAGTAGTACAGCATGTGCCTTTAATTGTTGTTAATATAAATATATGATTAATTCAGCATTGTTAATTCTTCCCAAGTTTATTTTACATTCCCTTGTCTCTATACAGGCTTAATCTTCTAAATGAGAAGTATTGCTTATCAAGAGAGTCACGGTCCAATGTCCCCAGGCCTCAAGCTGAGGGTTCAGACTGGAGGGTTTTGCTAACGCTAAGAGGAATCCCTCTGCATTTAAGCCCCGTTCTTATTGCATCTTTGTTTCACAGGGTTCTCCAGACTGTTTCAGAAATTCAGCACAGATGAAGCAGGCAGAATTTTAGCTGCTTCCAAATGTAGTTGAATCATTGTCTAGTAGGGAGTAACAACACCTGGTCTTGTTAAGAAAAGACAGCTGAATTGACAGATGTCTGTAACAGTTGAACTGGAGTCTACACATCATGAAATAAAGAGATAAAATACAAGCCAGAAGATTAAAAGTCGGGGGATGACCAAGTATCAACAAATGTCAAAGGCACTTGTCTAAACCTACAAGACCTCATACGCTCTATTCAGTTGTCAGTTCCTATTATTGGGATGTTTACTGTCCTACAAGGAACCTAAACTACAATGGAGGATTTCTGTTAGTGAGATAAAGCATAAGTATAAAATGAGTAGTCTGGCAAGGCAGCATACGCTCATCGCAAGGAACACAGGCTAAGTATTGCCCACCAGCACATCTGGCTTGCGCTTTGGGTTTGCATCGAGAGAGTTTTCATGAGTCTGCTGCTGGCAGCATGGGGTGATTCTGCAGCCTGCTTCCCAGTGTGCTTCTCCAGGACGGGGAGCAGCTCCCAGGCTCGGTTGTCCGCCCAGCCAGGCTCCTGTTGTGTGCATCTGGACATACACACCACGTCCAAGGGAAATTTTAAGCTGACTTGTCAGTGCATTTAAACCTAGCTCTATCTGACCATACGTATGGTTATTCCCCTTCAAGGTAAGTCACACTTAAGTAGAAGTGTGCACATCATGATGACACTTCAATGCCTCAGTTATTGCTGTCTCTGTTGGTGCCTGCACTGTTCATATTTGCTCTCCTGTATGATTCTCCTTCAGTTCAGAATTCATCTGCAAAATGTTACAGGTAGGAACTGAAGAAAGGTATTAAGAGTCATCCCTCTCCTTTTTTTCTTCCAAAAGTCCCCATCTATCACTCTTAGAGGGAAATGCGCCTGCTGTGCACAGCTTCTCCTCATTCCTTGAATATGCAAGGCAGACCCCTAAGATTCTCTCATCCCGTCGTTCTCTCTATAGAATATACCTGTTCCTTTTGATGTACTTCATTTTTTTTTTTTAGCACCAACTTTTTAGTTTCCACATCACTTTTTTCACTTTGGATATTCTGCCAGTAGGATTTCTCGCAACATGTACACCTGGCAAGCTACATCTGGAGCTCCAGTTGCTGGAGATGGGCAGGCTGAATGTTTTGATGAGTAATAGTCAGAGATGAACGCCTATATTCTGATAGTTGCCAGAAAGTTACACAGCTACAGATCGCTTGCTCCTTTAAGGTTCCTCTGAGCTGATCCACTGGTGTAAGGCATTTTGTAGCTCAGAAAAACTATCCAGGAAAGAATTGTCAGTGCCTAGATGTGCTGTAAGGGTACTCCGTATCTTGGATAAAGATTCAGAGGTGTGATCAACTGGAAAGGTTGCAGCTATGACAGCCTTAGATTTAAGTTAATCCCTGGGTGCCAAACAACCCCTGAAAGCTGCTGTCAGTCTGCAGAAAACAGAACAACCTTCAGCCGAGGGCCCTAGTCTTTCAAGATGGAAAACAGAATTATCTCTAGAAGTGCTAGAACTGGAGATTATAATGCCTTTATTCCCCCCTGCTCTGCCAACTGCTTGATGGGTGGGAGAATCTGAGTTCTGAAGACTTTAGACCAATAATGGTGTCACAAAGCTCAGGCAGTGCCTTTAAGGCAACCTGGCACCTCCTGGAAGCCATCATGCCACATCAGGAGTCTATGGTTAGCTCCTGCACAACGCACATAGAACTGGGCTTATAAAAATTGTAGCCTAGTAGTCAGCACACTGAGCAGTGAGCAGCTTAAGTTTACACCTGGGAGTGCAGTTAGAGGAGTTTGTCTCCTCTATCTCAAGGAGCAAGATGCTAGATTACAAACCTCAGACAGGCGTCGTTTCCCAGCTCATTAGTGATCGCTGAGCCGTCACCTCCATTTCCTGCAGGAGAAGGCGGCAGCCAGAGGAATATCTCAATTGTAGGTCCCAGCAGTGCGTAGGTGTGACCTGGGCACATTTGCGGTGAGTTTTGCTGACAATTATATGCCAAGGAAATTCAGGTGTCTGCAGGGTTATGTAAATTCAGGTTTCTGCAAATCACCTACCAGCACTGAGCCTAGGGCCTTTTCTGGATTGTATCTCAAATCAACACTAAAATGTGCCTTGCCTGTGAGGCAGGACACAGGCTCGTCCTGAGTCTAATCACTCTCTTCCCACTTTTTCCATCCTTAGTAAAAGTAGTTACAAATCTAGTGCAAATACTATGAATTTATATACTGTCATAGTCATAAAATGTACAACATTTTACCACTGTGCCTCCAGAAGGCCATAGTAGAGAAAAGCATCTTGAAGACAGGATGTGCCAATTGTACTACACAATTAAGATTTTAATTAAAAAATCTGCAGAAGAAAGCAAGATAGAAAAAACATAACCTGTATCACATGGTGTCCCAGTGTCAAATAACACAAAGTGAAAAAATTAAGGTTTGTAAGACACAGATGAAGATAACAAAGGTGTTCTAGCTTAGCAAAGACACTCATTCTAAGCCTCTTTTCTCCTCCTCAGGAGATGAGGAAAAACAGGAGGAGGATACAGCAGACACACAAGGCAATGAAAGCAAGCAAGTGAACAGAGAACAGTTCTAGTTTAATCTAAGAGAGGGTCAAAAGGTAGCCTGGATGCAGCTATGGAAATTCTCCACCATTAATAAAAGCGTATGATTTGTCATTAATTTCAATAAATGTATTTGAAAAAAATATTCTGCATATAGTTCACTGTTCTTAATCAAATTCAGAGGGATCAACCACACAACCAAGCAGTGCACGCTCTCTCATTTCTCAAAACTTAGGTGCTCCAGCTAGTTTTAACGGGAGTGTCCAGCTCCCCCATACGGGTCTCAGGGTTCAAGCTAAATGGCAACCCAGAGGATGAGAAGAGTGGCCAGCAACAGCCAGGAAAGTTTTCTGGTAGGAGGAAAAAGTGGTGTTGAGCCCACCTGAACCCACAGATCCTGAGGCAGCTTACTGCACTGACTTTCATATCTAGAAGTATAAGACTGTCTACACCACATTTACAGCCATGATAGGAGATTGCCTGATGCCGCTGTCTAACAGCTGATGTCTAGTCCCCTAGAAGACAAGCTATGGATCTTGCTATGGGGTGTACCATGACTGTGGTATTGATCATGAGTGTTGCTGCATTGCGAGCCTGGCAGGAGCATAGGTGTGAGATTCACCCACAGCACAGCCCTGTGACCACTGCCTAGGGAAGCGCCAGGGATGGGGCAGTCCCACGGGAAATCCGCACACCTCCCTCACGAAGAGTCTTGGAGCCGTGGCATTACAAATGGGTAAGATGAATAGATGCGTCTGTCCTGAGCCTTGCAAAAGTAAGATGGTTTGGAATACCGGAATCTCAATTGCTTTTTTTTTTTCACATTACAACCTCCCTTTTACCTTTTAAAACCTTTTAAATTTTCTTACAATCCATAGTCCAATTCAAAGTACTATTTGCCACCATTGGACTATTAACTACCATTAAATACACCATTCTGCTATTGGAAAAACATATGACAGACTACCTTAAGCTGGTATCTGCCACTTGAGCATTAAAATATGGTTAATAGATCTGTAGGCCAAAATAGCCTGTTTTGTGTACTAGTTTAACAGTGTGACAGGTATTGTGCAATAACCCCATAGAAAAGAACTGTCCCGTCACAAGTTGGGTCTATACACGGCTGGATAAAAGCTGTCATTCCCCTATTTCCATACATTAAATGCTTAGGCTAATGAACTTTTTTTAGGAACAATCCTGTTTGCACTGGACTCAAAACAAAAGCTTTAAACAATTTTAATTGGAGATCTGTTGGGACAGTCTAGAACTGAATTTTGGATGGCCAAAGACTTTTACATAAAATTAACTAAAAGCAACTCATTGTATTATGATACTACTCTGCTTATTGGATATTAAAATTGTCTACAAGTAAACATCATTATCCTAATTTGAAATATGGGGAAACTGAGGAACAAGAAATCAAAGGAATTTGTCATCATTAAGCATTTAAACAAGCTTATGCTCCCTATTTAATGTTGTATTCACTAGTCCTACTGCCTACTTATTTAGCCGCAGAAAATATTTACTTGGAAGAAAAATGTAATTTTTTGCTGGGGAGAAACTTCCCAAGTGAGATCCGGAACCACATTTTGTGCTTTTTTTCTTGAGAATCAAATGGCATCGCTTTGTTTCTTTATCAATAAATATTGAGGTTTTCTTCCTAATAACGTGAGATTTGTTCGCATGACTTTCAAGGAAAAAGAAGTCAGACAGGAGCTACCATTAAACATCTTTTTATTGTAGTCTTTAATGTACATGCAGAATTAAAAAAAAGTGTCAGTTATATCTGTAAGCGTATAACAACAATGTAAATGTCTTGGATCAGCAATGTATTTGGATTAGGGACTAATAACTCTAAGTGAACAGACATCTTTCAGGATATACAGTTTATATGGTAAACCAACAAGGTTTTCTTCAGAGTGATTTTCTTCATAAAAAGATAAAATATTTCTTGTTTACAATCTTGCTTGTTTTTAATACTGAAAAAAATCTATAATAGTACACTCTCCATTATGTACATAGAAAAACATAAAACTATATCCATACCAGTGTCTGTTTTAAATGCAAACAATAGTAGTTAATAGCTTTGTAATTTTTTTGTGCACCCTCTCCCACTGTCTCCCCTCCCCGCCCGTAAAAAATGCAGCATTTCCTAAAGTTTTCAATGCTTTGGCAGAAACTGAACCGAAGGCAATCCTGTGTTAGGTAAAGCAATAGGTGAAATATGAGCGCTAAATAAAAAAGCTGTAGGTGTACCAGACAGCTCCATGCTCATCCCAAGGGCCAAATCTTGCACTCTCCGAGGTCAAGAACTGGTTTGCTGGAGATCCCAGCTGGAGCAGGCTCAGGCCCCAGCTGGGTTTACAATAAAGCTGATTAGCCTCACCACTATTTTTACAAATGCTTCACGCGAACCGTAAGAGGGTGCAGAGAGCACCTCTGAACACAGTACTGTCACGAGGGCAAAAAGCTCCTGCAGGTCGCAGCATCAGAACGCGTTGCAAAGGCTTTGCTTTCTACGCCTTGCGCTTTGCAGCGTGGTAGTTTCACACAACACCCTCCGTTTAAGACTTCCTGATGTTGCAGCTCAGCTGAAAACGAACAAACCAAGCCACAAATGTGAAGTTTCCAAACCATCTCTTGCGATGGATTAGCTTAGACTCAGCAAAGCTGAGGGTAACTGGCGTTCTCCGGAAAATAACCCGTGTGCTAGTGGCATGCTGAGAAGTTTTGGAAGCAGATAGAAAAGTTTTTCTCAGGGGCAGCTCCTCCTTGGCCTCATGCGGCTTGTGTTTGGCACACTTTCATTTTCCTTGTAACTCAGGATTATCTCTGGCATACCTGCGATATGTATTTATATGAATACTTTGAAAAAAAAATAAAGAGAAGCCTATGAGATAAAGCACCTAAATGCTTTCTAAGGGATGTGTCGTAAGTCACAGTCAGGAAAACTCTTCCATAATGACCAGTTTTAGTTCTCAAGCTGCAGTTTGCTTCTGCAATCCTAGTGAAGGTTAAAAAACGACTGCAAACTTCCGAGAGAATGAGACAGAAAGGCACTGCCTGAAGCTTTTTATGCACATGAAAAGCTTTCATGTGTCAGTGTCTCCAACCTGATAAAGTGTTAGATTTTCAGGACATATATTAGTTCAGTAATTTGTTTACTTGACTAATTTATTCATAGTGCACCATATCTGACCATGACTGTAAATAGCTGCAGTCAACTGACAATCCAATTGAAAAAGAACATTCTCCTAAAACCTGCCAGCTGGTCACGTTCACTCTGCTGCAATAGCTCTGCGCTCTTTGGCCACAATAAAATGAATGGCTTTATAGCGTTGGAAAGCATTTTTGTCGTTCTTCAGTATCACTGTGGATTTATCTCACAAGGAATGAAGGGCGAGATAAAAAGGCATCCAACAACACTTCAGTCTCTGAATTGAACAGCCAGCAAAATGATATGCAGCTGGCATGGAAGAATAGCCATTTAAGGTTAGTTTGAAATGCAGACTGAAGGGAAAAAAAAGAAAAAGGGGAAAAAAAAAAAAAAAAGGCAAGTAGTCCGGTAAGAATAAACAGTAGAAAAAGAAACTGAGCAAGTGATTCTTTGTTTTGGGCCAGTATATCCACCACCAGTTGCTATATGTTGCTTTGCGAAACACGAAACTGGCACCAAAACACTCCAAACAACACAAAACCCCTACCCCCTTCCTAGGCTGATGGCTCTCCTTGAAATGTCCCTCAAATCTCTTTCCGTACTGTGGCTCGGATGCTGCTGAACATTTTGCCTATGGCCTCAAACAGTGGGTCGCAGAACGTGTGGATGCAGATTGAATAGACACGGCTAATGCACTGGATCTCAATCAGGTAGCTCCTTATGCACGGCACCACCGCCCAGATGTGCAGGAATGACAAAATGGCAAAGTAGATGCCCCAGATGAGAGCCATAGGAATGCCAAAGATTGCTGATAGTAAACGATAAAACCAGTATTTCGTTACAGTGAAGGTGGTAAAACTGGCCTTCCAAATCCCATCAAAGCTGTGTGTTCCCTCTGGCTCAGCAATCACATCTTCAAAATCAATCTGCAGCAAAGAACACAAAGTCAGGTCAGTCAGATGTTCACACGAAGGGTGGATTCCAGAAACACCTTTCCTGGATAGCAGTGGTCTACTGCAACACAACACCGAACCACGTTCTTCCTACGTCCCAACATGATTCAACCCGTTTTAACACATTGTTTAAGCCATGAATCTTCAGTAACCATAATTTTCCAGTGACTGTCAGGGAGCCTCAATGATTAGCTCAAAATTAGACATCTACCTTCTAGATGGAGATACCACAAAACTGAATATATTTTCCTCTTCTCCTACAGCCCTAAGGGTATGCAGTGCCCTTAAAATCTGCTTAAGGAACAAACCAGGTAAAGAGAATCACCGTGTTTGCATTGCCTAACTTAACTCTTTCACATCTTTATGAATGGAATACATGCAGTCACTACTTTGACTTTTTACACACCTCAAGCATGTATCAATAAAATGTGTTTTATCGTCCAAATTTTCCCATCCTTCCTTGTACAGCATTGACAAATTTTGACAGCAAATAAACAGTGAGGCTAGCTATTTAAATATATACTCTGAAACAGGCATAGATAGTTCTTAGCAGACTGAAAAATAAAATGCTGGATTTAGATCTGCATTAGGTAGAGCTCCTCCTTAGTCTGAAAGGGTTAGGGAGCTCTTTCATCTTATTAAACATAAGGAGGCTCTTCACATTAGAGCTGTGTTGTTCTAGCCTATCTTGTTTATGCGATAACAGTCTTCATGAAAGACGTGGCTAGGCTAACATACTAATATTTAGAAGGAACACACTCTTCCACATATTTCATAGTTTTGACTATCCATAAATCGTTCAAAAAGTCACCTAAGGAAGCAGTGCATTCCAACAGGCATATTTTACCACTCTCTGTTGAAATACTGAGCTATTCAGGAAGCTTAATTGTCATAACATTTCTATTCAAAAATTAACAAAATTGCGATGATGTTCAGTTCCATGTCACACAAACATGTGTTTGATATAACCCACAATACAGGATATTTCATTTAGTTAGCACAACCAATCATATATGTACTGCATTCAACAGGAAAGAGAACATCACAACACTATTCCCCTGCAAGAAACTAAATGAGTGTTGAAGTCAGATGAAAGAAAAAAAAGAAATTGCATTCCTGGGACTGGATCCCAAAGTGAGATGACAATGCTGCCGTAAGTGAAGACTTACAGGAGCAGGGTAAACATGATATGGGCCAGCGGCCTCAGAAACTTGGGCAACAGGACCTCATCATGCTGGAAGGAGGTGAATATACACCCACTAAGTATAAAAGTATTGCTCATACCGTAGGAAAAAGCTCACAATCACTTATTTTAATCTAAAATATACATAATAACTGGAAAGAACCCCTCCCACTCTCCTGTTTAATCTCCAATCACCTCCAAACAGAAGTTACCAACAAAGGGAAAAATACTATAAAACTACTGGACTTTCTAGTTTCTTAAACAAAAAAGAAAATTCCAAAGCAAAACTGCACAGTCTAGGTGCAATTTACTTGAAGGGCTTGAAAGTCCTTGGGAGAAAATTTCTGAATCAGCTGTGATATCAAATATCTGTCTTAATTCAACACATTATTAGGCCTGTCTGCCCATGCTTCTCTAGACATCACATAACGCAAACTGTAAACCTCCTCTTTATCTGCTACTCTGAACTAGGCTCTAGTGATCTGAAAGCGATCTATGATTCTTTGGGATGGGAATTCATCATCATCACCACCATCACACCTAAAGGTAGCATTTGGGTTGAAATTCTGTCTCCACAGAAACCAGTGGCAGACTTTGCGTTGGCAGAGTACCCAAGGAACACACCTCAGCGCTGCACACTCGTCCATAAAGGCGTGCAGAGACAAAAGTCTGTCTGGACTTTCTGAAACTGAACAGCACAATTTTAAATAATAGCTACAAAAAGAGAAAATGAAAAGAGTTTGAATCACGGTTCTCTTCTGCAATAGTTCTATGGGTATACAATAACCTCTGAGTCTGCACACAAAAATGCTGTGCACGTGAATTTTTGGTAAAAATCTTAGAAAACAGTTTCCTTCAAACCAGTGTCTAAAGACAGCATAGAAAGTACACTACATTCACCGCTGCGTGGAGACAGGAAAATGGAAATTATTTGGGCTCTGTAATTTCAGTGGGTGCAAGACTGAAGCTCTGGTGGAAATAACTAATTCTGGGGAAGGCATCACAGCTAACAATATGCACTCTATTTTCAAGTGGGGTTATTAGATATAAAAATTCATGTTTGAGGACTAAACAACTGACAAAAAATTAGCTTTATGAAGTACTTTGGCCATAAAATAAGCACATGAATCAGTCATTAAAAATTAGCTGCAGTCTAGCAAGACAGAGCAAGGAACTTTGCTGGATGTATTGTGATCTTTTTACCAAATGAACCAATCAGCTCTCCTTGTATCAATCATGGGATTTTAGGACCGCACCATGAAAGAAAGAAGAAAAGGTTGCATTTGTATACATGGAGAAGTCAATAATATCTACTGATGACGACATCTAATTGTCTTATATCTACCCCTGCTCCCCTCTGCCCCTTTCCCTCCCCAATATGATTTTAAGAAGATCTGTATTTTGTTCATTGAAATATAGATCATTCAACTGAATACACATGTTGGAAAAAGGTATGCCTGAGTTTATGGAGCAAGTATATTTTCTTTCTGGAATACACAAGCAAGTATCTGTTTCTGCAGCTATTCAAAAGCAAACTTTTCATTGCAGCCCATATCCCATGTTAGCTCATTTTCAAAGCAAATGGGTGTTCTTGGCTTATCATCGTTTGCCTTGAAATCACATAATAAAAATATGCAGATGATGGCAAACCCCAAGATGATTACAGCAAAAAAAAGTTGCTTTTCAAAAACTGCTACTGCACAAAGACTACTTTTTTTCTCATAGGTTAAGCATAACTGTCTTATTCCAAAACTTCTGGCAATTTATTGCATGCTTCCCACCAGCTGATGTGATCATTGGCAGAGCCAGTTTGTGCACACAGCCATCACATGCACTTCAGTACGTCAAGGACTATTTAGGGTCACACCTAAACTCTTTTTATTCAGTTGTGGCGGAGTCTCTTGTATTTTTCCAAGGTCCATAAGGGAAATATTAAATCTCAGCAGGAAAGCAAGTTTGCATTGAGGTCCATCAGCCTTTTCATGGTTACATCTTCAATTTAGCTGTGGGACCTATTTTTATCAGCAAAGCATGTTTTTGGCATGCAAAAAGAAACCATAGGTTAATGTGAAGTTCCTAGAACTTTTAAAATAAATAGTAAGACTGGCCTGTAATTTGATTCCTTTCACAATAATTCATTATAATGAATGCTTTACTGAAAAATGGAACACAGTAAACTCTTCAGTTTTCAAATCAAATAGTAAACTTTCTGTAATCGTGATTCTTAGTAACTGATGTTTTTAGCCTGTTGTGCACTCCAAGATGTCCATGGAGTTCACCCTGGGGAGCTGACAGAAGAATCACACCATGTAACATTTCCAGATGGACAGCCCTGTCCTCATTCCAGGCGATGATGCTAATATTAGAACACTTATGATATATCTTTGGTTGGGATTTCCCAGCTCAAGTGATATACAGTTGTCCTAAAAGTACTTGGGAATCAATCTGCCTGTGAGATGGTAATAGCGGTCTATCCGTGCCACCAACAATTGTCAAGAGATTACCTTCTTGGAGCAATTTCAACAGCTCTCAGAACGTTTCTACCAATGCGCAGAAGCTGAATAGATGGCCCTGTAGGAACCACAGCTGATGTTTCACTACCATATCTTTCCCATTTCATTATTCCTCAAGTCCCATGTTCCACATTGCTCCAGTTTGGATATGGGAGATACCAAACTTAACTTGAGAGTGAAAAGATGGAAAAACAGCGTTGCAGCTCAGAGACTCTCAGCTGAATACGGTGTTAAAATGAAGCTGTTATCTCCCTGAAAGCCATAAGAATGTTATGAAACTACATACATGTCAAGAGAGTCCAGCTACGACTGGAATGCGAACATCCACGGTGCTGTCCAAGACCAGACTTATCCGCAGCAGTGTACAATCTAAATTACAGAGGTAATCTGGGCTCTTCTGTTTCTCTGCTGCTAACAGATCATGTACAGAACCACTGGCTGGGAAATGCTGTTTATTTCACGGTTCAGGCAGTACAGCTAAGTCCTTATGCTGCAGGAACTGAGATTATCACCCAGATTCTTCCTGCACTGAACCACTCCCATCAAAGATCCTGTTTTTAACTCATAGGGATCAGTCCTCCACAGGCAGCGGGAGGAATAGGTGACTAGATGCATTTTGCCTTGCTATGGGTTCCATTTACATCACTTGGCTTACTCACTCCTCCATCCCTCCTATTACGCTGTTATGCTCCTCTGGTCTTTAGTTCAGTCGCACTCAGTGACAGCGAGTGTCATCAAGACAGATAACGGTAGTCCAACTGAACTAAGTAAAGTAAAAATAGGACTGACAGGAGAAAGAGCAGTGGCCAGAAATAGGTTCCTAGGGAAAAAAGACACTCTAATTTCTGGTAATGAATCTAACTGGCTTGCCAGAATAAGATACCTTTTTTAGGGTATTGTTCTCAAGGGCACTTTTGCCAAAGCATCACGTGCATCTGTGAAGAACTTTTGTTTTATCTACATAAAGGCATGCTCAGGTTAGGCACAGGTTCAGTAGATTGCATGTTCAGCATGCAGTTTGTTCCTCCAGAGCTGTCAGGGTGTGCTGTGAAATCATGTTGAGTTACCTGCCAAGCAAATGAAAATACAGGCACGTTCACTTGCAGCAAGGAGAGAAGTAAAGGAAATTTGTTTTGACCCTCCAAAGGATGCTAATAACTTGCTACAGCCTTCTGTTTCAGCCAAAGCTATTAAACACTATCAACTCCTGTTCCATGCCTACAATACACTTCCTGACTTCAGCTATTCTTTGTTTCCTACTATTCAGTTGGGTAAAGCCAGTTTTTACATTGCTTGAAGCTTTTGTCTGATTCTGCTATGAGAATTACCGCAGCTTCTTTTGCTCTGCATATGTTTATTAAACTTTTATCAGGAAATTAAGGAACCTGCTTTGATTCTAAAAGACATTTATTTACAAGAAAGGGAAACAGTATGGGGAATTTGTCATCTTTTTTCAAAGTCTGTTAAAGAAAAAAACCATTCATTCAAAAAGCTTAGCCGTGTGAAGTTACTGTTTTATCTAAAAAACCACAGCTGACTTACGAATATATGCCTTATATATGAAAATAGTTGACCTGTTGACTGTACCACTTTAGTCCCTATGTATTAAAAGCTGGCAGGCTGGAAAAGTGTGTTAAATGCCAACCTCAAATTGCCTACTTACCAGTTGTGCTTCTCCTCAAAAGTTTGTTCTTTGAGGTACGTAATATCCATTACATAGAAAAATTTACTGTACTGAGTCTATCAGAAAAAAATTATTCAGGTCATCAGCATTTTATGGGGGCTTATAGGAGTAAAGCTGCTCTTCTCCCTTCCCTCACCTGCCAGACACCAGGAGACTCATTCCCCCTTTCAGGAGTCCTCTGTAATCTCCATCTGGCAAACATTTACCTGCAGTTATGTGGAGAAGCTGGTACTTTGTTCCTGAAAACATAAGAGCTTCATGATGCCCAGATGTTCTACTTCCTCATTAATCATTGTTGTCGACAGCAAACATTAGGTGCTGTCAGGTGTGTAGTAAAGGCAAAACTCACTCTATTCCAGAGTATTTCTATGAGCCTCAGGCTACAGCACTGGTGACTACAAAACATGAACATCCATCAGTGTTCAGAGATGGGCTAAGTTCCATCACAACACAAGAAACCGGCTCGACTCTTGGTATGGCGGCAAGCACCTAACAAGGGAACCCAAGAATCACTCCAGGCTGGGGTGCAGCAAGATTAGGCTCTTCCTGTCAACCTTGAACTCTCTCTTCAGAGCACACTGCTCTTCTGGCCAGATCAGATGGCACAACACTCACTCCTTTGCACGAAAAAAGAGATGCCATGAGCGCAGATGGCTAGGACCACAGGTTTTGTGTAAGGCTGCTTAAGTGCAGAAAAATGACAAACAAGTAATTCCGAAGCGAATGAAACCCTAAACAAGCAAGCAGAACTGTTCCACCCCAGCTACGTGTTCAAAGTGACCAATGAATTTGCCAGTCTCCCTGTGCCTGCTTTCCATAATACGGCAAGAAAAGCGTTCTGCTGGCAGATCTCTTAATGGAAATAGTGAATCTTTCCCGAGTACTATAGAGTATGCCAGAAAAGCAAACAATGCTTTAACAAACAAGGATATTCATGTTGAAAAGTGGAGTCGAAGGACTACACTCTTCTAGCCAGAGAAGAAAACCAGTCCGGGCAGGAGTGACCCCTACTGCACTCATAACAAATATTGAAATGGATTATGAAAAATACTTAATAATGCCATGACTTAGAAAAAGGTCGTGACTGCAGATCACCCTTTCACAAACTGAACATCAACGAATATAGCCAAAAAATAATTCGCTACTAATTAGTGAGAGAACAACCTCCTGCTCCCTGCCCGTTCTGAATTACTGATTACGGACTAGAAAAGCCCTGGTGAAGGGCTTTCTTTTATCAGATGGGCAGGCTCATCGAGAGCTGCGGAAGTACTCGTGAGAAAAATGCGACTGATGCCAACGGGTCAGCACTGTAGCAACCAGCCGTTCTCCAGAGATCAATTCCTGAAGCACTTGCCTGTCCTGCCTCGATACAGCCCAGCAGAAGGAAAGACCAGCAGCCTCGAGGAGACATCTGCTCCTCTGAAACACAGCGACACTTCCTGCGCAGGTGGGGATATCATGTCAGCCCGTTCCTTGGAAAATATGTTGATGTCAGTCAGAAAATAAAGTGGCTGTTTTCCTCCCTGGAAACTGGGCTGCTGGGAGGTTATCGCCGTTTTCCCCAAGAGAAACTCTTAAGAGGCTTCCTTTGTTTTGTTATTTGTTTCGTGTTCCGCAGTTCCTTGTTTGATACAGCTTGTTGTAGCAAAGAACTCTGTTGCGTCTGTATGTACCTCAACATATGTCTGTCCATCTGTATGTTTAAAGAGGTATCTTCATCAACAGGAACACCGGGTGAAGTTTTGGCTACACTAAAGACAAAGGGAATTCTTTTATTGATTCCAGTGGGATCTGGAGTTAAGCAGAATCCAGAAACATTAATAAAAGTAAAAATATTCTGAAAACAGATTTTATATTCTATTTTTATATTTTATTTTATATATATAATATAAAAATAAAATAAAACATTTAATTATGATATTGCCCTCAATGCAGGTTTACAGACCTGCTATTAAGGTAATAAACTATTATGTATAACTTTTTAGAACTTTAGAACTCTAGCCTCCTCCCTCTGAAATTTAGGCACTAATGGGAAATGGAAATATAGTGACCTTAGACTCTTTAGTAGTGCAATGGAGAGAGGCACCTTTGGCGGGTGCTTTAGATCTGGAAACCGCTTTTTTCTCTTTATCATTTGTAAAGTGAGTCTAAGGAGGGGAGACTCTTAACTAGGTATGCCACCCACAAACACATTCCTGTTAACTGCTGCAATTCTTTTTAGCAAATCTGTATAACTTCTTCTCACCTGTTGCTTAATTTCTACCTGAATATGCTTATTGCTGACAGTGAGTGTGCAGTGATGCCCAGCTGCCTATCTGTTTCTTTAAAAAAAAAAAAAAAAAAATTGTCTCTGCATTTCTCCTGTTGGAAGATTGTACTTCTTATGGAAGATCTTAAGTCACTGACCCTTAAATATGAGGTAACTATTTCTTCAGTATTTCACAAAAATCAAGACATCATTAATCTACAGTTCTGGTCCTGTCATAAACTGCACTAGAAGAGAGATACATGAACTTGGATTTCATAAAACAACAGGAGACTTTGTGGCTGTGGTCTACAGGAGATATTAACCTGATCTTGAGGAAAAAAATGGGGTTTTTTTGTAGAATCTGTTTGAATTCCAAGAAGGATTTCAAAGTTGACAGAGGAAGTGTTGCAATCTGTCTATGAGCCTCCCTTAGGCTTTTTTGGAACTCCAAGTATAAATTCAGCACAGCAGGAGTTTGGACAGGGAATGTGATGCTTTCACCTTCAGCTGTGAGAACATCGTCTCACTTCTTAGCTACGAAACTGAATTTATCAGTTCCCATTTATTTGAAAATAAAGTACATGGGCCAGATAAAATAGAAAACTACGGACAAACACCATCCTTGTACAGGCCTACTAACATCTATAGCACAGCTCTTTGACTATCTTGAATAAAATCAGGTGCAAGTTTTATCAATTAATGTGCTCATGAGAGTGGGGGTAGTGGTACTGAAACTATTTGTCCTTTTGAATGCTAATCTGATGACATAATTTCTGACAAGAATGATATTGCATAAAATTCAAAGTTTGTTTTGAAACTCTTAAAAGACATTTTCATAAGAAATCTGCCAGAAAAATATAAAGGGACTAACAGAGTTAAACCTGCCTCCCCAGTAAATCAAATGAAATTAAATGCCATAACTTCTCTTTCATCTTCAAAATAACAAATCCTTTTCAGGCCAAGATGGTTTTTATTACTGTTGTTTGCCTGGAAAAGAGAGATGGTAGTTCTGGATCAAAAAGCTCAAAAAATCAATTGCCAATGTAGATTTCATCCCGCTGTCTGTTCAGAGAGAGATAATAATGAGAGCTGTGGGAGACACAAACTCATTATCTTAGTTTAGCACTATATCTCTCTTCAGTTTTCCAGAGATCACAAGTTTTATGGAATCATCCAAGTTAATTTATATTCTCTTCTCTCGGTTGCCTAAAATACAACAAAGATCAAATTCTCACTGGGCACCTCATTGGTCCCCAGTGAAACCACTCTACACATTTATCCCTCTTCCCTCTGGTGAGTTTTGGATTTCAACAATTATTATTTTTTGTTTTAGGCATCCATACTCTCTGCAACAGGAGATGGTATTTCTATTCATACAGTGGGATAAAAATTCTAAAATGAATTCAAATTGTTCTAATGTATAATCTGAATTCTGTTGCATTTATCAGAAATTAAAAGTATTTGTCTCCTCTCAATCTGAGATAGTGTCCAATAAATTCTAACAAAAGGAACATCCATGCTGAATCGTTGGCTCTGTCCCCATGGCCATCAAGTGAACATTTTCCTATGGAGTTATGAGTCATGTTCATGCTGAGAAAGAAGGCAGTGCCATAAGGCTTTAATAATACTATGAGCTTAAACACAAACACATTTTTGGGGGGAAAGAAGCTTTCATTAGAACAGATGTCATTATTATCTGTAATCTCACGGACATTCAGAAATTCCGTATCTGGGAACTCCTAATTAATGTGCAAGAAAACTGTTTTTCAGAACTCTAAAACTTCGCTTAGTCCTCGTATAAACTGGCATTCATAATGACTCCAGTTTTTAATCTCTCGCTCCTAAAGCGATTGGAAGAAATATCTGAAGCAGAATTACACCACGTGGGTAGCGAAAGTCAAACGTTTGAAAATTCTTGCATTTTAAATCTAAACCCCACAGCTGGATGTTAATATGACGGAAAGTTGCAGAATCACTTCATTTGAAGGCAGTTTTGTAAAAGTGAGGTGCCACGTCTAGGCTACCTGTATCGTCAATGGGGAGGAACACGCCCTCTGAGAGCACCGCTCGTCCCGTCCTGGGGTCAGGCCTGAGCTCCGTGATGGCAACCTGCCTCCAGAGATACCTAACTGCCCCCACCGCCAGCAGCAAGGGCCCAGATGACAAGCTTGGATTAGAACATACACGCACACATGTATATTTACATATTCATACATCATTTATACATTTACACTTGCATGTATTTATATTTGTATATTTGTATATTTACATGTTTACATATTTACATACTTACATATTTATATTGATGTCTTTAAACTTACATATTTATCTGTTTTCTCAGGACTCTTAACATCAGCTGAAAACAAAGAACGCGGGGTCTGCATTAAATTCCACTTAGTTCCTCGTTTCAGGAAAAGCACCTGACTGAGCTCTGCTCTTCTCTTGTTTTACCCTGCTGAAGCACAGAACTCTGTTCCTCCCAGGGTGACGCCTGCTGTCACATCAGAGTGACAGCCCTCCACGCCGTAGCCCTCCCATCCAAAAAGAGCGGGGGACGATGCCTGCTTTCCTTGCAGGAGGTTCTCAGCTGTGGAGATGGGAGGTGCTCTGCCTACTCACCTGCATCTCACCGTGCTCAGCGCAACAGGGAGGGACCGCAATTGCGGAGGATTAAAAAAAAAAAAAAAGGCAAACGTTCTTTAAAAAAACTCTCTTTTTCTTAGAAAGAGGCAGAAATTGTAAAAGGCTTTAAAATGGCCGAGTGATGTTTTCCTCCCTAATGCCTACATAAGGGTGTTATGGTATTTGTCAACATCTGACGAAAAATTCCAGACTTTTCCTTGCAGCGAGCTGAATTTCCTTAACTTCATTAGTTTTAAGAGGAAGGCATGAATACACAACTGTTTAAAACTTGGTACAAAAGCTCTGCATCCTTACATCTGTAGCCAAGTACTGGAATTTTTTTTCCAGAGAGAAAAGGCCTCTTATGCAACAAACAGCAGATAGACACCACTTGTTTAAAACAAAATAATAATTATGTTCTGGATGGTAGACCAGGCACAGGCCTCTCCTCCTGGCACACCACCATAGGAAAAAACTGTAATCTGTAAAATGTGACGGCATGTTCGGTCCTCTCTAGGCCCAAAGGAGCAGACTTCGCAGGGCCGGCATCCCCATCCTGGGCAAGGAGCAAGGAAGCACTGAGAAGACCAAGCTGCAGGAGAACTGTCTCCCTCCTCTGTTTCTTCCAAATTCAGTAAACTTTGTGCAGACTTGACCACAGATACTTTGAGAAACTCTGAACTCCAAAGAGTTGGAAGGCTGTAATTTAGCCACCCTCTGGAAAACACAAATACTGTGTTGGGAAACAGGAAGAGCAAAAGCTGAACTTCAGGCACCTCCATGTGAGTCCTGGGTCATCGGGGAACGAATGAGAGAAAAAACCTATCAGCTTTCTATCCTGTTTGTTGCGTCTCGTCACCCATAAATAAAACCTGTGGGACACAAGTCCAACAGTAGACTCGTCCAGTGAAGGGCATAGGAAGCAGATACAGCTGTGAGGCAAAATAGCTGTATAATCACCGGCGCGACTCCCGGGGAGCTCCCCGGTGCACAGAAGCTGTCTCTCCCTCGCTAGATCCCCACCTTGCCGCCTGCACCACTAGCCAACTTGGCAAGCCAGCGCCTCAAGGAACGGGACCACCCTTGCAAGTTCTCCCCCTGCCAAGGTGACGCATGAGGGCAGTCGTGTGAGGAAGAAACCCCTTCCTTTCCACTCCCCGCTGAAGGAACTGGAACAGGAAGGAAATTCTGGTAACTTTACTAGATCGTGCTTCCTCCAGCACAGAGCTGCCAACTCCGCTGCTTGCGGACCTCAGGTTGGGTAAGGCCTCATTTCCATCCCTCTCTGAACAGAAATCCAGTCATTCGCCCCACTTTTCTGGAAACCTCCCAGCACTTAGCTTCCACCTGGTAGCTAGTTTGAAGATAAACCCTAAAGAAAGTTGAGGTCACCAATAACTTTGGTATAAAGCTGCTCCATGTGTCTAGTTTTCATAAAAGGATCTCGACTGGGTCTCTCCCTCTTGCCTGGATCCCTGCCCTATTGCTGCCTGCACCGTGTATCTGCTGCAGAGGAAGCGGTGGAGATGCTGCATGTTGCACACCAAGGGAACATGTCTCCAGCTTCTCACAAGCAAGGGTTATTTTTAAAATGTGCTATGGGAAGTATTTGAATGCAGACAACACTGAGGCCTTTTAGAGAGCTGCTTACAGAGCAGATTCCTCATTCTCTGTCTAATCATTTCTATTTCATGGCTGACTGATTTGTCCCCAGTTTCCATGCTATTGTGCCTCATAGTCAAGTGGCAAGAAATGCATTAAATGCTGGGTAAAAAGCAGAAGGTTCTCAATCTAGAAAAATGCAACGGCTCTAAATAAAACTGAGCTAAGCCTGAACCATACTTCTGGCTTACAGTACCACCAAACATTATTTTTTCTCTGTCTTTCAGTACCCAGCTGAGACCGTGGACTCCTTCTGTCATACAGGCATATTTTTTACTCTCTGCCTGGATGATTTACAACTGAAGTAAAGGCTGATACATGACAGAAGGGGACCACAGACTGATAGCTAAGGCAGTAACTGAATCTGTGCACCTTCACCCCAATCTGAGCCTGTCCCTTAGGTACTGATTCTGAACTTCATGGCTACTTCTAACAAGCTGAACCTAAAAGTAGTGTGCAAATCAACTCAAATTGTGGCAAAATTCCTCCCTCTACTTTTCAGGTTGGACCTATCCATGAAATAACTTATAAAAATCAAAGCAATTCTTTTTTATCCTTGTAACATGACAGAAAAATGTTGTTTCACAATGCCCACTTTTTTTTACAAATGCTGCTGTTTTATGGTGCTAAATGGATGCTGTCTGGTTGCCATCAGATTAATTTTGATGCATTCCTGTGTCTTGACGTGACTACGTGCACTACCAGGAGCTTACTTGCTGACACAGAGGCGGTACTGGTATTCTGGCTGTTTGCTGGTTTTCAACGAACGTGTTTGTCCACAATTATTTTGAAAACACAAACTAAAAAGTTTGTTTTTCTGTTCCTGTAATTCTTACTTTTCAACTGTCTTTTGGATGACTGGACATAACAGCCTTTCTTAATCATTGCCCCGGTGGGAGGTAGAGAGAGCAAGGATGGGCTTTGTCCGCTCCAGTTTCTTTCAAGTACATTAGGAGTTTTTTCCATCAGTGGTCTCCCGCTTTTCCCAGCAGGATCTTTCTTTCCCTAGTTAAGTCTGTGGACACTCGGATTCCGACTTGCTTGGGGGCTATGACTCATCCTCAGAAGGTTTGGTTGCTTTGGGGACTTCTTCTGTTGATGTACGCAGTAAGCCATGATGCAGTCTCATTCTTCAGCTCTTGCATTCCCTGTCTACTCAGCTGCTCCTCCATGGGTGCAAGAAAAAAGAATCTCTCTCTCTCCTTTTTAAAATCAACCATTTTAATGGAAGTTTTGTACCATTAGGTACACTGATGATTTTTTTCTCTAAACAAATAAAAACTTTATTCCTTTTCTTCTAGATTGCAAAGATGACAACGGCTCCTTAAAGATAAAGCCTGCTCGGAGGGATAATGCTTAGTGCTGATCCAGCACGATGGCTAGTCATATTCATCACCTTCAAATTGCATTGAAGTCAGTGGAATATGAGGTTACTCGGCACCTTGCTATATTGTCTCCATGTAGCATGAATCATTTTACTGACACACATTCAGGAACCAGAGTCCAATCTTTTGATTGTCTGGAAACAATGAAATATTTCTCTTTTTCAATAATGGGTCTTCCTGACCAACAAACATGGTGAACTGCACACACTCTGACTCTGCTGGACACTAAAACAAGCCAGTTAGTGACTTGGTCACTCACTACAGCTGGGCAACTCCTGTTTTCCTTCGGTTCTGACAAGCCCAGATGACAGCATCCTCAATTTTCACATGCATAGTGTAAAATTTGTCTGCTAAGAGAAAAATCAACTCTGTGATTTTTCTGACCAAAGTGACTTTAAGCAAAAATCTCCATCGACGCTGATTTGTCAAAACAGTTCAAACTCTGAATTAAAAACCCAAACAACAACAACAAAAATCTAGACAAGGGCACAGTTAGATTTGGCTTAGCTTGTTTCCATTTATCATTTCTTGAGGGAAGGAAAAACACCCAAGGAAAACAAAATAAAGCAAGGACAAAAATCCAGACGACCCCAGGACCTCTGATTTTGCACTTGGCCATGGGAGGCTGGTCTGTCCCGCAGGCCGTGTCCAGCAGCACAGCTCGGACCGCACGGGTTTGGTGCCACCTCCCTGCCCTGCCTCTATACGTGCCCGCGGGAAGGAAAATCCCTCTGCCGGTGTTGCGTAAGGTCACGGAACGTTCTCCCCGGAGGGAAACGGGGCCGAGCTGCCGGCACACAGCTGCAGGGAGCCCCGCGGCGGGACGTAGCCCCGCGGTGCCCCGACCCGGCGCTCCGAGCCCGGCGGGGAGAGCGGGGGCAGCCCGCCGGAGGGTGTGCAGCCCCGCCGCGCTGCACGGAGCTCCCCCGGGCTGCCGTGGCCCGCTGCCCGCCCCTCTCCCGCTTCTTTAAAGAAAAAGATAAATAAATTACGAAGGCACACCCCACCCCCACACCCCGTCCTTTCCCTCTTGCAGCAGGTGGAGAGAAGCGGTTCGCGGGCTGCTGTCGCCCTGGCAGGAACAGGCAGCTGCCCGCAACTGGCATCGCCCCTCGCCTCGTCCCGCCTCGGCCCCCTCACCTTGACCACGTCGTCGTTGAGGTGCTTGGGGTCTCGGTTGACCAGGTCGATCTCTTTGGTGTGCACGTCGTGCACCGCCTTTTCGCTCAGCTCATCTGCCATCATCTTGTTGTTGGGCTTGTAGATGTTGCCCTGCTCCCTGATGGGCGCCGTGTAGAGGAAGCCCTGCGGAGAGGGAGAGCGGGCGGGAGGGGAGCGCCGAGCCGAGGAGGGCCGGGCAGGGCCGGGCAGGAGGGCGGGCTGGGGGAGGCGGCCCCGGGTCCCGCGGGGAGCGCGGAGCGGCGGGAGCCTGGCTGCGGGGCGGCTCTCGCCCCGGCTATTTAACCGCGGCCGCGGGGCGCACACCACACCCCCGCGGTGCCGGCACCGGCTCCCGCTCCCGCCGCCAGGCGGCCCTGGCCCCGCCGCGCCCCGCACCGCCCGCGCCCAGCCCCGCTCCCCGCGGCGCTGCCCCGGGGCGGAGCGCAGCTGCCCCGCGCTGCCCTCGCCATACCGCCCTCTCCGCGCGCACCGAAGCACGGCGCCCTCACCGTGCCCCCTCCTCCACCCCGGCGCCCTCGCCGTCCTGTCCTCACTATAGCGCCCTCACATACTATACCGCCCTCACATACTATACCGCCCTCACATACTATACCGCCTTCCCCCCACGGCCATCACCGTGCCCCCTTCAGCCCCGCGCCCTGGCCGCAGCGCCCTCCATATACCGCCCTCGCCTTACGGCCGACACCACGACGCCCTCACCGCGGCCCCGGCCCCGCCGCCGGGGACGAGGCCCGCCGTGTCCCCCCCACCCCGCTGCCCCTGCCCCTCAGGTGCCCGGTTGCCCTCCCTCCCCGCCGGGCGCCGGGCGCGGGGTCCGCCGCCCAGCTGCCCCCAGCCCCGTCCCGCTCCTCTGGCCGGGCGGGCGGGCGGCGGGGCAGGCAGCGGGGATGCCCTGGCTCCGTCCCCGCCGCAGTCCTACCTCCGAGTCTACGTATTTGGTAGCGGACATGCTGCCGCGGGCTGGCTGGCGGCTCCGCCGCGGGTTTCTCTGCGCTGGAGCGTGTGGGACCGGAGGCAGGAGAATCCCGCTCTGCGGAGCGGCCGGCCGGGGGGGCGCAGCTGGGAGGGTGACGGCTGGCCGCCGGCCAGGGGCTGCTCCCTGCCTTCGGCTGGGGTGGATGACAAGCCGCGGTAGGGCCCGGCGTATCGCAACGCGGCTGGGAGCAGCCGGGGGTGGGAGGAGAAAGCAGCCCTGCCCCGGCAACCTGAAAGCTGGCGGACCCGGTCCCGGATGCCTGGGCCACGCCGCGCGGGGACGGGGAGAGAGGGACAGGGTCTAGGACAGGGATAGGGTCCCCTCCACGCCGCCCTCCCTGCCCCGGCCGCCCCCGACCTCCCGGGCAGTGGCAGGTCCTCGCAGACGGCCAGGAGACGAGGGGAGGCAAGGAGGCGATGAAGAGATGGAAAACTTTCGTTGTGTTTCACGTCCAGAGCGAGCGAGGCGTTTGTAGGGCTCCCCCCCACCCCCACCCCCCGCTACCGGCACTGACAGTAGTTTACACACAGTCACCGCTGCCCCAGGAACAATTGTGGAAACTTGGACATCCGTGGGATGAAGAAAAAGAGATTTTCTCAACTGGTTCATTACAAAACTATGCAAATATTTAACAGTCTTGCACTTTAACTGTGCTATATTTTTTCCCGAGAGGACACTGACCCATGCATGGCTGCCACGCATATTACCCACTGGGATTTACTTTTACAGAGGGATGGTGGGACGCTGACATTTTGCCATGCTCTGTTCTCGAGGTCCTTTGTAAGCTCCGGGGGCGTATGTTGGTGTAAAAGCTATAAGGAATCATCGCCATATTCAAGATGGTCCAGGTTAGGGTTTCAATGGCACTATGCATCTATAAACTGGGTTTTATTGGTTTGGATTTTTTTGGTGTTTGCAGCCATCAGTTTTCTGTTAGGAAATCAGACCATGCTGAAAGATTTATAACATTAACAGAAAAATAGTGACCTTAGTCTTATGCCATTTAGCACAGAATTGCAGCAACAGAAGTAGAGAATTCTTAACTGTGGTATATTTGGCTTTGGCAATTCAACAGAGAAACGACCTCGAAAGGGCCCCTGGCTGAGCGGGATGTAGGCTCCACAGATGTAAATAACTGCACCTGCTGGAAGTGCGGTCCACACGGACACATATTACTGATATGGTCATCAGTTAGCAGTGAACTTTAAGAGTTTATATTGCTCATAAACTTTAGAACAAATGCTTTGGATGGATTTTTTCCAACTTTCCAAGTTAGTTGTAATTTTTAAAAGTAACCTTTTTATTGATGCAATAATTCACTTAGGCCATCATTAAAATATCTTCGTCTATCCAAGCATCTCAGTGTGTGCACAGGGTCAAATGGGTGGATTGAAGGACATAGTCTGTGCATTTTTTAAACCCATCTGAAAAAAACCAACCACAAGATGGTCCTTTGTTTTCATATTTAGGAAAGTTCTTCAATTAGTCAGTGTCCTGCACGTAAATGAAAAGGTTTTGACCCATCATTCAGTATTACTGCATATCTCAAGGATGACAAAAAAAAAAGAGGTATTTCTTATTTTGAAATGCTGAATTCATTCTGGAGTGCTTCTGCAGAACCACAGCCCCTTTTAAAGGACATTTCTGAATCATGCAACACTACTGCAGCTAGAAGAATATTGGAAGCTGGTGGAATTTATAAACTTTATGAGATGAATCCCAGAAGAGGCTGCTTATAGAGCTGAAATGAACCATCACATCTGATGAACCTTAAAAGTGCTCACTTGAGCTTAAATACCAAGAAGACAGCCTACAGAGAAAATGGCATGGGCACTACCAAGTTGCAAGCGTGAGGAAGTTACACCTGCAGAGATGGAGAGGGATGGAGCCATGGCCCATTGCCTCTAGCACTGCTGTGTGAGAAATGCACGCAAACTCAACAGCCAGAGGCTTGGCGTGGATGCGCCCAGGAGTTCTGCAAGGAGCTCCCATTACATACAGGAAGAGCATAGCTCAGCTGGAAAGGGCCTGGTAAAGACTTGCAGGAATCTTCTGAAAATGCAAAGGCTCTGGTCCCCTCCTCAGTTACTATGAATGGATTATACAGGGATGGCCTAAAATTTCCAGGGGTTGTAGACACCCAAGCTGGCCTTGGAAATGCCACGTAAACTGTCTTCTCATTGAGCTTTGCTGTGTCTTTAGTAGCCCAGGTCAGCTGTTGAACAGGACTACATGCTACCTTGGCTGGCCACCTCACTACCTTTCTTCTTCCTCCATCACACCAGCCTTAGGCATTTCATGCCTAATTTTAAAAAGTTTTTGTTGCTTCAAAGTCTCGCTTTAACTGAACTTTCAAATCTCAGGATTACCTCAGTTGAGAACTCGCTCTAAACATGGAGCAAAGTGTGTGCAAGTTATGACCTGTTTTTCCCTATTGAGAAAAGGAAAGGTTTTGGTATGGGTAGGAAACATTTCTTCCCAGAAGCCAGTGCAAAAAAAAAAAAAAAAAAAAAAAATTGGATTGGACAAAATTCCTCAAAAAACTTCAGAAAATGAGTCATGAAACTGGAGTGAATGTGCATGACTGCTCACTGAGTGTCTTTGTCTGCTATCAAACACTCCCTCTCCCTCCACTCCTCACTCCCCCCCTCTCCCCTTTTAAGCTTGTGTAATTATTCCAGTTATGGTATTAGCAATACTCCTGATCTATTCCAATGTGAGCAAGATCAGAATCAGCCCTGGGAAACTGTATTCTTTAAGCATAGTTTAAACAGCAGCCTGCCTTATGCAGAGCACTTAAAAACCCGAGGCTCAGGAGAGGAAGATCATCTTTTTTTTAGTGTCTTCTGTTCAACTGCTTAACTGCATCCTTTTACGTGCATTTTTTGGATGTTTTGCTGGAGGAAAGCCTGAGCTGCCAGAACTGTTGGTAGTGAGCTTTTATCAGCCCTGCTGCTGTCTTCCACTCTGCCGCATGATACCAAGCGTTGGGATGGGTTTAACACGCAGGCCAACGTTTTGCTCATTCCATTATTTACAGATTTGCATTCTTGGAGGATTCATGGTGGTCATCCTGTCCCCACTCTCTGGAGGCTTTCTGTGTTTTAAATTGTAAGTCACCAGATCAGAACTTTTCCACTGAGATGGGTGCCCCTCGCCACCAGTATATAGGACCGCACTTTCATATATATGTTTGTTATTTGGCCTGTTTGTTCCTTCCATCAAAAAGAGTAGTTATACCAGGAGGGATGGTGAGATCCCCTCACATTCCTTCCTTCTCACAACCTCTAGCTAGGAGTGATTTCCCTTTACATGGAAGTGCTGCTGCCATGAAACGTTTCACAATAGCCTGAGGACTAGAAGAAGTAATCCAATGCTTGAGAGACCTGAAATCAATTTTTGCCTGTCTGAGGTGTGTCAATGCATTTGGACTCGCTCCTGGGAAAGCATATTTTGGCAAGTGCCCTATTCTGCTGATGTCCAATAAGTGTATTTTAAGGGGTCCAAGGCATTCTCTTCCCTGCTTTTGGGGTTCTGACTGGGCTTAGATGCGAGTAAGATGCCAAGTTGCTCAAACAAGGGCAGTTCTGGGCATGACCAAAGTAAAATTGTAGGTACTGAGGGGAAGTTACATGAAAGGGAGGTGCCTTCTGAGTTTAGACATGTTCCTGGTTGGGTGGCAGCTGGGCAAGGATTACAATTTTGTATTGAAATGCCTGACTCTCATCTCAATCCTGCAGTAGGTGTGTACATTTTATTAGAGATAGTCCCTGTAGGTCTTGATCAAGATCGCTTGTAACTGCCTTGTCTGGAGAGGCAAATAGATTGAAAGCTTTAATTCTGCCAGACCTTGTGCAAATGAAGTCACTCTCTCCTCAACCCTTTTCAATATCAGATTCCTTGACAAATACCAAGCTGGACCATGAACACTGTTCCATGTCAACACTGTTCTATACCATTCTGCCAGTTCTAGCATATTATTAACTGTTCAGGTGTCTTATAGAACTATTAGACTGTGAGAACGAGTCTCATTAATGGGACTTAAATACCCACTCCTTGAGGCTTACATATGATGGGACTTTTTCTCACCAATCTCTGCTGTCTAAGCATTTCATGGCCAACCCTAGCTTATATACTTGTAGCATTGTGATGGTTCTGATAGTGTAAAGTAAAAAGCAAGGTGAGGTAGGTACATGGGGTGAAAAAGCAGCTCTTATTAAACTGAGGCAGTTGGAAAAATAGACAAGCTTTTGTTGAAGTTTGCAATAGAAGTGTGAATCTCTACACTTTATTCCATTTAAGTATCTAAAGTAGGATCTGATTCAGTGCCTTGTGAGGCGGTCCTTCTTCCTCCCACTTGCAGTTGGAGAGGGAAGCCAAACAACAGACAAAACCGAACACCTAACACAGATGACACTCATCCCTGGCCTCGAGTTGTGAGAGAAGTGTGCAGAGAAGAACCTGCCCCACTACTTACATGGAGCTCTAGTTTCGTCCATAGGCCTGCCCAATTTCTGCAGCAAATAAAACTTTTTTTGTAGCAGAGGAAAGGAGCCAAGCCAAGCCAAACATTTTGCATTAGTCAGTGCAGAGTGTCTTCTCTGGAGGATGATTCAGAGCAGGAACCCATCGTAGTTCCTCTGAATTGCTTCTACAGAAGACATTTTCTTTTTGTTGCAATAAACTTAGGAAGATTAGTGTCACCAGGTTAAAATTAGCCTTTATTAATTCTCCCCTCAGTTGTAAATCCCTGCATGAAGGAAGCACCTCAGTTTTTAATGCATAATTGCTGGTTCACTATACTCACTGGAGGTCTTCAGCTCCAATTTTCACGAGCACAATGTACTAACAGACAATGCCGGTAGCGTGTCTGGTGTTCGACCTTGTTCCATTTGCATTTTTATTTACAAATACCCAAAACACATGTACTTTTCCACGTATTTTCAAAGGAGAGTTAATACAGCTTAACGGCAATAGTTTTATCTCTGCAGGTGGCGGAATGATCACACCCTGTAAAAATAATGGGCTTATTTACCATTCTTTGGCTTCCACTAAACAAGAGTGTGTGGTCTGAGGTCCCAGAGCTGCAGGGATGTTCTGAACTTTTCAGTCAGTGTGTGTCTAAGAGAGCTTTTTGGATAGGTGGAAAAGGTTCCCCATTTACTAATATGTCAAAGTTTCTATTAAGAATTAATTCCAATTTATATGGTGAACAAGTAGGGTGGGGAAAGGTAAGACATGAATATAAAAGTTCTAGAGTCAGATTTGAAGGATTTTATGAAATAGCTCTCATAAGGAGGCAGGTTAAATTTCTTTATGAATTGAAAGAAAAAAGTCCATAAACACAAATCTGGGATTAATTCTGTATGTTAGTTGTGATCTTCATGAAAAACAAGATGCTGAAATATTTTGCATGACAGAACTGAATCTCCAGCTCATGATTATAAATCTAAGGTCTGCAGTAACAAGAGGCAAGCTGGAATCGGAAAATCTCACACTTTTTATTTATTTATCCTCATAACTCTACCATGATGATGGAAGGTCTACTCTTGTTAAGACCAATAATATTTACTCCATTCCAAAGAGGGGAAGAAGATGCATCAAAGTAGAGAACCTGAATCAGGCATACATTTTCCTGCATTTGTTGCGGACAATGAGACTAAGTTTCTGGACCCACTTCTTGCCTAAATTCTCATTTGCAAGTTGCTGTTAAGGGATTGGCTGGGATGGTTTGCCCACATTTGAAACAGATTGGAGATGAATTTAAGGAACCTGTCAGCTATTGACAGTATCAACTGTGGCAAAGCTTCGGGATATCTGTCAGAACCATCAAATTCATAAAATCCAGAGAATACTTGCCAGCTAGAGCTGCCCGGGGCAGATTCACACCTAAGTATTGAAGAGTCTGTATATATTCACGCTTCCTTCCACTACTTTCATGGATGAAGTAAGCCTATCTGCCAAACATCCAATATTTTACCCTAAGCCTAACAGTCCATCTGGTATTTTCTTATAGTAAAAGGACAATTGTTCCAGAGAAAGATGCTGCTGTAAAATATGTAAGAAACTAGCAGCTTTAATTACTTAATTACAAATTCACTTGAGTCTTTTAACAGCTGGAGAAATGGTGACAAGAACTGACTAATGACAAGCCTAAATCAAAATAAGAATAGACCAAACCATTCCACTTGATTGATTGTCTGTGGTAGCTAGAGCTGGATGACCTCAATAAGCTACTTAAGAAAGCATATGTCTAGCGGTGCATGACCTAAAATGACACCTTTTTCTCCAAGGAATAGCCTCATTCTCAAAGTTTGGATCCAGACCTGAGTTCCCTGAAAGCTTGGGCTTTTGTAGGGCTCCTTTTAGACAAGGACTAGTACTGACTGATTTTTTTTTTTTTAATGAATTCATCAAGGGGATATTTCTCTGTAGAAAATATCTTGGTCAAAATCCTTGGATGTTGTAAAATAAAATAACTCTGAAAAGGATTCAAGCCTAGCCTGACCAATTTTTATTTTCAAAAGAGACATTTCCATTTTTAACATAAAAGTATCTTGAAGAGCACATCTGAGCAGCGAGCTAACTTCTTGCAGAAATAAAAAAAACCTCCAGGGAAGTTTCCAAGGGCACTAATCATTAAGATCCAGTTTTGACAAGCCGTATGAATCCCTCTCTAAATGGCACAAATGGTAAAAATATTTTTAATGTACAAAAATGTCCTCAATGTACAAAGAATATACAGTGTCAGCTAGCTTCTGTAGGCCAATAAGGAAGAAAAGGAAAATTTGGCAGCTCATCTGTAAATAAAGCATGCGCCCATAAAGAATTAAGCATTTTTTGGAATGTAGCCAAAATTCAGCACCGAGCGCCCTGCTTCAGAGAAAGCAATCATTCTGTATGGGCTTAATTACACATAGAGATACATAATTTTCTATTATAAATAAGTTACATGCAGTTGATAATAGTGGAACCGTATTGATGCTCATCCATTTCTTCCCCTCGCCATATTTTGGAAGAACTGCGTAGCATTCTATGCTGTCTGGCATTTTAAGAGCTTTTTAAAAAGTTGAAAAACCTGTAAAAATTAAGTTGAAAATAGGAAAAACCTGACATTTTATTATTTTATTATATATATCTTGTTTGATAAGAAATCTGTGACATCAGTTTAGTAAATAACATTCTAAATCATACAAACATTTTACAATTGCAACTTATCATCTGTATCTAAAGAAAACAGCAGCACAAGCCCATCAGAAGGCTAATGTAATTTTAATGTACCTCTGCATACGTTCTGTTATTCTGCCATATTAGGTGCAGAAGGAAGAAGGGCTTTTTTTATGGGTTAGGCTTTAAAATAGCAAATAAGCAACATGAAGAGTCAAGTCAACAGGTGAGGAGAATTAGACAAGGATACTAATTACACTCACTTGCCTTCTGTAAGAGCTTGCTACCTAGTTAAAGTGCCAGCATAGTGTCTATCATTTTAAATATCACAATGTTCACACAGATAATACACAGAAATAGGCAGAGTTGCATTTACTACACCCCGTTTTTAATAAAAACATTTCTCATAAACAGATATTTCCAAGTCTTTTGCATAGTCTTGTATGAAAACACTTACAATCTGCTTTTAAAGGCAGCCATATATGATGAATAGAGTAGAATTACACTGCAGCACCTAAAAATCTATGTAATTTAGAAACTGAAATTTTAGTTATCTAAAGTAATTTTTTGCAGTGTCTCACTCTCGCTGCCTAATAAGTTGGTTAGAATTCAAACACTACAGAAATAATGCTTCAAAGAAAACCGATCAAGTGCCATTTACAAAGGTACAAAATATACAGCAAAGTTAACCCCTCATTAAATAAAATATACAGATTAGCTGATGTCCCAAATCATTAGCTAACACCTTATTTTAAGGGATAAACTTCCAGGGAGCTTTTCCTCCCCAGTATAGGAGAATTACACAACAGTTCCTGTCCCTGTATGCTTATGCAATGAGTCACATTCATTTTAACTGCTGATAATGAAGGTCTGAGTTAATCATTCTGCACAGTGAGGGCCAAAAATCATCCCTGCTGGAACTGCAGTGAAGTCAATGGGAAACCCTAGAGATCTGTTTCACCTAAGGTATCACAGCCTATTTAAGTATTTATACCAATAACACCAATCATTATCACTGTGGCGGCTGTTAAACCTTCATGAGAATTCTCCTGTAATCTAGCAATTGATGTCCCTTCAAAATAAAGTGTTGCCAATATACTTCACGTTCGCTCCATTGTTAAAAAAGTGAACTATGAAAACTGCCTACTAATCCTTAAACTGATCTCCCTGAAAATAAATGAGTTTCAGAAAAAATAGCATGTTCCCACTTAAACCAGCCATTGTAATTTAACAGTTTGGAATGAATGGTAAGTGCTTGTATGTTAGGTTAGCAAAGAGGTATAACACCAGCTACAGTTAGAGCAGTGTCACATCCCTGACGTTTACTCTTGGTCCAGGCGTATATTAACCATGGCAAAGCATCGGCCTAGGCTCTGAAAGAACGGTACGACGAAAACATCTGTCAGGCTCTTCCATATAGTTTGCACTGAAGGCAAGACCATGAGACAGGTTTTCACGAAAGGCACCACAATCCTGCAAAAGAGAAAAAGGAAGAATTGAAGATTGCTGCTGCTATAGCATGTGGAAATCAGGATAATCCATTACAACTGTGTGATCTTATGGATGAGGAAGTGATTTCGTAACTTTCAATCTCTAAACAAAGTTGATTTTATACTCTCACGGTCATTCTCCACCAATCTTGACCGCTCACAGCCTCACACCTTGCCCATGCAGGAGCACCACGATGCACGTGTTCCTCCGGTCAGGACCATTTGTGTGCAACACAGGGGACAGGAGAGGCCAGCTTTCTTTTCATCGTGTCTCTGCTGCTTCTTAATCGGCAACGCTGAGCTAACTTTCAGACACACCTTTCACAGGGGTGAACTGCTGCTGCTGGAAGGGCTGGTGTATGCCATGCGCTGCAACCCCAACAGAAACACCGCGCTCCCCAGTTTGATCGCCTGGGAACGGCGCTCTTTACGACCTGTTCTTGCTCTGCCGTCTCTTTAGGCGTTTCTTTTATCCCTCTCCCTCACACACGCAAACGCACAGGCACAGTGCACACCGCCATTCCCGTCTCACTCCGGCCAATCTAACATCGCTGTTACAAGCCGCTACAATAAAAGCAGAAACAGTAAATCCGGTTACGCCGGATTACTATAGTACAAACAGATGCCGAACCTCAGAAAAATGGGATCTTGTTGATACTGTCAAGTTTTTCATTTGTGGATGGGAAACTAAAGTAGAATGAGGTCAAAACTCCTGGTCAGGGGCAAGATCTTTTTCTTCACTCAGGGTGCACACTTGAAGGCATTGTGCCTTCATCTCCTGAGCATCAGGAGCCATCTGGGGATGCTCTCCACATGTCCCAATTCCAAAGCAATGGCATTAGTGGTAGCTTAAGCCGAGCATACTAACAACAGAGGCGAGCCAGAAGTGCACATATGGGCAGCTCACAAGGGCCAGTGGATACGTGACAACTGACCACACTATTTTAAGTTATTCTCCTGTTTTAGTCATTTACTGGCCAAATCCCCTGGTCATTTCACTAAGCTGGATGTCCTGATTTGGGTGCAGACAAATGAAGTGTATAAATAATTTATGTAAAACTGAAGTGGTACTAGAACAATGTTTTTTTTAAAAAAAAATCTCTGTGCTTTATATCACACATTTATTTCCTAAATTAGTAGAAGCAGCTATAGATTCTCTTGATAAAGATAATAAACTCTGTTCTAGTTTGCTGTTGCTTTCAAAATTTAAGATCCCAGTCTTGTGGCCACATAATTCCATTGCAGAACTCTTATTGACTTTGGTTGGAATGACAGGATATATTTAATTTACTATTTCATCACAGGTCTGAAAAAAAAATTAAGTATTGTGTATTTCCAACGAGTACCACTCAGAATAACAAAGCAGAAAAAAAAAAATGGCACATTTTAAAAAAGTTGAAGCTTAGCAACATAAAGAGTCAAAATTAATTATTTTCAGTGTTTATCTAACCAGATTCTCAGCTTTTATTATACAATGCAAGCCACATACTAGTATGTCTATGCTGCACTCTAAGCTAACCCAGATGGATTTAAACAAGAATAGTTTTTTCTAAAACCTTCTCTTCTTTTGTCTCTGCTGATACACACCATATAAAACTGTGAGCGTTACTGGAATAACGCGTCTCTAGGTTTAAACTGGAACCTGTAAACTATGTGTTTTATAACCACCTGTAGTATGACTGCATATAGAATAGATAATTTCTAGAGAATAAAATTAGGGCTTCAGGTGTTAGAATACAGTTGATAAACCAGTAATGCAAAGGGAAAAAAAATCGGCATTTCTCCAGGCAACACAGGGAAAACACCAGAAATGGCTACTCAGCTTGTGTTGACTTCATCCCTTTTCCATTTCAGTTAGTTTATAAAGGCTATGTCACTGCTCCTTTGCTGTCATCTAAAATTAATTCAGCCTGCATTTTTAAAAAATCTCTACCTGAGTTGCAGAGAAGCAGAAAAGCTGACATTTCTATTGGACCCTCTGTTGAATGGAGGATCGCACAAAATACAAACTAAACAAATACCACACTATGCAGAAGTTTCACAGAAAGATGTAGTGAGTCACCAGGATGTCATTATGGAAGGCTGGAAAAGCATAATCATACTACTTGCAACTGCTGTAGAGATCATACACACAGTACCAGAACTCAATCTCTTTTGATAATGTGAAATACAAAAAATATCAAAATGTTTCAGTAATGTTTTATAATCTTTTAAAAAATAACTTTCAGTTTTATAATAAAAGTCAGTCTACTTAGACAACAGTTACTCAAAAACCTTTCCTCAGAGAAGAAAATCCTTTACACCCAAGAGAGCAGTAAAAGGTATTTTCTAACTTTTAAAATATGTGAGTGTGTCTATATATGTATCTACAGATGTATCTACATCTGCACGGCGGGTTCTGCACAGTGTACGTTGTCCTACTGTGCAGCACTTCCAAATCATCAGAGGGTGAGATGTGCCTTCCGTAGAGTGACCAAGCACACTTGAAAAATAAATAACCAGGCACCATTAGGAGCCATGTATTTGCTTCTGTGACTGTCAAATAAACATTAACATATACATCCTTTACTCCCAGTGCTGTGGGTTTACTCCATTCTTCACTTCTACTCACAGAGACAGTAACTGCTTGCTTGAGTAATGCCTAGCAGTGGAAGTAAAGTTGGCATATCCCACGGATATCAACATTTACTGCAATATTGGTACTACTAGTGTTACCACATGGTACAGCATTGGGAAGAAAATCAAAGCTCTGTTGAATTTGGCATCTAAGATGCCAAATAGCCAAGGTATTTCAACTACCTATATGATCTCTCATTGAACCTTGCTATGTGTGTGTATATATATATATATATATATATCATAAAATACCCATCCTTTCACTAAATAGAAGGAACCAGCTCTTTTGGGAACTGTTGAATTGAAATTAGGCCATTTTTCCCATACTATCCTATTTTCTTGCTGTTCAAGGCATGACATCTACAAAATTACCATCAACCTTTCTCACTTTTACTCACATGACTTTTTTTCTGCTAATCCCTGAGAGAACCAAGCTCCTCTTAGAAATAGCAGAGCACAATTTATTTCCCACTGATAAGGGTATTTTCAGTTCAAAGCAGCTCAACTTTTCACAGAGCCATTCAATATTAATTCAGATTCTTGCTTCAAAGTGAAGAATCACATCTTCTGCTGTAAAGTTTTTCAAAATGGAACCTCAGATATGTCTCAATGCTATTTTTCAAATGCTATACCATTCAGTGGTTAAATTACCTAATTCCAGGTATGCACATGTTTAAAAGTCTTACATGACTCTACAATACAAGCAAGCATTGTGAACAGATGGCTAAATATTACTCAGCAGTTGCAGAGCTTCTTGTCAAGTCCCTTTAACCCTTGGGATATATATGAGACAAGAGAGAACCAGGACTCATACATAGTATATGAAGCACATTAAAACCAAACATTATATATTCCAGGGCCTGGGTAGACTGGAAAAGATCAAACTAAAAAGGAAGCAAGACAATATCCACCTACTTCCCCTTCAGAAGCCATTCATTCAGACATGAATGAAGAGGCATCAGATCATAAGGTGAGTCTTCATGGCATAGCTGTACTGTAATTTCTTTTGATTTCAGACAGCCAGTAGGAAGATGGTTTTGGGGTTGAGTATGATAGTAGTAAGTTACGTAAATGGAGTTATGGAGAAAGAGGAGATGCACATCCATATCTACTTCTCTGCGTAAAAGTCCCTTAGCGCTGTGAATGGAAGCTCAAGTCGAGAGGAACTCTGAGTACCTACTGCTCCAGCTGATGACAAGAGCATAAAGCTGGCTGAGTCCTTGTGCTTTAGAGCCCATCTCAGATCCACGACTCAAGTTATGGATCTTCAGATGAACCACTGATTCTTAGCACAAATATGCAACACACTGTTCAGGCAAGACTACAACAAAGCATATATGAGATTCAAGTGTTAATTTCCAAGAGGTGGCCAACGTATGGCTTGGAACAAAAATCTCAGGGATTTCCTGGGAACAAAATAGTCCCTGACCTATAATAAATGTCATTATTTTGTGTGCTGCCTGGAAAACCAGCAGTGTTCTGCTTATGTTCAAAAATCAATTACCTTAATAAACATGTCCTCAACCTAAGGACATGGTTAAAAGCTTGCTAATATTCACAGAAAAAATATTAAAACTCAGTCTGACAAATTCTGACATGTATAGTCTGTGGTGAGAATGACAGCCATCAGTAAAGGAGAAGAAATGTGAAGAAGTAGCTTTCTTTTAACTGGCTTGTATGTAGGTCACCAGCCTGCTAGCTGGCACAATTTCAGCCCATTAGAATCTTTTACCAGGTAGCGTAGAACTGGATTCTGGCTCAAGCAGCCAGTTTGAGAACAGGAACAGAATATGCTCCATCTTTATAGGCAAAAATGAAAATTAAAGTGTTATTATTACATATTTCTTTCTCAGCTTTCTTTTTGCTTTCCATGAAGTCTCACATATTTGCCTCCTTCTTTAGCAATCTTTTTGCTGGTGAAAGACAACATTTAATATCAGGTATGAGGGGTACAAGTCATGAATTGTCCTTGATGCATGAGGAATGCTGAACTAGACTTTTGTGGATTTTTAGCATGCTGACAAAAGTGCAACAACATGTTTGACAACCAACAGAGCTTTGTGCCTGCGTGCTTCTAAACACTGTTGAAACACCTTTGAATTTCGCCTCCAGAAAGGCTCCCCTACCACAGATCAACATCATCATCTCACTGGTTTGGATGATGAAAGTGAGGCACAGAAGCTCTGATAAGCCCTCCTGCAAGCAGCCATCTGGGAGGGTGTGCCCAGGGTTTTCCCATGACATTTCAACAGCTGAAGGCAAGACTTATAATGGAATTCCCTTCCTCTCACCCACAAAACAAGGAGTTACTAGTTTTTTCAGACCAAAGAGGGCTACGTGGGAGGCAGTACCATGTGTTTAGGGTTCCTATACCTGCATCGCTCCTGCACTACCCTCTCAAACGCAGCAACTTTGAACTCCTTATTTCCAAGAAATCTGGAACATGGATTGCTGCAGAGAAGCTAACAGACTCAGCATGTTCCACCTTTGTGTTTGAACAAATCCAGCTTGTGGTTGTGGGAAGATGAGACAGTGCTGGCTTTGGATTGTAGCACTGGGTGGGACCCAAGGGGGTGCAGATAGCGCTGCTGAGTTACATGATTCTTTCACACCCATCCCAGGTGCAAGGAAGATCAAAATGAAAGATCACTTCTGTAGTGACAATGAACGTAGGGAAAGAAAATCAGTTGTTGGGGAAGCAAGCGTGTTCACAGAATGTCACGGGAAACTCTTCAAATCAAGTGCCACATTCAGACAGTCCTATTTCAGATGTACTGAGAACCCACAGTTCCTGAGAGAGTCATTAGGGACTGCTTGCATAAATAGAAACTGACCTCTGAGTCCTGGTTCGGTGAAACTCATGCCTATGTATCCAGGCTGTGAAATCCAGATACAAGATCATTCTGAAGCACAAAAGCTTTAATTAGACTCTTAATAAATCTGGCATCAATGAGTCCTTCCACAGATATTCCACTACTGGAAATCTATAAGCCCACCAAACCCTTATGCAGTACAGTACTGCACAGCAACAGTTGACAGATCTAAAAGTCTGGGCACACTATATAATGTTGATTGTAATTTTGGGGAGTAGCAGGTGGGCAGCTCTAAGCTATATTGCCACTCCTTTACATATGATACAAACTTTATGCTCCAAAATTCAAGTTACTCAGTTTTTGAAGCAGCTCATGGAAATGTCATCAACCCAAACTTCCATTCCACTTTTGAAAACTGAAATCTGCATCCAGAAGATTGCAACCACAGGTTCAGACAACCAATGTATTCCTATTGCTTTGAGTTTGTTTCTCAGTTTCTGGATTGTATTTTGTTTTCCTTAACAACTTCTTCATGATGTCAGTGTTACCCAAGCCACATGAGACTGTCCAAAACCCAGGTATATGGAAAATCCTGGTTTGCAGGGATGACGTTGATAATCTGCATTCACCCCTTCCTCTGCAGCCTGCTGGATTCTCAGTTCTTTCCTCAACCTCATTCTTTTCCCCGCCTTTCTTCCTTCTCCACAATCATCTGCCTTTCTGGTCTCAAGGTACTCTTCCTGATATTTTGCCAATATATTCTGTTTAAAATACACCAGGTTTGCTGTGACTTGGAGGGCTACTGTACTTGCCTGTGAACCCGGGCCATGGCCAGAAGCAGCTTTCCAGAGCTCAGCAGGGGTTCTTTGCTTAGGTGGAAGCCCTTTGGGGCACTGCACCTAGAGATGGCCATGTACCAGATGCAAGGCAATGACAGTAGATATTGTGGCAGTAGTAAAGAAAGAGTGAGCTGGGGCCTCAAAAGCTTTCTTCAGTCTGTGAGGAAAAGAATGAGAGAGGTAACTGTACTGAGAAGGTGTCAGGTGTAAGTAATACTTCTGCTCAGGTCTTTCATTTCAAGCACACGTTTTAATGACTTAACCAGTTTAAAAAAAAAAAAACAAAAAACAAGCGATTAATATTACTCCAGAAGCTAGCCAAGGTGGAATGCATTGCAGTAGGTGCCATACATATGGCAAAACAGGCTCTCTGCCCCAAGGAGCTTACACAGACATGACAGACCGCTGGTAAATGCAAGGCAGAGAATCACAGAGAAAATGGTTTTTATTTCTCTCCCCTTAAAAATAAAGCAGATAATGTAAGTCCATCTGACTACCCGTTGTAAAGACAGTGGTCAGCGGTCCAGCAGTCATGCTACAAGAGGATGGTTCTGCGAGCTCTCTGCAGAGCCCCCGCACCGATGAGCAACAAAACGTACTTACCAGATGTGCAGACAGCTGAGCACGGCGAAGACGATGCCCACAACCAGGGCCAGCGGTATGGCCAGGACCAGAGTCAGGAGCTTGTAGATCACGTACTTGCTGAGCTCAAAGAGAGCGTGGCTGCAGATCCAGATTTTGTCGAAGGAGTGGGTTAGCTCGGGCTCCGCGATCACATCCTCGAACCCCAGCTGCAACAAGAAGCAGCTCTGCCGTTACGCGGAGCTGGGACGAGGGGAGACCGCCGGCCACCCTCGCCCGCAGCCCCGCCGGGGGCCCGGCCCGGCCTGGCCCGGCCGCCGCGCCCGAGCCGCGGCCCCGCCCGCCCCGCGGCCCGCCGCCGCTCCCCGCTCCCCGCCGCCGGGCTGGCTCCCCAGCGCCGCGCACCTGGAGGTGGGCGTTCAGCCCGTGGGGGTCGCGGTCCAGCTCGTCCTCCGCGCACTTCTCCGCCTCCGACAGCGCGGGGCCGCCGCTCCGCGGGAAGTTGTCGTCGTCCATGAAGATGCGGGTGTCCGCCTTCTCCGTCTCCAGCCCCATGGCGCTGACCGCCGCTCCGCGGCTCCCGGCCCGGCCCGGCCCTTCCCCGTCCGCTGCCGCCGGGCTGGGGCGGAGCCGGGCCGCTCGGGACACGCCCCGCGGGCCGGGCCCGGGGCCGGGAGCGAGCGGGCGCCGCCGCGCCGGCCCGCAGCCCGCAGGCTTGGCGGCGGCTCTGTCGGTCGGGCCTCGCAGCCGGAGCCCCGCAGCTGTGCGGAGCTCGGCGGGCGGGTTTGCTTTCCCCGCTCGCCCGAAACGGCCGGCCAGCAGGTCCCGCGCCGCTCGCCCCGCAGCCTCAGGCACCACTGACGTTTGTAGGAGCAAGCGTTGGTGGCGTTGCAACAGCAGGCAGCAGGGGAAAAAAAGTTAAAAAAAAAAAAAAAGGTGGAGGAGATTGTGTATTAGGCCGTATTGGGCCGTATCCGCTGCCCTCCTTGCAGCCGCAGGGGATAAATGAAAAAAGAGGGGAAGAAAGGTGTGCTGCCGCTGCCCTCCGAGGTTCCCGTGTCCAGCCCCACCCGTCTGTCACGCTCCAGCGTTACTTACTTCTCTCGTGCTCCCTAAACTGCCTAGTTGTTGCTGCAATAAAATAAGGCACCCGTCATTACGAGCTATTATCATGCCCTGCTTGGGTTTTAGCTTCAGACTGTACAAATTATTTCCTCTGTTTTATTTGAGAACATGTTTTAAACCTAAGAGCGATCTATATAAAAGTGAGCAGGTCGCTATAATGGCTGCTGGAAGTATTTGATAATATTGCTACACAGCATGAGCTCGCGAGCGGCCGGGAGCACATTCGTGCTGCATTCAATAACCACGATCACTTGTCACTCTCAGAATGAGAAGTGATATTACTAATCAATGATCCAGGCTTGTTAAATTAAAAGGAAGGTGATACTGGTAACTCTATTTAATTCTCACCGCTGCATTAAATGAAGGATAGCTTTAAGCTTTGAAAAGCTCACAGGAAAGTGATATAAAAATAACTGTGCAAGGTTTGCGTAGGAAACCACCTAGTACAATGCTCTGGACCATATCGCATTGTTCTTGACCGGATAACTTCTGCAGAAAAGCTTTGCATCTATGCGTAACTCATGTTGATGCTTTTTTCTCCCTCGCTGGTGAGTTTAGTGATACTGGTGTCACGTAAATGTTTTGGATCCAGCAATATAGCTGTGGCTCATGAAGTATAAAAGCCTGCAAATACAAGTTTACAATAGGTTCAAATGCAAGCAAAGAAACAGCATGATGACTCAAGACATACTTATGAGCTGCATTTCTACCCCTCCAATTCCTCTTTGTTCCTTGAGTGGGAGGAATAAAAAGGCCAATTGACAGACTGAGGTTCAGACTCATCCTTCAGGGTGCTTCTGTCCAGCAACTATTATTTTTTAACCTATAGATACGGAGAGCTGAGTGCAGCCCAAAGGCATTCAGGAGGCTTCTGGTGGCTGCTTGTGTCAGGCACAGAAATTTGGGTTTGGTGCTGCTGAAAAGCAAGGTAGGAGCAATCAGCAGAGGATCCCAAACTAGCCCCTTGGCTACTGAAGTCAGATTGTACAGGTTTATGTTAACTACTTTCCACCTTCCCTCTCACTAGGAGTTGGGCTGCATGTGCACAACCAAGGAGCTGCTTCTGAGCAGCTCTCCCCATTTCCCAACCAGTCCTGCTGCATCTCACTCTACCAACCAGCTGGAGCAGCGAGACCGTAGCTCCGCTTGCTCAGCTCCAGCTTTGCTAAAAGCTAGGGAGTGGTTCTTCTTGCAAGATCGCCCAAATCACAGTCTGCCACTGGAGAGTGGTCTTCAGTATAAGCCCCCTTCATAAAAAGCAAAAAGCACTTTTTTGTTCATGTCCATCTGATTTTTGGAATGTTGTTGTAATAGGTGATAAATGTTGATGTCTGTTAAGACAGCACCATGGAAAATGAAGAGTTTTCCTTCATAATCTCTGAGGATTTGAAATAAAGTCGTGATGCAATTGCTCCTGAAAGAATAATATTTTTCATGAAAAGCCTGTTTAAAAGCAACAAAAGCTCAAGGCTGCATATGACTTGGGATGTTGTTTATTAAGAACCCCTTAAAACATGCTGTATTCAATAACTCTGGTAGTTATTTTGGAAATGATTTGTGTACGATTTATCAAATGAAGTTGATGGCAAAGCCTGAGGAGTGTCAAGCTCTGATCCCTGAATATTCTGGGAAATGTGCAGAAAACAAGGAGACATATACAGTGTTCAGTAAGGGGGATTAAGCCCCCCCACAGGGCTATCAGGCTCAGCTTTCTGCCAGCATGACTGGACAGAACAGTTTGAAGGACAAAAGTAAGAGTAGAGAGCAGTCACCACAAACAGGGTGGAAATCTTCTCCGATCTTATATAATGTTCTGTAACATCCTTTGGACAGAGGTTTTTTTTTTTTTTTAAATCTCTGCATAGGTAACAGACAAAGAATTATAGCATGTGACATGAAATGCGAGTGTATGTATGTGTGTTTCCACATTTTGGCCCAGGTGTAGTTCTTTATGGTGCTAAACTTCTGCTTAAAGGTACCATTAGCTCTTGAAGAGCTCTGATGTATCTCTATTTTCTAAGCATCACGCATTTCATCGCTGTATTTTTAACAAGTGGAAGGGTGAAATTGTTCATTATTACAACTTCTTTGTACTAGGATAATCTCTCAGAACTTACTGTGGTACAGAGTGCACAAACATTGACCAACAAACAGTCTCTCAAAAAGCTTGTAATAAAAAATATAGACCCAGGAATGAATGATGGATGCAGACATATAGATGGGGCATCACAGGAAACAAGCAAGGCCGTGGTAGGCTCAGTAGTTTTATTACTATTTTCATACGTATTATTGGAAAGGGAATTTTTAGAACTGGTTTGGAGAAGGATTATGAAGATGCATCTTGCATGCACACAGTAATTCCTTTGAGGCGTGAAATGCAGCATAAGAGGAAATATCTCGGCTCACATACAGATTTTTGGAAAGTTCTCAGCAAAGAAGTTATCATATTTGTCTGTGGCGAGGAATGGGTTGAGTCAGTTACATTTAGACTCTAACCAATGTGTAGTTTTATCGAAAAATGTGGAGTCAATTCAACATTTGTTTTATAAGGGTGTTTCTGTTAAAGCATTGAGCATTACTTTGATTACTGCAGTGCTTTATATACAGATAGAAACTGTCTTTCCTGACCGTGGCAGTGATGTCAGTTATATGTTTGTCAGCAGAAGCTTTCACAATTACACTCTGCATTTGAGAAAACGCCCCAGTCTTTGCAACAAGACCGTAGACAAGACCCAGTTGGGCCTCATCTATTCTGTTTTGCTTGTCAGGATATATTCAGCTCTCAAGGTGTCCTTTTCCTCTTTTCCCTCTTCTTTCCCTTTTAAAAAATATTTGTAACTTCATCTAAATGTATCATATGATCATCATATAAATAGCACTTTACATTTCAAAGAGATAAAGGGCAAGGAATCCTATTAATTTCTCTTGTAATTTCATTGGCGTGTTAACAGATGTGTACTTTGAATATATTCTTTTCCTTTCAAGATCAGTATTGAAAAATCTTAATGATTTCAGAGGAGCTGTGAGAAGAGTCACTTATTTTATCCTCCTATCTCTATGATATATCCGGGGAATTTTTGTTGCTGCCGTTTCACAGCTAGACTACTGGGGTAGAAAAAGGGCAGATGGGCTCTAAATAGTTGTGTACGTTAGGAGTGAGGTGTGAAAATGGCTGCTGCAGCCCTTGCCTGATGATGAGATGAGGGTGGAAGGGAGAGGCAGCTGCACAGCTATTTCAGCAGGTGAACCGGGCAGTGTTGGTGGAGAGGTTACAACCCCTTTTCCCAATTTTCCTTCTGATAAATGTGTGCCTGGGTGTAAATCCATATGAAGGAAGCAGGTGTAGTGAACTGAGGAATTCGGGTGGTACTCAGGGGTATGCAAGATGGGGTAAAACGAAGGAAAAACCTGGAGGGTCTTGCAGATTAAAGATGTGGATTAAATATAGATTTTCTTGTTTTCACCATGGGCAGATTAAATATTCAGATTTGACACATATAGAGAGGTTTAAACGGCAAAATCCAACACGTTGTCTTGATGTAGCCATATCTATATAAGCAAAAAAAAAAAACCAAAACAAAATTACTTGTTTGAAGACTATGCATAAGAAAACCTAATGGGAGACTTTTGGAAAAACTGGGTTCATCATATGTATGCTATTTTTTCACCACCAAAGCACTGACTCTTGACTTGTTCCATGAAAAAGTATAATTAGATCCTGTCTCTGTATATGGAAACTCCCTTGCTCTCAGATGCTTTTCTTGTCATTTTCTGGCCTGTGGAGTGTAAAATTCACTGTTTTCAGTGATCAATCAATTTAAATAAATGTAAGCTGCAGCTAAACATTTCTATTTATTTTGCTGAATTATATCCAACATTGCTGAATTTAAGCCAAAAGCTTCTATGAAGACTGGTTTTCTATGTGTCAGGCTGCAAGCTGCTTTGGGAGGATAGAGATCACACAACAAATGCGTGCAGGTCAAAAACTGGTTGCAGAAATGATTTTAGGATTTTCTGGATCTCTTTTAGCCTAGCTAGGTTAGTGGTAATAGAGATGTTTACAGTCACTTTCAGCATAGCCTCTGATTTCTAATATGAGAAAGGAAGAAAGCAAGTACTCCCATGAGGTCTCCTGAGTTACTGTTTTGACGATTTACCAGTTAGTGCTCAAATGGTCTCCAGTGAGGGGGTGAGAGAGTTTGCTGTTTAATACTGACAATGGGAATACAGTTCCTCGGGAGCAGATGGAGAGCGTGGGGAATAGCAAAGGGGCTGGGCTCAGACATTTATAGATATTTCTTTTTTCTTTTCTCCCATCAGTGGAAGTCTGGAAACGTTTTCACTGTGTTTTCATAAGTCATTCTTGTCTGTTTTAATTTTTTTTTTTCAGTTTTTGCTTCTCACTGCAGTTTACAGGATTTATCAGCAGAGCTGTTATTAATATGTCAGCATACGTTACAGGGTAGAACTCACAATGACTCACTGGGATCCAGATTTGAATGCTGAAATAAGTGATGATCTAGTGAAAAAGGTCCCAGGTTGGGATTTGGGGGCTGGCTGCGCGTGTGAGATGTACTCCAATGTTTCCAGCAGTACAGGGACAGTTATAATCAACGTTTCCTACGTGCATAAGTGTGTTCAAGATTATAAGGAACCCTAATGGGGTTTGAGAAAGTATTTAAGACAGGTTCATGTGACGCGGGCCAGCTGCGCGTTGTAGAAGGTTGTGAAAGGGGTGTAGGGTATGGAGAGGTGCTCAGCGCTGGGTGGAAGCTCATGAGCCCATTCGTGCCCCAGACCTGCCAGAGCTGGGGAGGAAAACCATCTGCTTTACCCTCGCAGCACGGTGGTCAAACAGGCAGCTGCTACTGTTCAGCTGACTGGTGGTAGCTCGTTAAAATGTGGTAACCCAAGTGTTTATGACTGTTTATTCATATAAGCAGAGCAAAGAAAGGCATTAAAGTTTGGTGTAGCCAACTAGTGAAACCAGAACCTGAGCGTTGATCAGAACTTCAGAGCTTGTGCTGTTTGACCACTGAACTGAAAAGGGAAAAGGGATGTTGTGGAGGAGATATGGAAACAGCTCTGGTGCTGGTGGGATCTGCAGGAAGGACCAGATGACTGCTCTGTGAGCATCCAACAGTTAAACCAGATTCTGATGGAAAATCATTATAAGAGCAGTAACTGTGCTTGGCCACTCTCTGTTGCAAACATTCTGTGATTAGCTGTCAGTGATGGAGGGTCCAGCTCTTTAACTTGGACCGCACCATGTTTTCTGGAGATTGCTAAATGCTCTGGTTTAATTAGGACTCTGCTAATGGTGGTTTTATACTTCTGTTGATGGAGTGTTGCTTTGCAGGATGCTAATGTCTGGTGGGAAGCAGGTGCTGACTGGGGGTGTGAAGCAGAGTGCTGTCTTTGGTGGATGACTTTTGAAAAAATGAAAAGCAAAGCCTTCAACTCTTCAATAGCTGCCACGAGCTTAGGTGCTTTGGACATTTGATAAAAACCCTGATAATTCTTGTCTGAAGATGCCGATTCCTGTCCATTCAGCAGCTGCATCAAATGCACCTCAGATCTGTTTATGAAAGCTGTCCATCACTTTAAATGTGACAGTCACTTGATTTAGACTAGCATGGTATATAGTCTGCATTTCATAAACCACACTTCAGGGGTTTACTACCACTAAGCTTTCTAGATGATTTCTGCAACTTGCTATTTAACAGCTTTCTAAGTTGAAAGCTCTTTGATCTTCTCACAGGTTTCTGCGCTTTTCATGCTTTGGGTATAGAAGGGGAATACTGAGCACGTTATGCTTGAATTAGGTCATTCTCTCGTGCAGTTCCTTTACAAAAATACTTACGATCTGATAAACTACTTATCCTAGGAATGCATTTTTGGTCTGCTTGCAATATGTTGATGAGCCAGAAAGTCTCCAAGGAATTTAGGACATTCTCAGCAATAAATTAGTCCAACCTTGGAGAAAAACCAAAACCTTTTTTTTTGCTAAAATATAGAAAAATTATTTTCCATTCTTATTCATCATATAGTTTTAGAATGACTTACTGGAAAGCCAGAAATATATATGGGTCATCTGCCTACCGGGTGATGAGTTTTTCCTTTCCAGGGCATTGTCCATTCCTACACTTAGGGTTCATAAAGGTCTCACTTTTACTTGCTCAAGGAATGCTTCACAAACACTATTGTTGTTTTTCTTCTTAATGTATACTTTATTTATCTTTTTATACTCTAGTGTCTTGGTTGAATCTTGACTTCTTTAGGTAAATTAGTCATTAAGTAATTTTTGAGGAAAAAACATTTTATGAAAATGGATGCTGCTTTGCGAAAAGTAGAATTTACAGAATACTTTTTTAAACAGCATACAATTTAAACATACCTACTTTGAAAACAACACTGAGAAGAGTTATGAGGAGAGAATGGAAGACAAATGCTCATGTGAGCAACTGATAATTTTGCTAACTATTTCGAGTCAAATGAGTGTAGTTGTTCCCATTCTTGATGGTGCACTTGGATTACATTCCTTCTCTCTGTAAGAATTCTCTAGCGTCACTTCGACGGCCCCTGTGGTGCCCATGCAACTAGTCCATGCATTATCACACACATGCATATAATATATATACATATATATACATTATATCTGCAAATGTATATGTGTTACAGTGTTTTGCCCTGTCCAGCTTATCCAAAAGAAAATGATAGGAGCAGATAAAATGCAAAGTTACTTTCCAGACAGGATGTACATGATAAGTAGTCAAAGTCTAGCAAACTGTGACTAACCTTCACTTGGCTGCTTCTGGGTTTTTTCCCTCTAGGCCACTCCCTCCCAAGGCTGCGTGCTTTTTCTCTGTCTGTCTGTCACATAGCTTTCTACTAAATCCAGATGGAATAAGGAAACTCTTGCCTAAATGAATCAGCAGCACCCAGTGAGTTCAACAAATGCTGAAAGAAATTCTATGTATATGATGCTTGCACCTTAAAATTTCCTTCAGTGTTTGTGCCTGTGGAAGCGGTGGTAGGACACACAGCAGAGAACAGTGACTAGGTTAGGGATCGGTTTGTTCTCCACAACTGTTTGGATCAGAGCTAGATGATCCTTGAATAAAATGCCAGCTATGCTGTTTTGTTAGGCAGGATCATTGAATTATGGAGATGAACTAACAAGAACAGGAAGAAGACATTTTTAGGAGACCTACTGTAGACAGTCTGGGAGAAGAAAACACTGTTAGTGCTAGACTAGCAGATCTCTTACACATTCCATGCTTGGGAACCTACTCAGTCTATTTTGGAGATCCAGCATGCATTTTTCTTTTCTTATTTAATTGCCCTTCCTCTTTTGCCATAAAAGTCCCTCTCTTTTTGTATTCATGCCTTTCAAGCTGTAGATTGCTGTATCTCTTTAATTGTCATAGAGCCAAAGTCTTAAAAATCCAGTTCTATTTTAGTCACTCACTGTGTATGAGTCTCTCCAGCGCTCTGATCATTTTTGCTGTTTTCTGGACTCTTTCCATTTTCTCCCTCCATCTTACTGATAGTTAGACGGCTACAACTGCATGTCAAATTCCTGGCAGGCACACGAAGAGGAAGGTCATCTCCAGATAGGTTTTCACCTCCTGTCTTTTTGACACGATGTGTTTCTGAAAACAGCTCAAAACTGTTTTGTTTGTATTGCAAACAATACATTTAGTTTTTTAGTATGGGATCACTTAGGCATTATAGCTTTAAGATTAATCAGAATAAATGCTTGGCCTCCATTGCTTCTGTTTATGCCAGCTGAAGGTTTGGCCCTTTTATTTTCAGTTGGCTGCTTCAATTTATAGCTGAGAGTTTGGTGTTTTTTTTTTTAATGTGTGTTCATGTTCCTTCATTGATGCCCTTTATCGCTTTTCTATGGCTTGCTTCTTTTCCTCTTTGACAAAGAATTCTGTGTAAAGACTCCCATCCTCCAGTGAGAAGCCTGTTAGTCCTACAGCTGAAATAAGTCAGAGCTCCAGCTTTTCCAGCTGAACCTTTGGGAATAAGGGCAGAATCAGAGACTTGACTGTCAAAGTACTCAATGACGGTGTCCAGGCTATATATGGTAAAACAACCCAGGCAATACTCTGAATTCTACGCCACTCCTGAGGCTTAGTCCCATCTTGCCCTTTGAGGCAGTTTTCCCTCGACCTGAGCTCTGGTTCCTCAAAAATCCTGTTCACAGTGGGCCAGGCGATGCTCTGACAAGGTTCCTGGGATGCTTCTAAGGAAACATCTGGGAAGCATCTCTCTCATCCCCAAAGTACAAGGGCAATGAAGGTGCATCTATATCTACACTTTGTTTTGGTGACTATCTAAAATGTATGCTGGGCACTCTGAACCTCTGAATATCAAGTTTATTAGGTAATATTGACATACTATACTGAAAGCATAGCAAGCCTGAGGTGTTTCTTGGATTATGACTCATTCTGTTTTCCATTTCAGCAGCTCCACGTTTATCTTGGTGCCTTAACTGAGTATTTTAGATTTGTTTAGCTCTTTGTAGACTTTCTAGTTTACTTCAAATTTATTAGTAAAAGAGAAGCAAAAGACAGGAGAACACAGCTTTTGAGGACCTTCTGACATGAACAGGAAAGTAGGAGTATGGTCAGCTGAACTGAGAGCTGATAGACCAAGGCTTTGTTTTCCTCAGTATGTAACTTCTGGCAAGGCATCTGTGCTTTTTGTGCTATATTGTCTTTATCGGTGTGACTCATTACCATTTCATTTTGTGGGAATGAAATGCAGTTTTGTCAGGCTCATGTTTATTAATCCTGTGAAGCATACCGGGGAACCCATTTGGCTTTATACGTGCCCAGGGTGCCGTTTAAAAACCTCTTAGTGTGTGCTGCACAATACTGTATACAAAACTTGCAGCTGTATCATAAAAATTCAAAACTTTCTGGCAAACTTTCCTTTTCTTTCAGGTTGATTTTATAGACCACATCCTGGTGACATTGTACGAGTACCCAAATTCTCAGAAACAGTATATTAAATCTTTTTATTCACTTACTTTGCCTCATTGGTGTAGCCTTTGCTTCTTGAACTGATTTGTAAAAAGGAAAAGTACTGTTCAACATGCTTGGTAGGGAAAGCTATGAGCAATGTGAAAGCTGTTTCAAATAGACTCTGCCTGTTGTGTGTGGTAGGGTAGATGCAACCTGCATCCTCACAGTGAGTTTGAAAAATCAGTAAGGACTCAACTCTGGGATCACCACAAATTCTGATGAAAGAGCAACATGTCAGGTTGTTTACTAGTTCTTCTCTTGCTCCAGGGGAGACACATTTTTGCGCAGTCCTTGATTTGCAGTAGATCAGGTCAATGGAATGGTTAGGGTCGAAAAAACCACCACTCTTTTCCTAGCTTACTGCTTGCCCATCCTATTGATAGGAAGCAGATGACTGGTTTCACCGTTGTGTTGTTGCCTGTGATGATCTTTGTTAATGCTGGGAGGAAAGATGAGGTGCAAAGGGACGCAGAAGGGTCCATTGCTACCCACAGTGAGTGCATAGGGATGAAGCACAAGCCCGTCCAGAACTGTTACCAGTACAAATAGCAGTGCAACCTTTAGGGCCAGGCATTCTGCAGATTGGCTGGGATCTACGTTACTGAAAATGCTCAGTCTGCCTGGAAAGACCTCCTGCAGGGAGCTGGCTAGGAGGAATCTTTAAAAAATAAATGAGAATGCAGTTGCAACACAAGGGCTGTGTAGTCTAACTGTCCCTCTGATAGGTCTCAGAAGAAAAAAAAGGCTCACCCTTGTCTGTCATACATAAGATACAGATAATTCTGGTATTTTTAAAGAAACCACTTTAAGACAGGCCTGTGAGAAAATGTCTTTTCTTTCTGTTTTGTTCCATTCAGAGACATTATTTCCAGATCACTGTGACATGAAAGAGCATGTATTTACAGAATATTACAGAGTGTCTCTGACAGAACATAGCTGAAGGCAATATAATCTGGAGAAAGATGCCTCATAAATTCCACCCTATCTCATGACCCATCCAGCAAAGGTGGTTTTGTTCAGACACTGATCAAAACCCAATTACCATCATGTAGGCAAGGAAGATTAACAACAGACAATGTGAGCATTTACCCAGAGCTCACCAAGGAGTGGGCGGAGAACAAAAATCTAAAGAAAATTCAGAAACAGAGCTGAAGCCTGACGTGATGAACAGAAACATGTTTTTGTAATTAGTATGTTCTCAACAGCTGAAATCTTTTGCTGCTTGCTGAGTGCTCTGTACGGGCCGGTTGGGCAGTGGGGAAAGCTGGCCAAACATTCCCACGTTTGCAGGGAAGTGCCACATGCCTCCACGGCATGTGATGTTTGAAGAGGCTGCAAAGTTAATTTTTCTGTGATGTCTGCAAACTATGACTAACAAATAAGTAATTAGAAGAGTACAGTACTGGCTCTGCCATCCTTCCCACCGATGAACTCGCTCTCTCGTATCTGCCCTGGCAGCGTGTGTGCTCTGGGCATCCATGTCCTGACGGCTGCTAAATGCCACTGCAAGAAAGCACATGCTGTGGCAAAAGCAGGTAAGCAGCACGGCTCAAGCTGAAGTGGTAGAGAAGGGGTAAATATGGAAGGCAGGGAAGGGAAAAAGCCTGATATCAAAGCAGCATTGTCTTTTCCCCTTGGGCATTATACAGATCTCCACTAATAACCTGTATAGTAGGAATTTATAAAACACAATCTGGATGGAGAGGAATTTTGCCTCTCATGTGCTCTGAGTCTAGTGGATTTTACACACAGTGTCCAAAAGAAGCCGAGCACTGCCCGGGTTTTATGTTTCCCAGGTACAGAAGTTACAGGAACAATGAATCTTGTCTGTGTTTTTATCTCAGCATGCCTGGCAGAGAGAGGGAGCTTGGCCTTTAGAGTCCATGCACAGCTCGGCCAAATACATCATGTCAACTCAAGTTCAGAGAAAGCGAAGCGAGATTCAGCACAAAGAAATTGTTTGCATTCTGAGGCTGCCCTTTCGCAGGTGGAAATCGGGGTGGCTCTGTCTTTTGAAAGCCTGAGGAATGGAGAGGTTGAAAGGCTGCGAGCACGTAGCCCTATTCTTTGCTATGCGAGATGGACTTATTCGGTCTGATTTCTCTGTGAGGAAGGATTTGAAAGGTACTGAAGTAGAAATCCATATGAAAGAAGAAATTTGTGGTTTATTGGTTGTATAATGCAGTAATTGAGGTTAACTACTGAAACAATAGTTGTTGCTCTCTTAATGGTCAAAGAGTTGGATAGTGAAAATACGCTGTTAAAATAATTGTTTCAAGTTTCTTATATTCACAGTAACTTTCAAAGCAGGGTGTCAGCTCTGCCAGGATGTCAGCTGGCGTCACTGAAGTTCCTGCACAGCACCTCTCCGCGCTCTGAACTGAGGAGAATCGGGGACACGAGTACGGTAACTGAAGCAGGAACTGGGGCTGAGTTGCTTGCTGGGCACAAGGCAGCAGTGAGGTCCAGTGTTGCAAGAGAAACACAGATCTCTAAATTCTGATTTTGGACAGTAAGAGAAAGGAGACATAACTTTAAGCATTTTTTGCATTAAAATGTGCTTTAAATTGCATTAAATTTTGCGTAAAATTGTGCCCACCTATGTTGTCTAGCAGATGAATTTTGGAATGCATGATCTGTCAAAGTCCAGTTCTCTTGCTACTAACCGATCTCACTGCTAGGGAATGCTGGTGGTTTTTGAAGAGCTCTGGGAGCAGGTTGGGTTTGATAATGACTTTGCTAACATCTGTCCGGGTGGTTGGTTAAGCATTTTAATTCCATTCACCAGATCAGAATTAAAGACTGAGGACTCATTCCATTCATTCAGGAAAGGCAGCCTCTCTGTCTACCCACTCCATCTACCAGCACAAGTTTGAAAACCTAACAGAAAGAAGTACTTTATAGTTAGAAGTACTATAATTTAGAAGTGCTACATAAAAGAAGCTCTTCTACGCCTCCAGCAATGCGCCGCACGCTTTTATGGCGGGCAAGTAACTGTTTTGGGTACGCCAACAGATCAAGTTTAACAATTTATGACCGGATTAAGAGAGACATAAATATTGTTTGATGGGAGCTGGCTGAGTGCCGACCTGCAGCATGGTTCCGTGTCGGAGTTAACACCAGGGACTTAACAGAAAGGTTCAGCCACCGCCGGGAGAACAGTGTCAGCCTCGGGGGTGGCTGTTGTGGTTCCTGGTTCCTCTGCACCCGTTTAAAAAGGGAACCCTTATTTTTTAGTGGTGGGGTTACTGTTTCATTTTGTGGAATGTAAAAATGTTTGTAATTATTTTTCATGTGGTTGTGTGACACCATTTACATCTAAAGTTTGGTTTACGTGAGGTTTGATAAACTGCTGTATTCACAGGCTTCTTGGGTATTGTTTTGGTGTTAACTCTGTGTGCTTTTATTTGGCTGAGCCATTTTAGCTGAAAAATTGTCATCTTATATGCTTTTGATAAAACTAAGTCTTTTTTAAATTTTCAACAAGGTGGAAACAGTTAGATTATTTGTATTGTGTGCCAGTAAAAACCACAATATCCTACTTCTTCCCCATGTTGGCTGGTTAGGGCACATCCCTGTGATTTGCAGGCTTTAATTTCCAGCCTCCTGACACTGAAAAAGCTGAGAACACAGAAACCAAAGCTTATTTATAGAGTGGTTCTGCTAACCACATTGATACTGTGCAAAGGTAGACAGCACCACTGACTGTTCTGGTCTCAAAACTATTAATATATGCTGACTGCAAGGATATCTACTTTGCAAATTGCAGGTATTTTAGCTGGAGATGTATCAGCTCAACTCAACCAGAGAAGAAGAATTCTTCTGGGTGAGAATAAATGAATAGGAGAAGCTAGATGCCAAAATTACTCTAATAATATAATGCATTATTTCCACTTACAGGGACAGTTTACTGTACTTCTAGCCTAAAAATTTAGCAGGGGGATTTGTCTAGGCTGTGAAATTGTCTTGCTGCTAAAAAAGAAGAGAGACAGACTGTGCTCAGCCCCTTTTGGAACCACCTTCAGAAAAAAAAAATCATTCAAAACACGAAGCAAACCAAATATGTGTCCAAAATGCTTTCACAACATCAGCAGAGTCTTCCGTACTATGTTATTTATGTTCTGGTGCTCAGATTTATTTTTGTCCCAATTTCTTAATATCTTGGTTTACAGCCTTTTGTCATCAGGCAAGGAAAGAGAGAAAGCTTATTGCTCCTAATTCCGTGTTAGAAGAAAGAAAATGCAATTGTCTTTATGAGTGCTTTCTCTCTGTTTCATTGCAGAACATTAGTCTAGAACCTGTATAAACTGTCTCAGAGTAAAGGAGTATATAGTACGCATTTCATTTCATGTTCCAGTATTATATGGTGGAGAGTACTTTAGGATAGCTTTAAAAAACGGACTTAATTTTTTTTTTTAAATAAGTAGGCAAGCCAGAAAGTCATGACTGTACATGAAAGTGGTTCTCTACAGGTATGAAGCATGCCAAATACTATTGACTAGTCTGATTTTGTATTTCTGTTTACATTATCACTAGTATGCCACTGTTTTTCTAAATTACCCTGTGTCCTGCAGGATAAGATAGTAACATACTTCCCTTTGGCTTTCAAGATGTAATTAAGTTGGGCTTAGTTTACCATTTTCATGAGGAGAACTCCCTACACAATTCTCTGTATCATGCATAAACACGAATTCCTGTTTATTCATACTGAGAGATCTGTTAGTACTGAATTATACTAACATCTGCATCTTGAAAGAAAATGCACCCATTTTTAAAAATTCGTGAATCAATAGCGTGTGTAGTCAGGTTTATGGAATATTAAGCTGATTAAAAGTTCAAGTGTAAACAATCAGGGTAATCCACCTGAGCTTATTTAATTAAGATTCAGAAAAATGTGAACATGTGGGGAGAAATTTTCCTGTGTGTTTTGACACATTTCTTTGTTCTTCTACCCATCAAGATACAATCCCTACACAATAGACGTCTGGGGGTTGTTTAATGTCTGGGTAACTGAGAACAGAATAAGGGCTATGCTGCCTGTTTATGTGTCTTGTATCTTGGATCTGTCAGGAATGTGCAGCTTGGCTAGGCTGCCTTCCCGTGGGAGCCACATCGTGGTGGGGAGGGACACAGGGCAGCCCCAGCACCCTCCCGAGCATGGGTGGGGTGTGTGGGTCCTGCAGCTGGGAAGCCCTTCCAGCTCCCACGGGTGAACGTACCCCTCGTGAGCTGGATGCGGCAGGATTTGATGTGGGAGGCAGCGCTGGTGCAGAGTGAAAGTGTCTCCATCCCGCGCAGGCTGTGACAACAGGGGTGACCTGAATTGTGGTTCTTGCAATGAAGTGAACACAGGGACGGCTCCCTGTCTATTATTTTGATGTAATAAGGTGATGTGAGAAGTCAGAAGAAAAATTGCATGGCTTCATGAAGTGTCCTGTGATGGAACTATCTGGATTTACTGTAAGAGACATGGCCATGCTTAAGTGGTGCTACCTACTCTTAACGAATCTGCTTTTACCAGGCAAGGTTTTTATTTAGAGACAACTGAATAATGGACGAGCATTTTCAAGTGGTGCTAAATGCTCTACGAATGCATGGAGCCACATCTGAGAATATTTTTATTGAGATGACAACGTTAAAGTAAAATACTGAACTGGTGGAATGACAGAGTGTGAACGGTGGCTTAAAAGTTATCTTCTAGTGAGAAAATGAATGATAAATTCCATTTACAGGAGAAAAGAGAAAGCTTTCTGCGAAAGCCTTTGTTGTAGAGTGTGTGTCTGTCTCCGTGAAAGAACTTTTGGAGCTGCTGGAGAATTATGACATGGAGACCCCTCCAGCCCCAACATTCCCTATAAGCATATGTTTAACTTAACATTTTGCCTACAACATTTTCACTGCCTGAATGCTAGCAGTATTTTAGCATTTGTGATGCTAATTTGTATCTATGGAATGTTTTTAATAGTTGGATATGAAAGAGCTTTAGGGTTGTACAATATGAGATGGCTGTGTAACTTTCTCAGGGTCCTGTAAAAATAGCAGATTCACATTCCTCATCAAATTGGGGCATTCCTTGAGCAGACGTTGCCTTGCTTCATAGTAAATCAGCTCCAGTACCTTTGGTACACATGAATTTACCAAGAGCATGTCTCTGAAAGGTCAGCAGATTGCTCAGTCTAGTCAAAACGTCTTTCCAAGTTTTAGATTACACAAACTTCGGTCTTGAGAAAGGTCCCCAGCCTGTCCAGATCCCTCTGCAGAGCCCTCCTACCCTCCAGCAGATCAACACTCCCACCCAACTTGGTGTCATCTGCAAACTTACTGAGGGAGCACTCAATTCCCTCATCCAGATCATCAATAAAGATATTGAACAAGACCAGCCCCAGAACCGAGCCCTGGGGAACACCGCTTGTGACCGGCCGCCAGCTGGATTTAACTCCATTCACCACAACTCTCTGGGCTCAGCCATCCAGCCAGTTCCTCACCCAGCGAAGAGTAAACCTGTCTAAGCCACGAGCTGCCAGTTTCTCCAGGAGAATGCTGTGGGAGACGCTGTCAAAGGCTTTACAAAAGTCCAGGTAGACAACGTCCACAGTCTTTCCCTCATCCACTAGGCGGGTCAGCTGGTCATAGAAGGAGATCAGGTTGGTCAAGCAGGACCTGCCTTTCATGAACCCATGCTGGCTGGGCCTGATCCCTTGGTTGTCCTGCAGGTGCCCTGTGAGCACTCTCAAGACCAACTGCTCCATAATCTTCCCCGGTACAGAGGTCAGGCTGACAGGCCTGTAGTTCCCAGGATCCTCCTTCCGGCCTTTCTTGTAGACAGGCGTCACATTGGCAAGCCAAATGTGACAAAGAAATTCTGGGTCCCGCTTCAGTCAGTAGAAAATATTCGGCAGTTCAGTGCTGACACTGTAATCGTTATTTCCCAATGGCCTGTTGCAGTACTTTCCAGCCTCACATTGTTCATGCCTTAATCACTTCCCATCTTAACTATTCCTGCTGCCACTTCTGTGCTCTTAAGTCTCATATCTTCTCAGCGTCCAAAGTTCAGTGGCTAATTCATGGGTTTACTCAAGGAAATGGAAATGTCCCACCCTTCTCCTCAATCACTTTGCATTGGCCTTCTACACAGCTTTAAGAACAATTCAATCTTTGCCCTTTGTCTTCCAAACCTTTCCTCTATAGGCTGAAACACAATGTCTACTCTGTGATGATGAATTTGACCAAATTTTAGTTGAGCTATTCGTGATGTTCAAAGGGGCCAAATACTACCACATTTCATATTTTTCACTGGGAATAAAAATTGCCATGAGCTACATGCGTTGCATTAGGCAACATTGTGAGGCGGAGTTCCCCGAGATATCTATGAACACTGTCTACCGGACATAGTTTTCAGGAAATAGTGTGGGGATGGCAATGAACTCTAGATATCTTCTGGGGATCCCTGGAAGAATTTGGTCTTCAGTGGTATTATGAAACTCTGAGGTTCTCTCAGTGGAAGCAGCTGCATATTTAAGCATCAACGGCCATATTATTTGCGTACAAAAAGACTGGGTGAAATTGTGGCCGTCTCAAGCCAATAATAAAACATAATAATTAAGTATTTCTCTCTTCCAAATTTAACTGTCTTAAAATTGGAAATTCTGTGATTTAGACATTTAGCCTAAGCTGGTTCTTCTACGGTTGCAGAAGGAGAAGCTCTTCAAAAGGTAATTCGGCTAGTTATTTTATATGTGTGTTTTACAGTTAGGCTAAAATGCCCTTAGGAGCCAGTTTCTCTCCCTTAGGAGCCAATTTCTCTTCCTTTACTGTAGACAGTGTAAGGGACAGGCTTAGAATAAAATCCAGGTGTTGTATAGCTGGTTTCAGTTATGCATTGTCTTCCATGGTTTTGTGCATTATAGTCTTGGGCTCAGCACTGCGTTGTGCACTGTGTGATCCTGCCCAGAGTCACCTTGATTTCAATGGAAGAACAGGTGGTGGTTTTGGGCCGCAATCTGGGTTGCATCAACCAAATTATCTTTTTTTCTATATTTTACTAAAAAGGAGACATTGAGCAAGTATAAATCAATTTTAATGCTATTTTGGTAGGAAATAGAGAAACATCCTGGTTCATAGGAAATAACAGGAAGTTTTAAAATTCTCTGTTTACAGTTTTAAACACATTTTGTATAATTTTCCACAAAATGGAAAATCTCATTCCTGTAAAGGTCTGCTCAAGGTACAAACCTTCTCAGATGTTTGCTTTACTATGAAAACCATTGACAAGTAAGGACTACACAGAATTCGGTACAGCTTATTTTAGTTAAGCTGTAATTGCTTTGCAGAATTTTTCCAATTTTAAAAATATTTTTAAGAATTAGGGTATATCAGGAAAAAAAAAGCAAGCCATTTGCATTTTAACTCCTTCTGTCAGCATATTGTATCGCATTTTCCTTGGCTTTCACTCTCCAAGCACTGTTTCTCAGTGGTTGTTTCTCCCTTATCTCAACACTTGTTTCTCACTTAGGCCATGATTTTGTGATCGTATTCTTGCAAGCTAGGTGTCGATTTACACCCAGTAGTTATTGTTTGGTAGGTGCCTGTATTCACATACCTACCACAAGTAAATGAGAGGTGTTTTATAAAATTTCTAGCAATATCTGATGAATTAATTAGTCAAAGAAAATTGTAGAAGTAATCAGTGAAAGTGGAAAATACAAACTTAATTGTGAGAGATGCAGAAACTATTGAATCATTAGGCTTTACAAGAGTCTTAAAAATTGGCAGTTTGTAGCAGAATGTAGATATTTCCACTTGCTTCCACCATCTCATGTTCAAAAAATTAGTCATCCTTTGCTTCCCCTAGTTCTGCCTTACACAATAGATATAGAGCAATCCACTGGGATAACCGTGGAGTTCCAAACCATTGAACTATATTTATTTAGATTACAAAAACAAAAGCAGCAAACCTGACTGATGAACATCACAGACTGAAGGAACAATGCCTTTAGAAACATGCAAATAGATTTCCTTTAATTCTGGAAGGAGATCTTTGACATAAACAGCGTGGTAAATTATTTAGCCTCTATTTTTTTGGAGGTTGAGCTTGCTAATGTTCCAGATGTGAGAGAACAGGAAGTTCTATCATTTCCTCAGAATATGTGATGTGTAGACTTTTTTTCTTTAACTGCAAATTGGTAAAATAAGAAGAAAAATAAAACAGTCATTCCCTTATACATATATGTTGTGGTATTAGTATTATTCATGACACAACTTTTTCTGATTTTTAACTTTTTCCTAACATAATTGTTTTCTACATCGTTAGAGTCAATCCAGCAATAGAGACCAATATTTACTGCAAGTGGGATGAAAAATCATTAGGATGATATGGATGGAATAAGATGGAATCTATGTTGGGTATTAATGATTAGTACTACATATGTGGAAATATATTTTCCACTACAGGTACTGTAAAATGGTGTGTGGTATAATTGATCAGACAGATTTCTCCATCAATTTGTGTGATTAGAAAATCCATGTTTGAAAAGAAAAAGGACATAATTAAAATTTGTATAGATAACCGTAAAATTGTTTCCAGTCTAATAGCAGCTGAAGTTGAGTAGCTCTTAAATCAGTAATTTCCTCATTAATTCATTTTAATTATGAATTTTACAAGTTTTTCTTGTTCTGTAGACTCAGCTCTTCAGTGCTGTGCTCTTTTCTTAAATACAGAAATTCCTACAGTATACTCCTTCCCCACCAAAATATATTTCTATTTTTATGCATGTAAGTTTTATATATATTTCTTAAGAAAAATAGTGAACATGAGAAATGATGACCAAAAGATGAAATTACATAATCTTTGGTCATCCTTTTTAGAGTCCCATTCCTTGTTCTGGCTCTGGTTCTGTCAATAGGACAACCTCAGATCCTCAGGGTTGTGGATGGTAAGCTCGCACAAGTTAGCTTCGAAAGTGGGACAAGCAAATCTGTAGAAGGCACAGCACTGTCCTTAGATGTCCACAGGGTATTGAGTATTAACAGAAGGAAGCAATAAAAAGAAAAAAAAATAGTTAAAAACACTTTAATTTAATAAGTTTTTGCTCTGTAGTTCTTTACAGTCTGATAATTTTACTGATTCTGTAAATGCTAGGAAACCCTCCAGGAAAGGCAAAACTTGAATTATGCATGAATTCACACATCCTGAACAGTAAAAGAGGCAAGCCAACAACTTTCAAGAACATCTTTCATTGGATCATATTTTTTAAAAGTACTACATCCTATGAACAGTCCCTGTTTGGTCTTAAAATATTTACATTTCAAGATCAATTTTGACCTACTGAATAAATAAATATCTGTGAATGGTTTTCTAGGTGAAGACATGAGTGAGTGTCCCAAACACAGGAATCAAACAAATTCACTGGTAAAGCTTAAAAGACAGCGATTCCCCTGGATCTAGTGAGATTTAAACCTGATCTTTATTAAACATTATTTGTTTAATTCAATCTACTGAACTATACCTATATTATGTTTACTATAACTGTCATTATTAATGATTAGGCATACTACAGCTGAAGTTATGTGAATTTTGGGAAGTATTGACACCGTAAGAATTCAAAATCTAATGCAAGTACAAGGTGCACAAAGGAAGATGGGCTATAGTCCTGTTGTAGTGCCAAGTCTGCCAGGATGCCATCCTGCCTTTGTAACCCACCGAGCCTGACAGTAGGTATGTGATAACACCAAGAGAGCAGCTGTGTTGAAAATGTCAAGAAGAGGCTTATCAGTGCCCAGCTGGAGCTATACTGAGCCCTGAATTGCATAGATCCTGAAAAAAATCTGATGTCTGTAGTAAGTGTGTGGGTTGCTTCAGTATGGAAACTAATTTTTTTTTTTTTCCACTTGCAGAAACCTCAGGCCAGGGCACTTCCACGTTAGAGGTTTATAAAATGATCATGCAAACAAGATGGCAGGAGAGGTAATAACTCTGTTTTACATTTGAAGAGAAGAGACTATCAATTATGAGTGTCAATATCGCTTAATCATTTAGGATTATTTCCTGAATTATTTCCTACATTTCCTAAATTTCCTAAGTATACTATGCACTTACCTCCAGAAAAAAAATTACTTAAAACACTGCAGTATGGCAACACATTCAAATTTGTCTCTGATTCAGCTCAAAGGGAACGTGCTCTGTGAGGTGCCAGAACTCCTAAAATTCACTGAGATATATTTTGAGAAAGCTGTTCTGTAGAAGCAGACTATCAATAAATTAATTGGCTATCAATAAAGAGCCCATTATGAATTGCTTGGCTTCCAAGAGCTTGCCAACAGCCTGCCGAAAGTTGCGCTGCGGTAAGGCGAAATGGGCACACGCACCTGGCAATAAATACTGCTTTCCTGTCATGAAATAGAACAGTGCAAGAGGTAAAGACATGCGTTTGGACACATGGTTATATCTCAGGTGTCACCTACAGTTGCACTGATCTCTCTGAAGACTTCATAAAACTGAAGGTGTTCCCAGTGTTGAATATAAAAGGTACGGATACCTCCATACCTGAACAGGCATTGAGTTACGTTGTGTTGTTTCATAAAATACAGAAGAAACTGAGCCACAGGGACAGAAACCAGGACTAATTTAGGGAAATCAATGACATTGCTCTGAAGTTAGTGCAAATTCAGAATAATTTGCTTCCCCAAAGGTCCACTTTTAAGAAGTGTCCAAAAAACAGGAAACTATAGCCAGCAATCCTGCAAACACCTTGGACCATAGCAAGGAAATAAATAGCTCCTTTTGACTCCAGGTTGTTGGCTGTGTTCACGCATTGTTTTCTGGCTGGGTAACAGCTGTGAAGGGAGGAATATTTTCCAAATGCAAATATAAAAATGCCCTTAGGATGCAGACACTTTTATCGCTCTTTGGGAACAGTGCATTCTGTTTTAGATATTAAAAATGCTAAGTACGGCACATAGTTCACACCTATTCACTCGATTTGTAATGGTGGTTGGCCAAAATAACACTGTGTGTGGCAAGGATATAAGGAAGAAAAGACCTGATGGAAATTAAAGGGCTTCTAAATGTATGGTCTTCACAGAATTACGGTTAAACATTCTCGTTCTATTTCCGGTCCTTCTCTTAGTGAAGTCAGTGACAAAACTAGTGTCATCAGTGGTGTACAGGCAAAATCCTTTGCTTTTAGCACATTATCTTGGAAAAGTCTCCATGTCTAAGACAGTACGACATGTTTTATTACCCTGCAGAAGAGGATAAAACACCATGAGTCAATGTTATCTACACTAAATTGTCTTGTTATGAAATATAATGTTCTGCAAGCCCCGAGTCATTAAAAAACAACAAGGATCCCCAGCAGGATTTTAGCTAAATAATCAAAGAAGAACGTATTTAAATTTCAATAGAATTGTAAATTTATTATCAATTAGATTTCCAGGTTTTGTTTAAGGAACAGTTGAAAAAATACTCATGGTCTATTTTGTTCTGATTAGGAATGGACTGAAATTTTCTAGAAGAACAGTTTTCCATGAGAGAATATGATCTAATGATATTGAAAAATATCTGAGAAGATTTATATTCAGTTGAAACTGCTAACGGAAGCCAGGCTGGCTTCCAGATTTTCACACTGTTTGTTGTCCCATTCACTTTGTTCTATTCACTACCTCTTCAGCAGCTCTATTGAGATAGAATAAAATATATCTATCTATCTATCTTTGTCATTTAGGAAAATTTTATATTTTCCATCGTTTCATCAAATTCAGAGGAGAAGAAGTACATATTTCGTATTTAGTTTTAGGGGGTTTATTTTACAGAAAGGGAAATGCATGTCCCACCCCAAAATATTTACAAATCCAGAATGTTAAGAAGAGCCAGGTTAAGAAGAGCCAGGACATTCTGATCATCCACCGAATCTTGGCTTTTAATCTCAAGTAAAAACCTGCAAGGAGGTAGGAATAAAAAGTTAGTGTCAATAAATAAAACTCCTTATTCTTGACTTCTTTCTCTCAGATTTGACATCAGTGCAATTATATTATCTTATCTAGAAACTAATATAACTGTGTGACTTCCTGACACAAATGTTGTGTTGATAGAAAAACTATCATAATGTGCCATTAGAAATTAAGAAGGCCTATAAGTGCAGAAACCTGTATTAGCATTTACTTTGGGGCAAGTGCCAAATGACATAAATTCTATAAAATGATCACAAGAGAGTTGACTTTATGGCTGCTTTTAGCTTCCTGTGAAAGGTGAAACATCTACTAGTATTAATGGTGGAGGCACTGCCTCTTCGCTGACACTCACAGCAAGGCTGGAGCATGGCAGAGGCTCTTACCCTAGATGTGACCAGTCAAGGCAAAAGGTCGTGTGCTCATGTTCACACTGCAGATGCATTTTGCTCATGGTTTCTCATCTTCTCCTCCAGCGTTCTCCAAATTTTTCCTTAAAGCCGTGCCTGAGTCTGAACTTCAGTATGTGCTCAGGCTCATGTTTTGCACAGCATATAGACAAAGTCAGAGAGCTTAATGTCCAGGCTCACAATTCAGGTAGCTTTATTCCTTTATAAGCCAAATTTAAGAAACTAGACTCCCTAAGCAATTAACGTAAAGCCGGCCTGGGCAGCATAGGTGCTCAGACACTTTTCTTAAACCCAGAGGCTGGCTTGGGTACCTTTAATGGCATTGCTACACATGATGATACCATAGTTTTTGGATAAATGAATCAGTTCAATGCTTCTCTCTGGAAGGGCTTGATTTGCTATAAGTGGTCTGAACATTCCCAGTTCAGCAAGGGATAGCAATAAACTACCTAGGGAAGAAGCAAAGCCAGTGGCCATGTTGTCCTGATGACCTGGGGGGAAAGCGCTTGCCTGGGAAGTGGAAGATCTGATTCAGTTTCCTCCACATCCTGAGGAAGTCCCAGCCCCCTCCCATTTCCCAGTCTCTAAACTGGGCTGGGATGGGGTCACACTCCATCCTTCCTATTGCAAATAGACTACTGATAGCCCAGGTGATGGGCTATCATGAACCCAAAGAAAAGGTAGACAAGAGGGCTCCCGTGTGTCTTGTGCTGTGTTAGGAGTAGGGAATCTTGGCTTCTGTTCTCTGATGAAGAGTGAATATGTAAACAGCTTGGGAAATGGGCATCAGAGTCCAAGAGTTACTTCTAAATGAGTAATATCTCTTCTGGGCAACACCACAACCTGTGATTTTGGACTGATATGAATGACTTGGTGTCATTAATGAAGTCTGTGATGTGGCTGCTCTTCTAAATACATCACCACTGTCAGTGGAAGGAATACATCCATTTTGGCCCATTTAACAAATTACCAAAAAATAATAATAGCCATGATAAGAAAACAGGAGATGACTAATGAGTTAAGACTTTTTTTGGCAAAAGTGTTAAAAAGACATTAAACATTTTTCAGAGGTAAGAAATGTAATAAGCCTCTGGACTGCCATCAAAGGGCAGTGCTAAGGCAAGTGAGAAAGAAAACACTTGTATTCTTCTTCCAAAACAGAGGGGGTTGAACGATTCACACTTCTGCTAAGCTAGTGAGGCAACAGAAACTTGTGGTGAAGAAGAGGGAATAAAGTAGCAAAAGTCTTTTGCTGGGGTCACTATGCTTTCCTTCATCCTTGCTTGTCCTTCTTCCCTTCTGTCCCATCTTCCTTATCAGAGTGGAGCAGGACAGGAGGTATTGTGATATTGTGATTAGTGCAGAGCATGGAGCAACTTTAGTCTTAAATGCCTGTATGTGTTTATGCATGTGTGCATGTGGGTATATTCATGCACTTGTACAAAATTCCATCTGATGCTGACAAAATACATCCAAGGGAAGGACTGATGGTATTTCCTCCTTTTGTTCTTGAGGAGGGTAAGACATTTTTTTTCTGCACACAAGAGGTCCCCTGTTCCTGATGCAATCACTTTCAAAATGTGCTGTCCCACCCAAATGAGGATTGCATCCTACTTTTCTCCTCTGGGGACTGCAAGCTTTAACTTTTAGGGCTTGTCTCTACAAATACAATCTTTACTTCCCTCAGGCTCCATGTAGCCAAAGAGAGGGGAGAATCTGGTCTTGCATCTGTTGTGTATACTCTGTATATCACCCAGTCAACGGGTAATCTTGAAAAAAACAGGGTATCTCTTAAAAACTGGATGGAACCTCAAGACAGATAGGCAGAAAAGAATCTCTAACTTAAAAATGATGTTTAATAAATAATAAAAACTTACATCTGAGAATTTGGTGGTGTTTTGCAATGTCAGTCTATATTATCTGTGTTCTTTTGAGCGTATGTCTCCAGGGGCTGCAGGGGTAGGTGCTGAGCCTGAGGCTCTTTCTGACTCAGAAAGGCACAGGGCCAGGAAAAATGGTAGTTCCCAGCCCTTCATTAATGAGAGCATGGGGAGATCTTTCTATTTACAGAATCAAAGACCAGCTGACACTTGTTCTGGCACTGATAAGATTATAAATAAGGATCCTGCTTTTGTGAGTTCCTGAGCACCTTCAAATCTCTTTGACCTTGATGAAGAGGAAGAAGAAATTGTAAATATCACTGTCTGAAGATTCTCTGTGAAGTCCTTACATTCACGTGGGACAACAGTGACAAATGTCAGGAACTTGAGCATCCTCAAGATATCATGACCTCTTTGGACTGTTCCAATCAAATGCTTTTTGCTGAAGCCAGCATAAATATTTTTGGAGTACAAAGTTATGTTTTCCTTAAATGACCATTGGAAGAGATGACCTTGTGATATGGGTGAAGTTGTATTGAATATTTCAGATGATGAATGATGATATTATATTGTATCCGATTACATAGTTCCTGAATAGGCATAGTTTGGCTACAGGAAGGGTATTAACTTGCATATTTGTTACCATTTCCTTTTTGTATTGTGAAAACAAAAAATATGCACATTGGCTGTGTATGGTTTGCATAAAAAGATGTGGTTGGTTTTCTGTTATTTACTAATGAAATGCTACGTGCTATTGTAATTTTAAAAATTTTCATCTCCATAGCTTAACTTTATGCAGTTTTCGATTTTCCTGATTTGTGGCAGAAAATGAAAAAAATGTCGTATCTGGGTTTTTACCAGTAGGGCAGTACCTTGCTTTGGCAACTCGATGTATTTTTGTCTTTAGTTTATTTATTCTTCTATTTTGTCAATTGTTTGTCATTGGTTATTAATAATTAAGTTATTAATTACCCAACAAATTAATTTTATCTAAAATGCCCTGAATGGAACAACAGGCAGAACAAAGAAGTAAATCATGACTTAACCTTCAGTTCTCTCTGCTTTTGACATCTGCCTCCTGTGAATCAATGATTTGCATATAAACACATTTAAACTGCTGCTGTTTGATTTTCAGTCATCTACTGTGGACCGCTGTTGGCGTGAATACTCGTGACCATATCAAACAATGCCAAAAATCTAATTAACTTTTTAAAAAGCATGATTTTAAAATGCCAAAACCAGAGATAACCAAATTGTTGGGAATTACTGTATTATTAGAGAATTACATCATGCAGATAGAGTGATTTGGTATGTGGCTTTGCTTTAGGAAAAATAAAGAGAAAGTGTATTATAAAGATTTAAGATTGAAGGATGATGCATTTTATACAGATGCTGTTCAATTTCATTTTTTTAAGATTTTTTTTTTTTTAAATAAAGTGAGATTTTTGAAATTGGCCACCCTCTCTTTCCTGGCAGCAGCTCAGCAGCTTTTTGCTCTTCTGACCTGTGAGTCTCTTGCTTTTTCCCCCACTATGTTTCCATATTTTTTTTTTTCCTCTTGAACATCTCCGTCGGTTCTGCAGCCTCTGCTCCGCTCCTGAAGCCTCTGCATGCGAAGTACTGCTGCTGCATGGGACAGGCTGCTGGGCAGAAACGCGCATCGCGAGAGGTAGTAGTAGGGGAGTAACTGGGGAGTAATATTACCCTGATTTCAAAGAAGGGAAATGCAAGCACAGAAGTGGCATTGGGATCCCAGGTACTGGATCAACAAGTCTAAGCACTAGCTTGACTTTTTTTATCCCTTTATCTTTCCTCCCTCCTAAGACACTGATCTAAGAAAAATCACCATAATATAGACACAATCTCTGCCAAGTTTTGGTTACACCAGGATATTGAGAAAACTCTGTGGCAAATGTCTTTGTGACTAAGAGCCTGTAAAAAGGTTTGCAGATTGAAAGCTGCATTCTTTCAGGCTTAGCTCTAAACAGACCAAATGGTCTCAATATCTGCCTTATAAATGTTTATGCTGACAATAAAATCTGTAAAGGACAGATTGAATGGAAAATTCACCTGGATTAAGTGTTGATCTAATTGAAAGACATTTAAATCCACTTTCATAAGAGAACCTTGTTTACAGTGCTGGAGTGTATAACTTGGAGGCTTTTCAAATGAAATTGTTTTGGAAGAGCTTTTTTTCTTTTCACTGGTTTCGTGGGCAAAACTTGCAGGCTGTCAGCTATAAACACATATTTCAGTGGGAACAGTTTATAATAGCTTCATTCTAATGTAAATTTACACCAGTTTTGCACTGGTGTAACGGCTGGCTCCAGATGAACATCAGTGGAAACGAGATCACGATCGGTCCCTGAGGAGCTGGAATAGGGAGAAAAAAAGGGTCAAGATACAGTCATATAATATTCGACATATATATTTAATTAGGTATTTATATAATGCTCTGTGTGTGTGTATGCAGTATATATGTAGAGAGATTGCGTATCCATATGGGTGAAGCACTGATGCACACATTTATCTGGTGCAGAAGCTCACGTTTATGAGAGTTACTAACTTATTTTAAGCTTGACTCGAGGCTAAGGTTAAGAGGCCATGGGAGCGGTGTGCTAAGGAGGACTCTTCCCCTCTCGCCGTGCGGCACGCGCTCCTGGCCCCGCAGCCAGGGTCCGGCTGCGCAGCCACGTGGCCCCTTCTGCTCTCGGCAGAATTACATTATTCCACATGATTTGTGCACCCGTGATTTGAGCTCCCACTGTCTCCTAGTTGCCCTTGTCGTGGAGGGGGTAGCTGCCCCTGCCAGGCCCCGACTCGTAAAGAATTGACCCATTTTTCTGCCCTTGAGCCAACTCCGTTCCAGCCAGGCTGGGGGAGCTCACCATGGCTGCTTTTCAAACGTCTCTGCTATTTTAGCCTGGATGTATTAGTTCACGTTATTCCAAATTCAATTTGATTTTGCATCCATTTACCTCCCTTGGTCCCTGTAGGTTATTTCCCCGTTCTGACAGCACTCCAATCAGCTCCATGCTGAATTAATGATCTATGTACTTTCTAGTCCAGATTGTTAACAGCATGACCCTAGTGCGTGGAGTTCAGTGGCTTTTATTTGGTTTAAATTGGTCCTTTAATAGGGCTGCTCACTCCCGTCAAAGCCTGGGAGATTGACTTCATTTTTTTTAATTTGTACCCACAGCATAAAGATCAGAAACACATGATACTTCTAGCATAGTTGCTTTTCAAGTCAGTACAGGTTTGCTTTTATTTCTGAGATTTCCACTGGGTTTTCCAGTCATAATCCCTTGCTCAAGCAACAGTTCTTTCCTTTTTTTTTCTGGAAAAGGAAAACAAACTGCCTTCCCCCTCCCCAAGTCTTTTGTACAGCTCATAACATATTTCTTTGCAAACCTGCTAAAAGTAAATGTCGGAGGACCTGGATTACTTGCAGTTACTGGAATGAAGCTTCTAATCTCTTCCTGCACTTGATTTATATGTAAATAGAAAGGAGGTGCCTTGTAGAGAGTCCAAATAGGAATCCCTTCTGTTATAGGAAGCCACAGCTATGAGTCACTCCAAATGAGAAGCTTAGTGAAAACATCAACATCCCTAAAATATCTGTGGAAAAAAAAATCCATGCAAAGGAAAATTAACCTGCTGATTCTAAGCCTATATTACAGGACTGCTTTTTCCCCCTGAATATTCATTCCCTTTGCTTGAGCTAATAACAGTGCTTTACTACAGAAAGTGGTTTTAAATTGTACACAGAGCCAACCCTTTGAAGCTTAATGGCAATGCAGAGATGAGTGAAGCTTTCATGTGTTACATGTCAGAGGATCACTGGCATGAACGAACACTGAAGAATAAAAGTGATAAGGAAAATAGGGACGTTACAGAGCTACTGTGAAGTTTATGGCTTTATTGAGATACCAAACTCTTACACGTTATCTAAAATCCCCATCAGAATCCTTTAAAAGTGAAAAAAACCCAAACAACTAAAATTCTCGGTACCTTTTAACTATTTACACTTCCTAATTCTCCCCACAGCAAATTCTATTTACAGACTCAAGCTACTTTCCTCTTCTTGGGTTCCTTACCCCTGCTTATCAGCATATTTTCCCTTGTTTTTTTCCCCTACTTTTTGATGCCGCTACCAGAAGGACCCGGCCATCGTGGTCTTCCCTTCCAAGGACAGCACTGCTGGGCACCCTTGCCTCTGGGCCACCAAGAGGAGCCAGCAGCTATCTCTGAGTATGAGCACAGCCAAAAGCAGAGCTCACTGTGGCTGTTTTTCTCTCTTCTTCCTTTTTTTTTTCTCTGTGGGATATTGTATCTCGTCTCCTGTTTGCATCTGGCACGCTAGTCCTGCTGAGTGGTGGCTGGCTTTGGGTGTCCAGCCTGCCGAGCTGTCTCTGGGAGCCTAGCTCAGTTAGAAAAGCTCTGTAGGGTGCTTGGAGGCCTCAGGTCCTCATGGAGGATCCTCACCATGCACGTTGAGGAGGGAGATAAATGGAAATGAATACTGCAGGGCCAAAGAGTTGCAATATCTGCTCTTCTCCCTGACCCTGGAGGACCCTCCATCTGTGTCCAGAAGAGCCGGCTGCCGAGCTGGGTACTTCCACCCACTGTCCAGGGAGGGGAAGTGGCTCCTGCTCCCTGTGTCCGGGCTGGCAGCAGGAACACTGCATCATTCTCTCTCTCTCCCGCAGGGCCAAAGGCCGAGTTTCAGGCTTGGTGGACAGAGAGCCCGTGCGTGAGGCTGAGGCTCAGCGTGGGTGCCCGTCCCTTGCATGTGCTCCTTGTGGGAGCTCACTGCGCCACATCACCATAGAGGCTTTCTCTTTTCTGAGCCTGTTTTTGTTTACTCTAACTCTTCATTTGGTTTTTTCTCTTTCCAATGAGAAGAACTGTCATAAATCAGAAAAAGCTCAAGTCAGACTAGTAGATACTACCAATCGCACGTATCATTTGCCTCTCTGTAGCTGCAAACACCTTCACTGGCAAGTGTCAGCTATCTTGAATGGCATCCAGGGATGTGCTCTACCTCTCAGTACAGACAGCCCGTTGCTGTCTGTAGCCATTTTCTCTTTACGGTTTCAAAGGCTGTCAGAATGAGATAGGCAAGCTTTGACTTGTCCCCAGGTTGCCCCCCTCGGGCTTGAACCCGAGCCCCTCCCTGGGTCAAGTGCTCATCAGACTTAGGTTTGCGTTGCACACGGAGATTCTCAGCCCTGAGAATGCTGTGGCTGTTGTAGGAACAGTGAAGGATGAGAGCCCTAAGGGACCCTGCTGTAAAAGAAGGGGCTGCAGGGCTGTCTCCAAAGCAAAGTGCCACCTGAGCACAATATGAGCAGGCTGAGGTGGTGCAATCCCACCTAACTCAGGCGCCTTGTTCAGATCCAGTGCTGCAAGTATGAAAATGCATTCAGCAGTATTCATTTGCACTCTAAATGATACCCTCAGGTAGATCAGCTAGGAAGAGATGCTGGAGTAGGTAGATGTTGCCTGGATTCCCATGTCATCTGGAAGTGTGAAGTGGAAATAGTTTTCCAAAAATGCATCCATGCTGTGAATATAGAAAATATTATCTCTATAAATACAGAATGTTATATGTATATATACACATATGAAAATCTGATGTGCTCCACTGGAACACTGCTGCTTTGTGAAACACCAGAATTAATGTTGCCGAATCCAGGTGATGGCTCTTTGTCCACTCCCTCCCTCCCTCTCTCTCTGGGTGTCCTCACACCATTCCATTTCAAGCAGTCTTGCTGTGCTTTTACCATCCTACTTCCTGCTGTCTTGTAGCAGAACGCTCCAGATGCCTCCACCCACAGGTTTCTGTGCACTGGGCTTATATCACTTGAGTTTCTGTGTGTTTGTCTCATTGGCCTGGAAGCTTTTCCATGCACAAGGCAGGGGTTAGGGCACGGCAATTCATCTGCAGTAAACTACAGCCTGTATCTTTTTAATAGCGGAAAGACAATCTGCACTAACGACTTCAGAAAAAAGTAGCAGAAAGCATGCGCCAGCTGCAGGGACAGGAGCTCGAACAGCTTGTTGTAGTATGCCTGCCGGGTGCTGAACTGCAGCTACAGCTATGAAACATCCTTTCATCCAGGCATTTTGACAAGACAGGAAGAAAAATATTAACAATCTTTGCTTCTCCAAAATATTTGGGTTTTTTTTTGCCATTGTAGCAAGGGTTTTATCTTTCAGAATATAAGAAACTTCCAGAAAGCACTGATGAGGCCACACCTCAAATCCTGTGTTCAGTTTTGGGCCCCTCACTACAAGAAGGACATCGAGGTGCTGGAGTGTGTCCAGAGAAAGGCAACGAAGCTGGTGAGGGGTCTGGAGAACAAGTCTTATGAGGAGCGGCTGAGGGAACTGGGGTTGTTTAGTCTGGAGAAGAGGCGGCTGAGGGGAGACCTTATCGCTCTCTACAACTACCCGAAAGGGCGTTGTGGTGAGGTGGGTGTTGGTCTCTTCTCCCAAGTAACTAGCGATAGAACGAGAGGAAATGGCCTCAAGTTGCACCAAGGGAGGTTTAGACTAGATATTAGGAAAAATTTCTTTATGGAGAGAGTGGTCAAGCATTGGAACAGGCTGCCCAGCGAGGTGGTGGAGTCATCATCACTGGAGGTGTTCAAAAAGCATGTAGACGTGGCACTTCAGGACATGGTTTAGTGGGCATGGTGGTGTTGGGTTGGTGGTTGGACTTGATGATCTTAAAGGTCTTTTCCAACCTTAATGATTCTGTGATTCTGTGAAAGAAGTCAGGTTTGCAATGGTTGCAAAGCCAAGGAAGCCCCTAGAACTATGCTGGCTTGCACCAGCCTAGGATTTTGCTGTTACTGTCTTAATTCTGTTAAATGTTCATGGGAACTGTATTCCTGACTCACTGAACAGCAACTCCAAGTACCACAAGGTGCTAATTAGCTTCCTAAATATGAACACATTCAATAATAGTCTTGACTGTTTTTATCCTCCTTCTCCTAGATCTGCTGGCTTGGTAAGGTTCTGCACAATAAAGTGGTGGTTAAGAGAACAGAAGTAAACACCAATTTCAGACAGTTCTGTGATGACTGACTATGCATGCTAGAAGAGTATTTCTTTCGTAGCCAACACAAGGGAAAAAACACTACAAAAAGCTTTTTATAATCATCATTTCAATATTTTTAGTTTGATCACTTTCACACTGGTTACATCAGCACTTGATGTGTGTATTCTTCAACTGGGCAAAAGATAACATCCATAGACCCATGGATCCAAAGCCTCTGGTTTGTAAACCAGCTTTTATAGACACTTAGTGAAATCATTGGAATGGGTGTGGAAAAATAATGGAAAAATAATTTAATAGTATTTTTAGGGTATTTCCCATCCTTCTAATTCCTATTTACTTCAAACAAAATCATACTGAATGAGTAATCAAATAACTTTTTTTTTTCTGAAGAGTGAAGCTTCTTCTTATTCTTACTTCTGCTGATTCCTTTGCATTTCAGGAAACCAATCCTTCAGCTGGTGCCTCCAAGAAAAGACTAGAAAAAAATCTGAAAGAATCAATTGATATAGTTGCTAAAGTTGCCAATATTTCCACTAATTTTCAATTTCCACTAATATTTCAGGTCTTACAAAGGTAGGTTTCTTTCTTCCCTTATATTGTTTAATCAGGAGAGTTTGCTGGTTCCCAACCCATAGCCTTCCAACCCAGCTCCAAAATTCTCCACTTTTTTTCCATCTATATATTACCTCGAAAAGTAAGTTTGAGTAAACATAGTACTTTACGCATCTCTTGATGAGGGGCTGGGAAGAATTCTGTTGGGCCTGCTTAGCTTGATTCAAAACTAGTGTGTAGGTAAAATCTATTAGGACGAAAAGAGCTAGGAGCCTCCTCCTGGAAAGAAGTCTTCCTACACTCACATTGCCAGCTCAGATACATGAATGAGGCCTTTCCAAGTGCTCTAGCTGGATTCTTCTTGGTGCCCCAGGCTGGGTGACACAGTTTGCAATGCCTCCTCTCTGCTGCTCTGGTGTATGTCCTTGCATGCAGTCAGCCTGACCGCAAAATGCAGCAGAAGATTTCCAATAGACATAAAGAAAAAGGTGAAGCAAATGCCACACGGAAGCAGCTGTAATAACATCAGTGGTGGTGTCCCAGGAGGGAAGGACAAATTTTTTTCGCTGAAGAGGTGACTCATATACTTTTTGTTTCAGAGTGGTTGTTTGAGAATATTGCCCACAGATTCTGCTGCTGAATTTACTTCCTTCCTACTTCACAGTAAAACAGCAATGGTAAAATCATAGAAACATAGAATCATGGAACGGTTTGGGTTGGAAGGGACCTTTCAAGGTCCTCTAGTCCAAGCCCCCTGCAATGAGCAGGGACATCTTCAACTAGATCAGGTTGCTCAGAGCCACGTCCAACCTGACTTTCAATGTTTCCAGGGATGGGGCATCTACCACTGCTCTGGGCAACCTGGGCCAGTGTTTCACCACCCTCATTGGGAAAAATTTCTTCCTTAGATTTAGTAAAAATCTACCCTCTTTTAGTTTAAAACCATTACCCCTTGTCCTGTCACAACAAGCCCTGCTAAAAAGCCTGTCCTCATCTTTCGTATAAGCCTCCTTTAAGTGCTGAAAGGCTGCAATAAGGTCTCCCCGGAGCCTTCTCTTCTCCAGGCTGAACAACGCCAATTCTCTCTCAGCCTGTCCTCATAGGAGAGGTGTTCTGTCCCTCTGATCATTTTGGTGGCCCTCCTCTGGACTCGCTCCAACAGGTCCATGTCTTTCCTGTGCTGAGGGCTCCAGAGCTGGATGCAGGACTGTAGGTGGGGTCTCACCAGAGCGTATTCCCTAAACTCTGTAGGGTTTTAGATAATGTGATATTTTGCCCTTATTAAAGTAGACTAAATAAGACATTTCAACTGTTAGTTCCTCTAACATATTACTTTCCAGATGGGAAACAGTCTGTCGAGTCCATAACTTTGAAACCTCTCTCCTGGTAGAGAGATGCTATCTGTAAGTGCTGACTTTCAGCTGTCTTTCCTTAGCAGCAGTGACTAGCAGAACTGTTTGACAAAGAGAATTCTTCAGAAAATTCCACTGGGAAGGTGGCGACAGCAGCTCGCTCCTCCAGTGTCACTGCAGAGCTCACACAAAACGCACAGCTGCTGCGCACATCTCCAGCTACTGTCCTCTGTGCACTGTGCCAGATTCTCGGGATTTCTCCCTATCAACTTCTTGGGAAGTCCATTTCAGGTGCTTTGCCACCAATGAACTTAAATTGCAAAGGAATCAGCAGGAATAGTGCATCCTTTGCAATCCATGCAAAGAATTTGGAGCAAAGGAAAGAAATTTCTCAGCTGAAGAATGTCTGTTGGCCATTTGGCTCTCACAATGAGCTTCCAGAAAGAGTAAACATTTACCAGAAAGCAAAATATAGTCTTGTGTACTAACCACAAGAAATGTGAAGGTGAAAAATAGGTAATATGATTTCATTTTACACCAGTGTTGATCAGAAGTCATGCCGTCAGTGATCCAGATTCAATAGCGTGATGCTGAGCTCTGTTAGATGAGAAAGCAGAACAGTGTGGTTAACATTACTGTGAAGTAGACTGAAATAAAAAGCATAAACTTTATGGAGAGCCATAATGCACCGAGTGCTGACCACACATTACATCTTAATATTTTGACTTATTGGCATTTAAAGCACTGATTGTTGTAAAATTACAGTTTTCTCTCAAAATAAAGTAAAAAGCTATAATATATGGCTGTTTGCTCTCTACCAGCTCTTCCTAAGTGTCTGCCAAATAAGGAAGAAGCAATGCTGTGTTTCATTTGAAGTATTAAATACGCTTAATAAGTGATTATTAATAAGCTAAGAAAATGTATAAGAATTTTCTGACTGTGGAACAAGTATGTCAGTGTTATTTAGCCCAGTAATGAGCAGGGGAAGAATAATCATTTCATCACTTGTGTGTACCTGTGTCTGTGTATCTGTGAACACAGACCCTTTGTTGTGATTTTAAGAAATACATGGATGGAATTCCTTCATCCTTTAAAATTAGTGATGTCTGTGACACACTTCTTTTCAAAGCACAGTTTTACTCAAGAGTAATGTCTTTGCCTTTGCTAAATGCCTATAAACGTGTTTACGCCATGACTGGTACAATTCGTAATGGTTGGAGGCTTTGTCAGTAGGAGCAAAGTGCCTGGACACCACTCTTCACTTTAACCACACACTTGTGAACACTCCCATGGCAGCAAACGGGAATGTGGTGATTTCTTTTCCCTAAAAGAGCTCAGAATTACTGTTTCTTTCATTCTGTTTATTTATATAAAACCCCAGAGATATCAAAGACTCCAGGTGTTGTTATCAGAAATAGCAATACCCGTCTACTTCAAAGCACAGAGGTCTACGTGCCTCACTCCTTCAAACCTGCCACGGTAGGACAGGAAAAGCAAATAAACCCCAAAATCTTCAATCTGTAGCATCAGAACAGGTCTAATACATATTTTTCTATTTAAAGGTCCCACAAAATTTCCCGCATTCCTTTGTTTTGCTTGCACTCTTAATAGTGCTGAAATACTTCTGCTGAGCACTGTCCCGGGCTGCCTGGTTGGGCGAGAATGATCCTGGCACAGGTGAGATGCAGCTGAGATAAGGAGACCAGGAGGGTTTGGAGAAAACCTTCCCCAGGCGGGCTGAGGTCCAACGGCAGGCTGCCTCCCCAGGTGGCTGGCCCCAGGCATTTTCCAAGATGCTACAGGGAAAACTTGGGACCAGTGGCACGGTCGGGTTTTGCTTTTACCCCCTTCATCGGCATGGGTGGAAATACGGCGCTTGTTTAGTTCTAGCAGTAAGTAAAGGGAGATACTGCTCCAGCTGAAATCCTGATTTCACTACAAATCTCGAGGTACACTACAAATCCTAAACAATCCTTAGGGCTGTGAATTGCCATGCGAATGAATAAAAAGGAAGGCTACTTCGCTGTCCAAGCTTCATGCCAGTCTGGGTTTTCAAGACCATTAGCTGCCAAAATGAAAGTTCTCTTTGTGCTGCATTTTCTTTCGACGTTGCTGAAACCACAAAAAGCCTATCCAGTTTTATTAGAGGGCTTGAAGATAAATGAAAAATTAAAAGTGTTTATCTTGTTTTTTTTACAATAAAAGTCACTGAAGCTCGTCTGAGCCAGTTTTATTGATGTGCTGTAGCCTGTGCTCTTCAGGGATCAGCATGTGGCACCGTAGGAAGCAAGCAGATGGAGCAGATCAGGGATTTTCCACTTTTCTTCCCAGAACTGAGGAAGCGTGGAAAAAATTATAGCCAGACTGCAGGTGGTGGAGAGCCTCATGTGTTGGTTTCATGTGCTTTTGCCTATACTACATGTATCAAGCACAACTCAGTGGCCGAGGGAATGCTATTACATATCCTAAATTGTCCATCTTTAAACCTGTTTTCTGGAAAAATATACCACAAAGAGGGGCAGAACATACAGCAGATGCCCTGTAATGGTGTGTTATACCTTTCATATGTTGATAATCTTTTGTTTTGTTAATCATTTGTTTTGCAAACAGGAGAAGCATATGAGAACATGTATTTTCTTAAACAAGTACTGTTATAAGGATACAAAAATTTCTATTATTAGTAAAGGCATATCAAGTCAGCCAAATTGTGGATTATAAACACATGTGTACAATAAACTAGGAAAACTCTTCAGATCTGGCAAATTTGGTCTATCGTTTGTTGTTTTGCTCTCCTCTTACTTCAATACTTCTTTCTTCTTACACAGGAAAGAGGAACTGAAATGGGCTACACCCCTGTATTTCCAGCGTATCCTGGTGACAGGAACAGTTCCACGTGAGTTGGTGGCATTGACTTGACCATGCTGCCATGCACAGCACTGACACGGCTGGACATGCGCCATCCCTCCATCGCCCCACGCTCACTGTTCAGCACCAGTTTTCACAATCCTCTTTATAAACTGAAAAAAACAGTTTAGAAAACACAACAATTAGAGAATTGCCCAAACTGCAACATTTGTTGCCATCAGTACTCAAGGCTTAGGTTTGCTGAATATTTGAGACAATATTCAGAGGTGTTTAGAGAGGAATTTGCCTTATCTGAAAAAGAATCCAAATCACTCTCAAATTGCAGCGCTTCATCTCCTGATTGTATTTCTTATTGGGGGAATGAGGGAGCTAGAGAGATCCTGCACGGTGTAACTACCTGTGCTCACTCTGGTATCTAGATAGAAACATTTCAGCACTATCAAGAAATATCTCAGCCTTTTCTCGCCAACCCTTTTGCTGAACTTTGACCAGTATCAGTGTTTTTTGACTTCAATACAAAATGTCATGAAAAGAAATAAATATCTTCTAACTAACACAGGAGAACTAACAGTTAAATAGGGTTTCTTGATGATCATGGTACCAAACTCAAGATTCAGCTTTGGTCTCTTCATAGCGGCAGCATGTGACTGCCAGATCAATGTCCCTGTGCATTTTCACTGGTCTCTTCCTTATTTTTCACCATTTTCACCATTAACTTGCCATATAAAGCTAAATCTTTCTCCTATTTTTATCCCTTTACGGTTGTTCCTCTGGCTCAATATAGAAATAGATTGTAAAGAGGGTCTTGTGTATGACTGAAATGCTTTTCCTAACAGAGAGTTGGAGACATGCTCTGCTTTTGAAGTTGGCCAAGGGAAAGTACAATAACTGTTATTAAGATCTGGAGGAACCCATTGAAGAAGACATTAAGACAGATATGGTAGAGCTGAATATGAACCCCTCAGAATTTGGCTTGTTTGGGTGGCATAGTGTTGTGGTTTAATCCCAATTGGCAACTAAGCACCACGCAGCTGCTCACTCACTCCCCCCTGGTAGGACAATGGAGAGAATCAGAAGAGTAATAGTGAGAAAACTCGTGGGCTGAGATAAAGACAGTTTAATAGGTAAAGCAAAAGCTGGGCACACAAGCAAAGCAAAGCAAGGAATCCATTCACTGCTCCCCATCAGCAGGCAGGTGTTCAACCATCTGCAAGAAAGCAGGGCTCCATCACGCCTAATGGTTACTTGGGAAGACAAAATGCAATAACTTGAAATGTCCCCCCCTTCCTTCTTCTTTCCCCTGCTTTATATGCTGAGCATGATGTCATATTCCTTTGACCAGCCTGGGTCAGCTGTCCCAGCTATGTCCCCTCCCAACTCCTTGTGCACCCCCAGCCTTCTTGCTGGTGGGCTGGTGAGAAGCAGAAAAGGTCTTGACGCTGTGTAAACACTGCTCAGCAATACCTAAAAACATCAGTGTGTTATCAACATTATTCTCATACTAAATCCAAAACACAGCACTATACCAGTTATTAGGAAGAAAATTAACCCTATCCCAGCTGAAGACAGGATAGGTAGACACTGTAACATGGCCTTCAAAGGAAGGCAGCCAAGTCAAAGTCACAAAATCCTACAGGTTCAGAAGACGACTGAAAGCAGACTTCTGTAAGCTGTTAATTCATGTTTGTTCTGCTTGAATTGCAGAAGCAGTGCGGACTGAGGCTGTAGTTCTTATTTGTGAGCACAGCAGCTAACAAACTTGAAAATCCAGTAAAAATATTCTCCCCTCCATGAGAACCCAGTTACACCAAATGCTTTGGCATTTGATACTCTTAAAGGGGGCAGCGAAGGGTAGGGGAGGAAGAAGCAGCTGAGGGCAGGAAAAACCTCCTAAAACTGAAAAAGTTTCTAATACATTGGCAGCTGTTCTGCTTTAAAAAATCATCATCCACTTCTTCCCCTTACCCCAACTTGTTATGCCTTCCCTGGAGATCTCCAGCCCTGGCTTGTGTCAAGTGTCAGACTGTGACCTGGGTGATGGTTACCATGGGACAAAAGCTCTGTTGGAGGAGGAAGATCAGGACAAGTGTCCAGGGTGGACTGTGCAGCCTCTGAAATGATTAGGAGGTCATCTCCTTGCAACTAGTGAATGCTGTGAATAGTAAATGAGTGCAGATCTACCAATTTCCTCATTGCTCTTTCTGCTGCAGTAAATCAGGAAAGCTCTTCCACCTACTTGTTCCTACAGGCAGATCAGAGCCAGCCCAGAGCAGCCCTGCCTGTGAGGATTGGATTGCACTCTGAATTCTGTCACTACTAAGTAAGGAAAGAGGAAAGAGAGACAAGGATAAAGCAAGGCTCTGTCAGGGAACATTTTACCAGCTGATAAAGGATGAGTATCTGACGACTAGTTTATAGACTGCCTAAACCGTCCAAGATTACTCTTCCTCCGTTTCAGGAATGGGGTCAGTTTGAAGTGTTTATACAGTACAGCTCTCCAGAACTGGATCAGATTGGGCCCTTGGGCTTGAATCCCAGGCTAGAGCATTTTAAGGAGGAGACACTGGTGGACTTTTAAAATCCCAGCTCTCAGACAGCCTCTGACAACATGACAAAGTTTCTGGTCTACATTTTTCACATTTAGACCATAGCTGGTGTTAGAAAGAGCCAATTTTAAAGAACCACTTGATTCTCACACATGAGATTTTATCAGTCATATCCCTCACTCTCACAGCTGGCCTTCTGGAGACTCCTATCTTGCCTTCCCAAATGTATCTCCCATAGGTCTCTCACATACCCACATAGACCACTCACAGAGGGAGGAGGCAAACACATCCAAGAAAAAGCAATGGTAAAGGTCAATGCTTTTCCAGGCCTTGATTCAGAAAATTGTCATTTAGCGGTTTTTCAGGTTCTTCAGCTCGCCATTTGAACTCCCTGAAGGAAACTCCAAGAAGATAATATTTGGCAATAATAATAACTGACTGGTGGGCTGCCATTTGGACTTCCCACCTGCTCGTTCATCAGCCTTCTCAGATGTCATGGGACCTGATAGCAAGGAGATCAGGTAAAACAACAGCTAGCAGGGCTGGTAGTGATACTCTTTGTAGTGACAGTTGGAGAGCCCTCCTTGACCGCTCACTTGTCAAAAAATCCCTCCTGCTGTGACACTGGGCAGGTCCTGATCCTGGGAGTGGGAGTGGGTGCTGTGGAACAGATGTAAGTGCTAACATGCTTGTATTTGACCCAACCTGTGAGTCAACCCCCAACCACAACCTCTAGTGTTTCATCTGTATGTAACGCTTCTGGTTGACATAGCTTTTACTTTTAGTGGCCTTTTCTAATGAAGGGCAACATAGTAAGTGCTCTTTTCAGTTGTATATGCATAACATATGCTTATCTGTAGCAAAGAAAGTAGCATTTTTAATTTCAAGTAAGAAGAGTTTCCAAACCAGTTACAGTTAAATCACAGAGGCCATGCTCTCTTCTTTACTTAAATAGCAGCTGGTATTACTTAAAATGAAAGAACACCCTGATCCCTATGGTCTGAAAGTGGCTCAGGGGCCTTCTTGTCCCTTCGAAGGTGCCTCTGGTGTGCAGATGCCAGCTCCTCCAGGGTATGGGATGACACAGGTGTGCAACCAAGAACCCTGCAAAACTATTTTGCCTTTTCAGTAAAGGAACTATTTATTGCAGAGTTGCTATGGCCATGATGTTCCAAGGGTAGAAAAAACATTGAGTATTTTTTAGTAGAATAAAGCTTAGGTATTATACAAAAGCATTTAATCAATAAATAACTTATTAAAGATATTGTCTCCTCCCATAAACTCTGCCCTATTTAGAGCAAAAACATTTCAGAAAAAGTTTATCTTAAAGATGGGTCACATATATCCTCATCTGCACTTACCTTTCCCCAGTCCCGAGGACCGAATCCCCTCCACACAGCTTGTCTGTGTCAGTCTCTCTGTTTAGGAGGCGTCTCTTGAGTGCGTCTTCCATGCCAAGAGCTTTTAAAACTCCTTTAATCTTCTTTTGTGCTGCAGTTCCCAGGCTGCATAAACAAAATGACTAATGTATTGGACTTTGGACTTCTAAGACTAACAGCTGGCTCCTATTGCCATTGCAGTCTATATGGAGATTTTCAGCCATTTTGTTTTCTGTGTAGTTACTATGTAATCCAGTCTGCAAGAAAATACAGTAAATATTCCCAAATTCCCTCACTGACTTAGATCCCTTCATTCACCTTAGAATTAAGTCAGTATAAAATAACTTGAGGATATTATTGTTATGTATCAATATTCATACCGATGACTAATAGTGAGCGATTCTTTCACTAATTATAATGCTATAGACTACGGCTTCCACATCTCCTATAAACACTAGAAGACTTTGGATTTATAATGCAAGAATTCAAAACGATCTTGAAAAGAAAACATTCTAACAAGGTTAAAACAAAATAAAAAATTTAGTTGGCATTTCCATGGAAGAAAATATTTTTCCTATTGCTACATCAATAGTGTGTAAGTCTGACACTTGACTCTGTGGTCAGCAGCACTCTCTGTGTTGGCAGGTGCACCAGATTCTTGTGCCAAATAATCGAAAATGTCACCTGAACATGCCGTATACCTTCTTGTTCACAGACACTGTAGACAAAGAACAGCACAATTCAAGTGGCCTATAGCAGGCACATGTCAAAACCTCAGAAGTAAATACATGCAATACATTTCTTGTAGTAAGGCTTTACAGTCCAGTTTGAACAGAGTTTAACTGGGGGTTGCGTTTCTCACATTTTCTTACTCTTTTTCAAAAGGCTATCCTAAATTTTCATGTGAGGCCGAGGACATCAAACCAGAAAACAGAAATGAGAGCCTGAATGGGAAGCGAGCAAGTGAAGGTTAGGTGATTTCTGATCAGTTTACAGGCAGTAATTGGAGTCTTTTGACTGAGATGATAATTTTTCAAATAAAGAACAAATGCCTATTTCCTAAACCTTTAGGCTACTTTAATGGAAAATGGAGGATACTGTGCAAAGAAGTAACTTGGGAAGGCTGCATAACACTTTGAAAGAAACTTTGGTTGGAGTGACTCTACCATACTGATGGTACAGGTGTAAGTGGCAAATCCTTTTGCACAGGGGGAAGTAGTGTCTGAAATTTGGGTCTGCCTTATTAGATGTAGTTTCTACTTCAAACCAGTGTAAACTCTCGCAGGTAAATTACCTGCTTGCTCATAAAGCTTACCAAAGGCACAGAACTACTATTACTGGTCAGCAGAAGAGGGAACATGAGAATTTACCATTGCTTATTCTGAATTGCTATGATTTATACCTTAGGAAGATCTGGAAGTGGGAACAGGAACTCTCTCTGGTGAAAAGGAATTTTTTTTCATCATGATGCCCTCAGATGGCAAGCAACTGGGAATTTCCCCCGGGACTGTCACCACAAAGCCAACGGCAAGCAATCCTAAACCAAGTTTAGGATTTTGTTCAAGGCTTGTCTTGATCACCAGCAGATGAATAGCTTCTGTCTATATTTTGCCAGGCCCAGCTACTAGATGGGCACAAAAAGGAGCCTGTCTTTGACCTCCAGGTCACACTGCTACAGCAGCTCACAGATTTTCTTCCTGATGTGCTCTGAGAGCAGCGATGAAGGTATGGAATAAATATGGACACAGTTCATTTTCTGTAACAGCCACAAGACAAAAAGATGGTCAGCTGAGTCTCACTAACAAGCTATTGCACTTACCTGGGCCGGTGTGACCTTCCCGAAAAAGGCACAATGTTCTTATTAGCAGATCTTTCATTGTGAATGAATATTCATCAATGACCGAGAGCGAATAACTTCGTTCCCCAACATATTTGCAGTTGCATTCACACGAAGCAGTCTTGTGTATGAAATTTTAAGTTCCTAGAATGAAAACGAAGAATATGGCACGGTGAAGTTTGCCAAGCACCATTTCAATTACTTTCTTGTCTGTTTTGGTTAAATTTTGTTTTTGTAGACACAGCTACATTGGAGGATGTTCTCTGAATCTTGTACTTCTCCCAAGCCCTTTGCTCTGTGAACGGGTAGGATGGTTTGGGGTCTGAACTGAGCTAAAAGAACGCATTTATTTTTCTTCTCATGTCGTTACCAATGGAGAGAGTTTCATTTAAAACGCTAGACCTGGAATCTCAAAACCTGCGGTTTTGGTGGGCTTTGGTACTTCTGGTTAGACCTGTGTGACTGTTGTGTTTATGAGTCTACAAACACCGTAACATCAGCCTCTTCCTCCTGCTCTACGGCACGAAACCAGCATGTTCCCAGCTATAGGGCACGGAGGGTTTACTGTCTTAGGCATTTCTAACAAACGCGATGAAAGACACGAATGCAGCGGCTCTGCCCCTGAGGCGCCGGCAGAAGCCGGGCGAAGGGATGCCGGGCTCCCCTCACGCCGTGCCAGCGGGAGCTGGCAGCACCGGGGAGCTGCTGGCAGGGAAGGAGCCATCCGCAGGGGACACGGCCGGGACACGGCCAGCACCGCGCCGTAGCCCTGAGCTCCTCCTGCAGATGCCTCTGGAGATGAGCGCCAGACGCGATGGAGGCCTGAGGTCGGCACCCACCCATGGCTGCAGCCTGGGGACGATGCAGCCCGGGAGGGAGCTTCTCCCTCTGCCGCTGTGGCGTTGGCGGCCGCTGTCGTTCTTTGGTCAGGGGCTTCAGGGAGAGCAAATGTGCGGAGTCTCGTTCTATAAGCTCACTGAAAGGGGTGAAGATTTAACCTAGCATAAAGCTGAGCAGTTGGATTCTTGGTGGCTAAAACGCGACTGATGCACAGCTGCAAGTTTCCCATGCAAAGCCGAGTAATGTCCACCTTAGAGATGCTGGAGCTGCGGCGTGTGGCGGGCGTTATAGGCTGTGAGAGGTGACAATTAATTACAGAACAGCGTTTGTAATTCCTTTTGGGGCGGAGAGACAATCTCATGCCAGCATTTTGACTTGCAAATATTCTAAAATGTCTCCAGCCACAGGAGAACTAAATCTTATCTTTCCGGGCATATAATGATTTGTACTTATTAAAGGAATACAGGACACTGCTGATATCTGGGCCCAATAAAAATAAGTGAACAAAGCAATTAGACATACAAATAAAAAAAGATATTTGATATGGCGCGGTGTAAAGTTTAATCCAAATAAGGCTACGAATGGGTCCTTCATGGTGCTTCATCGACATTAAAAAATGTACTTAAGGCCGTAAATGTACAACAGCTGGCAAATATCATGTGCCAAGTCTTATTTTAGATTAGTAAGAGAAAACTGAGGCTTATTAAACTGCTGCAGTGGTTCCCAGGACAGCCAGTTGGAGATTTTAGAACGTCGTCTTTCTGATGCTACTAAATTAGTACTGTTCATTAGGGAACCTGTGGCTTTGAAAATGAATGAATACACCGAAGTCGTTGGATTGATGGAAACAAAGCAAACAGAAACCTGAGAAAGGCAAAGAGCCCATCCCATCCCAGCGTCAGTTCAGTTATAATGACTGAGAAGCAGGCACGAAAGCAACTCACTCTATAGCTCTTGTCATCTCTTGCACAGACAGGAGAGTGTGACAGTCAGTTTAATGATCCCTGAAGAGTTTTAATAAAATTTCTGCTTTTAAATACTGTTTAACCATCTGCCTGCAAATGGCATCCATTTTAGAAAAGGTAATTGTAGATTTTAAAGCCCTATAGAAGTTATAAGAGGTTTGAGTTTTTTTTAATTTTGAAAAAACAACCAACAGAATATACAACCTGCATAGAAAATATCAAAAATCTTATCTCTGGGGACTTTAGTATTTTCTTTTGTTTGTTTGTTTTCTCTTCTTAACTAATAAAAATATTTTAAAAAGTTCAAGTTAGGACTGTACCTTCAGTCATTGCCAGTTAAATGGAAAAGATTGTTTAAAGACTAATTTAAATTTCTGCGGAGATGAACAGTGTAACGCAGACTGCAAAACAACTGAAGGAAAGGAGCACAGGATGATGATAATGCTAAATGTGTCAAGCAGTGAAGAAGTCCCCATAAGACTTGTTATCAGGTTTGATTGTGTACAACCTCGCTGAAGTCTGAGTAAAGGTGCTGCATGTAGAAGTAAGGAAGTTTCTGTTTTTCCTCTGCAGTAAATGTCATGTATCATCCATCTAAGGGAAGCTCGATGAGTGAAATCTCCAGCGCTCGAATCCGCAATCTTCAGCACAGGTCAAGCTCTGTGGTCACTCAGGGACAGTTCTGCTTGTGATGATGTTGGGGGGTGGTGGCCGAGGGGTTCCCTCGGTCTCCTTGCTGCTGCTTGCCTGTTCCACACCCGGCTGCTCTGTCTGCCCTTCCTCCTGAGGGGTTTCTCAGCCTTGCCTGCTGGGTTTTGGAGGGGTTCATCTCTCTATAGAGCTTTTCTGGTGATGAGCTTTCTGGTGGTGTTCTGAGATGGCATGATTTCATTTTTCAAGAAATGCTGGAGAATTTCCCTGGCATGCCATTGACCTCGAAATCCTCCATCTCTTAACCTGGCAGAGCTGGATTTTACCCACCTCCTTTTGGCACGAGGATGCCTTGCAATTCAAACGGTGGTTAGACAGCAATAAATGATTATAAAGTCTGGGTTTGTTTTTATTTTTTTTTCATCTGTGTGGACAGGCTCACTAGAGTTGAGCCTAGGGGTAGCGTGCCAGAGTTGAAATCAATAGCCCAGCTCAGGTGCATCTACACCAATGCACGCAGCATGGGCAGCAAACAGGAGGAGCTGGAAGCCATTGTGCAGCGGGACAGCTATGATGTAGTTGCCATCACAGAAACATGGTGGGATGCTTCTCATGACTGGAGTGCTGCAATGGATGGCTATAAGCTCTTCTGAAGGGATAGGCAGGGAAGGAGAGGTGGTGGGGTGGCTCTGTATGTTAGGGAGTGTTTTGATTGTATAGAAATCAATGGTTGTAAAGACCAAGTCGAGTGCTTACAGGTATGGATGAGGGGGAAGGCCAATGAGGCAGATACCCTGCTGGGAGTCTGTTACAGACCACCCAACCAGGATGAACAGACAGATGAGACATTCTATAAGTGACTGGCAGAAGTCTCGTAATTGCTGGCCCTTGTTCTTGTGGGGGACTTCAACCTACCGGACATCTGCTGGAAGTATAACACGGCAGAGAGGAAACAATCTGGGAGGTTCCTGGAGTGTGTGGAGGATAACTTCCTGACGCAGCTCATGAGTGAGGCCACCAGGGGAGGTGCCTTACTGGACCTGCTGTTTACAAACAGAGAAGGACTGGTGAGAGATGTGGTGGTCGGAGGCCGTCTTGGGCTTAGCGACCATGACATGATAGAATTCTCAGTTGTGAGCGAAGTAAAGAGAGGGGTCAGCAAAACTGCTATCATGGACTTGCGGAGGGCAGACTTTGGCCTGTTCAGGTCACTGGTTGAGAGGGTCCCTTGGGAGACAGTCCTGAAGGACAAAGGGGTCCAGGAAGGCTGGACAGTCTTCAAGAAGGAAATCTTAAAGGCGCAGGAGCAGGAGGTCCCCATGTGCCGTAAGAAGAGCTGGCGGGGAAGGCGACCGGCCTGGCTGAATAGGGAGATTTTGCTGGGACTCAGGGAAAAGAGGAGAGTTTATCACCTCTGGAAGAAGGGGCAGGCAACTCATGAAGAGTACAAGGATCTCATTAGGTCAAGCAGGGACAAAATTAGAAAGGCAAAAGCCCAGCTAGAGCTCAGTCTGGCCGCAGTTGTAAAGGATAATAAAAAATGCTTCTACAAATACATTAGCAAAAAGAGAGGCAAGGATAATCTCCATCCCCTACTGGATATGGCGGGGAACATTGTCTCCAAGGACGAGGACAAGGTTGAGGTACTTAATGCCTTCTTTGCCTCAGTCTTTAATAGCCAGTCCAGGTATCCACAGGGTATTCAGCCCCCCGAGCTGGAAGATGGGGATGGAGAGCACAATATGCTCCTCATAATCCAGGAGGAAGCAGTTAAGGACATGTTAAACCACCTGGACACCCATAAGTCTATGGGGCCTGATGGGATCCACCCAAGAGTACTGAGAGAGCTGGTGGAGGAGCTTGCCAAGCCACTCTCCATATCATTTATCAGCAGTCCTGGTCAACAGGGGAGGTCCCAGAAGACTGGAGGCTTGCCAATGTGACACCCGTCTACAAGAAGGGCCGGAAGGAGGATCCTGGGAACTACAGGTCTGTCAGCCTGACCTCAGTACCAAGGAAGATCATGGAGCGGTTTGTCTTGAGGGTGCTCACAGGGCATCTGCAGGACAACCAAGGGATCAGGCCCAGCCAGCATGGGTTCATGAAAGGCAGGTCCTGCTTGACCAACCTGATCTCCTTCTATGACCAGGTGACCCGCCTAGTGGATGAGGGAAAGGCTGTGGATGTTGTCTACCTGGACTTTAGTAAAGCCTTTAACAGTGACTCCCACAGCATTCTCCTGGAGAAACTGGTGGCTTGTGGCTTGCACGGGTTTACTCTTCGCTGGGTGAGGAACTGGCTGGATGGCCGAGCCCAGAGAGTTGTGGTGAAAGGCGTTAAATCTGGCTGGCGGCCAGTCACAAGCGGTGTTCCCCAGGGCTTGGTTCTGGGGCCGGTCTTGTTCAATATCTTTATTGATGATCTGGATGAGGGAATCGAGTGCTCCCTCAGTAAGTTTGCAGATGACACCAAGTTGGGTGAGAGTGTTGATCTGCTGGAGGGTAGGAGGGCTCTGCAGAGGGATCTGGACAGGCTGGATTGATGGGCAGAGGCCAACAATTGTACGAGGTTTAATAAGGCCAAGTGCAGGGTCCTGCACTTTGGCCACAACAACCCCATGCAACGCTACAGGCTTGGGGAGGAGTGGCTAGAGAGCAGCCCGGCGGAAAGGGACCTGGGGGTGCTGGTTGACAGCCGGCTGAACATGAGCCGGCAGTGTGCCCAGGTGGCCAAGAAGGCCAACAGTGTTCTGGCCTGTATCAGGAATAGTGTGGCCAGCAGGAGTAGGGAAGTGATTGTGCCCCTGTACTCGGCACTGGTGAGGCCGCAGCTTGAATACTGTGTTCAGTTTTGGGCCCCTCACTACAAGAAGGATGTTGAGGTGCTGGAGTGTGTCCAGAGAAGGGCAACAAAGCTGGTGAGGGGTCTGGAGCACAAGTCTTATGGGGAGCAGCTGAGGGAACTGGGGTTGTTTAGTCTGAAGAAGAGGCGGCTGAGGGGAGACCTTATCGCTCTCTACAACTACCTGAAAGGGGGTTGTGGCGACGAGGGTGTTGGCCTCTTCTCCCAAGTAACCAGCGATGGGTCAAGAGGAAATGGCCTCAAGTTACACCAGGGGAGGTTTAGATTGGATATTAGGAAAAATTTCTTCACTGAGAGAGTGGTCAGGCATTGGAACAGGCTGCCCAGGGAGGTGGTGGAGTCGCCATCTCTGGAAGTGTTCAAAAAACGTGTGGATGTGGTGCTTCAGGACATGGTTTAGGGGAGATGGTGGCGCTGGATTAATGGTTGGACTTGATGATCTTGAAGGTCTTTTCCAACCTTAGTGGTTTTGTGATTCTGTGATTCTGTGATTCTGTGACAGACAGTGTGCACGATAGTGAATTTGAGACATCTCCCTAAGATTGCAGCAAGGGCTATGTATTTTCAGACGTAAATACAAACACATAATGTGAACATCCTTACATGATTTTTTTTTTTTTTTTGGTTTTATCTTTGTCTTGTTTTTTTTAGGCTTTACAAAGCAATAAACTCCTAATTGTAGAAATGTGGACAGGAAATAACAAAATAAGATTCAATCTGGAAAGCTGTGGGCTGATACATCTGATGAAAAAATAATTCAAAACATATATATTCAAGAAGAAAAAGAAAAGATAATTGGAAAGCAGTAATATAGAAGAGACCTAAGGGTAGCACTAGACAGGAAATTACAAAGCTGTTTCAAATGCAATGTAGTAATAACTTACATGGAATGATAATAATATTTTATCCATCTGACTGAAGATCTCAAAATGATTAATGGGCTTCATACATTGCAATCATTTTGCCCATCACTGGGAAACATTCATCTTCAAGCTGCGTTTTCTTATATTTTATAGTTCTGCTACCTTTTAAGTACGTATGGTTATTTGTAATTATATTTTGCTGCTCGGGTCGTCGCTGCGTGGGGGTGGTGTCAGGACTCCCTGGCCTGTTGGAGGGGTGCGGGCAGTGGCTGAGTTTCGTTGAAGCCACGTTGGTGTGTTCAGAGCAACTGCTGGTAGGAATCACCCTTCAAGAGACCTCCCAGTTTCTTTTTAAAGCTGCCTTAGTTTTGCAGAAAGCATTCAGCTGGAGCTTTCCCTAGAAAGCCGGTGTCCTGGGCAGCCCCGTGCCTGCACGTGGCTGTTCAGGGAGCCCCGAGGGAGAGGAGGTTTTCCTTGGTGGAGGTTTTCAAGCAAGTATCGGGTTGGTTTGGAGAGAAAATGACTTGTGCCAAAACATCACAGGTTTACGCTTTACAAACAGAGACTAGCTTTGAGGGATTTTATAGCACCTGGGTGACCCATGAATATAACTCATTAATTATAAGCTTAACAGAGGATCCACTATTATGTGTTTTACAAAAAAATGCAGCCTAATTTGACATTTTTGGGGTGGTAAGCTCTTGCTGGGTGTGCTTATTCTTAATTCAATAATCATACAGCACTGCCTCTGTGGATATCTAAATCAGCCATTCAGAAAATAGCACCAGGGTGAACCTGAGGAACAGAGTTACCACTGCTATTCTCTGCTACTTCCTGGTATTTCAGTTGAGGTTAAAGACCCCTTTTAAATGCCTTGGTTTTCTGCAGTCATTAATTTTACCCACAATATTCAAATTATACAAGACTAGTTTTCTTCTCATCAGCACTCCTTGATTTCATTAACTGACCTGTTGTAGCTTAAATGCACAACAACCTGTTGTAGAGAGCACACAGAAGAAAACTACTCACTTTCTACTGTGATTTTTATGGAATTCTTTATAAGCAGAGGTACTTACTACAAACAAGACGGTAAACACCGTTCTTGAGGAAACACCCAGGGTCAATGATAGAAGCTGCACGCACACCACTGCAAGGTACAGTAGAAGCTGTCAAATGGTTTGTTCTGGGAAGAGCAATTGCTCTGGCTCTCTGATCCAGAAAAAATGTAAGAAAGAGTATTTTCAAATACAGTTATGAGTACTTATCGTTCCTCTGCTGGTATGTACCTCCGTATGTGTCTACATATTAGTTTCCATTTACGTAACGGGGGTTTTCCAGAAGGAGGTATTCACCACCAAAGTATTTAGATCCTGGGGCTGCAGGTACAGCTTTGGGTTTAGAAGCTGGAGAGAGCCCAGATGCTTCCAGCTTTTGTCAGTTCCTGCTCTCTGAATTGCTTTGTACGCCTGATCCAGCTCCTACAGCCAGCATGCTCCCCTTCTTGCAGTTAGTAAAGCAAAGGGTATCGTCTTGACACTTTGCTGCTGGGCTTGCTTTGGAAGATACAATGAGCAGGAAAAAAGATCTGTCTTGCATGTTGAAAAAATATGGCATATAAGGCTTCTTATTCCCTTATATAGAGAAAGGATACTCTAGAGTGCTTGAAATGCACAAAATATCTGTGGGCTCTGAAATGCGGATGTCATTGTGGAGGGTCTGCCCTAAGGCTGCTGGCAATTCAAGCACCCACCAGAGCCACCCCTGCCTGAGATTTGGAGGTTCTGCTGACAGACTCTCAGTAGATAGATAGAGAAATAATTTCAGGGTAGGGTGATCAAAATGACATTGCTTTACTGACACGTTGCACATGATATATCTTCCAAGCTTGCTGAAGTATCGCCTGTAATAGCATTACGGATCCTGCCTCACCTCCCTGCCCATCTCAGGAGTCCAGAGCATCCTGTCTCCTCAGTGCCATGCACAATCATAATCTAGTCCTGGGTTAATTACTAAAAGAACCCAAAATCTAGTCCTGGGTTAATTACTAAAAGCACCCAAACGCATCTGATGAAAGATGGTGCCACTCCTGAGTGACAGTGAGCAAACTCTGCGAAGTTCTTTCTAATTACATTAGTCACTGACTGACAAGGAAAAAAAAAGGCTTGAAAATAATTTATTGGAGAAGTATGATGCATGTCTACATCTGATTGCTGATGAGACAAAGTCAAAAAGAAAGGCTTGTTCCCCAATAAGTTCTTCAACACTGGGCTGAAAAGTAACTAAAGAAACTGTTCAGCAGAGTGACTTAACTTTACAGGTCTGCATTTTATTAAATGTAGGGGAAATAAGCATTTCTTGGGAGGTGTCTTTGACTTTAACTATAATTGAATTTAGGCCTAAATTTAGTCTTTTTTTTTTTCATAATGAAGGATTGTTAAGAAGCAATGATTTCGTTGGTCAGGAGTTTTTTTTTTGGTAAGTATTTCTGCTGGATTTGTATGTCCAGACCAATTATCTATGTCTACAATAGCTCACAGATGCATCACATCTGAATTCTTCTAATTCCTTGGAGGTTTGGAGTCCGTGGAATATGTTGGTTTGATTCAGTCTGTAATCTGAAGTTTCTGACTGAGGGCTCTATATGGAGAATTTCATGTGAAGACAGAGTGTACCGGCTGTGCGTTTTGGTAGCTCCGGTGATAAAATGCTTTGTCATATTTTCCCCAGTTTCTCTCTCAGTTTGAAGCATTCAATTACTCAAATCTTTGTAAAACATTTGTTTCTAAAAATATTAAGTGCCCACACATCTCTCTTCATCTTATTTTCGTCTTATTTGAATATTCTGTGTGTGCTGTTGGAAGTCCTTTATCACAAAGATCTAAAATCCATAGGATTAGTAAGTAAATGCTCTTTCAAATGGGCAACTTATTTTTGTATACTTAACTTTCCAGCATATCAAAACATCATCGCAGGCTCTTGCTGAAGATTACTTAAAGTAGCCCGACTTCGCTTACTTGCTTTTGACATTAGGGATATTTCTGAGATGATAACCTAGACATAATGCTAACAATATTTTTGTCCCACTTCTCTTTTTTCAGCTTGGAGTAAGTGGGAATGTAACCACTTGGTTCCAATTAAAAAACAAACAAAAAAATTGTATGGTTTAGCTATGTGGTCACGAGTCAGTCTCTCTGTTGTACTTTACCCTGGGCACTAGGAAGCAGAGTTTCTTCATCTTGTGCTCCAGCCACCCATGTGGTACACTCATCTGTGGTGTCCAAAATGTTTGGGTGGCAGAACCATCTCTGACATAGGTCCTTCTGCCCTTCAAACCCGCCAGCACCCCAGCCTGCAGCAGGGGCCTGGGGCAGGGAAGGACACCCTGTTCCGAGGAGCTGCTGGGGTGGCACAAAGGACACGGGAGTGGTACAGAAGGTGCCAAGCAGGACTGCTTATCCCACCTGTGGAATAGCTTCCTTCCAAAAACTACTGTTCAGAACGTAGCTGAGGTCATTATATTGTTGTTGTCAGCTGTTCAGATGCTATACAGAAGGCATGTGACCCACTCAGCCCATTCCAGAAAGTAAGAACGTAAGACACGCTCTGCTGGGCTTGAAAAGATCTGCCTAGCCCAGGATCCTGCCACTGGCTCAAAGTGGATGCCAAGGGAAGCATGTAAGGGCAAGGCAAACGTGTGACAGTACTTGCCCAGCATGTTTTCCCTGTTTGCAGCTTAACATGACAGAAGGGGTTTCCATAGCTGCAGGCAGCATCTTTGTGTGCCACAGCCCTTGGTGGCCTTTTCTTCCAGCGATCTGTCCAGCTGCTTTCTAAACCCCTGTAGACGTGTAGATGCAGTAGCGTTTTCATTGCTCAGGGAGGCATTTCCCCATCATGCCCTCCATCCTTAGGGACTTTTATCCAATCTCCACCAATATTCTCTGTTCTCAGGATGAATTGTGCTTGTCCGTTTAATTGTTCTTATTCCTGATACGGAAGATGTTCCTTACAGCTGGGATCATATAGGTAGCATTTCTCTGCATGTTTTCTAGACCTCCTATACCTCTTCAAGACTAGGAAATCAGGACCTGGCGTGTCATTCAAGAAGTGGGCACTGTATGTTTCTATACAGGGGACACACAGAGCATACTCACTCGAGTACATGGGCTCTCTGAAGGGGAAACCACCCTGTGCTGCTCATGAAGCAAACTGGCAGGTCCAGCAGGGCATTTCACCCACCTTCCTCACACGGTGCCGTCGTTCTGTAGGTGAGGAGAAGCCATATACTGCAGGGTCACCGCTGCAGATCCGGCTGAGTGCAAAGTGCCTCAAAATGGAGTAAAAAGAAATAAGCGTCTGATATACAAAAGAAGTGCCATGAAGGACAACACTGCGTATTTGAGAAAATCCTTTGAAACTTGAGTTTGTGTGGTCAGATAATTACTAAATTTTCTAAACCACTCACAAAACCACTCACTTGTAAACTGTGGGGAATAAGTTGTAGAATAAAGTGAATTCAGAAAGTGAACTTGACAGTGTGATATTTTATGGCTTTATCTTTTCATCTGTGCATTTTTCTGTAGGCCACAAACTATTCAGCAATAATCATCCATCTTGACCTTAGATGTCTTATCCTGCAAGTTAACCTCTTTGGATAAATACTGCACTTTGTACCTGCCTATTAATTTTATCTGGTTTCTTACCTCTATTGCAATTTACAGTGTGGTTGTCCACTTTTAACACCACATGTGTTCATGTTAGAAGCTTACCTTTCCCCACCAGGGAGGAAATAGAGGCTCGGTGTAAAACCTTTTGGCTGTGCTTTCCACACAAAAACCAACTGCAGTTAACCACAGCAGAGAATAAAAGGCCGTGTGGATGTCAGCATGTTTAAACAACTTCCCAGCATCCCAGGCTGCTACGACTTTCCTGCTGTGGCTGCCCATGAATACTGGATCAAGCTGGCACGTGTTTCCATCATTCCTTCTTCCTGCAGTGTAGACATACCCTTAGCCTATTTTGTTCTCCTAATCCTTATGGCCAGCAGCAATTCAGACAAAGTGATTCATTTGAACATCTGATCCCAAGATAAAATGCTGGATCCTGTGGAAGATTGTGTCCCTTAGGGCTATAAGGTTTCCCAACATTAGAAAACAGAGGCGCTGTCTCCCTTCTCCAGTTCCCCAGTGGCTTTAGATGTCAATTGCCAAACCTTTCGCTAGTCTTCATATAGGGTAGAAAACCTATGGAAATATATTTAACAGTGGCTATGGGTGGCATTTTGATGGTAGAAAGCTGTTGTCTTTCTAGCAGTTCAACAGGGCTTGCCTCTTCTTTTATCGAAACTGTAAATAGAAGCAAAATAATGTCAGTGTCAGTAACACATCTTTAATCAACTTGGCTTAAAATGACATGGTTTCCTAGAAATATCATATGAACACCTAAGTTAGTGAAATACTAGCTAGCAGTGCAAAGTGAAGCACTGTGAAGTTTGGAGAGTTTACAGGAAGGCTCTAACATGCACTGTAGATGTGTAGAGTCGGAAACCAGATTTTAAATTCTCCTGCTCAGCTTGCCTAAATCCTGGATGCCTGAACATCACCGAGTGCTGAATTTTTTTTTCCTCCGAAGTTCCCCAGGGGCTTTCTGTGCAAACGCAAAACAGCTTGGCATCTGTCTCATGACTGAGTAATTAGCAATTACGTATAGAGAAATACCTAATGGTATATCTGCACCGAGTACTCCCAGGGGAGCAGCGTTACTGCCAATCCATCTGTTATGCGAGATGAGGGCATGGGGAGAGAAGACAGGAGTGCATTTGTACCTTTCTGCTTGAAACTGTGTTACTGCACAGTGGAGAGGGGGGGAAGAACTAAGAATCTGTGCAACACAGCATGTGACAGACCATAAGGACCAGAAATCAGGTCTTCCCTATTTCCTCTACTCCAGATGATTTCCCTGATCAATAGGCTCATGAGTCATCTTCCTGACAGCATATAGAACCATAGAATAATTTGGGTCAGAAGGGACCTTTAAAGGTCATCTAATTCAACCCCCTCATTTCCCTCTTTCCTTGCTTCTTTTCCCATGATATTCCTGGCTACTGCCTGCTGCAGTGCAACCATCTTCCTTTATCACTTACATCTCTTTCACTTATCAGCTCTCCATGGTCAGGTCACTGCTTCTAAAGCACACAGGTTTCGCATCCAGACCCATGAGAGCGGTTCCTTTATGGTACAGTTGCATAAAGAACCTTGAAAGGGTGAAGAGTCAGTGGTGATGCTACAAACCAAGTTCCAATAAAACTCTACTGTCCATGGGAAATGGGATTTCTCAGGGGTTTGTAACACAGTGAATTAGTGGTTTTCCTAGGGACTGCAAAAAGTACATCCTACATCTTACCCTTCTACTAAATTCAACTCCCTGCTTCATACTAAGCAAGCAGAAGAATTTCCTAATACGAATGCCTTAAAAAATTTTGTAACATAGGGAGAACATGTATTTTCCCTTGACCTTATCTGAGGCAACAGCCACAGCTGGGTTTTTAAAGCTTGCATGTAAAAAAATAAAAAGAGATCGAATTCCCTATTGGCATAAAAGTGCACAGAAACTGCATCTGCTTAAGCTATTGGCAAACTGGCCATTTGCATCTTCCTGAAAAACATTTCAAGAAGATATCACTTTTTAAAGTAATTCTCTGGATGGCCAGTGAAAAGGTGTGCTCGAATCGTGCTGATTTAGGTAACGTGTGTCACATAGCACTGGCCATTATGAGTTTTTCCGTAATGGTAACAACCTATCTATCTGAAGTGCTTTAGCAGAAAATGTGTTCCAGACTCGCCCTGTTGCTCACTTCTGCATTTTAATCCATTGAATCATCCCAAATAGTATCAAGATGCATTTTTGCAATTTTCATAACCTTGCCTGCTGCTTTCACAACATGTGTGCCCAGTATAGTTCAGCCATATGGAATTCAGTGACAGGTGGCAGGACAAGATGACCCATCACAGATTTGTGCTGAGATTAGAAAAACTGAGGATGTGCAATGAATGTCTGTACAAGGCTAGAAATATAAAATAATAATTACCCCCTAAAACGCTGGAGTTTTGAAAGAATAGTTGAAAGGGCATCTTCAAATCCTATGTCTATTTTTTAAGGAACAACACTCTTCAAGACAGTATCAGCAAAAAAAAAGACGGTTTTGGGGGGTCGGGTAAACAAGAGGTATATCGCTGTTCACCTGGGCAATGCGCAGGTCTCTGGAGAATCGGTTTTGTTCTTCGTGCGCCTCGCTCGGCTGCTTCCCCGGCTGGCGCAGCCCCGCGGGCGCGGAGCCGCGCGCTTTGCTCCCTTCCCCAACACCGGCGGGGGCTTCCAGCTCCCGCCGAGCCCGAGCCCGGCCTGCCGGGAACGGCTCTCTCCGCCCCAGCCTCCGCTCGCGGCGCTGGGGCACCCGACGGCCTCGGTGGCGGCGCGGGGCGGCCCTGCCCGGGGGCACCTCGGAGCGGTGCTCGCCTGCCCTCCGCGGGCCGCGGCGGCGGGCCGGGCTCCTCCCGGGCCGGGAAGCGGGAGCTCGCGCTGGCTCGGACGCGCAGCGGGGGCGGAGGCGGCTCCGCGGGGGACAGAGGCGTTGGCCCCGGCACGTGCCGGCACAGCAGAGGCTCCTAGAGAGGGGTGACGCCGGTGTGGCCGGCGACGCAGGGTGTCCCAAGCCTGGAGGGGGTCACAGAGCCAATTCATCCCCCAGCGCAGTGGCACAGCCTGGGAGGGTTTGCCGGCGTGCCGCTGCCAGGGAGTCAACAGGCATTTTGCAATATCTGCTCGCAGTCCCAAACATGGCAACAAACCTCAGATAACAGAGTTCAACAGCACTCGGCAAGCTGTCTCCTTGACTAGCCAAGTCTGTCTCTAAACAAGCCGGCTTTAGGAAAATATTTGGGGGAACTTGTGCTATTGAGCAGGGTTTCAATGGAGTCAGCTTTGATTAAACGCAAGAATGTTATAAAGAGAGCATTGAAGAGCGAAGCAATGCTGGGCAGAGCTCTGGTGGCCAAGAGGCGTGAGGTTTCTATCAGGGACACCAAACGGGGCGGGGGGAACACAGTAATGCTGCTGTCTGTTTGTCCCCTCACAACTGCAGGCACGTCGCTGTGTTTCTTTTCTGTTTGTTTTCCTGCTTCCCCTCTAAACTTTTTGCATCATCCTGGCTGCTTTCCCGAGCTGCGGTTCAGCAGGCCGGTTTGCTCGCCGCAGCCCTCCCATTCCCCCTTAGTGCGAGGGCATTAAATCGCGTTGCCATGGGAAAGGCTGTTTGTTACCTATTGCACCAGGCTCCGCAGCTGGGGAGGACGGAGAAACGGTATCGGTTAAATCAACATGCTGCTTGACAAGTGCGTGAACTTCTGTGATCTACACGTTGCGGGGGGGCAGCGGGGGGGAAAGGTGGATTTTGGCTGCTTTGAATGCGCTTGAACTGGGCAGTGCCCATACCACAGCTCTGACTAACCTATTTGGCATTGCTGGGATCCCTGCGGATTCTCCTTGGAGGTAAAGTACGGCAATACACGTTACACCTCTCAAAGCAAAAATACCTTGGGGGTACTGGAGAGGGTGAGTCCCGAATGGCAAAGGCCAAGCACCTGAGCAAAGGTTCCATTTACCCTGTGATTTTCTGGGCGTTGTGGAAAGCCCAGCTGAAGCCTGGCAGCTCTCCCGGCCTCTGCCGCTGCAGCGGAGCAGGGAGCACAGGCAGAGGGAGACGCTGGGTGCAGAGGCTCTGATCCTACTGAAATTTTACCGTGGAAGTTGACTTCAATTAATAAGAACAGGAAATACTTCTTGTTTTCTCTCAGGAGGGGAACATTAAGTAATGGCTTTATCTTAATTTGTCAGGCTTTGCCCTAGGGACCAAGATTAAATGGCTGGAGGCCAGTGAGGGACTCGAGAACTGAAGCATTAACACTCTGACAAATAAAAAAGAATTCCTTTTAATTAGTTTTCCAGCTGAAAAATAATGAAGTTCTACATGCCAAAAAGCTGTAATGGAGTAATGGAAAGGCCTGTGCTTATACAATGGGGCCTGATTGCAATCTCAGGGCTCCATTTGTATTCGTTTGTAGCGTGAAACAAAGGAAGGTGTTTGGATTCTCTCTCTGTATATAAAGCCTCTGCTCCAGCACTCTGGGCTGGTCTTCAACCAGGCTTCCCACAGTCCTGCTGCCAAATCTACAAAATTTTCCTGGCTGACATTCAGGAAAGTACTGCTCGGGCTCTAGGATGGAAAGTTGAAAGACCTTGCCTGGATACACTGAAACATATACAAACAGTGCTTGACGTATGGCATTGATTCATCCTGCACAGGCTGTCCCTGCTGTATCCCGGGGGGGGAGAATTGTAAAGCTCCCTAAAAACACCTCAGTCGCTGGTGTTAGATGTTAGCGCGAGGAACCATCTCAAATACTCTCCCCTTGGGGGATTAGCAGCGTGTAGCCGGAGTGTAGCACTCATCAGATCCAGGGTGGTTTTAGCCTGGGATAAACAGCTCAGATGCATTAGAAAAAAATAATCCTATGGTCAGAGATAGCATTAGTCACTGTGACTAAGAAGCTGTCCTGACTGTTGGAGCAGTGATAGACATTTAGATGCTGTGTCTTGAGCGGGGCTAGCACAGCTTGAGTCACAAGCTGGTATTTATTTATTTACTGTATTGCTATCCAGTTAGTAACGAATACAAAAAAAAACCACACCAAAAAACTCTCTGCTCAGTGAAGGGTGGAAGAGGAAATGTCTCACTGCCGTGAGCAGCCCAACAGACACGCGCCTTGTTTATAAAATCACATTGTGTCTGCGAAGGCCATTATCAGCTGGGCAGACCTGCCCCTGCCTCTGCCTGGCGACCACCGCGAGGAAGCAGGATTTGGGAGGCCGTTTCTGTGGCCGCCCTGCTGGGCTGGTGGCCAGCGAGGAGCTGCGCAGCAGGAGCAGGGCCAGCGCGCCTGCGGCTGCCTGCTTCTGCCCGGCTTCTCCTGGAAGGGGTGGCCCCGGGCTGTTTCAGCCCCCGCGGTGCCGCCACCTCTGCCGAGGGAGCGATGCGTACCACGCTCTTTGCGGAGGAGCCAGCGGCAGGCTCCGGCACGCGCTCCTCCGAGCCAGGATGGGCTTGGCTCCTGCCACATGCCTCAGCTTTTCTGTTTGCTTCTCCATAAATGGCCTGCACGTATAAGGGCAAGAATTCACCCTTTGCTCATCATTCAATCTACCTTTTGCCCGCAGAGATCAGAGCGGTTGTTTTCCCCACTCAAAGGGCGCTCATGCGCTCTGCCCTTACAGTGACTCTGGGGAGAAGAGCCCAATGCAAAACCAGCAATCCTCCTAAACCAGGACCCCGCGAGAAAGCACAATGTATGGTATTGTCTATGCCTGGGGTTAGAAAAATGTCAGTTATGCAGCAAAAAGCATCAAACTGGCTTAAAAAGAAAGCAGTGCTGTTGTTTCTTTTGCTGCTTGGCATTTTCAGGCTTTAGGTCAAGTTGTCAGACCTCTCTGGTGGCTGGAATCTCTCTTTAAAGTGAATTCGGTGTTTTCTGGACAAACCGCGTAGTTCTGGAAGCTAAAACTCCCCAGATATCAACAAACCTTTAAAAAAAAAAATGCAAGTGTTGAAGCACTGATGTCAGGAGCAATCGCTCATTTCCAGTTTGTTAGGAGTCAATTTGGGTTGACTTTCCCAGTGGCAAGCTATGATGGAGAACAAAATACTGCTTCTGTACTGCCAATCCTGCCGCAAGGGAATGGGATCCTTTCTGCGTGAAGTTGCAGTGTGCAGAAATCAGGTGGAAAGAGATAATTGCCACTTCCTACAACAAGCAAAAGTCAGTTGGTAAAGGAAAGATTATGTGAAAGTTAGGGGATAAGAAAAATGCATTTATATCACATATATTTGCCATATTACCAATCCCAAGAGTGACAAGTA